>NC_056436.1:34870325-35536600 GCF_018296145.1 Oncorhynchus tshawytscha | reverse complement strand
ATACAGACACCTGTAGTCAGGCTTATTGAGGTAGTATGTACATGTAGGTATCGTTAAAGTGACTGTGCATATATGATGAACAGAGAGTAGCAGAAGCATAAAAAGAGGGGTTGGCAGGTGGTGGGACACAATGCAGATAGCCCGGTTAGCCAATGTGCGGGAGCACTGGTTGGTCGGGCCAATTGCGGTAGTATGTACATGAATGTATAGTTAAAGTGACTAAGCATATAAGATGAACAGAGAGTAGCAGCAGCGTAAAAGAGGGGTGGGGGCGCACAATGCAAATAGTCCGGGTAATCATTCGTTACCTGTTCAGGAGTCTTATGGCTTGGGAGTAAAAACTGTTTTTTTGAAGAAGCCTTTTTGTCCTAGAATTGGCACTCCGGTACCGCTTGCCACGCGGTAGATAGAACAGTCTATGACTGGGGTGGCTGGGGGTCTTTGGGGCCTTCCTCTGACACCGCCTCGTGTAGAGGTCCTGGATGGCAGGAAGCTTTTCCCCAGTGATGTACTGGGCCGTACGCACTACCTTCTGAAGTGCCTTGCGGTCGGAGGCCGAGCAATTGCCGTACCAGGCAGTGATGCGACCGATTAGGATGCTCTCGATGTTGCAGCTGTAGAACCTTTTGAGGATCTCAGGACCCATGCCAAATCTTTTTAGTTTCTTGAGGGGGAATAGGCTTTGTCGTGCCCTCTTTACCACTGTCTTGGTGTGTTTGGACCAATCTAGTTTGTTGTTGATGTGGACACCAAGGAATTTGAAGCTATCAACCTGCTCCACTATAGCCCTGTCGATGACAATGGGGATGTGCTCGGTGCTCCTTTTCCTGTAGTCCACAATCATCTCCTTAGTCTTGGTTACATTGAGGGATAGGTTGTTATTCTGGCACCACCCCGCCAGGTCTCTGACCTCCTCCCTATAGGCTGTCTCGTCATTGTCGATGATCAGGCCTACCACTGTTGTGTCGTCAGCAAACTTAATGATGGTGTTGGAGTCGTGGCCAGAAGTGTTTTAGGGAGTGTTTGACAGTGATGAGGGGTGGTCGTTTGACCACAGACCCATAGAGGATACAGGCAATGAGGAAGTGATCGTTGAGATCCTGATTGAAAGCAGCAGAGGTGTATTTGGAGGGCAAGTTGGTCAGGATAATGTCTATGAAGGTGCCCATGTTTATGGATTTAGGGTTGTACCTGGTGGGTTCCTTGATGATTTGTGTGAGATTGAGGGCATCTAGCTTAGATTGTAGGACTGCCGGGGTGTTAAGCATATCCCAGTTTAGGTCACCTAACAGAACGAACTCTGAAGCTACATGGGGGACGATCAATTCACATATGGTGTCCAGGGCACAGCTGGGAGCGGAGGGGAGGTCGATAACAGGCGGCAACAGTGAGAGACTTATTTCTGGAGAAATACATTTTTTAAATTAGAAGTTCGAACTGTTTGGGCATTGACCTGGAAAGTATGACAGAACTTTGCAGACTAACTCCTCCCCCTTTGGCAGTTCCATCTTGATGGAAAATGTTGTAGTTGGGTATGGAAATCTCAGAATTTTTGGTAGCCTTCCTAAGCCAGGATTCAGACACGGCAAGACGAGGAGTAGGATGAGGGTACGGCTAAAGGCTGTCAAAACTGGTCGTCTAGAGCATTGGGGACAAAGAATAAAACAAGCAGATTTCTGGGCATGGTAGAATAGATTCAGGGCATAATGTGCAGACAGGAATATGGTGGGGTGCGGGTACAGCGGAGGTAAGCCCAGGCACTGAGTGATGATAAGAGAGGTTGCATCTCTGGATATAATTGTTATAATGGGTGAGGTCACCGCATGTTTGGGAGGTAGGACAAAGGAGGTATCAGAGGTATGATGAGTGGAACTAGGGGCTCCATTGTAAACTAAAACAATGATAACTAACCTGAACAACAGTATACAAGGCATATTGACATTTGAGAGAGGCATAACGTGAGGCATAAAGCAATCACAGGAGTTGATTGGGAGAGCTAGCTAAGACAACAACAGGTAAAACAACAACAGCTAATCAGCTAAGACAACAACAACAGGTAAAATGGCAATGAATGGGCAGAGAGGGTAAGTTAACTACACACATAGCCTGAGTTCGCGGCTGGGGCCGACAGATAAACAAAAATAAACAGAATGGAGTACCGTGATTAATGGACAGTCCAGCAGGCATCAGCTATGTAGCCAAGTGATCATAGGGTCCAGGGGGCAGCAATAGATGGAACAGGGAAGCCGCGGAGTAGTCGCTACTACGCTAGCACGCGGACGACATGGCGTTAGCAGGCCGGGGCTAGTAGAAGCGTCTGCTCCGACGTCCGACAGAGGCCGGTTGAAGGCACAGCAGATGGCGTATTCGTCGACAGACCAGTCGTGGTGGTGCGGCGGGGCGCCGTGTCGACAAAGGATTCAAGCCAGATGGCGAAAGAGGTATTGTAGTAATTTAGTTTGCTAGCCGGGAGATGCGCCTGGCTCACGGCTAACTGGTGCTAGCTTCGGGGCAGGGGCGTTAGCCTCTATAGCCACTTGGTAGCACCGGTGATCCAGTGCCAAGGTCCAGAGCTTATGGCAAGGATCCGGTGGAGTAGTGGATTCTAGCCGTGTTTGGGTGGAGTCCGGGTGAACAACTGATTAGGCCAGGAGGTGGGCCTGGTCTGGCTCAGGGCTAGCTTCGGTACTGGGTCACTCGGTGGCAGCTAGCTAGCTGTGAAGATCAGGAGTAATGGTCCAGGGTTTACGGCTGGAATCCGGTGTTGTAGTGGAGAAACAGTCCGATACTGGTAGGCTTGCAAGTATTATCCAGGCAAAAAAAGGGCTGGTATCTGTGCAGAAGGTAAAGGCCGCTAGCAGTGGCTAACAATGACTAAATAGCTTGTAGCTATATTAGCTGGTTAGCTACTGATGGCTAGCTTCTGATGGCTAGGTGGTTCTGGCTATAAGGTCTAAAAATAATAGCGGTCCTGTATCACATTGGGTGAGGCAGGTTACCGGAAGGTATAATTGTTTTAAAATGGATGTTGAACACATTTCGACAATGAAATATGTTAAATTATATGAATGCTGATTGGCTGAAAGCAGTGGTATATAAGACCGTGTACCACAGGTATGAGCAAAAATGTATTTTCAGGGTTCTAATTACGTTGGCAATAGCAATAGGGAACCTCAGGGGTTTGTGTTATATGGCCAATATACCACGGCTAATGGCTGTATCCAGGCACTCCGTGTTGCGTCGTGCAAAATAACAGCCCTTAGCTGTGGTACATTGGCCATATACCACACTCCCTCATGCTTTATTGCTTAATTATAGCCCTGGTATAAGTGGGATAATTAACTCGGGGCTAGTGCGTCGTGGAACCTTCTACATCATACATTATTTTCCAGAGAACGCATAGCCCCTTGTTGATTATCTCTTGTATTATATTGAGTAGTTAGAGCAGGAGCTAGTCAAGTGACAGAAATAATATTCATAAATATACATTTTGTGTGTGACATGCATGTGTCGGTCTACAGTGGGGTGGTCTGGTCTCTGTGCTCTAACGGGAGCTGTCATCGTCTGAGCTGAAGCATGTAGAGCCCAGCTGACAAGAGAGACAGAGAGAGAGAGAGAGATGGAAAGAGAGAGAGTGAGAGGGAGGGAGAAAGAAAGAGAGAATAAGAAAGGCAGAATGAGAGACTGTGGCCCTCTCTCCCTCTGGTGTCTGCTGCCCCTAGAGGCCTACCCTGGCCTACACACCTCCCTGTTCTCGCAGTCTCTCACTCTTTCGTCGCTGTCTACCACTGCACCCTATGCCACGTTCACACCCCAACCACACCACCTCCACAAGAAACAGCCGATCTTCTCAGATCAGATAGTGGATAGAAATGAATTTGCCTCAGCAGCAGTAGTGACTTAGTAGGTAAAATTGGGGCATATGATCTTCACTCCTCCACTGCGCTTCTCTTTGACTGGGGCTGCTCCATTAGATTGGATGTAATGGCAATTACATTTCTCTTTTGAACTGCACACTGACATATCGTGTATCACAGCCTTGTTTTCAATGCCTCTCTCCCTGTCTCTCTCTTCAAAATGGCAGTACATCCAGAGGTGATTCAGATTATCACCAAGGCCAAAGGCATTCATCTAATGAACTTAGAAATGTAATTACATTTTTTTTCTTCTCTCTCTCTCGTCCAAATAGTCGTGTTCCTTTAGATTTTTAATTGCCTCGTGGCAACTGTTGGCAGAAGGAGTGTGAGGGAAATGTGACATGTTACTTTAGCATAATTGCTAGCGTGAAATTGTTGGGAGCATGGTGTGAGTCTGGCCTTGTATGTCGTGTGTGTGTGTGTGTGTGTCCTATCTAGGCCATGGACAGGGGTGGACATGGCTGGCTAACAGGGTTCTTACTGTCTTGCCTAGATGGCTACCTTAAATAACATCCTTTCAGGTCAAGACAGAATTCAGTAGCTATACCTTATGGGACCCTTAGTTTTTCCTTTACACATGACTTCACCAGCAAAAACTCTGGCCCCTATTTGTGAGATAGACTAGTGACATAAAGATAGGAAAAAAGACTGAAAAAAGAAGGGAGAGAGCGAGATAGAAAGGCAGACAGATGGAGAGAAAGAAAAGGAGAAGGAGAGATAAGAGAGAGGCAGGCAGACAGACGGAGAGAAAGAAAAGGAGAAGAAGAGAGGAGAGCCAGGCAGACAGATGGAGAGAAAGAAAAGGAGAGATAAGAGAGAGCCAGGCAGACAGACGGAGAGAAAGAAAAGGAGAAGGAGAGATAAGAGAGGCAGACAGACGGAGAGAAAGACAAGGAGAAGGAGAGAGAGGCAGACAGAGAGAAAGAAAAGGAGGAGAGAGAGGCAGACAGAGAGAAAGAAAAGGAGAAGGAGAGAGAGGCAGACAGAGAGAAAGAAAGGGAGAAGGAGAGAGAGGCAGACAGACGGAGAAAAAGACTAGGAGAAGGAGAGATAAGAGAGAGGCAGACAGACAGAAAAGGAGAAGGAGAGCTATAGAGAGAGAGGCAGACAGATGGAGAGAAAGAAAAGGAGAGAGAGAGAGGCAGAGAGAAAGAAAAGGAGAAGAGAAGAAAGGGACAAGATGCAACGGGAGAGTGTGAGTGTGTTAGTGAGAGAAGAAAGGAACTAGATACAACGGGAGTGTGCGAGTGTGTTAGTGAGAGAAGAAAGGGACGAGATGCAACGGGAGTGTGGAAGCCTCACTTTTGTTGTAGCAGGTCGACAGCACGGCTTTATCTGCAGGACTGGCGCTGATGTGCCATATCTCCCCTGCCTGGTGCAGCAGGACGCTCTTACTAATGATGTTATTCTCATCATCAAAGTCAATGATGTGGATCTGTGGGAAGGAGAGAGGAGGAGAGAGAAAGAGAGGTGGGGAGCGGGAGGGAGAGCGAGAAACAGAGAGAGGTCGACAGCACGGAAACAGAGAGAACGAGAGCAGTGAGGAAGAGGTTGGAATGAGCTCCTCTTCCGTCATCTCTCACCAGTCACCCTAACCCTCAACAATTCAAAGCACCCCTCACTTCTCACAAAAAAAGTTTAATATGACAGTAAATGCATTCTTAACTTCACACACCCACTGTGTTTTTTTTGTATTGATTTCCCCTTCAAAGCAGTGATTAAACTCCCCTTCAGAACTTGGGTTAGATTCATAGGAGTTACAGAGAGATTCACATGTCTAATAAAGGTCCGATAGACGAAGATCGATCAAATCTAGCTCACCACACTTCACAGCATATGATAACTAATATGTGAAACATGAAAGCAGGGAGGGGTCACTCTCTGTGAAATCAGTAAAACATGACTGCAGTAGTGATGGTCATATGACATCCTTTTGCTCCAAGGTAGGCCTTTTAGTGAGACAGGCTACAAGGAGAGTTAAAAGCATTGACTCAGATATGGTGGATATTGGACAATGGTTGACAGGTGTTGTGAAGCCAAAGCTTCCTGTTTAATTGATTACAGATTTTCTAACAGCCATGAAGTTACACCATATATACAAAAGTATGTGGACACCTCTTCAAATTAGTGGATTTGGCTATTTCAGTCATACCTATTGCTGACAGGTATATAAATTTGAGAACACCGCCATGCAATCTCCATAAACAAACATTAGCAGTAGATTGAAAGTCACTGAGCTCTTCAGTAAGGCCAATGTGGCACCATCATAGGATGACACCTTTCCAACAAGTCAGTTCATCAAATGTCTGACCTGCTAGAGCTGACTTGATTAACTGTAAGTGCTGTTATTGTTGCTTCTAGATGTTTCCACTTCACAACGGCTCAGCCGCAAAGTGGTAGGCCACACAAGCTTATAGAATGGGACCACCGATGGCTGAAGTGCGTAAAAATTGGCTGTCCTCGGTTGCAACACTCACTACCGAGGTTCCAAACTGCCTCTGGAAGCAAATCATCTGGAGCTTCATGAAATGGGTCTCCATGGCCGAGCATCCGCACACAAGTATAAGATCACCATGAGCAATGCCAAGCGTCGGCTGGAGTGGTGTAAAGCTCGCTGCCATTGGACCCTGGAGCAGTGGAAACGCGTTCTCTGGACTGATGAATCACGCTTCACCATCTGGCAGTCCAACGGACTAATCTGGGATTGGCGGATGCCAGGAGAACGCTACCTGCCACAACGCATAGTACCAACTATAAAGTTTGGTGGAGGAGGAATAATGGTCTGGGGCTGTTCTTCATGGTTCGGTCCTTCCAGTGAAGGGAAATCTTAACGCTACAGCATACAATGACATTCTAGACAATGACTTCTAACTTTGTGGCAACAATTTGGGGAAGGCCTTTTCCTGTATCAACATGACAATGCCCCAGTGAACAAAGCGAGGTCCATACAGAAATGGTTTGATGAGATCGGTGTGGAAGAACCTGACTGGCCTGCAGAGCCCTGACCTCAACCCCATCGAGCACCTTTAGGCTGAATTGAAACGCTGACTGCGTGCCAGTCCTAATCGTCCAACATCAGTGCCCGACCTCACTAATGCAAGTCCCTGCAGCAATGTTCCAACATCTAGTGGAAAGCCTTCCCAGAAGAGTGGAGGCTCTTATAGCAGCAAAGGGGGGACCAACTCCATATTAATGCCCATGATTATGGAATGAGATGTTCGATGAACAGGTGTCCACATAGTTTTGGTCATGTAGTGCATCTTGGCAACCTCTTAAAGGTCAGCAGAACACAACGTTAGCATCCCAATTGAAAACGTTGGCTCAATTTATGCAAGCAAGCAGTGTGCAGGAAGTTGGGACCCCTTGATTTGACCTAGGCTTGATTTGACTTAGGCTTATTTGAATTTACCATTCTGGAAATCTTTGATTTACGGATGTCGGATCTTAACTTGATCACTCTTTTGTCGCAGAGAATGATCCTGCTGCATCAAGAATTTCAAATGAGCCTTGAGAGTCCCTAAAAAAGAGCAGTTGTCTTTCTCTCCATGCGGGGGCAGTCGAGTCATTGGGATCAGGGTTTGCTATCAAAATCATTTTCTCTCTTGCTCGCTCAAACACTATAGACCTTAAAACATTAAACATGGATCTGAAATGCAGCCATACGCATCAACATCCATCATTTTATTCAGCTTAATAACACAAGACAGATATTGGTCTCCACTGGGCCATGACATAGACGTGTCAAGTGTATGGGTAAGGTCAAAATTACCTTCAAATCATGGCATGGCATGCAGTAGTATAGTGGTTTGGGCTGCGGCCTTCACTGTAGCTGAGCACATACAGTACAAGCCTACCGTGCCAGCAATGGTTGCAATTGAGATCAGCTGTGCGTGTGAATTTAGCACGTGTTGATGGTTTAACGAGACATCTGGCGATAATATAGTGCCATCGATGGTTTCAATAGGCCCCTTGTTATTTGATAATATTCCAATACGCTACATTCTGTAGGCTACCTGTTAGCCTATCGATTGTCAATTAATGAAAGGTGTGAAAAGCCATAATAGGCTACTGGGTATCCCTGGCTGAGTTTATCAGCTGATTTGGGCCATCAGTTGATTGGCAGATGTAGGCCTACTGTAGAACGATAACATTTCCTTCAGTGTGGATGTCGTTCACGTTTTATAGATAGGCTATGCATAATTTGTCAGTATATACTCACAAATATAAATGCAATATGTAAAGTGTTTTATTTCATGAGCTGAAATAAAAGATCAACGAAATTTTCCATATGCACATTTTTTTCCACACATTTGTTGAGCCCAGCTTCAGACGCAATCGTTAGGCAAGGGTAATTTCAGTGTAGGAAAGGATGAAACAGCGTCTGTGCCACCAGTAAGTACAGATAGTAGTATAAATCCCCTGGCACAGTCCCCGCAGCCGGACAACTTTCTCACGGTTTCTGGAAGGAAATGCTGTAGGAACGCTCAACCGGTGTCGCTCATTCAGCCGACAGAAACTTTCAACCGGTTTTCCCCATTAAGCAGCGAGTCGGAGTCAGAGGCCGAGTCTTCTCTGGTCTCTACTCCTCTCGTTACGGGGTCTGAGACGCCGAAGCTTCCCACCATTAGCTCTGACAAATTGAAAACTCTAGTCATTGGCAACTCCATTACCCGCAGTATTAGACTTAAAACGAATCATCCAGCGATCATACACTGTTTACCGGGGGGCAGGGCTACCGACGTTAAGGCTAATCTGAAGATGGTGCTGGCTAAAGCTAAAACTGGCTAAAACTGAGTGTAGAGAGTATAGAGATATTGTTATCCACGTCGGCACCAACGATGAAACAGTCAGAGATGAAACAGTCAGAGATCACCAAGCGCAACATAGCTTCTGCGTGTAAATCAGCTAGAAAGATGTGTCGGCATCGAGTAATTGTCTCTGGCCCCCTCCCAGTTAGGGGGAGTGATGAACTCTACAGCAGAGTCTCTCAACTCAATCGCTGGTTGAAAACTGTTTTCTGCCCCTCCCAAAAGATAGAATTTGTAGATAATTGGCCCTCTTTCTGGGACTCACCCACAAACAGGACCAAGCCTGACCTGCTGAGGAGTGACGGACTCCATCCTAGCTGGAGGGGTGCTCTCATCTTATCTACCAACATAGACAGGGCTCTAACTCCTCTAGCTCCACAATGAAATTGGGTGCAGGCTAGGCAGCAGGCTGTTAGCCAGCCTGCCAGCATAGCGGAGTCTGCCACTAGCATAGTCAGTGTAGTCAGCTCAGCTATCACCATTGAGACCGTGTCTGTGCCTCGACCTGGGTTGGGCAAAACTAAACATGGCGGTGTTCGCCTTAGCAATCTCACTAGGATAAAGACCACCTCCATTCCTGTCAGTATTGAAAGAGATCATGATACCTCACATCTCAAAATAGTGTTAGATCCCTTACTTCAAAGGCAATTATAGTCAATGAACTAATCACTGATCATAATCTTGATGTGATTGGCCTGACTGAAACATGGCTTAAGCCTGATGAATTTACTGTGTTAAATGAGGCCTCACCTCCTGGCTACACTAGTGACCATATCCCCGTGCATCCCGCAAAGGCGGAGGTGTTGCTAACATTTACGATAGCAAATTTCAATTTACAAAAAAAAAATGACGTTTTCGTCTTTTGAGCTTCTAGTCATGAAATCTATGCAGCCTACTCAATCACTTTTTATAGCTACTGTTTACAGGCCTCCTGGGCCATATACAGCGTTCCTCACTGAGTTCCCTGAATTCCTATCGGACCTTGTAGTCATAGCAGATAATATTCTAATCTTGGTGACTTTAATATTCACATGGAAAAGTCCACAGACCCACTCCAAAAGGCTTTCGGAGCCATCATCGACTCAGTGGGTTTTGTCCAACATGTCTCTGGACCCACTCACTGTCACAGTCATACGCTGGACCTAGTTTTGTCCCATGGAATACATGTTGTGGATCTTAATGTTTTTCCTCATAATCCTGGACTATCGGACCACCATTTTATTACGTTTGCAATTGCAACAAATAATCTGCTCAGACCCCAACCAAGGAACATCAAAAGTCGTGCTATAAATTCACAGACTACACAAAGATTCCTTGATGTCCTTCCAGATACCCTCTGTCTACCCAAGGACGCCAGAGGACAAAAATCAGTTAACCACCTAACTGAGGAACTCAATTTAACCTTGCGCAATACCCTAGATGCAGTTGCACCCCTAAAAACTAAAAACATTTCTCATAAGAAACTAGCTCCCTGGTACACAGAAAATACCCGAGCTCTGAAGCAAGCTTCCAGAAAATTGGAACGGAAATGGCGCCACACCAAACTGGAAGTCTTCCGACTAGCTTGGAAAGACAGTACCGTGCAGTACCGAAGAGCCCTTACTGCTGCTCGATCATCCTATTTTTCTAACTTAATTGAGGAAAATAAGAACAATCCGAAATTCCTTTTTGATACTGTCGCAAAGCTAACTAAAAAGCAGCATTCCCCAAGAGAGGATGACTTTCACTTTAGCAGTGATAAATTCATGAACTTCTTTGAGGAAAAGATTATGATTATTAGAAAGCAAATTACGGACTCCTCTTTAAATCTGCGTATTCCTTCGAAGCTCAGTTGTCCTGAGTCTGCACAACTCTCCCAGGACCTAGGATCAAGAGAGACGCTCAAGTGTTTTAGTAATATATCTCTTGACACAATGATGAAAATAATCATGGCCTCTAAACCTTCAAGCTGCATACTGGACCCTATTCCAACTAAACTACTGAAAGAGCTGCTTCCTGTGCTTGGCCCTCCTATGTTGAACATAAGAAATGGCTCTCTATCCACCGGATGTGTGCCAAACTCACTAAAAGTGGCAGTAATAAAGCCTCTCTTGAAAAAGCCAAACCTTGATCCAGAAAATATAAAAAACTATCGGCCTATATCGAATCTTCCATTCCTCTCAAAAATTGTAGAAAAGGCTGTTGCGCAGCAACTTACTGCCTTCCTGAAGACAAACAATGTATACGAAATGCTTCAGTCTGGTTTTAGACCCCATCATAGCACTGAGACGGCACTTGTGAAGGTGGTAAATGACATTTTAATGGCATCGGACCGAGGCTCTGCATCTGTCCTCGTGCTCCTAGACCTTAGTGCTGCTTTTGATACCATCGATCACCACATTCTTTTGGAGAGATTGGAAACCCAAATTGGTCTACACGGACAAGTTCTGGCCTGGTTTAGATCTTATCTGTCGGAAAGATATCAGTTTGTCTCTGTGAATGGTTTGTCCTCTGACAAATCAACTGTAAATTTCAGTGTTCCTCAAGGTTCCGTTTTAGGACCACTATTGTTTTCACTATATATTTTACCTCTTGGGGATGTTATTCGAAAACATTAATGTTAACTTTCACTGCTATGCGGATGACACACAGCTGTACATTTCAATGAAACATGGTGAAGCCCCAAAATTGCCCTTGCTAGAAGCATGTGTTTCAGACATAAGGAAGTGGATGGCTGCAAACTTTCTACTTTTAAACTCAGACAAAACAGAGATGCTTGTTCTAGGTCCCAAGAAACAAAGATCTTCTGTTGAATCTGACAATTAATCTTAATGGTTGTACAGTCGTCTCAAATAAAACTGTGAAGGACCTCGGCATTACTCTGGACCCTGATCTCTCTTTTGAAGAACATATCAAGATGATTTCAAGGACAGCTTTTTTCCATCTACGTAACATTGCAAAAATCAGAAACTTTCTGTCCAAAAATGATGTAGAAAAATGAATCCATGCTTTTGTCACTTCTAGGTTAGACTACTGCAATGCTCTACTTTCCGGCTACCCGGATAAACCACTAAATAAACTTCAGTTGGTGGTAATTACGGCTGCTAGAATCCTGACTAGAACCAAAAAATTTGATCATATTACTCCAGTGCTAGCCTCTCTACACTGGCTTCCTGTCAAAGCAAGGGCTGATTTCAAGGTTTTACTGCTAACCTACAAAGCATTACATGGGCTTGCTCCTACCGATCTCTCTGATTTGGTTCTGCCGTACATACCTACACGTACGCTACGGTCACAAGACGCAGGCCTCCTAATTGTCCCTAGAATTTCTAAGCAAACAGCTGGAGGCAGGGCTTTCTCCTATAGAGCTCCATTTTTATGGAACGGTCTGCCTACCCATGTCAGAGACACAAACTCGGTCTCAACCTTTAAGTCTTTACTGAAGACTCAGCTCTTCAGTGGGTCATTTAATTGAGTGTAGTCTGGCCCAGGAGTGGGTAGGTGAACGGAAAGGCTCTGGAGCAACGAACCGCCCTTGTTGTCTCTGCCTGGCCGGTTCCCCTCTTTCCACTGATATTCTCTGCCTCTAACCCTATTACAGGGGCTGAGTCACTAGCTTACTGGGGCTCTCTCATGCCGTCCCTGGAAGGGGTGCGTCACCTGAGTGGGTTGATTCACTGATGTGGTCATCCTGTCTAGGTTGGCGCCCCCACCTTGGGTTGTGCCATGGCGGAGATCTTTGTGGGCTATACTCGGCCCTGTCTCAGGATGGTAAGTTGGTGGTTGAAGATATCCCTCTAGTGGTGTGGGGGCTGTGCTTTGGCAAAGTGGGTGGGGTTATATCCTTCCTGTTTGGCCCTGTCCGGGGGTGTCCTCAGATGGGTCCACAGTGTCTCCTGACCCCTCCTGTCTCAGCCTCCAGTATTTATGCTGCAGTAGTTTATGTGTCGGGGGGCTAGGGTCAGTTTGTTATATCTGGAGTACTTCTCCTGTCCTATTCGGTGTCCTGTGTGAATCTAAGTGTGCGTTCTCTAATTCTCTCCTCTCTCTCTGAGGACCTGAGCCCTAGGACCATGCCCCAGGATTACCTGACATGATGACTCCTTGCTGTCCCCAGTCCACCTGGCCGTGCTGCTGCTCCAGTTTCAACTGTTCTGCCTTCTTATTATTCGAACATGCTGATCATTTATGAACATTTGAACATCTTGGCCATGTTCTGTTATAATCTCCACCCGGCACAGCCAGAAGAGGACTGGCCACCCCACATATGCTCTCTCTAATTCTCTCTTTTTTTCTCTCTCTCTTGGAGGACCTGAGCCCTAGGACCATGCCCCAGGACTACCTGACATGATGACTCCTTGCTGTCCCCAGTCCACCTGGCCGTGCTGCTGCTCCAGTTTCAACTGTTCTGCCTTCTTATTATTCGAACATGCTGATCATTTATGAACATTTGAACATCTTGGCCATGTTCTGTTATAATCTCCACCCGGCACAGCCAGAAGAGGACTGGCCACCCCACATAGCCTGGTTCCTCTCTAGGTTTCTTCCTAGGTTTTGGCCTTTCTAGGGAGTTTTTCCTAGCCACCGTGCTTCTACACCTGCATTGCTTGCTGTTTAGGGTTTTAGGCTGGGTTTCTGTACAGCACTTTGAGATATCAGCTGATGTACGAAGGGCTATATAAATAAATTTGATTTGATTTGTTTATACCCGTTAGTGATAATTTCTCCTTTGCCAAGATAATCCATCCACCTGACAGGTGTGGCATATCAAGTAGCTGATTAAACAGCATGATCATTGCATAGGTGCACCTTGTGCTGGTGACAAAAGTCCACTCTAAAATGTGCAATTTTGTCACATAACACAATGCCACACATCTCAAGTTAAGGGAGAGTGAAATTGGCATGCTGACTCCAGGAATGTTCACCAGAGCTGTTTAAATCATCATCATTTCATCAGATCATTTAAAGTTAATTTCTCTACCACAAGCTGCTTCCAACCTCATTTAAGAGAATTTGGCAGTACGTCCAACTGGCCTCATAACTGCAGACCATGTGTACATGTATGGCGTTGTGCGGGCGAGCGGTTTGCTGTCAACGTTGTGAACAGAACAGAGTGTCCCATGGTGGCAGTGGGGTTATGGTATGGGCAGACATAAGCCATGCACAACAAAGACAATGGCATTTTATCAATGGCAATTTGGATGCACAGAGATACCGTGATGAGATCCTGAGGCCCATTGTCTTGCCATTCATCCGCTACCATCACCTCATGTTTCATCATGATAATGCACGGCCCCATGTCACAAGGATTTGTACACAATTCCTGTAAACTGAAAATGTTTCAGGTCTTCCATGGCCTGCATACTAACCAGACATTGTCACCCATTGAGCATGTTTGTGATGCTCTTGATCAACATCCACGACAACATTCCACAATCAACAGCCTGATCAACTCTATGTGAAGGAGATGTGTCACGGTGCTTGAGGCAAATGGTGGTCACACCAGATGTGGACTGGTTTTCTGATCAAAGCCCCACATTTTTTAAATAAAAGGTATCTGTAACCAACAGATGCATATCAGTATTCCCAGTCATATGAAATCCACAGATTAGGACCTAATTTATTTATTTCAATTGACTGATATCCTTATATGAACTGCAACTCTGTAAAATCTTTGAAATTGTTGCATGTTGAGTTTATATTTTTGTTCAGCATAGTTCTGGTCTTCGATGTGGATCCAAAGACTATTTAGATTGAGCTGAGACACTTTTCTTTGATGCGTAAATTATCAGACTATAAATGCAATTAAACTTCTGGACCTAAGTAGGCTCAGGCTGGTTATAATATAGCCCAGCACTGGGCACTAACTCGTGAGGCTTGTAGCCGGAGCGTGCTGCTTAGACCACTGCGCTACGGCAGTTCACATCACTCTAGAAAGCACTAACAAAACTAATGATACATAGGCACGTCGTTTTTAAAATTATTTTGTTTTAAGCCTTCCCCAAACCATAGTCCCAACCTTAACCACTCTGAAGTATTGCCTAAACGGTTAACCTTTGAGTCAAATCAAATGTATTTGTCACATACACATGGTTAGCAGATGTTAATGCGAGTGTAGCGAAATGCTTGTGCTTCTAGTTCCGACAATGCAGTAATAACCAACGAGTAATCTAACCTAACAATTTCACAACAACTACCTTATACACACACAAGTGTAAAGGAATGAAGAATATGTACATAAAATATATGAATGAGTGATAGTTCAGAACGGCTTAGGCAAGATGCAGTAGATGGTATCGGGTACAGTATATACAGTGTGGCAAACAAGTATTTAGTCAGCCACCAATTGTGCATGTTCTCCCACTTAAAAAGATGAGAGAGGCCTGTAATTTTCATCATAGGTACACTTCAACTATGACAGACAAAATTAGAAAAAAAAATCCAGAAAATCACATTGTAGGATTTTTTATGAATTTATTAGCAAATTATGGTGGAAAATAAGTATTTGGTCACCTACAAACAAGCAAGATTTCTGGCTCTCACAGACCTGTAACTTCTTCTTTAAGAGACTCCTCTGTCCTCCACTCGTTACCTGTATTAATGGCACCTGTTTGAACTTGTTATCAGTATAAAAGACACCTGTCCACAACCTCAAACAGTCACACTCCAAACTCCACTATGGCCAAGACCAAAGAGCTGTCAAAGGACACCAGAAACAAAATTGTAGACCTGCACTAGGCTGGGAAGACTGAATCTGCAATAGGTAAGCAGCTTGGTTTGAAGAAATCAACTGTGGGAGCAATTATTAGGAAATGGAAGACATACAAGACCACTGATAATCTCCCTCGATCTGGGGCTCCACGCAAGATCTCACCCCGTGGGGTCAAAATGATCACAAGAACGGTGAGCAAAAATCCCAGAACCACACGGGGGGACCTAGTGAATGACCTGCAGAGAGCTGGGACCAAAGTAACAAAGCCTACCATCAGTAACACACTACACCGCCAGGGACTCAAATCCTGCAGTGCCAGACGTGTCCCCCTGCTTAAGCCAGTACATGTCCAGGCCCGTCTGAAGTTTGCTAGAGAGCATTTGGATGATCCAGAACAAGATTGGGAGAATGTCATATGGTCAGATGAAACCAAAATATAACTTTTTGGTAAAAACTCAACTCGTCGTGTTTGGAGGACAAAGAATGCTGAGTTGCATCCAAAGAACACCATACCTACTGTGAAGCATGGGGGTGGAAACATCATGCTTTGAGGCTGTTTTCCTGCAAAGGGACCAGGACGACTGATCCGTGTAAAGGAAAGAATGAATGGGGCCATGTATCATGAGATTTTGAGTGAAAACCTCCTTCCATCAGCAAGGGCATTGAAGATAAAACGTGGCTGGGACTTTCAGCATGACAATGATCCCAAACACACCGCCCGGGCAATGAAGGAGTGGCTTCGTAAGAAGCATTTCAAGGTCCTGGAGTGGCCTAGCCAGTCTCCAGATCTCAACCCCATAGAAAATCTTTGGAGGGAGTTGAAAGTCCGTGTTGCCCAGCAACAGCCCCAAAACATCACTGCTCTAGAGGAGATCTGCAAGGAGGAATGGGCCAAAATACCAGCAACAGTGTGTGAAAACCTTGTGAAGACTTACAGAAAACGTTTGACCTCTGTCATTGCCAACAAAGGGTATAGAACAAAGTATTGAGATAAACTTTTGTTATTGACCAAATACTTATTTTCCACCATAATTTGCAAATAAATTCATTAAAAATCCTACAATGTGATTTTCGAGATTTTTTTTTCTCATTTTGTCTGTCATAGTTGAAGTGTACCTATGATGAAAATTACAGGCCTCTCTCATCTTTTTAAGTGGGAGAACTTGCACAATTGGTGGCTGACTAAATACTTTTTTTGCCCCACTGTACATATGAGATGAGTAATGTAGGGTATGTAAACATTATATAAAGTGGCATTGTTTAAAGTGGCTTCAATTTTTCCATTATTAAAGTGGCTGGAGTTGAGTCCGTATGTTGGCAGCAGCCACTCAATGTTAGTGGTGACTGTTAAACAGTCTGATGGCCTTGAGATAGAAGCTGTTTTTCAATCTCTCGGTCCCTGTTTTGATGCACCTGTACTGACCTCGCCTTCTGGATGATAGCGGGGTGAACAGGCAGTGGCTCGGGTGGTTGTTGTCCTTGATGATCTTTTTGGCCTTCCTGTGACATCGGGTGGTGTAGGTGTCCTGGAGGGCAGGTAGTTTGCGCCCGGTGATGCGTTGTGCAGACCTCACTACCCTCTGGTGAGCCTTACGGTTCTGGGCGGTGCAGTTGCCGTACCAGGCGGTGGTACAGCCCGACAGGTTGCTCTCGATTGTGCATCTGTAAAGGTTTGTGAGTGTTTTTGGTGACAAGCCGAATTTCTTCAGCCTCCTGAGGTTGAAGAGGCGCTGCTGCGCCTTCTTCACCACGCTATCTGTGTGGGTGGACCAATTCAGTTTGTCCGTGATGTGTACACCGAGGAACTTAATACTTACTACCCTCTCCACTACTGTCCCGTCGATGTGGATAGGGGGGTGCTCCCTCTGCTGTTTCCTGAAGTCCACGATCATCTCCTTTGTTTTCTTGACGTTGAGTGTGAGGTTATTTTCCTGACACCACACTCCGAGGGCCCTCACCTCCTCCCTGTAGGCCATCTCGTCGTTGTTGGTAATCAAGCCTAACACTGTAGTGTCGTCTGCAAACTTGATGATTGAGTTGGAGGCGTGCATGGCCACGCAGTCATGGGTGAACAGGGAGTACAGGAGAGGGCTCAGAGTGCACCCTTGTGGGGCCCCAGTGTTGAGGATCAGCGGGATAGAGATGTCGTTACCTACCCTCACCACCTGGGGGCGGCCCGTCAGGAAGTCTAGTACCCAGTTGCACAGGGCGGGGTCAAGACCCAGGGATTCGAGCATGATGACGAGTTTGGAGGGTACTATGGTGTTAAATGCTGAGCTGTGGTCAATGAACAGCATTCTCACATAGGTATTTCTCATGTCCAGATGTGTTAGGGCAGTGTGGTGTCGATTGCGTCGTCTGTGGACCTATTGGGGCGGTAAGCAAATTGGAGTGGGTCTAGGGTGTCATGTCGGGTAGGGTGGAGGTGATGTGGTCCTTGACTAGTCTCTCAAGCACTTCATGATGACGGAAGTGAGTGCTACGGGGCGGTAGTCATATAGCTCAGTTACCTTCGCTTTCTTGGGAACAGGGACAATGGAGGCCCTCTTGAAGCATGTGGGAACAGCAGACTGGATTGATTGAATATGTCCGCCAACTGGTTTGCACATGCTCTGAGGATGCGGCCGGGGATGCCATCTGGGCCTGCAGCCTTGCGAGGGTTAACACGTTTGTTAAGTGATTTACTCACATTGGCTGCAGTGAAGGAGAGTCCGCAGGTTTTGGTTAGCGGGCCTATTTTAAAGTCACCATTGGCCTCGTGGTAAAATCCCTGAGCAGTTTCCTTCCTCTCGAACAACTGAGGTAGGAAGGACGCCTGACATTTTGTAATGACTGGGTGTATTAATACGTCTTCCAAAGTGTAATTAATAACTTCACCATGCTCAAAGGGATATTCAGTGTCTGCTTTTTATTTTATTTTTACACATCTGCCAATCGGTGCCCTTATTTTCAAGGCATTGAAAAACCTCCCTGGTCTTCTCTGTGGTTGAATCTGTGCTTGAAATTCACTGCTCAATTGAGGGACCTTACAGATAACTGTATGTGTGGGTTACAGAGATGAGGTAGTCATTCAAAAAATAATGTTAACCACTATTATTGAAAACAGAATGAGTCCACGCAACTTATTATGCGATTTGTTAAGCACTTACTTAGGCTTGCCATAACAAAGGGGTTGAATACTTATTGCCTCAAGACATTTCAGCTTTACATTTTGTATTAATTTCTAAAATGTTCTATAAACAAAATTCCACTTTGACATTATGGGGTATTGTGTGTAGATCAGTGACACAAAATCTCAATTGAATATATTTTTAATTCAGCCTGTCACACAACAAAATGTGGAAAAGGTAAACGGGTGTGAATCCTTTCTAAAGGTACTCTATGTCCATTTATTATAATCCACACGAGACGAACTGTAACCTGCACGTAGCCTACATAAGGTACAATGTAGGTACTACGTGCATTGTCTACAAACACCGCTTCAAGCTGCCCCCTGGTGGCAATTCTATTTTCGATATTCAAATTCTCCTGCTGCAGGATTATTTTCCTCCTGCGACGAAAGTGGTCAAATTAAGATCTGACATCTGTAGGTTGTAAAGCAGTGACAATCATCTGGTTTGATGTGGTTGATAACACACATCATTCTAATAAGGCTGAGTCTCACTGCACCGTGGGAACCATTCATCTGGTGGCACCGGACAATAACTCCTGGCACTCCTCTCCCCTGTTCATTTTTTACAGGCAGGGAGGAGAAGAGCAGAGCATTGGAACAGCAGCATAGAGCATCCTTTAGCCGCCTCAAAGCCACATTGGCTGCCATTAACCTTGGGCTGGAACCCATTGAGCCAAAATTATTACGCAAAGTTCTAATTTTATGGAAGGGAACCATACAAATAAATTCTGGTGCTGGTGGGACAGGGTAATTGGAAGGAGGGCCGGTAACAGGGCCCCTGAATGAACCCAGGTCTGGAGGAGAATTCCCATGGGTAATTTATTCTGTGTTATTCTCCAACTGGAGCCTGTTGAGTAACTTCATCCCTCCATCCCTCTCTCAGAGGGATAAAAACGAGCTGGCCGGTGGCCTCCACTTTTGGGCCTCTTAGTTAAAGCTCTTTAGTGGTGCAGATGACAGTAAGTGGGGCAGGGGAGTAAAGAGATGGCAGAGGTGGTACGGCAAATATCCTTTATCTTTTAGTACCCTTTAATGCCACACACACTGGAGGATCCCCAACAATGTGCCATTCATATTGCCGTGCCCTCTCAGGGCTGAAGTGGCACTTGAGGTGAGAGGAGAGGGTAAATTAGATATCTGGGCCACACATTATAGAGACAATGAAAGGATAAAAAGCCAGGAGGCTTATTGACATGTCCAAAGGTACAGGATAAGTGCCTCTGAAGCCAGAGCCAATCAGGTGGGGTCTTTATGTGATCAATTCTTGAGGATGGGACTGAAGTCATCTTCAAGGAAGAACCCTTTCTGGAACATCCAATAATTGTACGTGAAATAGCATTTCAATAATGATTGGCTGAAATTATTGCTGTCTTTGTTATAACTGTAGTGCATTCTGAAATGCTGGTACAAAACACTCCCTTTTTTTCCCCTCAACATCACCTGTCAGTGTTTGGTGCAGGCATCACAGCAGTACGATCATTATGAGTATTTGCCTCTCAAAAACATGGTGTGGGTGAGTCAAACATAAGTACCGTCTGTCTGTCCAACCACAGGGATATGTTCAAAGTGGGCTCCAGCTACATCTTAACACCCATAGACTTGTAAACAACAGCCAATCCCAGAATCAAAAAAAAGCATTGGCAATTTCTCACCAAAGGATGCCAAAAACATTTCAACACAGACATCAGTCTCTCCTCTCTCCCTCTCTAAAATCACTAATTATCTCGCCCTCGTTTATGGGCAACTGTTTCTGTCGGTTGTCTATCTGCATGATGACCTAGAAAAGACCACATACACACACACTAAATTGGAGTCAGCCCAATACCCAGTGACAGGCGCCAAGGCTAAGCCTGTCCTCACAGCAATACCTGGTCCACACAGGCCTATACGGCTAGCATGATCCCAGGCTTGTTTGCTAGGGCTACAACTCTCAAAGCCACACAGCTGCTGGACAAGGCTTGAGGTAACCAACTTTACTGAAAGTACTG
The DNA here is from genome assembly GCF_018296145.1 of Oncorhynchus tshawytscha. Lineage (NCBI taxonomy): Eukaryota > Metazoa > Chordata > Actinopteri > Salmoniformes > Salmonidae > Oncorhynchus > Oncorhynchus tshawytscha. The sequence continues at coordinate 35,516,024 of NC_056436.1, read as the reverse complement.
TACCACTAAACCCAGTTGGGTAGGTTACTTTATAAATGTAATATGTTACAATTTCTAGTTACCTGTCCAAAATGGTAATCAGTAACAAGATTTGTGGATTACCAAAACTCAGTAACGTAATCTGATTATTTTCAGTTTACCTTCCCCTTAAGAGGCATTAGAAGTGGACAAAAAGCCATTTGGTGTTCCATCGTAGTCATCACCGACTTGTGATCAGATTCGGTCAGGCAACTTAAACTTGCACCTTTTTCAATGCAGAATTGAGTGACAATTGAGAAAACCAAAAGGTGTTATTTCCCCCCGCAAACATCCTTTCTGAATTTAAAAGTAATCATTTTGTTTTTCAAAAGTATCCAATTACAATATTTGTTGCAGGTAACGTATTTATAATCAGATGACATGTAATCAGTTACTCCCCAATCCTGAATAAATTCAAATAAGCTGAACATGGCATGGACAGTCATAGCACAGGCAATGAGATATTGCATTTACAACCCAGTCTTGCTGAAACCCAGGAGGAACTAGTTGTGAGATATCACTGAGTCCCAAACCCTGCAACAACATGTGTGCCAATCCTGGGTGGAATCACTGAGGTACAGTATATAATTAGAGTGGAAGTGGAATACCCCATTGGGAATACTAGAGGCCTTAAGGTGCTGGGACAGGCAGCCACAGGACTAGATCAGAGAACGGAACAAGTACGCTCTAGGTTTTTCCATAAAAAATAGATAGGGAAAACACACATACCTATAAGATATTTTCTCATTTCTCTCCCCCATGAGGGAGGATAATGAAAGTTCACAGGAGTAAGAAGTAAAAGGTAGCCCTACAAATTATATATATATTTTTTACTGATATCCATTTGGTTTATGATTTATTAAGTTATTGCACCTTGAAATTCTGTTACCAAATTGGTAGCAGAATTTCAGAAAAATCTGTAACAGAATTACTGCAATTGAATTGGCTGCAATGGTAAAGCATAGTAGTCACAAACTACAGTTGGGTCCCCTGCTACATTTCTCCCTTCCACTGGCATACTGTAATATTAATATACTGTTTTCTTTCTCTTTAGTGAGATAAAAAGAAATCTTAGTTAGTAAAGCATAGCGTTTGCAATGTCAGGGTTGTGGCTTCGATTCCCGCGGGGGAACAGTACAAAAAAAGGATAAATGTATGCACTCACTACTGTAAGTGACTCTGGATAAGATTGCCTGCTAAATTACGTAAATGTAAAATGAAAACAGTCTGGACAACCCTTCCCTCTCGCTCTCGCTCTCTCCAGTTACTATACCTCTCCTAGCTCCTACATTTTCTATCCTGAATATTAGGACTATGTAAAGGCTTTGATTTCTGATCAAACAGATGGAAAAATAGGTCTTAGAAAACATCTACCAGAAAAGGTCTTAAAAGGTATGAGAAAGCAAAGGCTTTGATTTCTGAGAGACTCCTTTCCTTAACCAGTATCCTTACCCACTGAGTACCAACCGAAGTTGAAAAGTAGTAGAAATTTGGTCAGTCTGCCTCGTCTTTCATTTTAATGTCCACAGACATTGTTTTTCATTTTTGGTACATTCCAGAACGGCCAGTACACAGTTGAGCACACTAATGTGTTGTACTGTACTGAACTCTACTGTACTGTGTTTTTCTGTACTCTACTGAGCTGTACTTTGATGTCCAAACTTGTGAAACATAGACATCTATGACTGGTTCAGATTTGGTCAGGTCTGGACCAACCAAATTTTGTCTTGTTTGCCAGTGTGTAGATTAATACCCAAATATGCAAAGGAGGATATTGCATATTTAAGCCTTTGTGTACCTATTTAGGATAAATCACCATGAAGAGAATGACATTCATATCCACAATTATGCATTTCTGTGTAGTACACAGTTCTGTTACCGGATGTGAATACACGTCACTTTCTGTAGTTCAATAACTAAAATCTATTATTTCAAACTCAAGGTGTTATGTCATAGTTGACACCCAATTCTTTTCGGCAGACATATTTGAAACTTAATAAATTCGGAGCAGATGTTTAACAGTTTTTGGAAAAACTGGTCACAACAATCGGAGGTAAATTTGACCGAAAATCCATGACCAAATTTTGCGTTTGCACAGATCTTCCAGGAAATGTGTTTTTGTAAAATTTTCTGTATACATTCTTACAGGTAGTCCTGGTGCATGGAGTTGTATGGTTTGCTGAACTTTGTTTTTTGTTTGGCAAACATTTTAAGGTGAAAAAACATTACCATGGAATTGCCCATATACAGCTGTGTAGTAAGTTGACCCACCTGATTGTCAAATTTGAGGGACTGGGTGCCCACAAGGAATCGAATGGCATCTGATTCCGCTGTCTGGGAAGTAAGTGCACGAGCCTGGAGAAGCAAAACAACAAGATAGATACAATTGACACATTGTAAAAATGAATGATATAATTGCAAAGCAACAATGTTGACATACATTGAATACAGCTCAGCTGTCACTGAGGTTAAATTCTTAGCTAGGGGGTTGTCTGACATAGCATTAACGTTATCAAGCAAATGCATGGAACTGACTGTACCTGAAATTCGAGGCCGTATATGACAGGTGCATCGTCCTCCATTTCCCACGTCTGATGCAAGCTTATAATTATTGATAGAAAGCGTAACGTTTAATTTGAGGTTTCACAAATAAGCTGCTTGTACTGGTTATCCATCACCTCACTGGACGTTATTATAGTTCCGCAAACGTAAAAATGAATACTTACGTACCGTATAGTAAATGCCCGTAAATATGTTTGGAAAAAGCTGATATTTATGTTTAAAATGCGTAAAATCTTCAAGAATACCCATTTGACAGTTGCGTATGAAATTTCAACCCTCTAGGACACCGTACATTTCCCTTCCTGGAAAACTAACGCAGGCGCACTATTGCCGTAACTGTCATCGTTCCTAAGCAAAGGTAACGTAAAGCTCCCTTTTTTGTTAACATGTCTTCGTTTACAGCTTGACAGGAGATTCTGATGCATCGCTACATGTGATTTCTGTAAACAAGTGTTTGGTATTAATACTGTTATGAAACTAGCTAATGTCCCGTTTCGCCATTTGAAGCACTGTTAACTTAGCTTAACAAGCTATTTAAATAGCTGGCTAGCTAGCCTATCGTCATCACGCAACAACCACAACAATATTCTACTATAGCCCAGTTTAAGAAATACCAAATGCATTACCTATACTTTAACGCACATACTTACAAATCCATGTCATTTTTTTTATGTGGATCTACTTTATTTCCCCGTGCTATGCTATTCCTCAGGGCAAAGAATCATGGACAACAATGAGACTCCTGCCCAGAGGCCAGTCACTCTTGACATCACAGGGGCAGTGGAGGTTAAACCAAGCCTGAGTGAAGCCCCTATCTCCCCTCTGCCATCCCTCCTTCCCTCCTCTGATGTCCATTTCCAGGAGGAGAGCATCGACCTGGGGGGCGAGTCTTTCATCACTCCCGAGGAGGACAGCCACAGCACGCCCTCAGAGAGCCTGATGGACAAGCTCAATGACCAGATGATGGAGAGTGTCATGATCTCTGACTCCCCCAACAACAGTGAGGAGGATGATGTGGTTCCCATGGACAACCTGCTGGAGCAGTTTGAGGAGAGGGAGGAGGAGCCAGCAGCAGCAGTGTTTAAAGAAACCTTAGTGGAGGAAGAGGAGGAGGTGGAGGAGAAAATGGATGATCTGATTGGACAAGACACTACTGAGATCAAGATAGAGGCAGCGATGATGCAGACAAGTCCAGTAGCCTCTAGTCCTGAGGAACCAGAGAATGTGAAACAGAAGCTAACCACTGATGACCAGGACGTTATCACTGTCTCTGTCTCTGCTGTAACCCCAGAGGACAGCACCCCCAGCTCAGGCAGCCCCAAGCCTGAGGCAGCAGCCCTGGAAGCCAGCAGCAAAGAGACCACATCCAAGGATGAATCCATCCCTGTGTGCACCATATTCAGCCAGGGCAGCCAGCCAAAAGCCCAGGCCCTGGTGCCGGATGGCTTCCAGCCTACCCTCATTAAATCTCCCAGCTTCAGTAGTAGCACCGGGGGGAGCACAGAGATTACCCCCAGTCAACTGGCTCCCCTGGTCTGCCAGCCCAGCCCCAGCCTCAGCAAGTTTTTCTCTGACAGTGGCCATGTCAACCCGGCTACTGACTTCTTTGACTCCTTCACTACTTCCTCCTTCATCTCTATCAGCAACCCCAACGCAGAGTCCCCAAAGTCAGCCGCCCCACCCGAACGCCAGCTCTCTGCTTCCTCTGGGTCCTCTCTGTCCACCTCTGGGCTTACGGAGTCCGGCATCCTCACCCCTAGCTCCTTCATTGGGCCTACCCAGACTGAAGCCACCCCCAGGCCTCTTCAACAGGCTCCAGTAGAGCCAGCCCCGGCCACAGCCCCTCCTCAGCCATTCACGCAGCTGCAGGCTGTGTTCTCGGGGGGAGATGACCCGTTTGCCACGGCACTGAACATGAGTGAGGCTGATAAGAGGTACGATGCCTGGCTGCCTTCTGAGGAGACCAGGAAGGTGCTGATCTCCATGGCAACGCAGCACTACAGCCAGGTGTTTGTGGAGAGGGAGAGACTGGCCATGCCCGGACTCAAGTTTGACAACCTGCAGGTGGGTTAGCTTGCCATTTGCCCATAGAGCTGGGGTTCCATACATGTTGAGATCTAGTCATTTTCTCCTGGCCCTAACTGATTGTGACCACTGACCAGTTCTGTGTGTGCGTTTCAGGGTGATGCTGTGAAGGATCTGATGGTGCGTTTAATGGGGGAGCAGGCGGCTATGAAGAGACAGGTCCTTACAGCGAACTCTGTAGAACAGTCCTTCCTGGGCCTCAAACAACTCATTGTGAGTCACTGTGTGTGCATGTTAATGTGTTTGTGTGAACAGGTATTTTATACATCTATATGTAACAGCCTTGTTGGAAACGACTTTCATGGCATCTTGGTTTGCCCATACTTAAAAATATATATAATAATTCGCCTTTGCATTCCCCTCCATTTGAAAGAACTAGGATGCACAGAAAGCGCTTGCACTTCTACTTATTCAGTGAGTGAAGACAGCGTAAATTGCTCTTTGTATGTAGCAGATACGCTTGTGACATTCTATGATGACTACCTAGAGTATGCCTCACCTCCCTCATTGAATGGTTGTTAATAGCACAGCCCCATAAAATTGCCTACAATTTCTCTGGTTCACCTGACTCCCCTATCCCTCCATAAAGCATGTCAATTAGTCTGCATAGTGACCTCTCCTCCTCCATGACCTCATTCTCCTCTTTCCTCCCCTTCCCCTGTTTTAGGAAATGCCCCTGACCTGCACTTGGTATTTAAAGCGTATGCACTGTAGCGGAGGGAGGGAGGGAGGGAGAGGGAGAGGGGAGAGGGAGAGGAGAGAGGGAGAGAGGGAGAGGGAGAGGGAGAGGGGAGAGGGGAGAGGGAGAGGGAGAGAGGGAGGGGAGAGAGGGAGAGGGAGAGAGAGAGGGAGAGAGAGAGAGAGAGAGAGAGAGAGAGAGAGAGAGAGAGAGAGAGAGAGAGAGATAGATATCCTCCAGGCTTCGAGTTCTCTCTCCTGCTGTGCTGATGTCTAATGCATGGGAGCTGTTTGCATATTTCAAAGCCTTCTGCTCACACACCCACCTGGCACTGGGCTGCGGTCCTCCAGGAATACACACACAGATTGTGAGTGAGGCAGGTCTGTTGAAACGTCAATGGGTTTTCCTCCTCCACTGTGGCCCTCACAGCTCCAGCCGGCCCAGCCTATCAACCTGACACTGATCAATAGTTATGATTGATTGCACCGAATTTGAGACAGTTGGGTGGTCTGTTTCTTCATTCACTTGGTGTATGTTGGCATGGTGTGTGTTAGTGTTAATGGCCTACTTTTGCATGTTTCTTGGGAGGGAAGGGTTCTATATTATGCCCTATGTATAATTATACACATTTTACAATTGTATAACATTGAGATTCTTGAAAATAACAATTAAGTGCTTGAAAAAGTCCTTGAATTTGTCTATGAGCCATGCTTAATCAAATATATATTGTCCGAGGGCTATGTTGTTATGGGCCAATTTTCATATATTCACTTTCATGCATTCGGAGCTCGTTGATCGTTCCATAATGCAATAAGCGGGAAAATGACAGATATGAGAATATCCGTTAGAAATGTTGAACAATTGGAGATCTAAAGATGCAATAACTAGCTTGCCTACTGTTGCCTATGCACTTGAATGGTGAATGGGAAGTGAGATTCGAATTCCAGTTGAGAAATAAAAATAGCAGCTCTTTTTAATCATGGCCACGCAATGCAATTGCATTTAGAATTGTGCAATGATTTGGCTTTAAAGCACATGTTCAATCCAGCAGCAGCTCTTGTGCTGTCTTGACAGATTTCCCACTCCGTCTCTATATGCTCTGAACGTGTGATAAATAAGAATCATAAACAACAAACAAAAATACACACTCACCAATGTCACTCCACAAAATTATGCAAATGAATCTATAGATGACAAGCATGACCGGTCAAATGTATTTACGTCGACTGGTATTCGACTGGTATTTCCATCAATGAAAAGGCTAAAAAGCATCTTGCAATGGGATTTTTTTTCTTCTTCTCCCAGACAATTGGCCTGCACCAATTCTATTTATTGGCTATTAGAAACCCTGGTGTGTGTGTGTGCGCTCACACAGAGCTATGTTTACCTTGGGGTTGTAGTGACTAATTAGATGTGCCCTATGGCTGTATAGAGATGTGTGTGAGTCTTCCCTCTGGCTTGTGTGTGTGTGTGTGTGTGTGTGTGTGTGTGTGTACTCCCTCCTGATTCTGGGGGCTGCTGGGAGCTGGCAGTGACTCATGCTGCAGTGCCAGAGTATGACTGCACCCACTGCCACCACACTCCCTCTGAGAGAACACACAAACGCTGGCTATCACAGATTGAGGGAGGAGCACAGAGATTATGGAAGGGAAGAACAGAGGAGAGGGAGAGGAAGGACGAGAGGGGAAGGGAGGAAGAGAGCTATTAGGCTGGGAAAGAAGAGAGATGCGGGGAGGGGAAGCGAGGGATGAAAAGGAGGAAATGGCCTCTGTGGAGAAGAGCGAGGCTTTGAGAACAGATGCTGCGTTCTCTTTCTCTCTCTCTCTCCCCATCCCCCGCTGATACAGACAGACAGTGGTGATATACACCACTGAGAGAACATTATTCATAGGCGAGCTCAGATAATATTATTAACACCACCTGAACATACAGTAACTGAGTCCAAATATCATAGCTCCACACTTTGACTTGAAATAGGACTGACCCAAACCCTGTTGAATGTTGGTGTTGTAGAGGGAGAGCCAGATCCTCTTTCTCTCTGCTTGGTTAACTGTCCTCTATCCCTCAGGATGTCTCACTCTCCCTCCCATCCCTCTCTCTATCCTTCCTTTGAGAGCTAGTGACCCGTCTGTCCTCTCCCCTGAGTCGGCCTGTCAGCATTTCCCCTCTTGCTCAGCCCTGCTCAGGGACTTTATTTTTTTCTCTCTCTCTCTTCCCTCCCTCTCATCCCTTCCTCATTTCCTCTGAGGCTTGTGTTGTGACCCGTCTCTTGTCTCTTGTGGCCAATGTCAGCTGGCCAATGCCTCCTCTTGCTCAGCATTACCCATGGCCCCTCCCCCCCCTCTGGTGACCTGTCCCCCCCCCTCTCCCCATAGTCATATTGGCCTAGGGCTTATATTTCTCTCATATCTCTCCCTCCGGTGACCTGTCTCCTCGCTCTCCCTGTGGCTGGTCAGCGTCCCCGCTCTCTCAGCAGGGCCCTGGGCTGGTTAATCTGTCACTCTGATTAACCACCTCTCTCCTTCCTTCTCTCCATCCCTCTCTTCCTCTGGGGCTGATGACCTCCCTCTCTCCCTAGTGTGCTGGTGTCTGGGCCTGGGGCCAGGCCCGTCTGTGCCGGGGCCATATGTCCAGTGGAGGAAGGGGAGGGGAGGTATGATTAGCATCATCCCCACCTTCCTCCCACCTTGGCTGGGTCAGCCTTGGCCTTGACGCTCCCTCCCATCTGTAACCACAATGACCTGCATTATACAGTAGCTACCTGGAGGTGTGCAGCAGAGTTGTCATTACCTCAACCCATTACAACATTGAGATCTGGACTAGCTGTGTCAGCTGTTTGTCCTATGCTATGGCAGTCAGTGCTCTTCAGCACTGGTCCTGGGCATAAGCACAGAGCGTGGCAATGTAGCTACAGCTAGGTACTGAGTTTTGTAAAGGGAGAATGAGGCCTTTAAATCCATCTGTGGACAACGTCATCAAACACGGTCACCCAAAGGAAAGCTGTTCAGAACTCTCCCAGAGACAGCCATTACAGGGTCATACAGAGTTTCTATAGCAATCCCTACTAAACTAGTTACTTCAAAATGCCTTCATATCAGTCATGTGATCTATACCATTGTCCCAGGGCTATAGATGTCTGGATCCCTTCAAACAGAAACAACGGTGGTCTTTAGAACAGTCTGCCAGTCAGTCCATCCTCTTGGCCTGGAGGCAAAGCCCTGGACTGGCACTCAGGGCCACTGATACAGAGCCTACAGCCCTTCACCAAAGCATCCAAGACAAGTTAGCCACTAGCAAGGCCTTAGAGATGCTAGTGTGTTTTGCATACCACCTTTCTTTTGTCTCTCCCCTCTATTCATTCAAAATTCTGGGGCTAAATTGAAGTGGCACAGGAGCTTTAAGTTTGTTAGGCAGAGCAGGGCGAGTAGCCTTTCTACTGTGTTTGGCTGGAGGCTGGCGTCTCACGAGAACCCTGGCAGTGGGTGTGCAGTGAGCTTCGCTTCAGGGAGTTTCTACTTCACAAAAGGAAAATCTCTAAAACTTGTGATCTTCAACACAATTTAAGAATCCTCGCCCCTTTTAAACCCGTGACGCTGCTAATTGCAAACACAGCCTTGTGTTTGTTTCTGTGTGTTTTGTATGATTAGGGAATCCAGTGGTATTCTATTGAAGTAGTAGGCTGTAGTGAAGTCTCTCTGTTCTTCTCCTATGGGGTGGGGATGGAGCTCCCTGGCGGGGGCCCAAGGCCTGATTGGTTTTACTGGCTCTGGAGTCTCTCGCTGTTGCCCCGTCAGAACTGTGGCTAGTCAAGCAGACACTAGATGGCTTGTAATCCTATTGGTTCTCTCTCCCCCAGCTGTGTGCGTGCGTGAGTGCACGCCACACGTCTGTAGTACTCACAAGGGCTTCTGTTGAACCTTATTTATTTTATTATTTTTTAATCAGGTGAATAAAAAGGGATGAGCTGAAAGGAGGCTCATACCCCTGCCTCCCCGGTGGCTGTGCGTGAACACTATGCATGCAAACTGTGGCTAATCCACTTCCTTCCCCAGTGTGAGAGACAGGAGTTTTCATTTAGGCCTGCACTGTGGCCCTGCTCAGTACACATTCTGCGTTCATCCGCATTTCCTCATTAAATATCACTCAATATAATCAGCAACTTCTCTGTCTTAATGCATCCTCACTTGATTTAGGAGGATCCGATTGGCTCTTATTGCAGAGTAATATGAGCGGAGGTAAATTTATACTGAGAACATATATTAACACAGCAATGTAAAGTGTTGGTCCCATGTGTCATGTGCTGAAATAAAAGATCCCAGAAATGTTCCATACGCACAAAAGAAACTTGTTTAGATCCCTGTTAGGGAGCATATCTGCATTCCCAGTCATGTGAAATCCATAGATTAGAGCCTAATGCATTTATTTCAATGAACTGATGTTCTTATATGAACTGTAACTTGGTAAAAATCTTTGAAATTGTTGCGTGTTGCGTTTTTATATTTTTTGTTCAGTGTATTAGTCATGTTCATCTACTGTTCTTTCTCTCACCTCTTCTAATAGACCTTTCTCACACCTGGGATTATTGATGCTGTTGGGTGTTTGGGTATGCATGATGGCACTAACTAACATCGGTCTTGATGGGTCATTCCATGGCATTTCAGCAAGCCATGACACCCACCATCTCTGGCTCTGAAATCATTGCTGTCGTTAGAAACAGAAGATTAGCATTCCTGCAACATTATTTTTGTTGGGAAATCATTTGATTTTGATCATTAGAAGTTAAGCTAATTGATTGCACCCAAATTAGCCATTTTAATTTATAGGATTCATATAATATCCCATGAATATAGTACCTCACATATGATTTGTACCTAACATTTTGTTCTAGCAATGAGATTGTAAAAAGCCACCCATAGATCCCACACCAAACCCACCCCAACAACGAGTATCAGTTGTAGGAATGCTAATCTTTTGTTTCTAACAACAGAATACATTTAGGAACAATCTAGATGGTGGGTGTCGATCCTCCTTTTTGTGCTTTTTGAGATGGAACGACCCCTTGTTGAAAACCCTTACTGTCCCTCTCCTGAACACTAACTCACAGCCATCTAATTCCGGAAACAAGTAGCCTACCTGCCCTCAACTCTGCCTACCCCACGTGCAGGGAACAGAGGTGTGGACCCCATTGTTTACAGGCTCCTCTGTTAGCACTTCTGGAGCTTTCCAGTTGCATCACAAACAGTTCCCTCCTCTGTGAAGTTGTGTGTGTGTGCCTGTATTGGGTGTGAAATAACGTTTGAATTGCAGGCTGTCCCTGTATTCTGCTGGTTGTTATCAGTCTCTTACCAGGACTATGGAAAAGTTGTGCCTATACTAAACCGGCACCCCTTTTGGAGACCACCCACCGAGCCAACAGGTGGCGCTCTTTTTCAAGCCTACTTGCGACTTGGTGCCACTACATTATGGGATATGGTTGATTTCATAAGGGCCGTGCGAGTGTATGTGTGTACAGTATAGGGTCGTGCGAGTGTATGTGTGTACAGTATAGGGTCGTGCGAGTGTATGTGTGTACAGTATAGGGTCATGTGTATGTGTGTACAGTATAGGGTCGTGCGAGTGTATGTGTGTACAGTATAGGGTCGTGCGAGTGTATGTGTGTACAGTATAGGGTCGTGCGAGTGTATGTGTGTACAGTATAGGGTCGTGTGAGTGTATGTGTGTACAGTATAGGGTCGTGCGAGTGTATGCGTGTACAGTATAGGGTTGTAAACTCAGGTAACTTTCCCCAAACTCCCCGGGGACTGCCGTGGGTTCTGTCTCAGTGGCTGCAGCTGCTTTTGGCCATCTCCATGTCTCTCGTTTTCAGCTTCATTTCACCCCCTAATGAAGATTTAGAGGCACCAGGGACACTGGCATGGGGGAGAGGGAGGGAGTGTGTGTGTGTGGAAGAGTGAGAGGGGGGAGAAAGGATGTCTTTCATTGTCCCAGTGAAATTGTCATCACAAATTAACACAGCCAAAAAGTCCAAATTTGCTACAAAAATGTAGGCATAAGGTTCAGTGTTCCTGCAGTTAGGTTTAAAATACAATTTTAAGTCGAAGTTGTAGAAATGGGTGGGGTTTAGTCATAATTAGGACTTCGTGTTTAACTAATGATAACCCAGTGAAATCTCCCATGATGGAACCCCACCTGTGCTCCAGTATAGAAAGAAAGCTGTCGGTTGTGACTGGGCTGTCCCTCCTCTATTCACTCAACAGATCTAGCTTGCATTCCTCTCCTCTCTGTTCTTCTATTCTCCTTTCACCCCCCCTCCCCTTCTGTTTCATGTGTAATCCTCTGCTGCCTAATTAGCTGGCTGGCTGTGATGAATGGCCATGCAGTGAAAACCCAATCTCTGGGCTGACCTTGTCATCCTTACTGATTGGGAGGCTCGACTCCACACACCCTCTTATGCCCCTCTGTCCCCTGTCTTTGGCTGCCCTGGCTCCTTACCACTAATACCACCAGTCATAAACTCACTTGACAATGCTATGGTTGGCATCTCTGGTTGGTTCAATTTAGCGGTCACCGTGTCCTGTGTGTGTGTGTGTGTGTGTGTGTGTGTGTGTGTGTGTGTGTGTGTGTGTGTGTGTGTGTGCCCTATCCTCTCACCTTGTCTGTTGGTTTTGTTGTAACGGCTCTTCTGTCCCTGTAGAGCACGAAGAACTGGCGTGCTGCGGTGGACCTGACAGGCAGACTGCTGACAGCTCATGGTCAGGGCTACGGTAAGGCTGGCCAGCCTTCCAGCCACAACACTGACTCACTACAGGTACCTGTGTGTCTGTCTGTAAATGTTATTTGTCTTTGGCAATACTGGTGCACATGCCTGTATGTGTGAGTGGTTTATGTGTGTAAGTCACGTATCTGATCACGTATGTAGGTAAGGGTCGGTACAGTGTGTCTGGGGAATAGAGGTAAGACTAACGTGTGTGTGTGTGTGTGTGGTAGAGGAGAGGATGGGGGTGAAAACCAGGAGCTGCCTGCATGAATTAGACTCAGGATGACAAGAGTGGGCTGACACACACACCCACAGAGTGGGTGGGTGGGGGTGGGGACAGGCTAGGATGACAGGAGTGTGTGTTGTTGCAGCTGTGGTTTGTTCGCCTGGCCCTGCTCACCAAGCTGAGCCTGTTCCAGAACGCTGAGATGGAACTGGAGCCGTTTGGAAACCTGGACCAACCTGACCTCTACTATGAATACTATCCTACCGTATACCCTGGGAGGAGAGGTACACACCATCTATACTTAAAATACTAACCAAACGCTCTGACACCCCCCCCCCCCTGATCAAACCATAGAAATCCCCAGCCCTGCTAACAACCAAAGACAACACTTTATTTCACAGCCACTGTTGTTTTTCCCTTTTAACTCTGCATGAGCAGCTCTCTGATGTAGTGCCATTGCTTTAGTCTTTACAGCCCTAGGGTTTACTATAGTAGAGTCATGGCCGCGGACACACAGACAGCGAGAGAACCGAGGTGAACGCTTGAAGCGACACCACACAGCAGTCCAAGGGGAGAGCAGATTGAATTTCCATTCCTCAATATTAAATGCTTTGTGCTGCCCTAGGTGGCTACAGATACTGGCAACAGTTTCCTGCCTGGCATCAAAGATTGACATCTGAAGGTCTGCTGCCCCCATCCAATATCTATTATCCATGATCTAACTCTTAGAAGGAACATTAGCGAGCGCCAAGCATATCCTCTCAAACAACCAGCAGGATATACTGTTTAAAAAAACAGAATCGGTTATTCATTTGTTTACAAAGTGAGAGGGAAAAGTTTGTTTTTTTAAAGGAAACTTGAATAGTTTTATTTTCTATCTGCATCAACAAGTCATAGTTTCACTAAATGATGGGATGTACTTTCATTTAGTTCACGCTTTCTACACGAAGCCGACAAGTCCGATGTTTCTTTAGGTCAACAGGGTGAAACGAGTTTAACCTCTGACCCTTAGTACTCCAGAACATGGCTGTTCTCTCTGTGACGTCACTGTAAAGCTGTAGATAGGAGTCGTGGGTGTTTTCATGGGTGCTGCTGATTACCAGAGAATCTCTACACAGACAGCGACAGACAGACCGAGACGGTGCTTCCTCTGTAGCTATCAAAGAGCCAGAGATCAAAGGCTCAAAGCTCAGGCACATGACTCACTGCTCACCTCTAGGTAGGGCCTTCGTTCCTCAGGAGAGAGGGGTGAGAGGAAGAGAGCTGGAGGAAGAGAGTGTTGGATAAAGAGAGAGAGGAGGCTTCCTGCTTTGCAACACACGTTTCTCAACGCCATCTGTACGTTTCGTCTGTGGGAGTTTGTGAATGACATATGTGTGAAGATTCTCTCTCTCGTTCTTTCAGGCTCCATGGTTCCGTTCTCGATGCGGGTGCTGCATGCAGAGCTGCCTCAGTACCTGGGGAAACCACAGGAGTCTCTGGACAGACTACACAGCATGAGGACCGTCTGTCAGACCGTGAGTTCACACACCAACTTTCTCTCGTGTCCTCCCTCGCTTTTGTTTTCTTCCAATAAAGTCAGTAATGGGTTGAAAAATAATGACTACCTTGTTTACAACGTGTCCCCTTTTATGAAACGCTGTCTCTCCTGATAGATCCTGGATAACCTTGAGCAGGGCTTGGCTGAGGACGGCAGCATGATCAACCTCACCCAGGAGAACAGACAAGGTGCGGTACAGAACAGTGTCTTGTCCCCACCTGTCCCACACTATCTGAGAGAGTGGCGTAAACCCCACACTCTATACCCGGTGTTATTCAACCTCCGCCATCCTCTTCCCAGTGAAGCCACTATTTTGCTGTTTGTCTTATATTAAAGGAACTTATTAAATGGGCATAGACCATTGAGACAGTTGGTTTTGAGTCGTGAGAAAGCAATCAATACATAAGACATGGCCAATTTTTCAATAATTGGTTCATTGTACTGTTCAGATGCAGAGGGATCTCGTAGTTGCACCTCACTCCTTTGTCAGTCTCTCTCTCTGCTTCTCTTCCTACGCACTCAATAACAAAGACTAGCACATCTCAATAGACCCCCACTGAGTGATGGCCTCAGTCAGCAGAACACACACACAGGTTCACTACACACACACAATATGACTGTACACACAATCCAGTCCATACACATTCACGCATATGAGAACACATCTTGCTGCAGCTGAGCGCAAACAAGCCCACTGACAGCCTATACAATCAGCCTGAGGATAGAAAGAGTTAGTGTGTGGGAGAGGGAGTTGCAGCGTCTTCCCTCCCTTCTCAGACAAACGATGATGGTGATGGGAATACTAGTGTGATGAGGGGAGGGGGTAGTTGGATAGAGATGGGAGAGAAAGGGAAGGAGGTGCTGAATTTGCTCTCTCGTGCTCCTGTTGTGTGTTATATTCAACTCTGTTTTTGTACAGTGAAATGTCGATTCAATTGGTCCCACAATGCTAAAATTGTCCAGGTAAATAAATCAACAGGTCTGAAATTAAACCAACGTGTCCTCCTTTGTTGCAGCATCTCTTCAGCTGTGGAAGTCTCGTCTGAGTCGGGTCATGTACGCCATGGCGAACTGTCTGCTCATGATGAAGGTATGTGTTCCGTGTGTGGGTGGGGGAGGGACTATAACGGCAGCACCGAGCTACCAGAGTCCCCTGTGGGTGTATGCGCACACACACACACCAACTGTAACACACACATTCATTGACGTACTTGCCCAGTCACATATTCACACACATGTCCGTCCATGGCTGTCAGGAAGCTAGCGGTGGAATGGAAAACAACTAGCAAGCCACGCACACACACACACACACACACACACACACACACACACAATGGCTAATAAAGGCTTATTGGGTTTAACAGCATTGTTTTGGTGCATAGTGAATAAACGTGTTAGAGGTCTTGTCGGGTGTGTGTGTTTCATTATATAAGGAGAGATGCCGTTTGTCTGGTTCGTTCCTCTTCATTCTGTCTTCCCCTCAGTCCAGAACTCTGTCTAGAGACCCATGCTGACAGTAGAACAGCTAGGCGGACGCTAGCCTGAGCATATCCTGCACCAAGACACTGTCTGTCCTGCCCGTTCAAAACATCTACTTCAATATCATCACCCAGAGTCTAGACCAAATGAGGGAACAGTGAAACACAAAGCTATCATGTAACAGAACCACCATTCTGGATGATCTGACTATCATGGCTTGGAGTCGTAATGTAATTGGCAGATGCAGAGTAACAGTGTTCACCTGACACCCACAATACATTTGACAAGTTCCTTCGATGAAGACGGCATTCATTATGTTTAATGGCCCTCTATACCAGGGTTATTCAAATCTTACTCTACGAGGTCCGGAGCCTCCTGTTTGTCTGTTCTACCTGATAATTAACTGCACCCACCTGGTGTCCCAGGTCTAAATCAGTCCCTGATTAGAGGGGAACAATGAAAAAATGCAGTAGAACTGGCGTTGAGGTTCAAAGTTGAGTTTGAGGGCTCTATACTTTACTAGAGAATGCTTTCTAACAATGTTGCTTGTTCTTTCCTAGTGACAGTGGTGTGTAAAATGTTGTTTGTGTTGGTCTGTAGATGTATGATGGCAGACCACAGGCTTCCCAGTAATATCCCATAGGATCACCCCGATTGGATTCTTTGTTAGTGGGAGATGGAGAAAGAGGGACAGAGAGAAAGTGGGGAGTCGTTCTGTACATAGGACCATAGAAAGAGACACAGCGCCATCTGCTGGTGGTAGCATGAATGTAAACACACACACACACTGCACCAACTCATTGACCTCTCTCCCATCCCCAGATACATAGCAGCCATGCTCAGCAGTTCAGTCAGCATGTGAGCGATGTGATGTGAGGTAGAGAACAGCCATGGCTGGGGCAAGGTGTGACCAGGGATACCTCGCCCTACTAATGGTCAATACACTTGATTAATTCTCACTCTGTCTGTCTCCCTCTCTCTTTATCTAGGACTATGTTCTGGCTGTAGAGACATATCACTCCATCGTCCAGTATGAGCCTCAGCAGAAAGTACAGCTGCTGAGTGGGATAGGACGCATATTCCTGCAGGTGAACACACACACCTTTTTCTCTTTCAATTTCAACTACTTTTTCCACAACATAATGCGTTTTGGTTTGAATTGTTATTTTTGACCAGATTGGAGACATTAAAACAGCCGAGAAGTATTTCCTAGATGTGGAGAAAGCCTCTCTGGAGAAGGGAAGTGGAACTATAGACACATGCGTTTTGATGAACAGGTACGAATCGGTGTGTGTCATAAATGAAACTATTTCCTGATTCATTTATCTGTACTTCTGTCAGACTTCCCTTACAGTTGTAGGGTGTGAGCAGGCACAGGGGTCACTTTGTGATGCTTTGCTAGGAGACAAAATGGTGCCATTCACACTGTGTTGATTCACATTAGCTGTTAATTCCTGTCAGTTGGCCGACTGACACATCTTCACACAGAATCACTGAAGTGACATTGTCATGTGATAGGTCTCTGTAGTAACCCAGCTGACCTATGTGTGTTGTGTGGTTCAGGGCCTTCATCTACCTCAGTCAGAACAACTACTCAGAGGCACACTCCTCGTTCGCAGAGGTCCTAAAGATCGACCCCAAAAACCCTGTGGTAGGTGATCACGCAATCTACGACAACTATACGTGATTAAGACCTAACACATTTTATAGGATACAATCGGAAGTTTTACTTTCCTAGAAGACTGTAAATAAATGAGTGCACTGTAATTTGAGGCAGATCTCACCCCTCGACTTCATGATATTTCCCCTCAAGCAAGAAAACAGCCTCCCTCTCTCCCCCTAAGGCAACATTATCTTCTCCCTAGACAAATAACGCCTTTCTTCCCTCTCCTCTGTGCAGAGCTCTTCTCCTTTCTTCCTCAGGCAAATGACTTTCTCCTCTCCTTCTCTGTAGATGAATAATTATTATTTTCCTACTCTCCTCAAGCCTTTGTCCCCTCTCCTCTCTTTACACACGTGCACGTTTATTTATTTACAGTCTTCTAGGAAAGTAAAACTTCCGCTGTATCTTATAAAATGTGTTGTCTTAATCACGTATAGTTGTCGTAGATTGCCCTCTTTCCTCTCCCTGCAGGCAAAAAACTCCTTTCTGCGTTCTCTCCCCTGTCGACATACCCATATGAAAATATACTGTAGTATTACTATATTTATTAACTGTAGTGTTTTTGCGGAAGTACGCTAGTATTCATTGCAGTGTTTATGTACATGTCTGTAGTAAAGTTTACTGTAGTAAAATATATAGCATATACTGTATTTACTATTTGTTTTATCTTTGTCATAAAAGTGGGGGCTTTCTCCTTGAGGAAACCTACTGGGCAAATACTAAGAGCAAATGTTGCATAACATGTATAGTACCGATCAAAAGTTTGGACAACTCATGCAAGGGTTTTTCTTTATTTTCTACATTGTAGAATAGTGAAGACAAAATTATGAAATAACACATATGGAATCATGTTGTAACCAAAAACGTGATGGGATGGTGTATCGCTGCAGAATGCTGTGGTAGCCACGCTGGTTAAGTGTGCCTTGAATTCTAAATAAATCACTGACAGTGTCACCAGCAAAGCACCATCACACCACCTCCTCCATGCTTCACGGTGGGAACCACATGCGGAGATCATCCGTCCACCTACTCTACGTCTCGCAGACACGGCAGTCAAAAATCTCAAATTTGGACTCAGACCAAAGGACAGATTTCCACCGGTCTAATGTCCATTGCTTGTGTTTCTTGGCCCAAGCAAGTCTCTTCTTATTGGTGTCCTTTTAGTAGTGGTTTCTTTGCAGCAATTCGACCATAAAGGCCTGATTCACGCAGTCTCCTCTGAACAGTTGATTGTTGAGATGGTACTGTAGGTAGGACTCGACTTTTGACTGGTAATGTAGGTAGGACTCGAGTCTGAACTGATAGTTCAGAGCTTCTGCTCTTTTCTAAAAACCTGTAGCGAACACAATATACGATCTATACTTGGATTAGGATTCTCACTCATGGGTGGCACAAATTGGGATATGGGGAATGGGTGAAGCATACGCTAAAACATTTTATTTTATTTTATGTAGTATTACTATAGTTACGTTTTTTTTGCAGACATTAATGTAGTATAGACGGGTTGGTTGTTTAGCAACAAAAATTATGCGTGTGCAACTATGGGCCAAAAAAGACGGGGTTGGCTTAGATTGTTGACAACATGGAAACTATATTTCATCTCCAATGTTTATTGAAAACAAATACATTTGCACAATGAGCACTTGTCTCTCAAATACATTGTTACAGTTGTTGGTTGGCTAGCGAATTTTCCATATTAGCATTGACTGGAAATCAGTCAAAACAAGACATGGTATCAAGAACAAGATGAAACGAGTCACTTAAGACTCCCTACATGGCAGTTTCTTGTCATTGTTGGTAGCTGTCTGGCAATCCAGAATCACAACTACTCACGGACTTCTGATCCATTTGAAGAGTGTGCATCGGTAACATAACGTCAACTAACCCATCTATTTACTACAGTTTTTTTTGCAGATAATACTGTAGTATTACATAGTATTATCCAGTATACTACAACATTCTAAAGTAAGCACTACATTATCAAACTATACTAGTGTGAAGTATAGTATTCTACAGTAAGCACTTCACGGTCGAGGGTTACCACCGTGTATAGTATTCTACAAAATTATATAGTAAGTACTACACATGATCGAGGGATACTACAGTATGCAGTATACTGTATTCTACAATATTACACATGATCAAGGGATACTACAGTAGTAGAGTAATACCACTGCTTTCCCTTCACTTCTGAGACCTTTCTGACCTCTCTTCTTCCTGCGGGCCAATAACCTCTCTCCTCTCCCCTACAGGCGAATAACAATGCAGCAGTGTGCCTGTTGTACCTGGGCCGTCTGAAGGAGTCGCTGAGACAGCTGGAGGGCCTGGTGCAACAGGACCCGGCCCTGTACCTCCATGAGAGCGTCCTTTTCAACCTGACCACCATGTACGAGCTGGAGTCGTCCCGCTCCACCCAGAAGAAACAGGCCCTGCTGGAGTCAGTGGCCTGCCGAGAGGGAGACAGCTTCAACACACAGTGCCTCAAACTGGTGTAGAGGGAACCAGGGAGGTATGGGACCCTTGTAGGTCACAAGATTAGAGCAAAACATTTGCAAGAACAGGGGGCCATCAGGAGTGTGACCTAGGCTTGAGTGTCATTACACTCCACTAAACAACATGGGCATTACCCTGCCTGAACTCCAGAGCAGGCACACACAACTGTCCTCACAGCACAGGCAAATCCACTCCCCATATTATACTAGTAGTGATGGAAATGATGATGATTGTGGAACTCACAAGTGAATGCTGATAGGATATCTATGTGAATACATACAGTAATGTTTTTAGACAAGGCAGACAATTGTATTCCTGTGTGATTAAGACCTGAGTAAATCATGTTATTTTGTCCTGTAAAATCAACCACACTTAAAGGGTCTTCTGTAACTTTTTGAATTTGAGGGTCAATGATTGACTTGGCTCAGGATCCACCCCTCTCCACAAAAGGAATGTAAAATAGATATGGAATAATTCAACTGTACATATTATTCGTAGGGAAAATATATTAATGGAAAGTGTTAAATTACTTAACACTTATTGAATTATCCTAATGATCTTTTAAGTATAACTGTTTGTTTACCTGATTTTGTTGAAGTGTACTGTATTGCTCTGGATGTGAGAAAAGGAAACTTGTTTATCCAAATAAACTGAACATGGTGTAGACCTTTTACAATGGTTATTGATTGAGACCAGACTTGTGACAATCAATTACTTTAGAAGAATGAAAAGTTAAGACAACTAAATGATTGAAGAGTGATTTTTTTTTAATGTGATAGCTTACTGGCATTTTAGCTCACCGTAGGTAACAAACAGCTTACTAGACTTAATTCTCACAGACTTAGTGTTACAAAAATAGAATGTGACCTTGAGTGGTGCAATACAACAGACAAAATCATAGAAAGTGGTGTTTTAATTAGTATAATTGCTTACAATGTAGGCACTGCACGATTTGAAATACCTGATAATACAAAAGCCTTTGTCATGAGATGAGTCTTTGATTATCCAACTCCACTAAATTGGTTCCTAGAAGATTGGTTGGTCATAGAAATCGTGTAATTCTATGGACACTGCATCCATTCAGTACCACCTGTTGCTCGTCTTAAGCACATTGGAGAGCGCTCACATACTTCTGGCGAATATCAAACTCATCTGCTGGACGATTGTAGGCCTTCCATACAGGCTCCCCCACGAACAGTCTCATGGCTTGAGTGTAGTTCTGTCAAATGCATGAGGAAAAACAATCAACATTTTACTTTTGACTTGGACATGCAGTATGGCTCTAGACCTAGACATTCTCATATTCATATAGGTCAACTGCTGGCAGTGTGTGCATATCCTATCCTAACCACACTGAAAACATTGAGGGAGTTCGATTAAGCTGAGCCGCGGTGCACCGGTCTACAATGCCTTCAGAAATTATACACACCTCAACTTTTTCCACAGAGATTGTCACAGGCCTACACACAATACCCCATAATGTAAATTCCATTGTTTCTATAATTTACAAATTAATTAAACAAAAAGCTTGAGTCTAAGTATTCAACCCCTTTTATGGCAAGCCTAAATAAAGTTCAGCAGTAAAAATGTGCATAAGTCAGAAGTTGCATGGACTCAATGTGCAATAGTGTTTTACATGATTTTCCAATGACTACCTCATCTCTGTACCCCACACATACAGATAATTGTAAGGTCCCTCAGTCAAGCAGGGAATTTCAAACAGATTCAACCACAAGACCAGGGAGGTGTTCCAATGCCTCGCAAAGGGCACCTGTTGGTAGATAGGTAAAAAAATACATGTAAAAAAAGCAGACATTAAATATCCCTTTGAGCATGGTGAAGTTATTATACTTTGGATGGTGTATCAATACACCAAGTCACCACAAAGATACAGGCGTTGTTCCTAACTCAGTTGCCGGAGAGGAAGGAAACCGCTCAATGATTTCATCATGACTTAAAGCCAATGGTGACTTAAACAGTTACAGAGCTTAATGGCTGTGGTAAGAGAACTGAGGATGTATCAACAACATTGTAGTTACTCCACAATACTAACCTAAATGACAGAGTGAAAAGGAGGAAGGAAGCCTGTAAGGAATAAAAATATTTGTTTGCAATAAGGCACTAAAGAAAAACAGCTAAAAATGTGGCAAAGAAATGAATGCTTTGTATTCAGGACAAAGTTATGTTTAGGGCAAATCCAACATTACTAAGTACCACTTCATATTTTCAATCATGTTATGGGTATGCTTGTCATGGACAAGGACTAGGGAGTTTTTTAGGATACAAAGAAATGGAATAGAGCTAAGTACAGGCAAAATCCTAGTGGCAAACCTGGTTGAGTCTGCTTTCCAAAAGACACTGGGAGACAAAACTCACCTTTCAGCAGGACAATAACCTAAGGCCAAATCAACACTGGAGTTGCTTACCAAGACGACATTGAATGTTCCTGCTAACTTGGCAGAGCTTGAATCATTTTTTAAGAATAATGTACAAATATTGTCCAATCCAGGTGTGTAAAGCTCTTAGACTTACCCAGAAAGACTCACAGCTGTAATTGTTGCCAAAGGTGATTCTAACATTTATTGAATACTTATGTAAATAAGATATTTTTGTACTTTATTTAAGAAATGTGCAAATATTTCTTAAAACATGTTTTCAATTTGTCATTATGGGGTATTATGTGTAGATGGGTGAGGAAAAAGATTTAATCAATTTGGAATTCAAGCAGTAATAAAAACATAAGTCAGTCAAAGGGGTATGAATGCTTTCAGAAGGCACTGTGGCCAGTGATATCAACAGGAAAAAGCAGTGAGGGAGCCACCCATCCCATGAGAGTGAATGTCATTCCAGTGCACTGCACGCTATAAATTCTAATCAGATAGTGTTTACATGTTTAGGTAAAAAGACAAATAATGTCCTGTTTGGAACACTGGGTGGATTCGATTATGCTGAGTACCGGTCTGTGGCCCGTGACGTGAAAAAGCATAAGTGATGAGGGATCAGGGCCCTTCTCAATTGGAACAGTAATCTGCACCGCTTAGTCTTGTCAACAAGGCAGCATGGTGCTTCATTCAGAAACATACATATTTTTTTCCGATGAAATATAGGTTCAAGTTTTCATTAGGAAGGTAGATATAGCATTTTTATCAAAAGTAATCACTTCTGCATGTGAAAACACATACCTACTCATTACTCCACGTACTTAACCTACGTCACTTAACCATCGGCCACGAGCGGGGCACCTGGCTCACGCCTGGGAGGTAGCCTGGTTCCAAAACTAATGCAATTGCTTTTCGCCTTCTACCAGGGCAACCCGGGCCAGATAATCGAATGCCCTCCATGTTGGACAGTTTTACTGTAGGTGTTGTAAACAGCCAAATGACAAATGGAGCCATACGGTCTCAGTCAGAGTGAATCTGTGGTAGATGCCTGCAGGCAGAGTGATCAGGTCTCCCTTGGTCATGGCGATGCGGATCCAGCGGTCCTCTCTGTCCCTCACATCAAAGTAGGCCCTGCCATCCAGGATGTAGCGGATCTCATCATCCAGGTGAAGGTGCTCCTCAAAAAACATCTTCAGCTTGGGACAAGAGTGCACAAATGGCAGGACACTTTTAATTAATGTGCTTTTATAAAGTATCATTATAACAAGTCTAATATTGGCATACAAAATAACAAGTGAAACAATTGGAATTTGACTCCGAGCACCCTCAAATGTGTTCTTGTCACTGTACGCAGGCATTACCTTGTCCTCGTAGTTAGGTAGTTTGTCCTTGTCGATAGTGATGATGTCGGAGTAGGAGTAGCCTCTGTCTTTACGGATCTTTTCCAGCACAGGGTCTGTTTCATAAATATCAGCATCTAACTGGAAGACATGGACAGTACAGAATCAACCAGTCTGTCTCTAGTCTCATAAAAAAATGCAAATTTTTTGTGGCTAACATTAGCTAGGTTTACGAGTTAGGTTAAATGGTTAAAGTTAGCTTACATGCTAAGTAGTTGCAAATTAGCTAAAATGCTAAAGCTGCCGGTGATGAGATTCGAACACGCAACCTTTGGATTGCTAGATGTTCGCGTTATAAGAATACCCATACACCTTATTTTCATTTTGGCCTAAGTAACCCGTTTTATGTAACTATACCAAACGTAAAATATACTAATTTGACGTCCCGGGAATAACGTTTACTATGTTACGTCTAGTCTATGAGACAAGGCTGGCGACTCAGACGCTACTGTTATGCAATCCAATTTAGCCAGTCACATTTATTTGTGTACAATTGCATTCACAGAAGTGTATGACAGTAAATAACGAAGTAGATAACGTAACCAGCTAAACGTTGACAACTTTTTCTTGATAGCTGAAGTTACCAAGTTGTTATCCCGCCTTGCTCGCTAGTTAGCTAACTACCTTCCAGTAGAAAACCCCAATATTTTCTAACTCCTTCAAAGACACGGGTTCGTTTGGGTTTAGTTTATGTGGCATCCTATGATCTTCGTCAGAATCATCCATAAACCAAGCCTCAATCGACGCCATGGTATGGCACTGAATAAATGTTAAAACAAAGATAAATCTTCTTATTATTCTTGTTCTTCTATGATGTAATGGCGGTCCGCAAACGTTAAAGTTGCATTCTGCCACCTACTGTGCTGGAGTGTGTGGTCAATGACGGTTTACAACATTAGCTCCACATTTCTAAATCCTGCTACCTAACTCAGTACTTCTGAGAAAATATAAATAAATACCCCTACTAGCTTCTAATAGATCCCACCTCATCCCTAAAGAGAAATGTGTAGATAGCTAAGTAAGAACATGCACGTGATAAAAACAAACGATAACGTCGCTTTGGAATGGTAATGAGGAAACGTTCAAAATAAAAGTTCGCATATCAACTCATTGCAATGTCAACAACTAATTCAACATATGATTTCAGCAGTCTGTTAGAGCAGTGATTGAGGAGGGACAATCTGAGGGGGACTTGAACCAGCAACCCTTTAATTGTTTTTGTCAAAGATCCCTACTTTCAACTACCTCATCAGAACATTGGAACAAAGGTGGGAGCACTTGTATTGTCTATCCCGCTGAATATCCCATTACAAATAAATCATTAGTGTTCTACCATAAGAGGAGGAATTCACTTAAAGGTCCAATGCAGCCGTTTCTTAAAATCTCAATCATCAAATCATTTCTGGGTAACAATTAAGTGCCTTATTGTGATTGTTTTCAATTAAAATGGTAAAAAAGAAACAAAAAGAGCAAAGAGCAATTTCTCAAGCAAGAACTTTGTCAGGACTGTCTCGGAGTGGTCAGAGTGGAAAGAGGAAAACTGAAAGCAAGCTGTTAATAGTGTTTTGCCAGTAACCAAAATGTTGCTGGTTTGAATTCCTGAGCCGACTAGGTGAAAAATCTGTGGATGTGCGTTTAAAAAAGGCACTTAACCCTAATTGTTCTGGAAAAGAGTGCCTGCTAAATATGACCCAAATGTAAATGTTATTCTAACCTCATAGGGTGGAGATCCACTAAACAAAAACATAAACGCAACAATTTCAAAGATCTTACTAAGTTACAGTTTATATAAGGAAATCAGTCGATTGATATAAATTAATTAGGCCCTAATCTATGGATTTCACATGACTGGGAACACACATATGCTTATGTTGGTCACAGATACATACATATTTTTTTTTAAACAGTCAGTATCTGGTGTGATCACCATTTGCCTCATGCAGCGCGACACATCTCCTTGGCATACAGTTGATTGTGGCCTGTGGAATGTTGCCTCACTGTTGTAGCTTCACTGTACTATCCACAGCTCCCCACAAGGTGGCGGCCATGTAGTTGACACACACCACATTCCTGTCTTAATCATTCATATCTGTAGTTGAGGTGATAAAACAGTCGGGATTGTGTGATCCTGAGTTTTCTCATATCAGTGATATTTAAATAGGAATTTAGCTGTAGCATGAATCACATGAATTGAAAATGACACGCTCTTTGTATGCATGCTGCTTGAAGATGCAACACAGGAAATATTGACTACTGTATATATATGACAAACCCAACGCAACAGAATTGTTTTCTACCCGTGTCACCAAAATGTTGTTCTGGAGCAGTCACATACACTCTGTGTTCCAGGTTCATTGCATTACACCACGATGTTGGATCAAACGAAGCTTCTGACGTCATTGATGACGTTCTTCTGATACTGTGACACGCATTGGCACACAGCTTCGAAGTCAGCAATGCCTCAGAGTTTTGGTATCACACGTAACATCACTAGTAAATGCTATAGTAGACCTTGCTACAGTCCACAAAAACACTATAGTAAATACTGCAGTAATAATACCGTCCCTAAAAACACTACAATAATTACTATAGTATATATACACTACTCTTTTTTTACTACTTTATGTATACTATAGTATTCCTTCCATAGTATACATTATAGTCTCTTTTTATGTCAGTAGCTTGAAGGTGACTTTGTTGACTTCTCACAAAGAGTTCAAATGCAATGCAGTATATACTGTGTGCATAAGGACAATAACTCGGCCTATAAGAATGACAGCTTTTTGATCCTTTTTTAATCTGATATCAATAAGACAAAAAATAATTGCATCATTATGTAAACTCTGTTGGTGGGATATTTGGTCGGTCATCTTGTATTTGTTCGGTGTGATTTCTATTCACACTGATTATCTGAGACAAGTTAGTGTGAGGTAATGAGGGCTACTTTACGTTAGTAAGCCACATCAATGTGAATCATATTAACCAACGTGCCGATTCTCTGAAATAAGACCACCATCTCAAGGGTAAATACAGACTGAAAAAATAACAAACCTCCTTCCTTCTACTGGAACTGACCACATGACCTCATCTGGGTGTGGGAAATATGACATTCAATCAAAATATACTTATGATGCCCTCAGCTTGGATAGATCTACTCCATGATACCACATGTTCATATGGGATGACATAATGCGAAGAAAGGAAAGAGGCTGTCAAACAACTGTGTTTTGCGTTTCACAATGATTCACTTGGAGTGGCACAGGACAACAGAGGCAAGACCGCAGAGTGTATTAACCCTTGGATTATCTGTATTTTTAGGTATCAAGAGCTGCAATGAACTTGATGTCAAAAAAACAAAACGGGTCAAGACCAAGTAAGAGCACTATGTTGCCACCTGAGAGCATCTCGACAATATAGTGCATTCGGAAAATAGTCAGACCCCTTTCTTTTTTACATTTTGTTATGTTACAGCCTTATTCTAGAAAATTATTACATTGTTCATCCCCCATTAATCTACACACATTACCCCTTAATGAGAAAGCAAAATCAGGTTTTTAGAAATTGTAGCAAATGTATTAAAATTTAAATAAATATCACATTTAAGTATTCATACCCTTTACTCAGTACTTTGTTGAAGCACCTTTGGCAGCGATTACAGCCTAGAGTCTTCTTGGATTTGATGCTACAAGCTTCTCACACCTGCATTTGGGGAGTTTCTCCCATTCTTCTCTGCAGATCCTCTCAAGCTCTGTCTGGTTGGATGGGGAGCGTCGCTGCACAGCTATTTCCAGGTCTCTCCGGAGATGTTCAATCGGGTTCAAGTCCCGGCTTTGGCTGGGCCACTCAAGGACAGAGTGGCCCAGAGTGGCCCAGCGACTTGTCCCGAAGCCACTCCTGCGTTGTCTTTGCTGTGTGCTTAGAGTCGTTGTCCTGTTGGAAGGTGAACTGTTGCACCAGTCTGACTTCCTGAGCACTCTGGAGCAGGTCTTCATCAAGGATCTCTCTGTACTTTATCACTCCATCTATCACTCCAGTGTTAATCGCTAAATTGTAATTATTTCGCCACTATGGCCTATTTATTGCCTTACCTCCATAATCTTACTACAATTGCACACACTGCATATAGATTTATCTATTGTGTTATTGACTGTACGTTTGTTTATCCCATGTGTAACTCTGTGATGTTTGTGTCGCACTGCTTTGCTTTATCTTGGCCAGGTTGCAGTTGTCAATGAGAACTTGTTCTCAACTGGCCAACCTGGTTAAATAAAGGTGAAATAAAAATAAATAAATAAAACTTTGCTCTTTCCCTCGATCCTGACTAGTCTCCCAGTCCCTTCCGCTGAAAAATCCAGACATCATGATGCTAACACCAAAATGCTTCACCGTAGGGATGGTGCCAGGTTTTCACTCAACGTGATGCTTGGCATTCAGGCCAAATAATTCAATCTTGGTTTCATCAGAGAATCTTGTTTCTAATGGTCTGAGAGTCTTTAGGTGCCTTTTGGCAAACTCCAACCGTTGGTTGTCATGTGCCTTTTACTGAGGAGTGGCTTCTACCATAAAGACCTGATTGGTGGAGTGCTGCAGAGATGGTTGTCCTTCTGGAAGGTTTTCCCATCTCTACAGAGGAACTCTGTCAGGCCTTTCTCCCCTGAATGCTCAGTTTGGCTGGGCAGCCAGCTCTAAGAAGAGTCTTGGTGGTTCCAAACTTCTTCCATTTAAGAATGATGGAGGCCACTGTGTTCTTGGGGACCTTCAATTCTGCAGAAATGTTGTGGTACCCTTCCCCAGATCTGTGCCTCAACACAATCCTTTCTTGGAGCTCTATGGACAATTCCTTCAACCCCATGGCTTGGTTTTTGTTCTGACATGCACTCTGAACTGCGGGACCTTATATAGACAGGTGTGTGCCTTTCCAAATCATGTACAATCAATTGAATTTAACACAGGTGGACTCCAATCTAGTTGTAGAAACATCTCAAGGATGATCATTGGAAACAGGACGCATAGTAGTCTCATAGTAAAGGGTCTGAATTCTTATGTAAATAAGGTATTTCTGTTTGGGTGATCATCAAATCAAATGTATTTATATAGCCCTTCTTACATCAGGTGATATCTCAAAGTGCTGTACAGAAACCCAGCCTGAAACCCCAAACAGCAAGCAATGCAGGTGTAGAAGCACGGTGGCTAGGAAAAACTCCCTAGAAAGGACAAAACCTAAGAAGAAACCTAGAGAGGAACCAGGCTATGAGGGGTGGCCAGTCCTCTTCTGGCTGTGCCGGGCAGAGATTATAACAGAACATGGCCAAGATGTTCAAATGTTCATAAATGACCAGCATGGTCAATGTGTGGATTGATGAGGGAAAAATGTATTGAATTAATTTTAGAATAAGGCTGTAATGTAACAAAATGTGGAAATAGGGAAGGGGTCTGAATACTTTCCGAATGCACTGTATAAGCACCATGCAGTGGGTTTCTCTCTCTCTCTCTCTCGCGCTCTCTTTCTTTGTGTGTGTGTGTGTGCTTGTTCTTTGATTGTGCAAAGCACTACATCTGCACACTACACCCACACAAGTGACGGGTATGTGTGAACAGAAGTGTTTTTGAGGAGAATCAGTGGCCTAAGGCACATGAAAAAGTAGAGGATTGGATGGCTATTGTGAAGTAACTGTTCACTTTTTGTTTTTGTTTCTGCTTAGTGATTAGACAACATTGAGAAATGTGCATCACACTGTTGTTATGTCCTCATTGGACTCTTTACCTCTCACCCATTGTAGGCTGTGCTCCAGATCCCACAAGTCCGTTTCACATGTCCAACAGCTGTAGAACACCCACGTTGACCTCACAACCATGCCAACCATGCCCATTGACACTGTAAACAATATACTGTACAACACATTTAGCTCAGCAAGCTAATTTAGTTTATTTTTATGGAAGCGGTCCGGGCTGTAAGCTAACTGCCAAAGTCCTGAAGAACCTGGCAGCCCCAGCCCTCGCTAGCTCAGCAACTGGCAGTGTCTTGGACTGCCTCTGGGGTGGGTTGGAGTGGCTGGCCGTGCTGGATTATCCCAGCATGGGAGAGAGAAAAGTGGCATGTCACTGGGCACAAACTGGTTGAATCAATGTTGTTTCAAAGTAATTTGAATATTGTGTCCATGGGAACCAGGTCTATCATTCATTTTGATCTACGGTGTCCACAGATTTATAAGTGAAAATGTCAGTCGGAACCAGTACCAGAACTACGCAGATCCCCTAAACAGGTTATTCCGCCTGAAATGTATGCTTGTCATAACAAAGGGGTTGAATACTTATTGACATTTCAGCTTTCCATTTGTATATCAATTTGTAAACAAATTCTGAAAAACATAATTCCACTTTGACATTGTGGGGTATTGTGTTTAGGCCAGTGACAAAACAAATCACAATTGAATCCTTTTTAAATTCAGGCTGTAACACAACAAAATTATGAAAAAGTCAAGGGGTGTGAATACATTCTGAAGGCACTGTACTCAACCTTAACATGAGTAACACATCCATGGCCACATTGTGAGGTGACTGTAACTATAAATGTCTTCTTATGTAATGATAGAAAGCGTGCCTGTTCAAGATAGCATGCAAAGGTTGCAGGTCTGTGGAGATCTTCACCATTGTTATAATAATATGTCCCAAATCTCGAACAGCATTGATCACTTGCACTACAGTATGTACTTCTAATGTAATCTCAACTGCAATCCAGGTCATTTTGGTTGTGATATTAGATGAAGCACTGTGACAACACATGAAGTTGTTGTATAAATACTAAATATCTCACATTTTATTCCCATTTTAACCTTGGACTAGATTCCATCAGATTCACGCTTGCCGATTCACGCTTGTTTTGCGGGAGTCTGAGATGGACTTGCGTTAGAGCTGTCAAATCCACAAGCGGCTCTCTGCATTATACTTTTTGTAACACATTTTTTTAGCTTTATTTAACTAGGCAAGTCAGTTAAAAAAAAATCTTATTTTCAATGACGGCCTAGGAACAGATTTGTACCTTGTCAGCTCGGGGGTTTGAACTTGCAATCTTCTGGTTACTAACCCAACGTTCTAACCACTAGGCTACCCTGCCACCTCATACTTAAAGTGGACATTGCCATTGGCTGCACAGAGTTGCATTAAGACAAATCAGACAAACCACAACTGTGGTATATCAGACCATATACCACAGGTATGACAAAAAATATATTTTTACTGCCCTAATTATGTTGGTAACCAGTTTATAATAGCAATAGGCACCTCTAGGGTTTGTGATATATGGCCAATATACCACGGCTAAGGGCTGTGTCCAGGTACACTGTGCTGCTGCTCCAGTTTCAACTGTTCTGCCTGCGGCTATGGAACCCTGACCTGTTCACCGGACGTGCTACCTGTCCCAGACCTGCTGTTTTCAACTCTCTAGAGACAGCAGGAGCGGTAGAGATACTCCTAATGATCGGCTATGAAAAGTCAACTGACATTTACTCCTGAGGTGCTGACTTGCTGCACCCTCGACAACTACTGTGATTATTATTATTTGACCATGCTGGTCATTTATGAACATTTGAACATCTTGGCCATGTTCTGTTATAATCTCCACCCGGCACAGCCAGAACAGGACTGGCCACCCCTCATAGCCTGGTTCCTCTCTAGGTTTCTTCCTAGGTTTTGGCCTTTCCAGGGAGTTTTTCCTAGCCACCATGCTTCTACACCTGCATTGCTTGCTGTTTGGGGTTTTAGGCTGGGTTTCTGTACAGCACTTTGAGATATCAGCTGATGTAAGAAGGGCTATATAAATACATTTGATTTGATTTGATGCGTCTTGCCTAAGAACAGCCCTTAGCCGTGGTATATTGGCCATATACCACACCACCTCGTGCCTTATTTCTATTTAGTCTACACATTCTCGTTCTGAACTTCTCACAAAAGTGAGACGGGTGTGACTTTGTGACAATGACCACACGAGCAGCCTATCTGATTTCACAGCTCTACCTCAGACACCACCAAAGCACCAGCTATGCGGGTGTCGGCTATCGCTGGTTAACGTGTGATCTGATCTAGGCCTTTTCTGTGCTTTTAAATGGTTGATGACAACTAAACCAAAAATCATATTTTTTTGTTGGGATTTGTTTGTGCTTTTAGTTGTAACACATTAGGAATTCAACAAACTTCTGGCTGTCTTTTTGAGTGGGTGAATAAAAGTTGAAATGTCACTGATCAACGTCTCAACCAAATATTACCCAAATTTCCATGTTGAAATGACATGGTGTGCCCAGTGGGATAGCTCAGCTGTGTGTGTGAGTGGAGAGGGGAGCCAGGGGGCCAGCTAACCCAGCAGCGAGCCTCCAAACAAACGGCTTCAACTGCTAACAACTCCTAGTGACTACAGCAGAGTAGTTAAATATACACCCATGATTTAGCCTCCATCTACACACTGAAAGACTGGGGACAAACGAAGAGTAGATGAAAAGACCTGGACATGTGACAAAGGACATCATACTGCTGCACCTCTCTCTCCCTGCTGAGCAATGGCTCCTTTCAAACACAGACTTCCTCACCCTTACTCCCTTCCATTCTCTCTCTGTCACAAGCACTCCCTCACTGACTCCTCAAAGAGTGTATTTCCTTGGCTGACTTACAGAGAAAGAGAAAGGGGGAGAGAGAGAGAGGGAGAGAGAGAGAGAGAGAGAGAGAGAGAGAGGGGAGAGTGTAAAGAGAATGTGTGTATGAGAGAGGGGAGTAGGGAGAGTGGATAAGGGAGTAGAGCGAGAGAGAGAGACCCAGATCTCTTTGCTGTAGCATTTTCTTCTTGACCTGGAATCCTAGAGGAGGAGAAATGAGAGAGCAGAGCTGGTCCGTGTGATGGTATTCACTCTGTAACAAGGCAGATGAACATGAGTAGTAGTGAGAAGAGGAATAGGAAGAGGTCGTCAGAGGACATCGACATACAGAAGGACAGACTGAGTCTCCTGTAGGATTAACTTCAGCCCCACTCCAAACCTAACCCTGGGGACCAGAAAGAACAGGTAAGAAAGTACAGGTCTTCTACATAGTGCGCATTAAGTAGTGAAAGCATGCGTCTCTCCTCTCTAAACAGTTAAACCATTTGCCAGTGCCGTGGCAGGAGCTAAGCTTATCAGCTGAAATGCTCTAGTATTATGAGTTTGAAATGCAGAGAGGACTACTACTGTTGCTGGACTTTGCCAGTGCTGTTCTGCACTGATATACTGTAGGTTAGGGAGTAATGTGTGTCGGAATACCATCTATTTCAATGGACTTTGGCTGCCTGCTTTGTGCAGTATGAATAGATTAAAATCCATGATGTCCACGTGTATTAAAACACTTTGAGTTGACGACATGTTTTTTAAGAGAGTAAAGGTGTTTTGACTGTTCTCAGGAAGGTAGAATGGTCATTAGCAAGGAGCTAGACACAGGCACTGGGACAGCACACACCGGAAAGAGAGAGTCATTAATCTAGCATTTCCTATAAATCACTACTTATTCCTCTGTCATTGTTATGTAAAAGCAGTGTGAGAAACCCTTCTAGCGTTTAACTAGGGAGAAGAACTTTCTGAGGACAAATGATGTTCTCCTGAGATATTTAGGCTGGAAGATAAGGAACAGCTCATCCAGATTCCTCTGTTTAGACCTCTTCCCTGAACCTTGTCTAGAGGGGCTCAACTTTCTACCTGGTTATTAATTCATTTGAGTGATGTTCAATTATTTCACTTATCACCATGCCATAAATCACAGAGCATTCGTGTACATTTGGTTCTCACGAACTGTAATCCATTTGTCAAGGCATACATCACACTGTCTAGCTGAGCCAAAACGAAATGTGCAACATATCTATCTTTTTAAGGGTTAAAGGGAGTGCAGTACAGGCATACTTTAGGTTAACTGTCATTCATCTCCTCAGCACCTATCTGTCTTTGCCGTGCTCCTAATCCAGACCAGCTCCGGGAGAGAGAGAGAGAGGAGAGATACTTGAGCGTTTCCCACTCGAGCTGATGTGGTCCTCCAGCACTTAATGACATCATGGTAGATACATGGAGGAGGGGAGAGAGAGAGATATCCGCCATTAACATTTTTGGCACTTTGTCCAGGTCAGGGATAAGGAGATCCTTTCCAAATGTTTGTGTCAGTAGTTTACTTTACACACGTGAGCGTTTTGCTTCCAGGGGTCACCACAGTTCAATCACATACCTGTGAGAATCAGACACAGTATTAAAACTGGTCCGGTGTTTTACAATGTTTGAAGAGTTATTAAGTCAGACAGACCAAGCTATATCATATAAGTGCCACAGGTGCAGAGAGGGCACTTGCTTACTCAAACTGCTTCCCTTTCCACTGAGTATGCCATTGTCACAGAGCATCTCACGTCACTACATAATTATGATATTGCATCACTTCCTTCTGATCATTGAGATGACAAAGGACATGGCTAAGCTGTGAGGTAATGTAGCTGTGAGGTAATGTAGCTCTATCAGCAGTGGAAGACATCACAGCACAATAGTGAATGTACATCCAGTACTGATACTGCAGGGTACATCATGCACTAGGCTTTGGAATGTCTAGATTGTTGGATAGAACGCATCCAACATTCTACTTATAGAGAGTGCATAAGGGGTGATTATATCCCCTGGGCATGTGTCCTCTGTCCAATGCACTGCCATCAGCAAGAGACCTGGGATAACTACAGTTTTAACTACGCTTTGGGGAAAGTAACTATTCCAGGGGAATAAATAGTTACTTTGGAGGTGACTACAACTATTTGAATTCAGATCCCAAAAAGTACTACTTTTTAAAATGATTTGAATACAGATCTCAGAAAATTACTACTTTTCAAAACTATTTTAATGCAGATCTGAGAAAGCAACTACTTAAAAACCATTTTTGAATACAGATCTCAGGAAGTGGATAATTTTCTGAAACTATAGGATTGGCCGCTTTCAACTAATGACAGGGCTGTATCTGGAACTGCATGTTGCAGATAGAAATAGAATGAATAGAGCACACACAATCTCCTGCACTATTCCAATCTATCTCACAGTCATATTTGAGTTTTGTTCCAAAGCGCTAGATACCGTCTGTGACTTCTAGGAAGATTTTAACCCACTCATCCCCAAAAATTCTCCAAGTTTACACCATCATTGTAAAGTTTGTTGCTTGATTGTTATTTCTGAAGATAATTATTTATTTCAGGTGATTAGTGATTCCTTTACAGGTCAACCCTGTTCTATGAACTGAACTCTCGTTTTAATGTGGTGCAACTATTCCTTTAAAAAAAAATCCAATACATCTCTGGAATGTATTTTAAGGCTTTACATGCATTTTAGCAAAGCTGCAAATGTACAGTATCTATATGTATTTGAAATAGATTTTTTGCCATTGACATTGAAAAAATATATAAATGCAACATGCAACAATTTCAAGGTTTTACTGAGTTAAAGTTCTTATGAGGAAATCAGCCAATTGAAATGAATTCATTTGGCCCTGATCTATGGATTTCACATGACTGGGAAAACAGATATGCATCTGTGTATCAGAAAACCAGTCAGAATCTGGTGTGACCACCGTTTGCCTCATGCAGCGTCACACATCTCCTTCGCGTAGAGTTGATCAGGCTGTTGATTGTGAACTGTGGAATATTGTCCTACTCTTCTTCAATGGCATCAGCAAACCGTTCGCCCACACGACGCCATACACGCTGTCTGCCCGGTACAGTTGAAACCGGGATTCATCCGTGAAGAGCACACTGCTCCAGCGTGCCAGTGGCCATCGAAGGTGAACATTTGACCACTGAAGTCAGTTACAACGCCGAACTGCAGTCAGGTCAAGACCCTGGTGTGGAAGACTAGCACGCAGATGTACTTCCCTGAGATGGTTTCTGACAGTTTCTGCAGACCAATTTTGGTTGTGCAAACCCACAGTTTCATCAGCTGTCCGGGTGTCTGGTTTCAGGTGTCCCCGCAGGTGAATAAGCCGGATGTGGAAGACCTGGGCTGGCGTGGTTATATGGGGTCTGCGGATGTGAGGCCAATTGGACGTACTGCCAAATTCTCTGAAACGATGTTGGCGGCGGCTTATGGTAGAGAAATTAACATTACATTCTATGGCAACAGTTCTGGTGGATATTCCTGCAATCAGCATGCCAATTGCCCACTCCGTCAAAACTTGAGACATGTGTAGCATTGTTGTGATTTTTTATTGTCCCCAGCACAAGATGCACCTTGTTCATGCTGTTTAATCAGCTTCTTGATATGCCACACCTGTCAGATGGATAGATTATCTTGGCAAAGGAGAAATGCTCACTAACAAGGATGTAAACACATTTTGCACAACATTTGACAGAAGTAAGCTTTTTGTGCATACAGAACATTTCTGGGATATTTTATTTCAGCTCATGAAACATTGGAACAACAC
Source organism: Oncorhynchus tshawytscha (assembly GCF_018296145.1). Taxonomy (NCBI): domain Eukaryota; kingdom Metazoa; phylum Chordata; class Actinopteri; order Salmoniformes; family Salmonidae; genus Oncorhynchus; species Oncorhynchus tshawytscha. The sequence continues at coordinate 35,480,294 of NC_056436.1, read as the reverse complement.
TTTACATGTTGCATTAATATTTTTGTCCAGTGTATATTGAAATGTATTTTTTTCCTCATATGGATGGAAACAGAGGTCTGCTTCACATGGCTAACTCAATGATCCAACTCATCAATCCTGTGACATTTAGAAGGCATGTTTCTGCCTATAGTGTGTTGTGGGTGTGGGCCAGAGGAAGAAGGGGAGGACCATCCTCCTCCGTGAATTTCATAAAAATGTCAATTTTAAAACATTTAAAAAGTAATTATTTTAGATAAAACTATACTAAATATAATCACGTCACCAAATATTTGATTAAAACACAGTATTTTGCAAAGAAGGTCTACAGTAGCCTCAACAGCACTATGTAGGGTAGCACCATGGTGTAGCCGGATGACAGCTAGCTTCTGTCCTCCTCTGGGTACATTGACTTCAGTACAAAACCTAGGAGGCTCACGGATCTCACTACCCATCCATAGACTTAAACAGTAATTATGACAATTTCCTGAGGACGTCCTCCAGACTATCAGTGCTCTTGCAGCATAAACTGACATGTTGTGCACCCAATCAAAGGATCAGATAATTGCTGAAAGCATAAGCTACAGATAGCTAGCACTGCAGTTTATAAAATGTGGTGAGAAAGACAATAGTTGAACAGTTTTGAACAAATTAATTTCTTCCAAAATGAAGGAGAAACAAGAGCGAAATAGAGAGTTTGTCTTTTTTAAACTTTCAGTTTCACTTACTTAGCTAGCAAATGCAGCTAGCTAGTTTAGCCTACTGAAACACTCTGCTCCAACAGAGGGATGCTTACTGACAGTACACTAACGTTACTGCAGGATTGTAGCGGGTATACTAACTCGTTAGTTCTATTAGCTTTGCTGACTATGACGTTACTTTAGCTAATATGGTGACAACGATGTAGGCTGTGTGTATAGGTTTGGCTTGGAAAGGCTTTTCACATGGTCACATAGAGCTGATTTGCTGTTCATTGAAGTCCACAAGCGAAGGGAGGAAAAGGAATACAATGTGGCTGTTATGAAAGTGAATTTGGTTCACGCATGATCAGGGTGTATTAATTTCTGCCGATTCTGTTGAGAAACATTTCTTAAACAGAAGCAAACAGAACAAAACAGGGATAAACATACCTGAATTTGTCCAATAGAAATTCTCGTTTGCAACTGTTGGACTAATGTCACCTGAAATTTGTCTCTCGACCTGTGTGCACCTACGTTGTAAATTTTCATTTATAGGCAAGGTTGTGGCAACCTCATGATGGGTATAGGGAAAATTCGAGAATCATGTAGTACCTTAAACTTATCACGGTTACATTGAACTAAGTGAATGGAATATGAATGAGAGTCATCCAATATGCTGTAAAGGAAATAAGGCCATGCTCATAAAAAAAAAGGTCCTCCCTCATCTTAAACTGCACTGACCACCACTGGGCCAGACTGCCTATAGTGTGTTGTGGGAGTGGCACCAGACTGCCTATATTTTATATTTTATTTTTTAAACTTTTATTTAACTAAACAAGTCAGATAACTTCTACAGGATCGGTGGGTCCCCCACGGGACTGTTGAGTTAACGTATACTAATGTGATTAGCATGAGGTTGTAAGTAACAAGAACATTTCCCAAGACATAGACATATCTGATATTGGCAGAAAGCCTAAATTCTTATCAATCTAACTGCACTGTCCAATTTACAGTAGCTATTACTGTGAAATAATACCATGCTATTGTTTGAGGAGAGCACACTGTTATGAACTTGAAAATGTATTAATAAACCAATTAGGCACATTTGCCCAGTGTTGATACAACATTTTGAACAGAAATACAATGGTTCATTGGCTCAGTCTAAAATGTTGCACATACACTGATGTCATCTGCTGGCCAAAATCACCGTCTCTTCTAGCTAGAAATAGTAGTCATGCAAAGAAACTGGCTGCTGAACCTTTGAAAGGTTCATGTATTGAGACTTCGAATCCCCCTGAAGAGAGACTTACTGTAGTAATCAGTGATCTCAACCAGGCTGCTCCTCTCTTCCTCCCTCATTCAGGTTGAGGGAGTGACATCATGATGGACTTCTGGAGAGTTCCGTTTGTTCTCTGATGTCATCGATTTGGACGGTTTTGCACATTGTTGACTGCACCATGATTCTGAGGTAGAGCTGCCTTATCACCGTGGTTTCTGGGTTATCAGTGTCTGCACTGGCTGACTGCCCGGAGCTCTTGAGTTGGACAGAGTCAAGTTAGACTAAATGTGTACCGCTTTCTTCCAGCAGTGTGAAACGATCATGTAATATTATGTCATGTCATGTTATACATGGACAGATCAGTGCAGACCATTTGAACTGTATGGAATTTCATGCAGAGACCACCTGACTGGGCCTGTGGAATTCCGGAGTGGTTCAGTGGAATTCTAATTTTAGACTTCAGAGAAATAACTGACTTCATGATTTAGTGTGTAAGTCTACTGTATCTGAGTGTGCTTCACCCATGTCTAATTTGCAGACTCTATGGCCTTAAGTGCAACATCCTGAACATGACCCATGATCCACGCCTCTCAGAATCTCCATTTAAACGTTATATCCAATCATGTCACGTTACTCAAGGAATTTGGTTCTTGATTGGTTGGTGTTCATTTACAGATTCTGTAAACCTACTCCATGTTGCTCCCTAAATAGATCATATGAATTGGGTTGCTACCCAGCACAGTAGAGTTGTGAAGATCACATCTGCTGTGAGATGCAACACATGCAAACCTCAAATCAATCAAATCACATGTGCCAAATACAACAGGTGAAGACCTTACTGTGAAGTGCTTACTGACAAGCCCTTAACCAACAGTACAGTTCTTTGTTCAGAACATATGGAGATACTTATATGTGCACATGTAGGCCTATGTGAATTGCATATGATTTGATAGGCCTACTGCGTACAGTAATAGGGCATACTAGCTGACACATCTTCATCTACTGAAGGTCCTTCCCTGTACAACTTCTGTCACTCATGTATTCATACATGTCTTCCTTTTGTCATACGGTGCCTTCGGAAAGTATTCAGACCACTTGACTTTTTCCACATTTTGTTACGTTACAGCCTTATTCTAGAATTGATTAAATTCACATTTTCCCTCAACAATTTACACACAACACCCTATAATGACAAAACAAAAACATATTTTTATACATTTTTGCAAATGTATTCAAAATAAAATACCGAATTACCTTATTTACATAAGTAATCAGACCTTTTGCCTAGAGACCTGAAATTGGGCTCAGATGTGTCCGGTTTCCATGGCTCGTCCTTGAGATGTTTCTACAACTTGATTGGAGTCCACCTGCGGTAAATTCAACTGATTGAACATAATTTGGAAAGGTACACACCTGTCTATATAAGGTCCCACAGTTGACAGTGCATGTCAGAGCAAAAACCAAGGCATGAGGTCGAAGGAATTGTCCGACAGGATTTTGTCGAAGCACAGATCTGGGGAAGGGTACCAAAAAATGTCTGCACCATTTAAGGTCCCCAAAAACACAGTGGCCTCCATTATTCTTCAATGGAAGAAGTTTGGAACCAAGACTCCTCGTAGAGCTGGCTGCCCAGCCAAACTGAGAAATTGGTGGAGAAAGGCCTTAATCAGGGAGGTGACCAAGAATCTGATGGTCACTCTGACAGAGCTCCAGAGTTCCTTTGTGGAGATGGGAGAACCTTCCAGAAGGACAACCATCTCTGCAGCACTCCACTAGGTCTTTATGGTAGAGTGTCCAGACAGAAGCCACTCCTCAGTAAAAGGCACATGACAGCCCGCTTGGAGTTTGCCAAAAGGCACCTAAAGACTTTGAGACCATAAGTTAAAAGATTCTCTGGTCTGATGAAACCAATATTGAACTTTTTGGCCTGAACGCCAATGTCGGGTCTGGAAGAAGCCTGGCACCATCCCTACAGTGAAGCATGGGGGTGGCAGCATCATGCTGTGGGGTTGTTTTCAGCAGCAGGGACTGGAAGACTAGTCAGGATCAAGGAAAAGATGAATGGAGCAAAGTGCAGAGAGTTCCTTGATGAAAACAGAACGATTAGACAGAACGATCTACAGAACGATTAGACAGAACGATTAGACCTCAGACTGGGGCGAACGTACACCTTCCAACAGGCCAACGACCCTAAGCACACTCATGCAAATGTGATTTTCCCAGGGTTTTTAAACAGGTTTTGCTTTGTCATTATAGGGTATTGTGTGTAGATTTATGAAGGGGAAAAAACTATTTAATCCATTTTAGAATAAGGCTGTAACTTAACAAAATGTGGGAGAAATCAAGGGGTCTGTATACTCGCCAAAGGCACTGCAAATGGCACTGTTAAGACACTGTGGTCCTCATGTTGAAGAGCCCGTGTTTGCTAATGGTGGAACCTCTAAATTTAACCAATGCAATCAGAAGACTGTGATGATGAAGGGGATACTATGAGTTGAAACCTGGTAGGGAAATTACATTGCTCTGGCAGGATGACATGTCAGGTGTAAGAAATATTGATGCAGAGTATAAATAGAAGTAGATTACTAGATGTACAATTTCAAAATGTATGTAAAGTAGCCAACAAGACAGGGACGATGACTACAATGAACTCTATTCCACATCATGTAACTCAAGCGAGCAGTAAAATCTGATTTTAAAAAAAACATAAAACTACATGTTATGGAACAACACGGACTGTGAAGAGACACACACACACACAGCCACACATACGCACACACGCTCACACACGCACTCTACACAAACATACAGTGTCTTGCGAAAGTATTCGGCCCCCTTGAACTTTGCGACCTTTTGCCACATTTCAGGCTTCAAACATAAAGATATAAAACTGTATTTTTTTGTGAAGAATCAACAACAAGTGGGACACAATCATGAAGTGGAACGACATTTATTGGATATTTCAAACTTTTTTAACAAATCAAAAACTGAAAAATTGGGAGTGCAAAATTATTCAGCCCCCTTAAGTTAATACTTTGTAGCGCCACCTTTTGCTGCGATTACAGCTGTAAGTCGCTTGGGGTATGTCTGTATCAGTTTTGCACATCGAGAGACTGAAATTTTTTCCCATTCCTCCTTGCAAAACAGCTCGAGCTCAGTGAGGTTGGATGGAGAGCATTTGTGAACAGCAGTTTTCAGTTCTTTCCACAGATTCTCGATTGGATTCAGGTCTGGACTTTGACTTGGCCATTCTAACACCTGGATATGTTTATTTTTGAACCATTCCATTGTAGATTTTGCTTTATGTTTTGGATCATTGTCTTGTTGGAAGACAAATCTCCGTCCCAGTCTCAGGTCTTTTGCAGACTCCATCAGGTTTTCTTCCAGAATGGTCCTGTATTTGGCTCCATCCATCTTCCCATCAATTTTAACCATCTTCCCTGTCCCTGCTGAAGAAAAGCAGGCCCAAACCATGATGCTGCCACCACCATGTTTGACAGTGGGGATGGTGTGTTCAGGGTGATGGGCTGTGTTGCTTTTACGCTAAACATAACGTTTTGCATTGTTGCCAAAAAGTTCAATTTTGGTTTCATCTGACCAGAGCACCTTCTTCCACATGTTTGGTGTGTCTCCCAGGTGGCTTGTGGCAAACTTTAAACAACACTTTTTATGGATATCTTTAAGAAATGGCTTTCTTCTTGCCACTCTTCCATAAAGGCCAGATTTGTACAATATACGACTGATTGTTGTCCTATGGACAGAGTCTCCCACCTCAGCTGTAGATCTCTGCAGTTCATCCAGAGTGATCATGGGCCTCTTGGCTGCATCTCTGATCAGTCTTCTCCTTGTATGAGCTGAAAGTTTAGAGGGACGGCCAGGTCTTGGTAGATTTGCAGTGGTCTGATACTCCTTCCATTTCAATATTATCGCTTGCACAGTGCTCCTTGGGATGTTTAAAGCTTGGGAAATCTTTTTGTATCCAAATCCGGCTTTAAACTTCTTCACAACAGTATCTCGGACCTGCCTGGTGTGTTCCTTGTTCTTCATGATGCTTTCTGCGATTTTAACGGACCTCTGAGACTATCACAGTGCAGGTGCATTTATACGGAGACTTGATTACACACAGGTGGATTGTATTTATCATCATTAGTCATTTAGGTCAACATTGGATCATTCAGAGATCCTCACTGAACTTCTGGAGAGAGTTTGCTGCACTGAAAGTAAAGGGGCTGAATAATTTTGCACACCCAATTTTTCAGTTTTTGATTTGTTAAAAAAGTTTGAAATATCCAATAAATGTCGTTCCACTTCATGATTGTGTCCCACTTGTTGTTGATTCTTCACAAAACAATACAGTTTTATATCTTTATGTTTGAAGCCTGAAATGTGGCAAAAGGTCGCAAAGTTCAAGGGGCCGAATACTTTCGCAAGGCACTGTACATTGTAATGTTGCAATATTGTTGTATTGTGGTATTATACATGTTGTATTGTCGACATGTAGTGGTATAGTAGTGGTGAAATAATGTGTTCTATTATATACACATTTTTCTTGTTAATCTTCATTGTACCCCAGGAAGAGTGGCCTTGGCAGCAGCTAAGGGGGATCCTTAATAAATACAATTACAAAATGTCAGCAGGGACCATCATCTCGGAAGGTTTAAGAAATTCCAAGTGAAATAAACAGAATTTCCACGTGTAATGTAATGCTATGACATCAATCAACGAGGAATGTGTGTAATGTAAGTGTGATCGGCTGTCTCAACCGACAACAGACGTCATCGCTCTTCGGTTTAACTACATTTGTCTCTGGAATACATCTGTTAGGACCTCAAAGGTCATTGTTTGTCTGCAAAGGAATGTGTCTGCAAAAAGCCGAGACAGACCAATTTGTACCACTACATGGGAAATAGGGAGTGGGACTTGTAAAAACTGCAACACTAATATTTGATTCTAGACCATTTCTTCCACATTCACGAGTCAAGTTTGATTGAAATATCCGTTCATTGAAATTCTGGTATTTTCTGGCGAGGTCATGTTTTCCTTGTTAAGATGGAAGAGCCTTGGGATCTAATTTTATAAGTGTCTGCAGGCGTGGTACATTGCCAAACTCCTTCGTGCTGAGGCACAGTTCCCAGCCCATATTTAGTCACGTTGGATTCATAGCGTGGATATATCAAACTCCCCAAATCAAACTATTGATTTTTCCAAAGACTTTGGAGGGTCCCTGGAATCCCAGCAGCTGTTGGCACTAGTGTCTCAGGGAGTAGGAGCTATCTATTTACCATTGCTGACATTACAGGCCTAATAAGGACCATTCGGCTATGCAGTCTGCGAAGAACCCCTGGAGGAGCGCTGGCCCTGGCACTGGCAGAGTGGCAGTATCCACGCCATGAATACAGGCCTCACACAAACAACACCAATGCTAGAGAGGTCTGGGAAAGAGATCATATCCACTGGCTCAATCAGGCTCTCCAACTCAGTTTATATTTCATGGCATGTCCACACACGTTGTGGTCGAAATTTGGATTGTATGTACAGTATGTGGTGGAGCTATAGCTAAACTTTGTTACTTTTTTAATGATCATTTGACCAGTATGTTGTGTCCCAACCTAAAGTGGTGGGACTCCCCCTAAGTCTGCTGCACGCATCGCAGAGAAAACACAAGTGTTAATTTGCTGATCACGGCTATAGTGATGGGGATCATTTTTGCAACATGCAGGAATGGAATGTGAGGCTTTGAGGCCAGGTGGCTTTAGAATCCCCATTTGCCCGCTAAGAATCTACTTTAATCACAACAGTTGCAAACCATTGCGCTGACATTTAGGGTCATCCTGTAAGAATCTGATAGAAATGTTTATAGAAAACACACTGTTGGAGGAAGTTAAGGGTATAGAGAAGGTCTTGTTATCATTACGCCTTGGTGAGGTTGGGGTAATAGATCAATATCCTGATCCTGGTCTGTTTCAATCAACAGTGTCCAGCCTGTTATCTATCTAACCTCAGTTCCTTGTGAATGTTGGGCTTTTCACGGCTCAATCAGCTCATTACTACTGAATCAAAGTAATGCATGTCCCAGCTGACAGTATTACACAATACCCACGGAAATGTGGGAATAAGAAACGGTTTAATTAAACTGTGCTGGAGGAAAAATAATAGTGTTCTTGGAGTTTGGAATCATAGGTGGAAGCCAAAGGAGCCAGAAGTTGGAGCTCAAGTGTTTATCCAAAGTTAAATGGAAGATGAACGCCAGAGAGCTAGGGAGAAGTGATACTTTACTCTAAAAAGCTGTTGCATAGTTACGTAACTGGAAGTATGCATGTACTTCAATAACAAATGCAAGTGACACATTGAATGCCCTCAAAGTTCATGTCCTGAGCAAGAGTTCAAAACCTTATCCAGCGTCATGTTTGGAAATTTATGGTAGAAGTATGAGCACTCAAGATATGGTCAGCATTGATTGTGTCTGATTCCCCTCTGACCTTTTACACCCTCTCTTAACTCTATTTTGTAGGCCAACTACTGTAGGCCAACTACTGGTAGCCAACTACTGGTGGCCATCTACTGTAGGCCAACTACTGTAGGCCAACTACTGTAGTCCAACTTCATTTTCCACTAATACTCATGTTCGCAAGGCAACGCTGATCACTATTTGCGTGTGTTAGAAGTGTTGGTTTAGAGGCTGTGTGACTCAACAAGGCAGGGCATCTCACCCCAGTGTTTGGATAGAGAGGCTTTACTTTACAAATGATAGTCCCACTAAGCCCAAACCAGATGGGATGGCGTATAGCTGCAGAATGCTGTGGTAGCCATGCTGGTTAAGTGTGCCTTGAATTTTAAATAAATCACATACAGTGTCACCAGCAAAGCACCTCCACACCATCACACCTCCTCCTTCTTTATTAGTGGTTTCTTTGCAGCAATTTGACCATGAAGGCCTGATTCACGCAGTCTCCTCTGAACAGTTGATGTTGAGATGTGTCTGTTACTTGAACTCTGTGAAGCATTTATTTGGCCTGTAATTTCTGAGGCTGGTAACTCTAATGAACTTATCCTTTACAGCAGAGTCTTCCTTTCCTGTGACAGTCCTCATGAGAGACAGTCCTCATCATAGCGCTTGGTGGTTTTTGTGACTGCACTTGAAGAAACTTTCAAAGTTCTTGAAATGTTCCGTATTGACTGACCTTCATGTCTTAAAGTAATGATGGACAGTTGTATCTCTTTTCTTATTCGAGATGTTCTTGCCATAATTGTCACACCCTGATCTGTTTCACCTGTCTTTGTGCTTGTCTCCAACCCCCTCCAGGCATCTCGCATCTTCCCCCATTACTCCCTGTGTATTTATACCTGTGTCTTCTGTTTCTCTGTTGCCAGTATGCCTTGTCCCGTCAAGTCCTACCAGCTTGTTCCCGTGTTTTCTGGCTCTAGTTTTTGTGTTACCTAGTCTTCCCAGTTCTGACCTTTCTGCCTGTCCTGACCCTAATCCTGCCTGCCGTCCTGTACCTGCCTGACTCTGATTTGGATTACGACTCTTTGCCTGCTTTGACTTACCCTTTGCCTGCACCTTGTACTATAATAAACTCTGAGACTCGTACTATCCACCTCCTGTGTCTGCATCTGGGTCTTAGCCTGAGCCTTGATAATGATATGGACTTGGTCTTTTACCAAATAGGACTATCTTCTGTATACCACCCCTACCTTGTCACAACACAACTGATTGGCTCAAATGCATTAAGAAGGAAAGAAATTCCACAAATTTACTTTTAACAAGGCACACCTTTTAATTGAAATGCATTCCAGGTGACTACTTCATGAAGCTGGTTGAGAGAATGCAGAGAGTGTGCAAAGCTGTCATCAAGGCAAAGGGTGGCTACTTTGAAGAATCTCAAATATAACATATATTTTGATTTAACACTTTTTTTGTCACATGGGATGACGCTGGAGGGACTAAGCAGGTACGGGGAGTCAAACATTTAATATAGAACGGACATGGAACGAGACAGGAACAGCGTCAGTAAACGAGTAACACAAACAAAACACAATTAATACAGCAGTGGGGAACAGAGCAGGGGAACTGACAAATATAGGAGAGGTAATAAACAGGTGATGAGTGAGTTCAGGTGAGTCCATTATCGCTGATGCGCGTGACGAGGGAAAGCAGGTGTGCGTAATGGACGATAGGAGTGCATGATGCAGGACAGCCTGGCGCCCTCAAGCGCCAGGGGAGGGAAGAGCGGGAGCAGACGTGACATTTTTGGTGTCTACTTGATTCCATATGTGTTATTTCATAGTTTTGATGTCTTCACTATTCTTCTACAATGTAGAAAATAGTAAAAATAAAGAAAAACCCTTGAATGAGTAGGTGTGTCCAAACTTTTGACTGGTACTGTACAGACAGTCATTGGTGCAGGCCTGGTTTGCTCCCAGTCTCATAACTTTCCTATCGAACATCTTGTTTTCATCGAGGTTACAATGAGTTAGACTGTTCTTTCTTGATGTTCACAGTCCCACTGTTGTGCTGTTCTGGTGCCGGGTTGCGTTGTTTCAAAGGTCCCAGGGAGGTGGTTAAGGTCTGCAGTCTGCAGATGTAAGCGGGTCGCACATCTAATTGAACCTCTAACTGATCTCAGAGCAGAGACAGCAGTGGAGCGGGTGAGGGAAGAGAGAATGAGTGTCAGTTCTGTGATCTCACTCAGCTCAGGACGGCTCAGAGCATGAGTCATGGGTCAGGGGTCGTATGACATCACCTGGGAGGTACAGGGGATTTGTTCCTTATCTGTAAATAATTAAAAGTACTGATGTCATACTGTACCAGAACTTGATTACAGAAAGAACACTATCTCAATATCAGGGGCCTGTATTTGTTCCATTAATCACAACTCCTTCAGGGGTGAGGAGAGAAGCTCTATGAAGTTTTAAGAAGTTTTAACACACACAAGTTTTAACGCACACGCATACATAAACATACACTGATTACCTATATTGTGTGCAGTGCACTTGACTCCAATGGACACAGAGATGACTACTGGTCTTACTGCATAATATGATGCATATGCCAACATAGTTTATAGGCCTGTATTTCTTTTTGAGTTGGGATCCCAGATTTTGTTCTGATTTGCATGACAAAACAGGCCAAACACCTAGGGGTGTTGCATATTTTCCAGTGTCCTCCCATCCAAAGTGTCACCACCCAGCATGAGATACGGCCTCTGTGAAAGAACAGGGCATGTCAGAAACACACACACCCTGTTGAGTGATTTTGCATGTTGAATATTTGTCTGAGCTCGTATAGATTAGAGGAATGACATATGAAGGACATGCTGCCTTGGAGTGTTGTTGTGGTTGACTTTACACCTGATAATCTCATGTACAGACTACATAAACATAAATGATACCATAGATCTGTCTTTATACTATCGACACTGATAGCTGAAGAGCAGCAATAGTTACGGCACTTGGGTTTTTCGTCACTGGTTATATGAATAAATCCCGATTTCGCAGGTGTATAGATTCGGAAGAATTTCGGAAGGGGAGAGGGCCTTCGGCCTATAGACTTTACCCGTAACTTGTAAAGAGTGAGGGTGGAGTGCCTCATTCCGGTTCCGCTCCTGGTTGCAGCATCTCTTCATCTCTTCTCTTAACATGTATGGGCGCAGAACTTCATAGAGCAGCTGACCAATTACATGAGACTTTAGCTCTGGGTTAACCCAGATATTACACCTGATAATACTGTTCACTTCCTCATGTAGCTCTAATTCAGCCTGTGTGCCTCCTGTCATTGAATAGAAGTGGGTGAGAAAGGTAGAGGAAGGGGAGGAGGGGTATGAAGATGACTTTTCAAGGCCAAGGCCCTTAAACTAAAGTGATGTGGTAAGTGATGTGTCTACAATCGGAGTAGAATGTAGTCCAGGATCTCTCTCTCTCTCTCTCTCTCTAAGTTTGCACTGATTCTGTTGACATTAAGTTCATTGATTATTTAGTTGACATTTTCCTTCATTTGTATTCATTGCTGCACAGGTAGAGCAAAGCACAGGATTAAAATATGATTTCCTATGTTATTTTTCTCTGCACGGGTAGAGGATGAGATCCAAGAGCAGTGGGGTGGAAAGCCCGGCCAATGGAGTACTGAGGGTTCCCCAGGCAATGCATGACATAAACCAAGAAGAGGAAGTAAATCTGCATGCACCTATAAAGAGCCTAAAGGTCAAAGTTCAACCAAACAATGAGGAAGTGGAGGGGTTGGTGGTCTCTGACATAGAGAAGTCAACTGAGGACAGCTCAGGGACTAGTGACCAAAGACTGGGAATCATCAACTTTACTAAAGAGGACCTTCTGAGGCTGCTAGGTGTCATGGAATGTGAGGTTCAGGTGAGTCTCACTCATTTTGATAAACTACCATACGCTCATATTGTACATAGATCTATAGCTACATGTGGGTTGGACCACAAATCTTGTCAGCTGGGATGTTGTTTACTTGTATTATCCACTAGGTGGAACGTATTGCCATGATTTTATTGTAAACCCTCACAATACTATAGTCCAAAATCACAATTTATTTACAATTTCTCTACATTACAGCTCTCTCTAGTGGCTGATGTTGGTACTAACACAGAGAAAACCTGTCTAAATGCTGTTTTATAACATGCAATTAAGGACTTGGAAGAGTTGTCCTTTGGTGGGCTAAAGAAGTTCCTAATAAACAATTGCACGTTTTTTTCCAGAGTACTAACATTGTTCGTTTTTTATTTGTGCAACCCCCAGGCAATGGAGGATGTTATCTGTGTGCTGAAGACTGAGAAGACACGGAAGACTCTGGAGTCCCACTATGGTTCTGCAGTTCCTACCACAGCCCTCCAGGCCTTACAGAGAGACAGCCTTCTCACCACCATCCGGACACACAATGACAATGTCTACCCGAGGCCAATGGCTGAAGTTAGTCACCTACTGACAGATACTTATTAACCTTAGGAAGTGCTTATAACATTTATTGACTGTAGTATTGTTTTTTTCTTTCTTCATACAGACAAATCTGGTTGAAGATTATTATTTATTTCATATTTTTTTGCATTATTCTAACAATTTCTTAGTTTTAAAGTTAGGATGCATAGGTCAGCAAGACTTAAGTGCAGTGGCTGACTCTCAGAGTAACAGTCTCATAAGATTCTGTGTTGTGTGTGTGTGTCTCAGCTGGATCATCTACAGGAGAAACACAAGGACACGTACCGGCGCATGCTGGAACAGCTTCTATTGGTTGAGAAGTGTCACCGGCGCACCGTGCACGAGCTGGACAATGAGAAACGCAAACACACTGACTACATGAGCAAGAGTGACGACTTCACTAACCTACTGGAGCAGGAGAGAGAGAGGTGAGAGGATGAGAAAAGGGGATGGGCTCTGTAGACAGGATATTGCCTTCAATTCCCGCACCACCCATAAGTCAAATGTATGCACGCATGATTGTAATTCGCTCTGGATAAAAGCCTCAGCCAAATGGCCTATATTATTATATATAAGTACATTTTTGGGGGGACCCAAAACTGAAAGAATCGAAGTAAGAAAAGGTTTTAGGCATAAGGGGCAGCAGGTAGCCTAGTGGTTAGAGTGTTGGCTAGTAACCGAAAGGTTGCAAGATCGAATCCCTGAGCTGACAAGGTAAAAATCTGTCGTTCTGCCTCTGAATAAGGCAGTTAGCCCGCTGATCCTAGGCTGTCATTGAGAATACAAATTTATTCTTATCTGACTTGCCTTGTTAAATAAAGGTAAAAAACGGAGTTAGTGATGAGGCAACATTGCCCATCACCAAGGGATCAAACATGCATGAGAGAGAGAGAGGCCCCATCCCTGTGAGACCTGCTAGCTGATTAAACTACTCACACAGAGGGATGAGTGAGTTCATCTGACCAGTGTGTACTAGGCAGTACCTCACCATGACCCAACTCTGTGACTCCCATTGACACTGATCATCATGGTTTATACTGTATGACACCTATCAAATGGCCAGGACCTGTAAAGACAGAGGGCCAGCTCACTTTAGCAGACTTGTTTCTTCCCAGTGCAGCGACTTGCCCTTGGCCCTGTGCTCAATGGACGCATGGAAAACCTCTATGCACATAAATCCACGCAGTTCCTTTGGCTCCAGCAGCAGTATAAAGGGCCCTTGCACAGTGTTAACTGTTCTCTTGTGCTAAGGGTTCCTGTGCAGTACTAGCCTCCTCTGGACACGGACCATTTACTCAGGTTTATAAATGATGTGCTAGAACTAAGCTGTGTTTTTGCGTGAGTGTGTGTGTGTGTGCAAGTGTGTACTGTATACAGTCAACCTGTGTGCGTGCACGTGTGTGTGCGTGCACCAGTGTGTGTGTGTATATGTTCCCCACACCAAGTCATCTGCAGGCCACAGGCCAGAGTGGAGCCCCAGCTGCGTTTCATAAGCTATAAAACATCAAACAGCATCTCCCACACCACTGTACTCTCACTGCTCCACAGCCCCTTTCACAGCCCTTTCCCCTTCGCTTCTATTGGACAACTCAGGAGACATACCGTGAAGGCTACATCACTGTCAGAAGAGCCGCCATCAGACAGTGGAAGAAGCCCCAGAGAAGGAGGGAGATAGAGGAGAAAAGGAGATGGCGATGAAGTACTGTACATTGATTGTGTTCATTACAACGGACTTGAACCTGACATTTGCCCATGTTGTGTTTGATTGACACCTGACTGAGGTTGACCCTAAGCATGCACAACCCCAGACAACTTGTTCCATTCTCAGTTGGAGAGAGATAACAACCCCAGGATCTCCCTTTAATGAACCTTCAGACGGTCTGATGAAAGCCTTACTGTAAGGCCCTTACACATTAACCCCCCTTAGGGAAGCAGATAAAGTCAGCGGGGGGGCTTCATCGAGTACTAGCTATGTACAGTTTGCACAGTATGAGTGAACAGAGACTTTAATTCTAAAAGCATGGAAGGCGTATATGAACTATAACGGTTTAATCCAAACCTGAGATGGTTGTTGGAGTTAACAGGTTTACAGGTTTCACTAGGTAGGTCTACTGTTCCTCCAGTTTATCTTACTGTAGGTGTTAGCGGTGACCTTCTCTGCCAGGTTGTTTCGTTGTCCTGGTTGGCCAGTGTTCAGCCTGCCCTCCACAACCTCCTCTTAGTGCCAACAGCTGTGTGTTTTAACTCTCCTATCAGCACTGGCTGAGCCCACATTCCCCTGGCCTTGAGTCACACACACTCCCATGCCAGGTAGAGGGTCATCACTGTTTTCATGTTTCCATCTGTCAGTGCGAGGTGGGAGGAATGTCCATCCATCTCACACCTGTTCATTCAGATATCTCACTAAATTGTGTGAGTGTGAAAGGAGAAAAACGAAAACACCTATCGGGTCATACACCAGACTACTGAAGGAATTTGGAGAGAAAGGGTTACGAACTATACTCACGACTTATAGCCAACAGCCCTAATCACTCACTCAGAGGGGAAGAGAAAATCTTTATTTGGTATAGAAAAGTATGTGCATGATTAAAGGAAGAAATATCTCCGATTCTCGAGTGTTATCTTTATATAAAACCACAGATTTTCAGTGATACAGTGTACTATATTTACACTCACTCTATTACACATATAGTATGTTGTGAATGAAGAAATAGAAGCCAGTTGCTGTGGTTGACACAAGTATTCATAAGATAGGCATTTAATACCACTAGCCGCCATTGTGATCAAAACGACACCGCCTTGTGTTCCACACATTGGGTGCTCTAAAATTAAAGTAGCTCAACCTTGCTTATCCTCGCTTCTAGTGCCCTTCTGTTAACACAATGCCAATGAGAAGTATGCCTAATCCCAAATCAATCCCTAGACCCTACGGCATATTCACCTGTGGATATCTAAGAGGATTTGATAGGTGTAAGCAATTTGCTAAGACCCATCAAGTCCTCTCCGATATCCACAAGTGCATAGGGCCTAGGGTCTAGGGGTTGATTTGGGATTGGGCCATACTGTATAGATCCTGCTGAGCACTTACTGTAATGCTTTTCCCCCTCAAGAGCAGGGATTACAGTCGAAGGCTTTGTTTTGACAGGCAGCGTCAGCTTCAATCCACAGGCCCCTGACACATACAGGCTGTTGTGCCTCCATCTACATTCCTCAGGGAAACACAGGATGATTGAAATGTTGTTCCACCGTGAAAATCTGTTTTCTTAGGGACCCACTGTTGATTGCTCCTGAAGAAGTGGTCAAGCGAGTTCAGGAGTTTGTCTTGTTTAGGTTGTGAGGACAAATGCTATAGTATATCCACCAATTTCTCACATTTGTGTTTTTCATCAGAAATGATGGCTTATGGGTACCTTCATGTGTGTGTAAAATATGACTGTTCTCAGATTTTTTATTTATTGGAACTCCCTCTCCCGGATCCGGGATTTTTTGTCCGAGGCTATATATCCATTGTTTAGCTGGAATGGAATGTTCGTATCATGTTTATTTAACTGTGTTATGTGGTTGTCTCTCCTACTGTAGCTATCATTAGATGAATGCACTTACTGTAAGTCACTCTGGATAAGAGCATCTGCTAAATGACTAAAATGTCAAATGTAAATGTATTAAATACAGATCTCATTCTTTTTAAACATGGTTTAAATATTGAGGTCACAAATCTATCATTTGTACAGGTATTTATTAAACATTTAGTTATTTGTTAAATTTGAATGTAAAACCTAGCAGTACTACTTATTTATCTGAGAGTGAGGCGGATATTTAGCATTTTGAGAGAAAAAAACCTGATTATTTGTCTCTCTGAAATGAAACCATCAAGTGATAGATTTTAAACAAATAACAAAATCAAATGTCTGTCATTGAACTGATTAGATATTTGAAAAAACACACCAATCTCTTTCATAATTTCTTAAAAATAAAAAATAATCTAATTGACCAACTTTTCTGAAAATGGATACATAGCTTTTTGGAAAGAAACTCTTCAATTACATATAGACCAAGTCATTATGAAAGTTACAATAACTAGAAATGTAACTGGACACCTACCATCCTGAATCTATGACCAAACAGAGCTGATACCATTCCACCCCATTAAAGCATAGTCTGGTTGTTAAAAGGTCAATGCTGCTCCTTGTTGGAGTCTAACTTGGCCTTAGATCATATAAAGGGGCTCCTGAGGACATTGTTACACCTCTGATTGGTCTGGCAGGGTCTCTAGTAGCCTTTTTTACCACAGTTACTCCCTCTTGACTGACTGGGTCTCCAGGGAGATAGGAGCACTATTTTACACCTGAAGGTCAGGTGTGACTTCTCTCCCAAGTGACCTCGCTGCTGTAGGCCCCATTGACAGTGACATCCTGCCTGTGACCTTTGCTTGAGGGTAATTTTAGAGTGCTGATTGCTTAGGAGTCAATCATTTATGAACATGTTAATACAGTATGTATGAAGATCAAGTGGAGGCTGGGTGATCCTCTGTACAGTAGCTAGCCATGGTGGTAATCTGACTTTGCAGTGGGTGTTGAGGGGAACAGATGCTCATAAACTCACAGCATAAACTAAGGATCTTCACTACTGTAATCTTGAATTCAACGCATCCTCTGTATTGAGGTCAACTATGATTCGCTGTTAAGGGATAGTGAATTACATTGCCCTTAATTGTGTTTGTTGTGGTGAAGATAGACGTTTGTTTGTCTGTAAGGTTTAGAGTACTAGGCCTACTGTCTATATCCCAGGGATCATCAACTAGATGCAGCCACGTTTTTTTCTTGAGCAGATGATCGGGGGCCAGAACATAATTACAAATCATTTGTAGCCTGCAAATTGACCACAAGAAGCCCAAACAGATATAATATTTGACTAAAACAATCATTTCCAACCTGGCTACATTTGCATACAATTTGTATATGATCACGTGTCTCTTTATTATGCGTGGGAATATTTGGCAACAGATTTAGAAAATTAAGATCACTTGGGCCTGATTTCCTGGTGTTTTTACAGTCTTTTATGTGCACCCCCCCAAAAAATCCCCAAAATAAATACAATTGCTCAGAAAATTTGGCGGCTGGAATAAAATCGCCCGTGGGCCAAATTCAGTTGGGGAACCATGCTCTGTACTGATCCAATTGGTCACCATATCGTTCAGCACCTCAGAAAAGCATTTTCAGGGTTCCTGTCTGTCTGTACATCTGACTCGTTACAGAGTCTCCTCCAGGGAGCGGAACTGGCTCATCCCTATCTGTTTTCCCCATTATACGTCAGCTTACACCGAGCAGACCACTGATCCACTTCTCCCAAGGTGACACTACAGCAGACAGACTCACCGTCCTCTCTCCTATACCACTGAGTTTATAGCTTCCTGTCTGACCAGATCATTTCCTGTCTATAGGGAGGGGTATTAGGAGATTGACCACAGGCTACCCACATAAAATATTAAATACTAGAGTACTTACTCTAGATTTCTATAGAATTCTGTAGTAAACTGTAATATACTGTAGAATCCTGTATTCCACACTGTAGTATCCTTTGATCGTTTAGTGCTTACTATAGACTTTTGTAGTATACTGTAGAATTCTATACTATACACTGTAGTATCCCTCGATTGATTAGAGCTTACTAAAGAATTTTGTGGAAATACTGGAGTATACTGGGGCCTCCCGAGTGGCACAGCAGTCTAAGGCGCTACATTGCAGTGCTTGAGGTGTCACTCCAGTTTTATTATAATAATAACACTGGAGAATTCTATACTAGACACTGTAATATCCCTCGATCGTGTAGTGCTTACTATAGAATGTTGAAGTATACTGGAGAATTTTATACTACACACTGTAATATCCCTAGATCTTGTAATACTTACTATAATATTTTGTGCTGTAGAATACTATACACTAGTATCCTTGACCATGTAGTGCTTACATTAAAATGTTCTTGTGTACTGTGTAGAATACTATACTACAGAATTGGGTTGTCTGTGTAAACGCAGCTATGTTTGAAACAGGACCACAATGGAAATACACTGAACAAAAATATGAACACAACATGTAAAGTGTTGGTCCCATGTTTCATGAGCTGAAATAAAAGATCCCAGAAATGTTCCATATGCACAAAAAGATTATTTCACAAATTGTGTTTAGATCCTTGTTAGTGAGCATTTCTCCTTTGGTGTGGTGTGACAGGTGTGACATATCAAGAAGCTGATAAAAAAAACATGATCCTTACACAGGTTTACCTTGTGCTGGGGACAATAAAAGGCCACTCTTAAATGTGCAGTCTTGTCATACAATAATGCCACACGTCTCAAGTTGAGGGAGCATACAATTGGCATGCTGACTGCAGGAATGTCCACCAGAGCTGTTGCCAGATAATTTAATGATAATTTCTCTAAACCGCCTCCAACCGGAGTACGTCCAACCGACCTCACAACCGCAGACCACGTGTATGGCGTTGTGTGTGCAAGCGGTTTGCTGATATCAACATTGTGAACAGAGTGCCCCATGGTGGCGGTGGGGTTACAGTATGGGCAGGCATAAGCTACGGACAAAGAACACAATTGCATTTTATCAATGGCAATTTGAATGCACAGAAGTACCGT
This sequence comes from Oncorhynchus tshawytscha, assembly GCF_018296145.1. Lineage (NCBI taxonomy): Eukaryota > Metazoa > Chordata > Actinopteri > Salmoniformes > Salmonidae > Oncorhynchus > Oncorhynchus tshawytscha. The sequence goes on along the minus strand of NC_056436.1, from coordinate 35,460,760 downwards.
GGTGAGATCCTGAGGCCCATTGTCGTGCCATTCATCTGCCGCCATCACCTCATGTTTCAGCATGATAATGCACGGCCCCATGTTCCAAGAATCTGTACACAATTCCTGGAAGCTGAAAATGTCCCAGTTCGAGGGCCTCCCGGGTGGCGCAGTGGTTAAGGGCGCTGTACTGCAGCGTCAGCTGTGCCATCAGAGACTCTGGGTTCGCGCCCAGGCTCTGTCGTAACCGGCTGTGACCGGGAGGTCCGTGGGGCGATGCACAATTGGGGCGATGCACAATTGGCCTAGTGTCGTCTGGGTTAGGGAGGGCTTGCCCGGTAGGGATGTCCTTGTCTCGGAGGACGCATGACTTTCAACCTTTGTCTCTCCCGAGCCCGTACGGGAGTTGTAGCGATGAGACAAGATAGTAGCTACTAAAACATTTGGATACCATGAAAAGGGGGTCAATTTCAAAAATAATAATAAAAAAAAAAAGCCCCAGTTCCCGCATACACACCAGACATGTCACCCACGGAGCATGTTTGGGATGCTCTGGAACGACGCATGTTCCAGTTCCCACCAACATCCAGCAACAACCATTGAAGAGGAGTGGGACAACATTCCACACGCCTCAATCAACAGCCTGATCAACTCTATGCAAAGGAGATGTGTCGCGCTACGTGAGGAAAATGGTGGTCACATCAGATACTGACTGGTTCTGATCCACGCCCCTTCTGATCTGATCCAAGCCCCTACTTAAAAAAAAGTTATCTGTGACCAACAGATGCATATCTATGTATTACCAGTCATGTGAATTATAGATTAGGGCCTAATTTATTTATTTAAACTGTAACTCAGTAAAATCTTAGAAATTGTTTCATGTTGTATTTATATTTTTCTTCAGTGTACATTTTAAACTCATTACTCACATGAAAAAAACTATGCTCTAAATAATGTTGTATTGTATACTATAGTATTCATAGTATTCATGCCTATAATATTTACTGTTGTGTTTTTGCAGACATGCCTGTATTATGCTGTTGTATTCACTAGTGTTTTGCAGACATAACTAGTATATTGTACCTGCCATCTAAAAGACTACCGTTTAATGAGGGGAACACCTCAACCAGAACATAAGACACAGGTTCCCGACATGCCACCTACTGAGTTAATTCAACAGTTGAGGAATGCAACGGACCAGACAGGTTCTAGGCCCATTAAAAGAGAAACAGTACAGAGGCAGGTAAAGAACAAGAAAGGTTTTTTAAAGCTTAGAGGATGAGGTTTGCTTGTTTGACACGGAAATAACATTAACAGGAGTACACCAAAATTATTTCCACTAGATAGCTTTCTGAAATGCCACAGTGCTTTCACAGAGATCCAGCTGACCAAGTTCACAAGATGATTGATAACGATGACAAAGAATACTGCACTACTGATGGTAAACAATAAACCATTAACCACTGCATTTACATCAATAGATATTTTAAAAATACAATTTACTTGACTTAAAGACAGTCACTTAATTGGAGGGAGCTGCCAATAAACTGCCTGGACCTCAAACCAGCAAAGCCACTCCAAACAAACCAACTGAAAACAAAATGGACATTATTGCAGTGGCTTTACATAATGTTGAATATTGTCACACAAATACATTCACTAATGGTCAAAACTCAACACATACTTTTCAGAACAAATGAACCACACGCCAACCATTTCTTCACGACAGCATGGTCACAAAATGATTGCCCACAGAAGTAACCCAACACCATACAACACACACACACACACACACACACACACACACACACACACACACACACACACACACACACACACACACACACACACACACACACACATACACACACACACACACACACACACACACACAGCTCTCACCGGAACATGACCAAGGGGAGCTTTTATACATTTCCTTCCATAATAAGGGTGCCCAGGGAAACACGGACCAAAACTTTGTTTCCTAGCCAGTCACACAATATTATTCCGTTACAAGACTAACTGATTGAGTGGCAGGTAGACTAGTGGTTAGAGTGTTGGGCCAGTAACCAAAAGGTTGCTAGATCAAATCCCTGAGCTGACAATGTAAAAATCTGTTGTTCTACCCCTGAACAAGGCAGTGTTCCTAGGCTGTCATTGTAAATAAGAATTTGTTCTTAACTGACTTGCCTGGATAAATAAAAAATTGGGGTTTGAGTGAGGGTGATGTGGTGATGTGCATCTACTGTGGGACTCCAGTTAACCATAAAGTCAAATGATGCTCTTCAGCATCATTGAAGTCATTTTGAATAGCATCCTGTGTGTTTATGCTAGAGACTTACCGTTTCTTGTAGAGTCAGCAGCTCAATCCCCTCTTTCTACTTGCGCCCATTCCATAACATGGGGTTTGCGAAAGCTGACTTTTTCTACACATGAGGATCCAGACAAGAAAATGGACATGAAATCGGTCTGTAAAACCCAAACCAATATCGAATAATATATCACCAATATGAAAAGGGGAGACTCTCAGGAACGTGACGGAATCGGTTGTTTGACTCTACGACATCCACACGCTTTACGGCAGTCGTCTGGACTCTGTCGTGGACGTCTTGACTCCGAAGAGGTCTTCTCACAAAACCAACTGTCCAGACTGAACCGTTACAAAGCAATATGTCACCAAAAACTAAAAGGGAAACTGACAAACACGAAGATGTCGGTTGATCTGCTGTACAACACACACAGACAAGCTTCAGGGGATTCCAGGACCGGCTGTACAAATAGCAAAAAGTGAATATGGGATCAAATGAGCCAAAAATAACATGACAAAACATGGGACTAGAAAAAATTAAATGTCGGGCAATTGCCCAGGGTCCCTAACCTCCAGGGGGCCCCCATTGATTTTGTTATTCACTATTGCTCATATTGTATATCATTAACATTGCATAAGTCATAGTAAAATGTGTAGAACCGGGAAAAAAACCTGCTTAAAACTTTCTCTGGTAGAATTGCAGGAAATTAACTTTAAAATGTGCATTTTTCTCTCCGCCGTCAAACAAATCTCGCTTAGGGCCACCAAAAGGCTAAAGCCGGCCCTGACAATATACTACAACCATGTCCGCAAAAAAATGACATTGAATACTACAGTAAAGTGTGCAAAAACATTACAGTAAATACTAAAATATATTGCAGTCATGTCTGCAAAAACACTTCAGTGAATACTATAGTATACTACAGTCATGTATGCAAAAATATTGAATACTATAGTACAGTCAAGTCTGCAAAAACACTATAGTGAATACTATAGTATACTACAGTCATGTCCGCAAGAAGACAACAATGAATACCACAGTAAAGTCTGCAGAAACACTGTACTATAGTGTATAAATATAGCAATACTACAGTATTTTGACCATAATATACTATAGTATTTTTTTCATGTGGGTACTTTGCATTGTTTTCCATGAACATAATTTGGCTTAGCCAAAACAGCGCTGTCTCTATAGAAACCACCTTAATTAATAGAAGAAGTAACTTCAATAATGGCGACATGACTGAGTAAGATGTACTGTGTGTCTGAATTACTTGTGTAATTAGGCTATTGTGACAGCCTGTGTGTAGGAGCCCTTTCCCTTGAAACAAGCTCCGCAATGCCTGTAAGTGAACACAAAAAAGGGGGAAACAAATTGAGGAGGAGTGTAGAGAACGCCCTCCTCTGGCCAGGGTCCCTCCTACCCTCTGGCCAGGGTCCCTCCCACCCTCTCACAGTCCAAACCAGAACCCCACAGAGCTACCCCGAATATGGGCGAGGTGGCTAGCTGAAGGTCCGGTGCTACACACCATTTTTATTCACCTTTCATTGTGTCCTGATGACAGGCTTGGAATGTGATGGTAGAGTTCCAGTGTAAAAGGGGGTCTATGCCAACTCTGAACTTGGAGTGGATCATCTACTATGGCAAACATGTTAGACATGGACTCTCCTGTAATGCATCAAGAATAGTGGGTAAGTTTTGAATGGTGTCTAAGTTGTTTAGAGTTCAGCTGTTTCTGCTGACATGATATGTACTATCGTCGGAATGTGTTACTCGCTTGATATTGCAGCTCAGTGTGAGATGTACTGTATTTTTATATAAAGTGTGCACTTCAGGCAAAAGATGGAATGTTCCCAAGACAACTATGCATTCAGTGTATTTTGTATGTAACTTGTTACTGGCTTTCTCTGTCTGCTGAGATTCTTCATAGGGACATGCACAGCAGAAAAAGAAGCAGAGAGAAAAAGAGATTGCTCACTGGCGGTTTAGTCAAAATCTCAGTTCTCAGTCTTAATTCCAGAAGCAAGGATGGAAAACAGTGAGGGAGTTTTTGGCAATTTTTCCTAGTGTACTACCTCTTTCAGTGTGCTGCAGTTCTTTGCCAAATGAAGTGTGAGAGGCATGGGGGGGCTGAACCAAAGAGAATCAGGATAAAGCAGGATAAATAAATAAAATGTTCACAGGGAACCACAATGATGGATCCGATCAGAGACTGAACAGATCAGAGACGTTATCCTGACCATCCATTATGCAGTAATAGAGCTTGATTTCCTCTGTGTTCATTTAACATCTACCAGGTTCATTAATTGGGAGCATAAGAAAAGAATGTATATCTTTCGATTGATGTATGCATGCATTCATCACAAAGAGTACGTTGCAGCAGTGAATACCAGTAGTTATATATTGCAAATAAATTGTATCTTAAACACTGTACCTTTCATGGCAGCTTACTGTATGATGAGTTCAATCACTTCTGTCATGTGAATCAAATGTTCTATGGTTTGACGTTTCTGTAGAAATTCAAAACATGCTTGTGATACAAAGTATCAAGCTTGGCTAAAGTGAAACATTTAGAAATTATATTTTTCTTTGTGATACAGTATGATACACCATATGAAACACTGCTACTTCCAGGATGTACAGTGCAGCAAAACATTACACACATCCTTACTTATCCTTCATCTATTGTTTTGTTATATCTTCACAGATTGAAGAGGTTGCTGGAGGATGAGAAAGCCTGCCAGGTGCGTAAAGAGAAGGAGCACGCCAAGCGTCTGGAGAAGGTAAGAGAAGAGCTGGTCAAACTGAAGTCCTTTGCCCTGATGCTGGTGGATGAGCGGCAACTCCACCTGGAGCAGATGGACCAGCAGAGCCAGAGGGTCCAGGAGCTGAACCAGCAGCTGCAGGAGAGGGAGCAGACCCTGAACGACACCAGCTGCCGAGCACAGGAGGACTGCCAGAGGGCCCTGAGCTTGGAGGGCAAGCTGAAGGAACACCAGGCCAAGTTCATCCAGGAGCAAGAGGAGATGACAGCCAAGATGGTCAGCCAGGAGTTCCAGAACCGCCAGCTGGATGCCAAGCTGTCTGGACTCACCCACAAACTGGAGGAGCTGGAGGAGAGCAACGTAGCACTGAGGAGGTCAGAAAAGGAGCTGCACGAGTTGAGGGATAAGACCAGCAAAGGGGAGTGTGGGAACTCTAACCTAATGACAGAACTGGAGAACTTCCGCAAACAGGTATTTGAGATGAAAGGGCAAGACGAGGAAATCACCAAGACAGAGGTCCAGTACAGAGAGATGAGAAAGAGGCTGCAGGAAGAGGAGAGCCAAAGGAAAGAACTCAAACTGCAGGTGGAGAAGCTCCAGAGAAGGATGGTGAAGCTGGAGAGACTAGAGGGGGAGTTCGACGCCAGCAAGGCGGAGTGCTCCCAGTTACACTCCACTCTGGAGAGAGGGAAGGGCATGTCGAAGGAGCTCACCGATGAACTGGTAGCAGTTAAGATACGCATGAAAGAGATGGAATCTTCTGAGCTGAGACTGGAAAAGACTGAGCAGAGCCTTAAAGATGACCTGGCGAAGCTGAAGTCATTCACTGTGGTAATGGTTGATGAGAGGAACAATTTGATGGAGATAATGAAGTTAGAGGACAAGAATTGTGATTTGAGTAAGATGTTCAAGGCTGAGCAGGGCAAGGTTATGGAAGTGACTGAGAGATTAATAGAGGAGAGTAAAAAGCTCCTGAAGTTGAAATCAGAGATGGAAGCCAAGGTAGGGACCCTCACCAGAGAGAAAGGAGAGCTTAGTACTAGGCTTGCTTGTGAAATGGAAAAGAGCAAGGATCTTAGCTACAAAGTCAGCCAAATGAACAAGAGGTTGGATGGATTGGAGGAGGAAGGAAATATAGGCAAACATAACATAGCAAAGAGGGAACTGGGAAGATTGTCAGATGGGGGTTTGAAAGAGTACAACAGGGTGAAGGAGCTAACATTTGAAATAGAGCAATTAAAAAACCGCCTCAAGCAGCTGGAGGTTGTGGAGGGAGATTTGATAAAGACAGAGGATCAGTACGACCTGCTGGAGAAAAAGTTCCTGACAGAACAAAACAAGGCGCACATTCTCTCCCAGCAGGTGGAGGAGATGAAGAGTCAGATTGCCCTGAATAAAGGCATAGAGAAAGGAGAGGTGGAGAGCCAAGAAGTAGACCTACGACAGCGCTACAAGACAGAAGAGGCCAAAACCAGAGACTTGCAGAATGACATAGTAGCCCTCAAGGAGAAGATCCATGAGCTGATGAACAAAAAAGACCAGCTCTCTCAGCTCCAAGTGAACTACTCCTTCCTCCAGCAGAGGTTCCTAGAGGAAAAGGAGAAGAAGAACAAGATGAGCATTGAGGTCCTCCACCTCACCAAAGAGCTGGAGGTGACCAACCGCCACAGCCGCACTCTACGACCCAGCCTGAATGGGAGGAGGATGGTGGACATCGCAATGGCGTCCACTGGAGTGCAGACTGATGCATTGGCCACTGAGATGGCAGAAGAGGTCACCCCAGCTGTGTTCATCAGGAAGTCTGTCCAGGAAGAGAATCACATCATGAGTAACTTTCGAAAGAAGTGCCTCAAGAAACCCACAGAGAAAGCTGGTGGTCAAGAACACTTCTCACTGTCTGCTGCAACTGACCTCAGCATGAAGAAGTCTTGGATTCCCTCGATGCGGAAGAGGGAAAATATTCCTCAGGGTGGTAATGTGGACAGGTCTGTGGGTATCGACAGTGAATCCATGCATTCTGAGATAACCATGTCCCAAAAGGAAGGGCAGCCTTTACGCATCAGAGTGACCCCAGACCACCAGAACAGCATGGCTACCTTGGAGATCAGCAGTCCCACTGCTGAGGACCTTTACTCCAGCTCCACCCTACAGGTCCACCAGAAGTCTCGGATTACCATCATTCCCACCCACAACACCACTTCTTCAAGGGGCAGAGCCAGCACCAGGCCAGGGGGACCAGAGATGGCCAAGTCCCCAGTCAGCATCACCACCATCTCCAGGGCCAAGTCACCAGAGTGCAGCAGGGCCTCCTCATCTTCCTCCTCCTCTTCCTCCTCAGGCAGGCCCATGTCACCTATATCCATCATGACGGTCAGCACATCCATGCTGTCCAACATGTCCGCCTCCCCAGAGCTCCATGAGATGACCATGGCCCGGGCAATGTTCAAGGTCACCCCTGAGAAACAGATGGTCCCCACGCAGATCAGGAAGTACAACTCCAACACCAGTATCATCACCACCACAGAGGACAATAAGATCCACATCCACCTGCATGGTTCCCAGTTCCATAAGAGCCCCTCTGAGGGCCACAACAACAACGACAACACAGGCCCCAAGGTGGTGGTTAGGCCTGTCGGCGTGGCAACGGAGTGTAACAGAGAAATGACGTTATCCACGGGCACAGTGTTGCGCTCCCCTCGCCACAGCACTACAGCCCTCAAAACCACACCCAGTAAAGTGATGAGCAGCATCACTATCACTCCAGTCACGTCCACCCCTGCCAGACCAACACAAGCTGTGGTGAGTCTCCTCAGAACACCAATTCCCCTGGGTGTTATGTTAACCTGTAACTGACTCATTCAAGCTTATACATTTTGATGTTGTATTAACCCTCTTCACCCCCAATTAAAGGAAATGTATGAAATTATTATGTTTATGAACTGGCAAAATAATAATTTTGGAAGATTGTGGACATGTACTTTCCTTTCTGTTACGTAGCATATTGATGGGAGACACAGTGGTGTCTCACTGGGCAGTCCCGTCTTTGTTGGGCGGATGGATAGTTTGACAGAAACAGTACTCCTTCACTTGGTCTTGAAAGAAGGACTAAATATTTACAGGTCATATAGTAAATGTTCTTGAAGGGAAATGTTGTCATATATTTTCCCCCTTAGTAATTGATCATTTTCTTCTACCCTTTTCTCTGTTGTGGCCTCCTCTTCTCTCATCCTTGCCACTTTCTATCCTCTCTCTATCCTATCCCTGTATATCCCAGCCTGGGCATGATGCCCACCCATCCCGGGCAGGGCTCACCCGTATCCCCATCTCCAAGAGCCTGAAGACGGGCAAAACCATGCTGGGAGTTCTGGGGATGTTTGGAGGAATGAGAGCAGAGAGCCAGTCCATGAGGATAGAGCTTAAGAAATCCACAATCAGCAGCACAACAGCCTTTCAAAATGGAGGGAAAAGCTGATAGAGCCAGAGACACTAACAGGGAACATTAATCAAACAAGCTGCCAACCATGGTAGTGTTCTATGGGTCAGAGGTGCTCAGTGTAAAAGTTCAAATGAAGTACCCTGAGGCGGAAAGAGAGAGGGGGGATATTCAGACAAGAGAAAGTCATTTGGCTCCTCTCTATTGAGCAGGAGGCTGAGTTGACCATTGTGTTTTCGTCCAACTGAAACAATATACATATCTAAACATTATACGATAAAATGTTGTACTTGAAATTATGTACATATATTTTTTAAACAAATTCTATTCTGTTTTCATGTCGATGAAATCAACTTCACTGCTTTCTTAGATAACAATTGGCATGTGTGCATTTTTAAGGGAATATAGCCCATGTGGATTGTTAGGTAATGCTGCTACTAACTGCTTTATGTATTAGTTATGTACTGCTTGTTACAGCATTTAGTACTGAGGCCAAATCATTTGGTTTGCGGCAAATTAAATGTGTCCTTTTTATGTCAAGGTTTTTGTAATGACATGTCATTTAAATAAAATACTTTTTTGAAAGATGACCAACTTCAGCATATTAAACAGATAATATTGCTATGAGCAAACATGCATTGAGTTCATAATATTTGTCACACCCTGATCAGTTTCACCTGTCTTTGTGCTTGTCTCCACCCTCCTCCAGGTGTCGCCCATCTTCCCCATTATCCCCAGTGTACTTATGCCTGTGTTCTCTGTTTGTTTGTTGCCAGTTCATTTTGTTTCGTCAAGCCTACCAGCGGTCTTCTCGTGCGTGTCTGTCACTAGTGCCTGGTTTCTAGCTTTCCTGGTTTTTGACCATTCTGCCTGCCGTTCTGTACCTTGTCTCACCACCCTGGATTACTGACCTCTGCTTGCCCTGAGCCTGCCTGCCGTTCTGTACCTTTCGGACTCTGTTCTGGACTACTGACCTCTGCCTGCCCTTGACCTGTCGTTTGCCTGACCCCCCGCCCCCGTTTCTGTAATTGTTACGTTCCCCCGTTTCTGTGTTGTACTGTAGTTAGTTTATTTGAGTGTGTATTTCAGGAAATGGCTTCCTGAAATCCCCCAAGCAGCTGATTGGTTGACACCATGGCTAATTGGAGAACTGACCCTGCCCCCTCGTCAGGACGCAGCTGTCTTCAATTAGATTCCTTCTGAAGCTAAATAAGCTAGTGTTCTGTTGCTCAGAGGAGAGCTTGATTGTGATATCTAGAGAGAGATGATTGTGATATCTAGAGAGAGATGATTGTGATATCTAGAGAGAGATGATTGTGATATCTAGAGAGAGATGATTGCGGTATCTAGAGAGAGATGATTGTGATATCCAGAGAGAGATGATTGTGATATCTAGAGAGAGATGATTGTAATATCTAGAGAGAGATGATTGTGATATCCAGAGAGAGATGATTGTGATATCCAGAGAGAGATGATTGTGATATCTAGAGAGAGATGATTGTGATATCTAGAGAGAGATGATTGTGATATCCAGAGAGAGATGATTGTGATATCCAGAGAGAGATGATTGTGGTATCTAGAGAGAGATGATTGTGATATCTAGAGAGAGATGATTGTGGTATCTAGAGAGAGATGATTGTGGTATCTAGAGAGAGATGATTGTGATATCTAGAGAGAGATGATTGTGATATCCAGAGAGAGATGATTGTGGTATCTAGAGAGAGATGATTGTGATATCCAGAGAGAGATGATTGCAGAGAGATGGCTGTGGGTTATTTACTGTGTTGGTTGTTCTCAGAGGGAGATGATTAGTATGTCCTATGTTTTCGTTGTTGCGCAGAGGTATAATTTGTTGCCAGTATTTTTGTAGCTGGTCCTACTAAGGTATGTCCATGACAAAAGGCCTGTGTTTTGAATTGTGAAATTGTTTGTAAAATTCTGTTTAATTTGTTCCCAGGGGGGAAGGGGAAGGCACCTAAGGAGTGCTTAGGCAAGAGGCCCGCGGGCATACATATACCCGTAGTATATTCACTGTCTAGGCACACTAGGTAAGACCTGGGCGGACCACCCCCTGTATTTTGGTTAGTACACCAGGTGGTGCTAAATTAGGTAAGTAGTGGGTAGGCAGGTAAGATAGGAGAGGGGGCTTTGATATTTACTTTCTTTGCTTTGGTTCCGTCCAGCCCCTTTTACCCATATTACCATGTGATGGAATAAATTCCTTGTAAACGGTACCACTCTCTGCCTTTGTCATCCTTACTCACACCTACAGTCCCATACCTCTTTCACTTCACGGGAAGTTGAGTTGTAGCAGGGTGTCGCGTTCCCTCTTCACAGAGGCGTGTGTAACAGTAATAAACATGTGTTACTTCAAAACTGTCTGTGTCTTCTCCTGAGCCTTGACATGTTAACGTTATCTAAAATCACTTTGGATGCATTTTATGCCCATGTGCATCAGTTGAAACAGACTCTGTAGCAAGTCATTCATCTCACATTAATTTACTTAATAGTCAGTGTTTGAATTGACTTGCTGTGTTATCAAATTGAAAAAATGAATCAAAACAAATGGCCATAAACAGCCATATTTGTGCTGTGATACACTAGAGACAAATTATCATGGTCATCTCGCAATTGTGGAGCGCTCACTTACATTGGCCTTTCAGAAGTTAAAAATCAACCGAGTTAACAAGCTGCCTGTGTCTACAATCACCAACCATGTGTCCTCTGAGTGGAAAAAATAATATTGTTTCCAATCAAGCAGATGAGTTACATTTGCTCAATCAATGACAGACAATCAAACCAGTGTCATTCGCTGTGTTTGTTGTGACTCAAAGGGTAGCGAGACTCCATGCGGAAAAGTACTATATTAAAATGTAGGAAGTGCACAAAAATATGTTTTGTAATGTCTAAAATATATGTGTAATATATACTTGTCTGTAATGTGACGCAATTAGCTTTGTAAATGATGATAGAACACATCAAATTAATGTGTACATGAGGACACAAAGGAGAGAGAGAATTAGAGTATTTGAATAAATGTTTTTTTTTTATGCAGAAAAATCCACTTCTGGATATGGGCAAATTGACTCTGGGCAAATGGCCTGTGTGACAAAAAGAAAATAGTTAACATCCCTGCTACTTCAGCCATATGCTATGTTAAAGAAAAAATTCACTTAATGATTGGATTAAGTTTGGAAGGATTTTCCAGAGTCATACAGCACCTGAATAGGATAGAGTGTCAAGTGGCACAACCATTGGTGCCATGAGGTCAAAATGTGAGGGAGAGGGCAGGCCAGAGAGCTGTCGAGGGAGTGGTCCAGGCCCCTGGCTTGGAGGCTTTGAGTTGGTCCCATCAGTGTAATGCATTGTAGGGTATCTGCTGCCCCATAGACCTGCTGTTACTGGGAAATATGTTAGCAGGAGATCACCAGAGAAAGCTATGATTGACTGACACAGTCTTGGAGTTAAACCTCATGTAGTCTAAAACAATATTCACCTGCTTTCATGGAGAAAGAATTCCCTCCTTTGGGGCAACATATATCTGTTACAGGTTCCAGTTTTGGGAATGGTGCAGCAGATAATAGTTCCTGTAACACAAAATAAATTATGAAACAGGAGAACGTGGCTTCGCTTTCAAAGGTTCTCTGCATTATTTTATTCAACTTTCTCTCAAGTGCAAATCATCTTTTTCTGTCTTTTCATTGTGTTTCAAAGTTGTTTTTATTTTTTTAATTTAAAGTGTATTTAATGTCTCATAAATCCTTGACATATTACTTCATAAACATATATAAAAATACATATATTTACACATTAAAATGATTAAATTCCAATCAAATTTACATTTTAAAATGCATTACATTTATTCCCCAAACACATTTACTCTTAACTTGAAATAATTATAATTATGTAGTTGACTGTAGCCCACTGTAGCCCTGTAGGAGACTCTAAAACATGAAAGCCTTCAAAGACTGGTATAACTCATTAGAAGGTACTTTATACTCATGCTCAAAATACATTCACCCAGTGTACTTTGCTCTGTTAAAATTTCCCTCGATCCTGACTAGTCTCCCAGTCCCTGCTGCTGAAGACATCCCCACAATTGATGCTGCCACCACCATGCTTCACAGTAGAGATGGTGCCAGGTTTCCTCCAGATGTGACATTTGGCATTCAGGCTTCATCAGGCTAGGGTCCATTTTTCTCCACTTCCTGTCTGACTGACGTGCCCAAAGTAAACTGCCTGTTACGCAGGCCCAGAAGCCAGGATATGCATATAATTAGTACCATTGGATAGAAAACATTTTGAAGTTTGTAGAAATGTTAAAATAATGTATGAGACTATAACACAATTGAATACACTTCTTTCTGTATGAAATATTATAGTTTTATTACATTTTAGGGTATCTGAGGATTAAAAAGAAACTTGTTTTAGCAAAGTTTAACAGTAGCTTTTTGGATTCCTTTCTCTGCATGTTGAACGAGTGGATTACTCAAATCGATGGCGCCAACTAAACTGACTTTTTGGGATATAAAGAAGGATTTTATCTAACTAAACGACCATGCATGTTGTACCTGGGACCCTTTGGATTGCAAATCAGAGGAAGATTTTCAAAAAGTAAGTGAATATTTAATGGCTATTTGTGATTTTATGAAGCCTGTGCTGGTTGAAAAATATTTTGATGTGGGGTGCCTTCGTCAAACAGCTTTCGCTGTAAAGCCTATTGTAAAACGGACAATGCAGTTAGATGAACAAGAATTTAAGCTTTTAACCGATATGACACTTGTATGTACCTGAATGTTTAATATCCATCATTTTTATGATTATTTCTATGAATTGCGCGCCATCCAATTTCACCGGAAGTTGTCGACAGGTGTCCCGCTGGCGGCATGCCTAGCCCTAGTTCAATCTTGGTTTCATCAGATAAGATAATCTTGTTTCTCATGGTTTGAAGTCTTCAGGTGACTTTTGGCAAACTCCAAGCGGGCTGTCATGTGCCTTTTACTGAGGAGTGACTTCCATCTGGCCACTCTAGTATAAAGCCTGATTGGTGGAGTGCTGCAGAGATGGTTGTCCTTTTGGAAGGTTCTCCCATCTCCACAGAGGAACTCTGGAGCTTTATCAGAGTGACTATCAGGTTCTTGGTCACCACCCTTAACCAAGGCCCTTCTCCCCCGATTGCTCAATTTGGCCAGGAGGCCAGCTCTAGGAAGAGTCTTGATGGTTTCAAAGTTCTTCCATTTAAGAATGATGGAGGCCACTATGTTCTCTGCCTCGACACAATCCTGTCTCGGACCACTACAGACAATTCCTTGGATCTCATGGCTTGGTTTTTTCTCTAACATGCACTGTCAACTGTGGGACCTTATGTAGACAAGTGTGTGCCTTTCCAAATCATGACCAATCATTATAATTTACCCCAGGTGGACTCCAATCAAGTTGTAGAAACATCTCAAGGATGATCAATGGAAACAGGGTGCACCTGATCTCAATTTCGAGTCTCATAGCAAAGGGTCTGAATACTGATGTAAATAAGGTATTTCTAAAATCCTGTCTTTACTTTGTCATTATGGGGTATTGTGTGTAGCTTGATGTAATATTTAATCAATTTTAGAATAAGGCTGTAACGTAATTTTTTTTGGGGGGGGGGAAAGTCAAGGGGTCTGAATACTTTTTGAATGCGCTGTATTTGCATATGTTGTGGTCTAGTGAAGGCTGGAGGAATTCTGGCAAAGAGTATTTTCTTTAATCTCATTATGTCTACAGATTCTCCATTCTCCCTGTTTTTGTTTGCTTGGAAATGTTGATACTGGTGACTGTTATCAGAAGAAAGTGTGTAACCTAGCATTTATAGTGGCTAATAAATGCATTGCCATTAATTGGAAGGATGGCTATCCTCCCACAATGTATGGAAGAAATGTCAAGTTATGTACAGTATCGCTAGATTTGTTATAAGAATAAGGGTATACTGTGCATCTTTCATAAGGTCTGGATGCCTTATATGGAGTTCTGTATGACAAAAGGAGTCTGTATTGAAAACATGCCCACGTCAGGGGGGATACCTATTTAGGCAATCCCTAGCTGCTGGGCTTCTCAGTCCTGGCCCTGGGGGTCTGCTGTAGTCTTGTCACTCTGGCCTTGGTCTAACACACCTGAAACCAATAATTCATGTTTCACTAAGATCCTAAAGATGAGTTGGGTTGTCTTGGGTTGGGGCGCTACAGGGCCGTGAGCCCCTAAGGGCAAGACGGGGCGACCCAGCTATATTGTGTGCAAATTAAAAGAGCTCTACAGTACTATTAGGCCTATGATATGAATTATATGGAGGGTGTACTGTTCCTGTGTGTTAATGTGTAGATGCATGTGTGTTTTCATTCAACTTTTGTTTTCCAAACTTTTCCATTGAGACATTAAAAAAAATGGTAAGGAAGTTGGCGAGAGAGTTCAGTTATTGACTAGACTGGTGGGGGTTGGCGTGAAGGCGGCTCAGGTTGGCTGGGTGGTCTGGCTGAAATTTGATATAGAGGATGTCTTAAAAACCATCAAAAGTTAAGTATTTTTACTTTATTTGTAAGAGTTGTTCATTTGTTAGGCTATTGTTAGGCTATTGTCAGGCTATTGTTAGTCTATTGTTAGTCTATTGTTAGGCTATTGTTAGTCTATTGTTAGGCTATTGTTAGGCTATTGTTAGTCTATTGTTAGTCTATTGTTAGTCTATTGTTAGTCTATTGTTAGGCTATTGTTAGGCTATTGTTAGGCTATTGTTAGGCTATTGTTAGTCTATTGTTAGGCTATTGGTTAAAGGTTAAAGGTCTCTTACCTAGCTTGATGACTGTTGGCATTTTTGCTTACTTTTTGCTGTTCTAAATAAAGATGGCTAGAAGGGCCATGGGTCATATTAAATTGTGTAGAAATGCAGGAAATGTGCTTTAGATGCCCCCAAAAATGGGAGGAACCCAAGACCCTCTTCTTGTTATGTACACCTTTGCAAATGATGTACACCTTTGCAAATAGCACTGCTGGGTGATTTAAAAAGTCATAGTCAATCGATCAATAATATAATAATATTGTGAGCACATTTTTTACATTTAAATTTACAATATGTAGAATCTATGAGAATAGAAAGGTTTAGAACTTCTGTGAAACATCACAGCACAGTTGAAAAATATATGGCAAATAGAAATCAAAACTGGATGGTGTTCAGAGAAAGATGGGAGGGGTTGAGTGGAACTGGGACTAAAAACAAACAAAAGATAACTTGTAAAATATACTGTGGCTGTAAAATGTATATAGTATGTATAAGCTGGAAATAGAGGCTTAAGTGTTGTTAGTTTACTCCAATTAGGGGAGAGATGGTATTAGGGGAAAAAGAAAATATATATTTTTAAATATATTTACAAAGAAATATATAGGGGATTGGAAGTGATGCAGACAATTACATTGATTCAAGCCACCATCTATCTGCAATATTGCCCCCTAAAAAATTAAAATAAATAATAATAATAATTCTGTACCCATCACTTCTAAAAACCAAAGTTATGCCCCGGTGACAAGGTACCTGTATGACAGAAATCCATGCCTTGGTTTTGTTGTCCACTGTTTCAAATGCCAACTTTTTAGCATTTGCGGCACAAATCCAATGCAAATCAATGATACCTATATTAGCATTTCCGTGCTTCATATCCATATTCATATAAGTAATATCATTGAGTTACAAAATACATTTTTATCAGTGGAGGCTGCTGAGGGAAGTACTGCACATAATAATGTAATGGCTGGAACGAAGTGAATGGAATGGCTCCAAACACATAGAAACCCTGTTTAATGTACTGTATTTGACACCATTCCACGTACTCTGCTTTGTGCCTCAAATGCTAAAAAGATTTCATTTGAAACAGTGGACAAAAAAACCAACGCGTGGATTTCTCTAATACCTTGTCCATAGATTAAATCACCCGGAACAGCGCCATCTAGTGGTAATATCAGGATGTAGAATGGGACATAAACCCAACAACTTCAATTACCAATTTATCTGAACAGGGGGGGAAAATCATCACCAAATTCACTGAGAATACATTGCATAGGTTGAAGAAACACATACCCTGAGCCATAGCTCCATACTACTTTTCAGACGTATAAAACTGATACTATATAGTTGTTGGGGTGTGATTGGCGTGGAGTCTGAAGGGTCCGTGGGGGGCTTTTGAACATTTATTTGGATTCCTCATGTCTAACTCATTGTTCGAAAAAAAAGTCTGATCCAAATCAGATGTTAGGTACTATATTTATTGAATATTATATGAATCCCATAAATTAAAATGGCCACATTTGGGTGCAATAAAATTAATTTCTCAGTGATCAAATTATATTTCAACAAAAAAATGTTACAGGAATGCTAATCTTAGCCGTTTCTAACAACAGAAATTTCATAACAATTTATCTGAGATGGTGGGTGTCAAAATCCTCTTTCTTGTCCCTTTTGAGTGCTTACCACCATGAAAATATTGTCCTCTGTTATTTTGAACAACATTGTCCCACGTTTGCCCAATAGTTTCCGATTGTGATGCGCTGGCCTTAATGAAACAGTCAGGTAAACATTTCAGAGAAAGAACAATAACAATTCGACATGAGACAGTGCTCCCAGATATTCCAGAGTCAATCTCAGGGGTCCTTCTGAGGTAAGTAAATAATCTGGTGACTGACTAAATACAGGAAAGGTATCCATGATTCCAGATGAAGCTAATCCTTTATGTGATGCCCATCCTATCTGGGTCAGCAATGTAATGACTGCTACATCAAAAAAGACACGTCTCCAGGCTACAATATGTTTTGGGTCTGGAAAACATAGAAAAATAATAACTAGTGTGATGTATTATTGCCATGGTAATTTGTCATGTTCAGTCAATGATCATTCCAATGGTCAAAGCTGATTTTGGACTATGATACCCTGGGCTATTTTAGAATGAGCCAGTAATAGGCATAGATATCATTAGGCTATGTATAATGCATGAGTCAGTGTCTGGGTAAGTGTACCTGTCCAATGTACCTGTCCAGGTCGGCATGTAAAGTTGCAATTATGTTCAACTCAAGTAACTCAAGCAAAAGTTTGTTGTTTTGACTGAGCCTTTTGAACTAAAACATTAAAAGTAGTAATTATAGCTTAACCCATATGCCTACCTTGCACACGCTTATACAAAAGGCCTGTCCAATCCTGAATGAAGATACCGTTGGGCAGATAAAAGCACAGGGCCATTTACCTCAGACACTCTGTAAAGTGAATCATACTGATGATATCAAAGCAAACCCTTATTTATAATTTAAACTCTAAAATGCCTTTTAAGCCAATCAGAATCAAGTATTTAACAGTACCGTGGGTTCCATATAATGCCACAATCATATTAGGCCACTTTACTTCACAAATTACAATCAGTGAACATGGGTAAATAGAATGGAAGGTAATAAAATAGAATATAATATTGTAATTTCTCCCAGATGGACTTCAGGGAAGTCTGATTAGGCTACAAGTATATGCACATCATATACATTTAATTGAGATTACATGTAATTCGGAGGCAGACTGACCATCTTGGCTGGTCAATTTTTTTGCCAAGTGGGCCGGCCTGTCTAATTTGTTTATTTTTTGCAAAATGATAATTATCTGGATAATAATGGGGGCTTCAAGGAATAAAATGGGCCTCAAGGGAATTTTTGTTTGTTAGATATGCCAGAGGCGATTTCTGGTCCCAGTCAGCCCCTGCATGTACTGCATCACTGAAATCATATGAGGATAATCATAACAATAGTAATGTATACATCATCATGAGTAGCCTAGCTTTAGTTAGGTAAACCAATAGAGGCCAAGTCTTTGAGTGCATGTATCCTCCAAAGATGGCGAGGGACAGTTCATATGATATGATGACAACACGGAGAGACACTGAGAGACACAATGAAGTGATCAATTCAAAATGATTGATTACACTGTTGTATAGGATTTATACAATCCTTGAACATGTTCTGTTCGAATGACTTCACAGTTTCGAACCTCTGCCTTACACGGGGAAAACATTTTTTCTGATGAATTTATTTGGCCTCATTGGCTAGTGAGTGTCTTTTTAAAAATATTTTAGCATAAAAGGGACGTGCTACTCAACTGATCACGTGCAACACCATTGGTTTAGGAGCTTCCTGATTCCATCTAATCCTTAGCTGCCTACTTTCGCAGTAGATCGAAATCCTCTCCAAAGCGGATCCAAAATGTGTGTATGTTTTAAGTGATTACATTTAATGTTACGTAACATTATAGAGAAGATAACTTTCGTTTCTAAGGGAATCAATCAATCCGCTTTCTCGCGACATAGCCAGCTGTCACTATTGTTGACAGTGTGGATTATTTTGCTCGACGAGAACTGCAGCCATGATGGCGTCTAACTACAACGCTAAGGAAGAGGACGGGCACCAGCCTGCTGCTATTGGCCATGGAGGAGCAGGAACTGTCAAAAATAAAAAGCCGGACAACACTGCGTTCAAACAACAAAGACTGCCCGCTTGGCAACCTATTTTGACAGCCGGCACTGTTCTTCCTGCTTTCTTTGTCATTGGTCTCATCTTTATCCCAATCGGCATTGGCCTATTCGTGACATCAAACAACATCAAAGAGTTAGAGGTAACGTTAACCAACTAGCAAGCCAACACAACAGGAAGTAGCCAATTGATTATGTATGTATGTATGTATGTATGTATGTATGTATGTATGTATGTATGTATGTATGTATGTATGTATGTATGTATGTATGTATGTATGTATGTATGTATGTATGTATGTGTGTGTTAGCTCTGTTTGGCTAGCTATCTTTCAGTTCTTGTCTGTATTTAGTGTATAACACTTATTTATATACACATAAGTGTCATTGATAATTTGACTTTACAGATCGATTACACTGGTGGTGACATGTCAAGTCCGTGCTATAACTGCTCTCAAAGCTACAGCTGGAACAGCACAAAGCCATGCACCTGCTCTGTTCCCTTCTCTCTGGATCAACCATTTGAGGTAAGCTGAGCAGAACCTGCAACCTTTATGGTCCCCAAACTACTGTATAATCACAGTTAAGTGTAGGCTAATCATTCAATAATCGATGTTAGTGTTTGCAGAGCAAATCAACGTTTATTTGTCACATGCACTGAATACAACTGGTGTAGACCTTACAGTGAAATGCTTACTTACAGGCCCTAACCAACAGTGTGATTTTTAAGTAAGAAATGGTATTAGGTGAACAATAGATAAGTAAAGAAATAAAAACGACAGCAAAAAGACAGTGAAAAATAACAGTAGCAAGGTTATATACAGGCACCGGTTAGTCGGGCTAATTTAGGTAGTATGTACATGTAGGTATGGTTAAAGTGACTGCATATATGATAGACAGAGAGTAGCTGTAGTGTAAAAGAGGGGGGCGGGACAATGCAAATATTCCAGGCAGCCATTTGATTACTTGTTCAGGAGTCTTATGTTTTAGGGGTAAAAACTGTCAGACTTTTGGTCCTAGACTTGGCGCTCCAGTACCGCTTGCCATGCGGTAGTAGAGAGAACATTCTATAGGCTGTCTTGTCGCTGGTCAGGCCTACCACTGTTGTGTCTTTTGCAAACTTAATGATGGTGTTGGAGTTGTGCCTGACCACGCAGTTGTGGGTTAACAGGGAGTACAGGAGGGGAATGAGCACGCACCCCTGAGGGGCTACAGTGATGAGGATCAGAGTGGCAGATGTTTTGCTCCCTACCCTCACCACCTGGGGTCGGCCCGTCAGGAAGTCTAGGATCCTGTTGCAGAGGGAGGTGTTTAGTCCCAGGATCCTTAGCTTAGTGATGAGCTTTGAGGGTCCTATGGTGTTGAACACTGAGCTGTAGTCAATGAATAGCATTCTCACGTAGGTCTTCCTTTTGTCCAGGTGGAAAAGGGCAGTGTGGATGCAATAGATTGCATCATCTGGATCTGTTTGGGCGGTATGCAAATTGGAGTGAGTCTAGGGTTTCTGGGGTAATGGTGTTAATGTGAGCCATTACCAGACTTTCAAAGCACTTCATGGCTGCGGACTTTAGTGCTATGGGTTTGTAGTCATTTAGGCAGGTTGTGTTAGTGTTTTTGGGCACAGGGACTATGGTGGTCTGCTTGAAACATGCTGGTATTACAGACTCAAACTGATTTCCCCCAGTCCACAACAATGCATAAACCACATCAGGGAACCATTTTTGAGAGAATCTGAGATGTAGTTTTTTTTTGTATAGTTATCCTTTAATTCAGGTGTGTACCAGCCACACAGTGCACTAGTGATGATGTTCTCAAAACAAATGGCTACTGGATTGCTGCAAATAATCATGATTCTGCCAGGTAGGCAAATCTACTTTTAATTGCCTTTCCATCTACCTGAAAATGCTAAGGCCATCATTAGCATTGCTAACGACTACACAAAGTGGTAGACGTATAGGCCTTACATGGACCTTACACAGCAGGGTTCGATATTCAGGTATATTTGCCAGTGGCACACTGGGCCAGTGCCAACTGAAAGCTACTGGCCCGGAAGGGGAAAACTAAATATATATTCTTGACCCATCCTGCCATGGGTCAAGATCTGACAGGAAAGTGAATGATACGTGCAGCATTTCAATAGCAGTTGGTTTATCTTTAATTTGCGGGCTGATCAAGTAGCCTATACAGGGCTACCATTTGTATTTTTTTAATACATTTTATATTTGTTTTAATAGCAAATACTGTTGACGAACCACATTCCGTACAAATTTGCGCATACGCTGCATTCAAGCGAGGCTTTTGAGATGAGTTTAGGGCTGTCCCCGACCAAAAAAAAACCTTGGTCGATCGAAAAGAAGCCATCAACCCTTGACGTCAATGTCAGATTTTTCTTTTCACTGAATTTCCTTTTAGGATATTGGTTAGGCTACAATTAGGCTGTGGAATAATGTAGCCTAAATAAATAAGGAGTAAGCCTACTTTGCTCAATTGCGTACAGTATAGGCAGCAACTCCAAACACCCGCAGAGGTTGTGAAATACAGTATGAACAGAACACTCACATGTTGCGGTTCATTTATTGTTTAATTATTCAAGGGCCCCCTTCATTTATTTTTAATGTTAAGTAAAATGCTTGAACTAATTTAATTATTTAGAGAGAGCGATATAGAAGTAGCAATTGAAGAGAACTCTGGAGATTATGGGGCAATTATCAGACCAAATGTGGACACAACAGTTCAGCTGATACAAGACTAAAGTTGGAAATGTATCAATATCACAGGCCTGCTTTGCCCTAATGAAAAAATACATCAAATGTATTGAAGTTGGAAGTTTACATACACCTTAGCCAAATACATTTCAATCAAATCAAATCAAATCAAATTTATTTATATAGCCCTTCGTACATCAGCTGATATATCAAAGTGCTGTACAGAAACCCAGCCTAAAACCCCAAACAGCAAGCAATGCAGGTGTAGAAGCACGGTGGCTAGGAAAAACTCCCTAGAAAGGCCAAAACCTAGGAAGAAACCTAGAGAGGAACCAGGCTATGTGGGGTGGCCAGTCCTCTTCTGGCTGTGCCGGGTGGAGATTATAACAGAACATGGCCAAGATGTTCAAATGTTCATAAATGATCAGCATGTTCGAATAATAATAAGGCAGAACAGTTGAAACTGGAGCAGCAGCACGGCCAGGTACACTGGGGACAGCAAGGAGTCATCATGTCAGGTAATCCTGGGGCATGGTCCTAGGGCTCAGGTCCTCCGAGAGAGAGAAGGAGAGAATTAGAGAACGCACACTTAGATTCACACAGGACACCGAATAGGACAGGAGAAGTACTCCAGATATAACAAACTGACCCTAGCCCCCCAACACATAAACTACTGCAGCATAAATACTGGAGGCTGAGACAGGAGGGGTCAGGAGACACTGTGGACCCATCCGAGGACACCCCGGACAGGGCCAAACAGGAAGGATATAATCCCACCCACTTTGCCAAAGCACAGCCCCCACACACCACTAGAGGGATATCTTCAACCACCAACTTACCATCCTGAGACAGGGCCGAGTATAGCCCACAAAGATCTCCGCCATGGCACAACCCAAGGGGGGGCGCCAACCCAGACAGGATGACCACATCAGTGAATCAACCCACTCAGGTGACGCACCCCTTCCAGGGACGGCATGAGAGAGCCCCAGTAAGCCAGTGACTCAGCCCCTGTAATAGGGTTAGAGGCAGAGAATCCCAGTGGGAAGAGGGGAACCGGCCAGGCAGAGACGGCAAGAGTGATTCGTTGCTCCAGAGCCTTTCCGTTCACCTTCCCACTCCTGGGCCAGACTACACTCAATCATATGACCCACTGAAGAGATGAGTCTTCAGTAAAGACTTAAAGGTTGAGACCGAGTTTGCGTCTCTGACATGGGTAGGCAGACCGTTCCATAAAAATGGAGCTCTATAGGAGAAAGCCCTGCCTCCAGCTGTTTGCTTAGAAATTCTAGGGACAATTAGGAGGCCTGCGTCTTGTGACCGTAGCGTACGTGTAGGTATGTACGGCAGGACCAAATCAGAGAGATCGGTTGGAGCAAGCCCATGTAATGCTTTGTAGGTTAGTAGTAAAACCTTGAAATCAGCCCTTGCTTTGACAGGAATCCAGTGTAGAGAGGCTAGCACTGGAGTAATATGATCAAATTTTTTGGTTCTAGTCAGGATTCTAGCAGCCGTATTTACCACCAACTGAAGTTTATTTAGTGCTTTATCCGGGTAGCCGGAAAGTAGAGCATTGCAGTAGTCTAACCTAGAAGTGACAAAAGCATGGATTCATTTTTCTGCATCATTTTTGGACAGAAAGTTTCTGATTTTTGCAATGTTACGTAGATGGAAAAAAGCTGTCCTTGAAATGGTCTTGATATGTTCTTCAAAAGAGAGATCAGGGTCCAGAGTAATGCCGAGGTCCTTCACAGTTTTATTTGAGACGACTGTACAACCATTAAGATTAATTGTCAGATTCAACAGAAGATCTCTTTGATTCTCTTTTAAACTCAGTTCTTCACAATTCCTGACACTTAATCCTAGTAAAAATGCCCTGTCTTAGGTCAGTTAGGTTCACCACTTTATTTTAAGAAGTGAAATGTCAGAATTATAGTGGTGTGATTTATTTCAGCTTTTATTTCTTTCATCACATTCCCAGTGGGTCAGAAGTTTTAAATACACTCAACTAGTATTTGGTCGTATTGCCTTTAAATTGTTTAACTTGGGTCAAACGTTTCTGGTAGCCTTCCACAAGCTTCCCACAATAAGTTGGGTGAATTTTGACCCAGTCCTCCTGACAGAGCTGGTGTAATTGAGTCAGGTTTGTAGGCCTCCTTGCTCGCACAAGCTTTTTCAGTTCTGCTCACAAATGTTCTATAGGATTGAGGTCAGGGCTTTGTGATGGCCACTCCAATACCTTGACTTTGTTGTCCTTAAACCATTTTGCCACAACTTTGAAGTATGCTTGGGGTCATTGTCCATTTGGAAGACACATTTGCGACCAAGCTTTAATTTCCTGACTGATGTCTTGAGATGTTGCTTCAATATATCCACATAATTGTCTTTCCTCGTGATGCCATCTATTTTGTGAAGTGCACCAGTCCCTCCTGCAGCAAAGCACCCCCACAACATGATGCTGTGACCCCCCCCTGTGCTTCACAGTTGAGATGGTGTTCTTCAGCTTGCAAGCCTCCCCTTTTCTCTCCGAACATAACGATGGTCATTATGGCCAAACAGTTCTATTTGTGTTTCATCAGACCAGAGGATATTTCTCCAAAAAGTACAATCTTTGTCCCCATGTGCAGTTGCAAACCGTAGTCTGGCTTTTTAATGGTGCTTTTGGAGCAGTGGTTTTTTTCCTTGCTGAGCGGCCTTTCAGGGTATGTCGATATAAGACACGTTTTACTGTGGATTTAGATACTTTTGTGCCTGTTTTCTCCAGCATCTTCACAAGGTCCTTTGCTGTTGTTCTGGGATTGATTTGCACCAAAGTATGTTCATCTCTAGGAGACAGAATTTGTCTCCTGAGTGGTACGACGGCTGCGTGGGCCCATGGTGTTTATACTTGCATACTATTGTTTGTACAAATGAACGTGGTACCTTCAGGCGTTTGAAAATTGCTCGCAAGGATGAACCAGATAGGTCTTGGCTGATTTTCTTTTGATTTTCCCATGATGTCAAGCAAAGAGGCACTGAGTTTGAAGGTAGGCCTTGAAATACATCTACAGGTACACCTCCAATTGACTCAAATTATGTCAATTAGCCTATCAGAAGTTTCTAAAGCCATGACATCATTTTCTGGAATTTTTCAAGCTGTTTAAGGCACAGTCAACTTAGTGTATGTAAACTTCTGACCCACTGGAATTGTGATACAATTCATTGTAAGTGGAATAATCTGTCTGAAAACAATTGCTGGAAAAATGACTTGTGTTATGCACAAAGTAGATGTCCTAACCGACTTGCCAAAACTATAGTTTGTTAACAAGAAATGTATGGAGTGGTTGAAAAACAGTTTTAATGACTCCAACCTAAGTGTATGTAAATGTCTGACTTCAACTGTATGTTTTCAAACACTTGTTTTTCATAAGTGTAGCAGGTTGTGATCTCTATCAACGTTTCCACTCTGAGAATGGTAAAAGACTAATTAATACGTTCATTGAATACATTGGAATACAAAAGAAGCCCCTCCACCCATGATGGGCTATTAGCAGGACAATGGACTCTTGCCAAGTTGATTTCTATTTTTAGAGACTTGAATTGTATTAATGGATGTTTGCCTACTAATGATGATAATGACATGGAGGGAAGGAGCAGCAAGCTCTGCGTGCTTATTACAGTATGTGTGATTTTAATCTTTTTTCTGACCATTTCAAACAGTGTAAACAACAAATACAAATTATAAATAGTTAATGTTCCAATAAGAGAGAGTTCTAAACCTGCCAAACTGAGAACTAGTTATTTCCACTCCCCAGTCAGACCACTCCCAGACAGTCCTAGAAAAAGTATTGCTTGAGAAATTGCTCTTTGCTAAGAATGTATTTTTGACCGTTTTTAATTCAAAACAATCACAGTAATGCACTTAATTGTTTCCCAGAAATGATTTGATATTGAGATTAAAAAAAACTGCTGCATTGGGCCTTTAACACCCAGGAAGCTCCACCTTAAACTCTCATTCGACAGCTCTCCAAACATTGTCAAAATATGCCCATTACTCACTAAATATGGATAGCTGAGAAACTATTTAAATTTACTCCCGTTACAGCCAGTATGGGGACTTCCAAAAAAGAGACATAACAATGTACAGTCAACTGGAAAAAATCCTATTTTGTATCTCTAATTTTAAACCACTCATTACTTCCACGTACAGGTCGAAGTCTACAACCGCTCAGTACATTGGAGGTGCCGAAGATGCATTTTCTCAGTTGGTTGTAATTTTTTTAAATTTAGACCTTTTTGGGATGTACATACCGGGTGTAATGGGAGTAAATTTAAGATGGTTGCTCAGTGAAACGCCATATTTGAGTAACGAATGCATTTTCACATTTATAATGCTTGCAGAGCTGTCTAATGGGAGTTTGAATCAGGGATTCCATACTCATCATCGTTGACATCTCTAACACAGACTGGGCAACTAACATTTATTGTCCATTTAGTTACTCTTTATCGGCTCGGTTTAGAAATACTTGAAAGGTTCACCCATTTGAATGTTATATTGTTTTTGTGCATCTCTCAGCAATATTCTGTCGATTCCCTGGGTCATTTCATGTGTGTCTGAGTTATTGGCGTTCAAGCAGGCAGAAAACTGCCCGGTATGACGTAGCACCGTGATAAAGTTACTCACTACACTGGAAGTTAAAAGGAATAGGAATTTTAGATCACAAAAATGTGTATAATACATGTCAGATTTTAATACTTCCTGATGTCATAACTCGGGAGGATGTTTTCTCTTGAATGAGCCTATTGATCATATTTTTTGCAATTTTTTCCTACCTTGAAAAATGGGTCATTTAACAGAGTGTCTAGCACATTTTTCCTATCATCTGCCTCTTTAGTCCAGGGTGAATTGCATGGTGCCATTGCCAAAGATATTATTGAAAGGAGATAATGAAGGAATCCAATGAATGAACATATAACGCCCCACCCAGCACTGTTAACCAGTCGCGTTCATGTTGTCATTATGCATCACATGGTTGCTAAGATAATCGTCACGCAATCCCTTCACAAAGTGCCTTAGGGAAGTATTCAGACCCCTTGACTTTATCCACGTTTTGTTATGTTACAGCCTTAACCTAAATTAAATAACAAAAAAATGATCAGCGATCTACAGTGGTACACACAGTACCCCATAATGACGAAACGGAAAAAGGTTTTTAGAAATGTTTGCAAATCTATTAAAAATAAAAAAACAGATGTCTTATTTACAAAAGTATTCAGACCCTTTGCTATGAGACTTGAAATTGAGCTCAGGTGCATCCTGTGTTCCATTGATCATCCTTGAAACATTTCTAGAACTTCATTGGCGTTCACCTGTGATAAATTCAATTGATTGGACATGATTTGGAAAGGCACACCGGTCTATATAAGGTCTCACAGTTGACAGTGCATGTCAGAGCAAAAACCAAGCCATGAGGTCTAAGGATTTGTCCGTAGAGCTCAGACAGGATTTTGTTGAGGAACAGTTCTGGGGAAAGGTACCAAAAAATGTACTGTCGTGGAAATTTCCTCTATTTACCAAATCATGGGAGCAAACCACACACGCAAGTCAGAGTTAGTTATCAAAGTCCATCTTTAATTATATGAGCTCTATCACAATCCTGTGACTCTCAGGTAATTCAGTGTCTCTCAGTGAATTCTCTGAGCCCCTTCCACAATTCAAATGAGGTCCTTTATAGCAAAGACACACACAGGATAAGACAGCATCGGCATAATTCATCGTTCAGCTTTGTCTCCTTTCTCAAACCCCAGAACCATAAACCAATCCTCCATATCAACAGGCATATATCAAATTGTCATTTAGATACAACCAATCCTGGACAAGATCACAGAGACACACTGACTGGCACAGACATTGTGGAGCAAAAGATATGTTTACACATGATGACACTTTGACCTCTCCCCTCTCTGTGGCCCATGCAACTTAGTCTTGACATAGAACAGATACTGCAACCTCGCCACAGTATTATACAAAAATACCATTCTGATGAGAAGTAACTTATAAACATATGATGAATATAAAACATCTTACCTATGTTACCAACAAATTCTGATTATTTCCACAACAGTACGCAGCATTGAAAGTCCCCAAGAACACAATAGCCTCTATCATTCTTAAATGGAAGAAGTTTTGAACCACCCAACCTGGAAAATAGCTGTGCAGCTATGCTCCCCATCCAACTTGGTGGAGCTTGAGAGGAGAAGGAGAAACTCTCCAAGTACAGGTGTGCCAAGCTTGTAGGGTCATACCCAAGAAGGTGGTTCAACAAAGTACTGATTAAAGGGTCTGAAATTTTATGTAAATGTAATGTTTCGTTAAAAAAAAAAATATATATATATATGCACACATTTCTTAACCTGTTTTTGCTTTATCGTTATGGGGTGTTGTGTAGATTGAGGGGGGGGGGATAATTGTAAAATAAGGCTGTAACCTAACAAAATGTGGAGAAGGTCAAGAGGTCTGAATACTGAGGCGCTGTATGTCAAACGTGTATTTTTCGCGTATTTAAAAAAAAAAAAGTCACGATACTACAGATGGCAAGTTAATTATGTCATATCTTGGGAAATATTTGTAATGTTGTACTTCTTCTTGATGAGATTTGTGCTAATGTTGAGTTTTTTAGCTAGTGCCCAATAGACTCCTATTCACTCTTTAAAAGGGGAGTGCTCTTTGTCCAAGAATCGCTCAGAATGCACTCCTCTGTTAGGCACATCGGTCTGCAGGTTGAACAGGGTGAGAGCATTGTAAAAATCACCTAAACAAACTGCATTAACTAGCTTCGTTACATGCTTATATTGTCTTTGGTATTATTGTGTGTAGCTATGTTTGCTTGCTAGCCAGCCAGCCCATAGAGGGAGCATTGTATTGTGGATGTTGTAGTCGACTTGAGCTGCAACAGATTATTATTATTTTTTCCCCCAACGCTAAAATGAAAAAAGTTTGCAGTGTTTTTTTTAACACAATAAATTAAAATGGGTGTTTTGTTTTTTTCTCCCTTGTATTAGTCAGGCTCTTTCCTCAGAATTGCTCATTACTATTTAAAACATTGTGTTGAAAGTTTATTTCACAAACACAGCTTTTATAGGAGGATGTTATTGATTGCAGGAATTCCTTTAGACTCACCCAACCCACTGCTCTTTTATCTTAGGGTTGCAATGTTGTTGCATTGTCTTATGAAGTCCTACTCTCTCATCCGATGAATAACTAAACTAATTCATTGGTCCTTATTCTGCAATTCTTCCCCTCTAGAGCAATGTGTTCATGTACTACGGATTGTCAAACTTCTATCAGAATCACAGACGCTATGTGAAGTCCAGAGATGACAGCCAGTTGAATGGAGACAAAGCTTCTCTGAAGGTATGTTTACAGGTGCACTTAGTAGAGAGAACATAGGCCAACATCCATTCAATGTAATGGTTAATTGTTTGATTTCAACAACGTGCAGTTGCACTGAAACTTCTTGACACTCTTTACAGAGCCCCAGCAAGGAATGTGAGCCGTACCGCACCAGTGACGAAAAGCCTATCGCTCCATGTGGTGCAATCGCCAACAGCCTCTTCAATGGTAAGACCAGAGGGATACATTTTCTCTTAGCAAATAGTTGTCCCATTTCCAGTACAGGAGTCAAGTAAAAATAATACACACTAATGCTCAACCACAATCTTATCATATTTTCCTGTACTTACTTACAATGCTATTTAGATACGTGTCTGCCAATTTGGGCCAACCCTTGTATATGGAGTTTTGTCTGCTTTTTTAAAATTTTATTTTTTTCAGGTTGAAGTGGTTTTGCTTTAGTTTACCATGTAGCACATCACTGTTGGTCTACTACTTAAGAGACCTTGCTGTTGATTGCCGTGTGGTACTGTTTTTCTCATCAGACACTCTGGAGCTGTATTACATTGACCCCAATGGCTCCAGAACTGCGATTCCTCTGGTGAAGAAGGGTATTGCATGGTGGACAGACAAGCATGTGAAGTTTAGGAACCCCGGTGGAAACGACAACCTCACTGTAGTTTTCCAAGGTGATTTGCATACCATGCAAAATGATACAACTGCCTAGTAGTAGTCAAATTATCATGACTAACTGGGCCTTTTTCCTCCTTCAGGTACCAGCAAACCTGTCAACTGGAGGAAATCTGTCTATGAGCTGGACCCTTCAGACCCTGACAACAATGGCTTCATCAATGAGGATTTCATTGTGTGGATGAGGACAGCTGCCCTGCCCACCTTCCGCAAGCTGTACCGCATCATCCATAAGAAGCCCAACATGACCCCGACTCTGCCCCTAGGACAATACATCCTGGAGGTCACCTACAGTATCCTTTTGAGAACGATCGCAATAAATCACAAGAGGTTCATGGCAGGCATATAGGTTTGTATTGAGAGAACATTGCACATGGAAGGCATAGAGACATGAGTTTGTGTTCAGTTATACACTTATTCCATTTAGGTTTACTCAATTGTAATTATATCTATGTCCAACTCCATCTTTGACAATGTTCACTATAGTTGATCTCTAGTTTTTTTTTTTATAGATCACAAGTTCTACACATGATCCAAAACATTCACTGACCCATCTGTATCATTCTAGATTTCCTTTCCTTTAACCATATGTACTCAGATTATCCCGTGCGGAGCTTCGAGGGCAGGAAGCGTATGATCCTGAGCACCATCTCCTGGATGGGTGGCAAGAACCCTTTCCTGGGCATCGCTTACATCACCGTGGGCTCAGTCTGCTTCTTCCTGGGCATCGTCCTCCTCATCATCCACCACAAATATGGCAACCGTAACCACAGTGCAGACATTCCCAGCTAAGTCTTCCTAGTATGTAGACCGTACCTCCTCCTCCCTCTGCATGCCTGGGTCTAGCCACCACTGGTCTGGCCCTGCTCTGCTCTGCTTGCTGATTTAGCCTGGATGCACTGGTCTTTGTTTGTTCAAATGTTTGTGTTTTGTGTTGTAATGTTAGCTTACTCATCCCCACCTCCAGTTGAAGGCTGCAGTCTGGTGTTTGTTCAGAAGTTTGATAGATATATTTTGTGTAGAACTGACACAATTGCTGATTCTGAGACTATAGTCTGTTCTACGAATTATATTTCTAATGTTGTGCCCTCCTGAATAAGCTCAAGGTGTGTGTTGTAGAGTGAGTGACACCCTGTAAACTAATGGGATGAGACACAAGAAGGCTCTGGGAGCTTAGGATACTGTGTCTTTGTATGACATGACTGCTGAAATTGTTGCCTGTGTACCTTAAGTACATTGTATTTCTATTTGTCCATATGTTGTCTCAAAGGAGAACATGTATATTATTTGAGCAATGCTTGTCATAAATGTCTCGATACTGAAGGATGTTTTATATTTTTAACTAAGTTCCACACTCATATTATGTAATATGTCCTGCTGGTGAATGTACTAATGTATTTCATTTACTTACATCTGAGGCTTAAATGGGGAACAAAAGCTCATAGCCATGGTGCTCTGCTTTGTTCGTAATGAGGGCCAACCATTTTAAGGGATAAAAGCAGTCATAGATTTGACCAAATGTTCACATACAGATTGTATTGACTCTCACCAATTTGTTTGTATGTATAATCAAAAACATTTTTACAAATTTTATTTGAAGGTTTTTATGGACCAATGCTACTGACTTTGTCTCTACGATGATGCTTGACTATCAATCTCTATTTCAAAACAAATGTATCATTTCAATGTTGACCAAATGCTATGCATTTTACAAGTGTCACATTTTGTTATGCAGTTCCTACATTTTTCATTTGGTCGTTATTTCTTTCAAAGCTAATTCTGCCTTTTTTATTCTTTAATATGGTGTTGGATAATTTTACTGATATTACAGAAGTTAATAAAATAAAATAAATGTTATTGTTTCGTTTTTGTTTCCCTCACCAATGGTGTTCAAAGGCAATTAAATGTAAGGTCCAGTCCTTGGTCTTGCCCTATAACAAAGTGTAATTTCCCACACACAGGGCTGCTCTCACAATTTACACATTTTAGATGTTACTGCCAGCCAGCAGCCTACTGAATGTCGGGCCAGGCTTTTCTACATCTACACGTAGAACACACAAATGCACACAGACACATGATGGACATGATGGATATTGATATCTGATAGATGGGAACCGATTGGTGGAGATTTCACTTCAGGACCAATGGATGGCT
The DNA here is from genome assembly GCF_018296145.1 of Oncorhynchus tshawytscha. Taxonomy (NCBI): domain Eukaryota; kingdom Metazoa; phylum Chordata; class Actinopteri; order Salmoniformes; family Salmonidae; genus Oncorhynchus; species Oncorhynchus tshawytscha. Next base: position 35,428,839 of record NC_056436.1, on the reverse strand, counting down.
TAAATATACAAACTCTGCTACCCGGGGCACCGGACCATGCAAAACGAGTTCGCCCATTGTCACTAAATGTAAAATGGTTGCGAGCCTTGTGCTATCGAATAAAGATCAGAGTCCAGCCTTCGGACACCAACCAATGAGCAGCCAGTGAACAAGACCGGAAATGTAGCAATTTTCTCGCCGCAAAGAATTTTGGGATATCACCGGAAGCAGTGGCTAGGTTTTCGAAGTGTCCTTGCGCACTCACCTCGAAATAAACACGTTTGCCAAAATGTACAAGCAACTTATGGTAAGTGTTCAATATTATTTGTTCGAACTTTTCATGGCTAACGTTACTGCAATTACCTGACATCTCAATTAACTAGCTAGCCACATCAGGGTAGTTGGCTAACTAGCTAGCATTCTTAGTCTGCTAATGCTAGCTCTCACCGGTTAATTAAAAATGTATTGATAAAATCAAGGTAGACTTCTGATCTAAACACACCGTATTTTATTGTTAGTTTGATTTGCTACTAACGTTAGTAGCAAATCAATCAGGTCGACATAGTAAAAGCGTGCCCCTTAATCTCAACTACAGTGAACAAGTATTTACAGAAGTGAAAAACAGTGAGGGCAAGTGTAGAGGTCGCATAATGGGCTACTAAAAGTCACATGAGAATAGTCACATTTCCTTGTTTTTTTTAACAATACGTTTTATTTGATCACAAGGTCATAAAGGTACAATCACTATGTATGCAATATCCACATAAATAGTTAGATACATCGGTACCCCAATTCTGATATACCTTCCACCAATCGGTCCCCATCCACACCAGATCTTTTTCAGAACTGTTCTTATTGGTCAAAAGACCAGAACTGGGACACTATTTTTTTTTTTTGAAAGTGAAAAACTGACAAGCTCGTCAAAAACAACCATCGAAGTAGAGCGTTTGATATGACGGCCTGCATATGCGCGGTTTGGGGCGTGACGAACGTTAGACCGGATGACGTGTTTATACGCATGAGTTTCGCTCGCCGACGTTGCCATGACATCGCCTACAAGCGTGATGAGGGATTTTAAAAAATATATATGTTTTTATCTCACACATTTATCAAGACAACAGTCCTGGTCCTCCCTTACTGCCTCTGATCTTCGGACTCACTAAATACAAATGCTTTGTTTGTAAATTATGTCTGAGTGTTGGAGTGTGCCCCTGGCTATCCGTAAAAAAATATATATAAATGAATGGTGCCGTGTGGTTTGCTTATGCAAATATAAGGTGAAATTATTTATGCTTTTACTTAAGTATCAAAAGTCTAAGTAAATTTGAGCAATTACATTGAATTAAGTACCTTTTCCACCACTGAGCAAAAGTAACACCTTTGTAGAGGTCATAGTAATTTCACACCATTTTGTCTCCATATATAATTTTGTCTGCAGGGGATGGTGGAAATAGATGGTTACAAACCAAACCAAAAACAAGGGGAGTAGGGAAGAATCTCTCTAAATTCAGCCTTACATGCTGGTGATTTCTGTCCATCCACACTAGATGCGATCAGGACACGCTGGCTGAAATATCAAAATGAACTCTGAACCAACTAACTGAACAAAAATCTAAATGCAACATGCAACAATTTCAAAGATCATATGAGGAAATCAGTCAATTGAAATATTAATTTGCCCCTAATCTATGGATTTCACGACTGGGAATACAGATATGCATCTGTTGGTCACATATACCTTTAAAAAGATGGGCCTCAGGATCTCGTCATGGTATTTCTGTGCATTCAAATTGCTATAGATTAAAATGCAGTTGTGTTTGTTGTCCGTAGCTTATGCCTGCCCATACCACGCAACGCAGCCGGTGAGGTCAGCGTGTTAGGTTATTCAATATCTTCAGAGTTTGTCTGACCAGGTAATTCTTTCCAAAGGCAGTTGCAAGGGGAGAGCATACGATAGCTCTTAACGATGTGGCCATACAGGATTTGGATTCTACGATTGCCCACTCTGGAGTTAGTCATGAGGATGAATCCAAAACATATTACAAATGTTTGCAGCCCCATAATATTTCTGAAAATTAAGGAGCCCCAAACCCCCTAGTTCTTTTGGTTTTTGCAGTATGGCTTTACGGATTTGTGGCTTTTTATTGTTCCATATAAGCTCTGAGCTCATTGTTTCCAGCACCTTTAAAAATAGTTTTGGGTATAGCAATTGGGATACACTGTGAGAATGTAAGAATTCGAGTTGGATTTTTATAAAATGTATTCAACCCATAACTGATATTGGTAGGGTTGACCATTGTGTCAGGTCTTTCTTAGTCATTTCCAATTGCCGCATGAGATTTTCCTTGAGGTATGATGTTGGCTTAACAGTAATTCCTAAGCATCTAAAATGATCTGTAACGATTTTAAACGGGACATTTTAAGAGTAGTATTAGACAGTAGTCTTTAATTGGGTTCAGTTAACTTTTGCTTTAATTTAGTTTGTATCCTGAGATTAAGTAAAAATGTTAAGGACCAGTGGAATGGAAGCATCCGGTTCTGAAATTTATAAAAGTAAGTCTTCTGCACATACACTGCCTGTTTTGTCCTCTCTTTTCACTCCACTAATATTTTCATTGGCCCGGATTGAGATGGCCAGAGGTTCTATCGCAATGGCAAATAGGAGCCCCAAAAGTGGGCACACTAGCCTAGTTCCGCGTTTTAGTGAGGAAATATTGTGATTGGTGGCCATTCATTCTTACTGAAGCACATGGTAAAGCATACAATACTTTTACCAAAGGAAATGAAATTGCAGCCAAATCCACATTTTCATAACGTTGCAAAGCGGTAATACCATTTTTTGTTGTTGTATAAGTCCGATGGGAACCCGTCAGGTCCAGGTGACTTATTAGTTTGCGTTAATTTAATAGCTTTTCTTTTTTTTATTGGCACTTAGCTCTTTGACAAGTGTCTCTCGAGAATCAAGAGTGTGTAATGAGTTTTTTTTTTTTAAGAATGATTCAATTAAGGGAGTGTTTCCAATAGATTCTGATATAAATTAATATGTTTTTAAACACTCGGTTTATTTCATTGTCACAGGTGGCCATACCATTACTGTCATTTATTTGTTCAATTGTATGCGATGCGGCTTATCGATGTAGTTGTTGAGCTAGTATTTCACTGGCTTTTTCTACCTGATTCGTAATGTTAATGGGTCTTTCTATAAGTAATGGGGACATTGTGTGACATTGGGGCCAATGTTTCGAAATGTTTTGAAACAAAATAAGTGGAATTTAAATACAAATGAACCCATAACAACAACATAACATCATTTAAGCAGGGCTCATCTACTGTATCTAGCAGAAGAAGTAGCTATAGGCCACTAGTTGGTCCACATATTACTTCAGTAATCATTGACAAATATTTGTATCTTTTCCTGATCACCTGTTTTTTTCCAGGGTCTTCAGCAGCTGTCCAGGCGGACTATCTCCAGTAGTGCCCGCAGACAGGTGGACAACATGGTCAAAGAGAAGCAGAAGCTGTTCCAGGTAAGGCCTGGGTCGAGGCAAACGGGTGACGATGCAGCCGAAAGTTCCCCTGAAGAGCAGTAGAAATGTGGAACTGAACACCTGTCTCCCAAAGCTGAAATACTGTTTTCAGAAGTTAACAATTCTATCCTGGTTTAGTTTTATTTACCTAATTTGACAGTCAATATGTGTTTGAGTCTTGTTTGACCAGTATTGGTACGGTAATGCTAAGGTTAAAGTTGGCACTTTATTCCCAGGTTCTGGAAACAGAATCTTGTTTCCCCCTTTTGTAGCCTGAAAGATAAGTATGTGGTTGCTCATAACGTTCACTCATAGTTTGGGCTGGACTAACACATTTTTGCATGCAGTATGATACGTAAACAGGCATCAGCCAATGCAAAATCAGACTTATGATATTGAATGCTTTTCTGATTCTTGTCTAACCTCTATGGTGTCCGCACTCACTCTGCCTTAAAAATCATAGAACTAAAGCAATGACTGCTTCTCTGCAATTTGTTGATGAAATGCATTTTAGCCTAAGAAATTCCTGACCCTTTTAAGGGCACATGTTTATGCTATGTGTTTCCGTTTGTATTAGGTTCAGTTATAACATCTCCCAAGCAGCACCTTGCTCTCCAAGAAGTAGCTAAAACCCATTTTAGTCTTAATTGGGGTTATATACAGTGGCTTTCACCCCCTTAGCATATTTCCTATTTTTTTGCTTTACAACCTGGAATTTAAATTAATTTTGGGGGGGTTGTATCATTTATTTTACACAACATGCCTACCACTTTGAAGATGCAAAATATTTTTTCTGAAACAAACAACAAATAAGACTAAACTATTAATACTGTTAATACTTTGTAGAGCCACCTTTTGCAGCAATTACAGCTGCAAGTCTCTTGGGGTATGCTTCTATAAGCTTGGCACATCTAGTCACTGGGGTTTTTGCCCATTCTTCAAGGCAAAACTACTCCAGCTCCTTCAAGGTGGATGGGTTCCTTTTGGTGTACAGTAATCTTTAAGTCGGACCACAGATTTTCAATTGGATTGAGGTCTGGGCCATTCCAAGACATTTAAATGTTTCCCCTTAAACCACTCGAGTGTTGCTTCAGCACTATGCTTAGGGTCATTATCCTGCTGGAGGGTGAACCTCCATCACAGTCTCAAATCTCTTGAAGACAAACAGGTTTCCCTCAGGAATCTCCCTGTATTTAGCACCATCCATCAGTTCTTCAATTCTGACCAGTATCCCAGTCCCTGCTGATGGAAAAACATCCCCACAGCATGATGTTGCCACCATCATGCTTCACTGTGGGGATGGTATTCTCAAGGTGATGAGAGGTGTTGGGTTTGCGGCAGACTTAGCATTTTCCTTGCTGGCCAAAAAGCTCAATTTTAGTCTCATCTGACCTTCCATATGTTTAGGGAGGCTCCCACATTCCTTTTGGCGCAAACCAAACGTGTTTGCTTATTTTTTTCTTTAAGCAAGGACTTTTCTGGCCATTCTTCCATAAAGCCCAGCTCTGTGAAGTGCTTGGCTTAAAGTGGTCCTATGGACAGATACTCCAATCTCCGCTATGGAGCTTCAACTCCTTCAGGGTTATCTTTGGTCTCTTTGATTAATGCCCTCCTTGCCTGGTCCGAGTTTTGGTGGGCGGCCCTCTCTTGGCAGGTTTGTTGTGGTCTCAAATCAAAGTTTATTTGTCACGTGCGCCGAATACAACAGGTCCTTAGTGAAGTGCTTACTTACAGGCTCTAACCAATAGTGCAAAAAAGATATTAGGTGAACAAAAGGTAAGCAAAGAAATAAAACAACAGTAAAAAGACAGGCTATAAAAAGTAGCGAGGCTACATACAGGCACCAGTTAGTCAGGCTGATTGAGGTAGTATGTAGATATGGTTAAAGTGGCTATGCATATGATGAACAGAGAGTAGCAATAGCGTAAAAGAGGGGGTGGCGGGACACAGTCCAGATAGCCTGTTTAGCTAATGTGCGGGAGCACTGGTTGGCCGGCCCAATTGAGGTAGTATGTACATGAATATATAGTTAAAGTGACTATGCATATATGATAAACAGAGAGTAGCAGCGGTGTAAAAAGGGGTTGGGGGAGGGGAGACACACAATGCAAATAGTCCAGGTAGCCATTTGATTACCTGTTCAGGAGTCTTATGGCTTGTGGGTAAAAACTGTTGAGAAGCCCTTTTGTCCTAGACTTGGCACTCCGGTACTGCTTGCCATGCGGTAGTAGAGAGAACAGTCTATGACTGGGGTGGCTGGGGTCTTTGACAATTTTTAGGGCCTTCCTCTGACACCGCCTGGTGTAGAGGTCCTGGATGGCAGGCAGCTTAGCCCCAGTGATGTACTGGGCCATACACACTACCATCTGTAGTGCCTTGTGGTCAGAGGCCGAGCAATTGCCGTACCAGGCAGTGATGCAATCAGCCAGGATGCTCTCGGTGTTGCAACTGTAGAACCTTTTCAGGATCTCAGGACCCATGCCAAATCTTTTTAGTTTCCTGAGGGGGAATAGGCTTTGTCGTGCCCTCTTCACAACTGTCTTGGTATGTTTGGACCATTCTATTTTGTTGTTGTTGTGGACGCCAAGGAACTTGAAGCTCTCAACCTGCTCCACTACAGCCCCGTCGATGAGAATGGGGGTGTGCTCAGTCCTCCTTTTCCTGTAGTCCACAATCTTCTCCTTAGTCTTGGTTACATTGAGGGATAGGTTGTTATTCTGGCACCACCCGCCAGGTTTCTGACCTCCTCCCTATAGGCTGTCTCATTGTTGTCGGTGATCAGGCCTACCAATGATGTGTCGTCTGCAAACGTAATGATGGTGTTGGAGTCGTACCTGGCCATGCAGTCGTGGGTGAACAGGGAGTACAGGAGGGGACTGAGCATGCACCCCCGGGGAGCTCCAGGGTTGAGGATCAGCGTGGCAGATGTGTTGCTACCTACCCTCACCACCTGGGGGCAGCCTGTCAGGAAGTCCAGGATCAAGTTGCAGAGGGAGGTGTTTAGTCCCAGGATCCTTAGCTTAGTGATGAGCATTGAGGGTACTATGGAGTTGAACGCTGAGCTGTAGTCGATGAATAGCATTCTCACATAAGTGTTCCTTTTGTCCAGGTGAGAAAGGGCAGTGTGGAGTGCAATTGAGATTGCATCATCTGTGGATCTGTTTGGGCGGTATGCAAATTGGAGTGGGTCTAGGGTTTCTGGGATAATGGTGTTGATGTGAGCCATTGTCAACCTTTCAAAGCACTTCATGGCTACCGACATGAGTGCTACGGGTTGTAGTCATTTAGGCAGGTTGCCTTTGTGTTCTTGGGCACAGGGACTATGGTGGTCTGCTTGAAACATGTTGGTATTAGACTCAATCAGGGACATGTTGAAAATGTCAGTGAAGACACCTGCCAGTTGGTCAGCACATGCTCACAGTACACGTCCTGGTAATCCATCTGGCCCCGCAGTCTTATGTATGTTGACCTGTTTAAAGGTCTTACTCACGTCAGCTATGTGATCACACAGTCGCCCGGAACAGCTGATGCTCTCATGCTTGCCTCTGAGCGAGAATAGAAGCGATTTAGCTCATCTGGTAGGCTCGTGTCACTGGGCAGCTCGCGGCTGTGCTCCCCTTTGTAGTCTGTAACAGTTTGCAAGCCCTGCCACATCCATTGAGCATCGGAGCCAGTGTAGTATGATTCAACCTTAGCCCTGTATTGATGCTTTGCCTGTTTGATGGTTCGTCGCAGGGCATAGCAGGATTTCTTGTAAGCTTCCGGGTTAGAGTCCCGCACCTTGAAAGCGGCAGCTCTACCCTTTAGCTCAGTGCGAATGTTGCCTGTAATCCATGACTTCTGGTTGGGGTATGTACGTACAGTCACTGTGGGGATGACGTCCTCAATGCACTTATTGATAAAGCCAGTGACTGATGTGGTGTACTCCTCAATGCCATCGGAAGAATCCCGGAACATGTTCCAGTCTGTGATAGCAACACAGTCCTGTGGTTTAGCATTTGCTTCATCTGACCACTTTTTTATATACCGAGCCACTGGTGCTTCCTGCTTTAATTTTTGCTTGTTAGCAGGAATCAGGACGATAGAGTTGTGGTCAGATTTACCAAATGGATGGCGAGGGATAGCTTTGTACGCGTCTCTGTGTGTGGAGTACAGGTGATCTAGAATGTTTTTCCCTCTGGTTGCACATTTAACATGTTGATAGAAATTAGGTAGAACTGATTTTAAGGTTCCTGGCATTAAAGTCTCCAGCCACTAGGAGTGCTGCCTCTGGGTGAGTGATTTCCTGTTTGCTTATTTCCTTATACAGCTGACTGAGTGCGGTCTTAGTGCCAGCATCTGTCTGTGGTGGTAATTAAACAGCCACGAAAAGTGTAGCTGAAAACTCAAGGCAAGTAGTGGCCTGCAATTTATCACAATATGCTCTACTTCAGGCGAGCAAAATCTAGAGACTTCCTTCGATTTCTTGCACCAGCTGTTGTTCACAAATATGCACAGACCACCCCCCCTCGTCTTACCGGAGTGTGCTGTTCAATCTTGCCGGTGCAGCGTATATCCCGCTAGTTGAATATCCATGTCGTCATTCAGCAGCGATTCCGTGAAACATAGGATATTACAGTTTTTGATGTCCCGTTGGTAGGATATTCGTGATCATACCTCGTCTAATTTATTGTCCATTGATTGCACGTTTGCGAGTAGTATTGATGGTAACGGCAGCTTTCCCTCTCGCCTTCTCCCGGTCCTGACCAGGCATCCGGCTCTTTGTCCTCTGTATCTGCGTCGCTTCCTCTTGCAAATAACGGGGATGTCGGCCCTGTGGGGTGTTTGGAGAATGTCTTGTGCGTCCTCCTTGTTGTAGAAAAAATCTAAATCTAATCCGAGGTGAGTGATCTTCTGTCCTGATATCCAGAAGCTCTTTTTTGCCGTAAGATACGGTTGCAGAAACATTATGTACAAAATAAGTTACAAAAAACGCAAAAACAACCCACATAATAGCACAATTAGTTGGGCGCCCATAAAACTGCTGCTTTTTTTCCGGCAACATTTTACTGCCACCACCAACAGACCTGTACCAGACCAGACCATATTCTTTCCATTTTTAAAAATAATGGATTTAATGGTGCTCCGTGGGATGTTCAAAGTTTTGGATATTTTTTTATAACCCAACCCTGATCTGTACTTCTTCACAACTTTGTTCCTGACCTGTTTGGAGAGCTCCTTGCTCCTCATGGTGCTGCTTGCTTAGTAGTGTTGCAGTCTCTGGGGCCTTTCAGAACAGTTGTTCTGTAATATACTGAGATCATGTGACAGATGTGAAACTTAAAGTCCACCTGTGTGCAATCTATTTGATTAATTATGTGACTTCTGAAGGTAATTGGTTGCACCAGATGTTATTTAGGGGCTTCATAGCGAAGGTGAATACATATGCACCCACCACTTTCCTGTTTTTAATTTTCTAGAATTTTTTTAAACAAGTAATTTTTTTTATTTCACTTCACCAATTTGGACTATTTTGTGTATGTCCATTACATGAAATCCAAATAAAAATCCATTTAAATTACAAGTTGTAATGCAACAAAATAGTAAAAATGCCAAGGGGGATGAATACTTTTGCAAGGCATTGTATGTCCCACTGAATATTTGGGGCTTTGCCAGGTCTAATTATAGTGCTGTGCTGATGAATGAAATGCATCAACAAACATATTCAGGTGGTGCCATTTTTAAAATACCACTGCCACCACCAACAGACCTGTACCCAGGCAGAATCATTTATCTTTTGGTTCATTTATGTTGCTCTAAAGGGCTTGTCAGTTTTCTGAATGCCGGATGATAATTTCCTCTTTGTGCAGGCAAATAACGGGATTCCAGTCCATCTGAAGGGAGGAGCCAAGGATGCTATTCTGTACAGGCTAACAATGGCCCTTACAGTCTTTGGTAAGTGCATTAACCTGAAATTGGGTATGTGAAATTGTACAGCCCTGATTTAACCCACCTTGATTGTAAGTGTTAATGGCATATTTACGGCAGTTGATCAAGTAATCTCATGACTCTAGTAATCTTGACTAGAGTCATGTCTAGTGGAGTCCAATGCCATTTTCACACACATTTCTTGCTTTGCCTGTTATTTGAAAAATCTTTCCTATCTCTTCACAGGAAGTGGATTTGTCGTGTATGAACTCCTCAATGCAGCCATGCCCAAGAAGGCATGAGTGCCCTTGTCCATGTCCATCCCTACATTAATGTTCTCTGTTGTGCAGATATGTATGATCTGGGAGATTATTTGTCCTGTCAATAATGCCAATATGTTTCATGCCTGGGATCAATATTTATTGATTGTACAATTAATGTACCATAGATAATAAAACTACAATACGAAGTCATATCCATGTGTATGTCTTCATTTTAAAATCTCAATACATCTGATGTTGTCATAAACAGACAGCTTTAAAAAAAAATATATATATACACATATACATACACTGCTCAAAAAAATAAAGGGAACATTAAAATAACACATCCTAGATCTGAATGAATGAAATATTCTTATTAAATACTTTTTTCTTTACATAGTTGAATGTGCTGACAGCAAAATCACACAAATTATCAATGGAAATCAAATTTATCAACCCATGGAGGTCTGGATTTGGAGTCACACTCAAAATTAAAGTGGAAAACCACACCACAGGCTGATCCAACTTTGATGTAATGTCCTTAAAACAAGTCAAAATGAGGCTCAGTAGTGTGTGTGGCCTCCACGTGCCTGTATGACCTCCCTACAACGCCTGGGCATGCTCCTGATGAGGTGGCGGATGCTCGCCTGAGGGATCTCCTTCCAGACCTGGACTAAAGCATCCGCCAACTCCTGGACAGTCTGTGGTGCAACGTGGCGTTGGTGGATGGAGCGAGACATGATGTCCCAGATGTGCTCAATTGGATTCAGGTCTGGGGAACGGGCGGGCCAGTCCATAGCATCAATGCCGTCCTCTTGCAGGAACTGCTGACACACTCCAGCCACATGAGGTCTAGCATTGTCTTGCATTAGGAGGAACCCAGGGCCAACTGCACCAGCATATGGTCTCACAAGGGGTCTGAGGATCTCATCTCGGTACCTAATGGCAGTCAGGCTACCTCTGGCGAGCACATGGAGGGCTGTGCGGCCCCCCAAAGAAATGCCACCCCACACCATGACTGACCCACCACCAAACCGTTCATGCTGGAGGATGTTGCAGGCAGCAGAACGTTCTCAACGGCGTCTCCAGACTGTCACATGTGCTCAGTGTGAACCTGCTTTCATCTGTGAAGAGCACAGGGCGCCAGTGGCGAATTTGCCAATCTTGGTGTTCTCTGGCAAATGCCAAACGTCCTGCACGGTGTTGGGCTGCAAGCACAACCCCCACCTGTGGACGTAGGGCCCTCATACCACCCCCATGGAGTCTGTTTCAGACCGTTTGAGCAGACACATGCACATTTGTGGCCTGCTGGAGGTCATTTTGCAGGGCTCTGGCAGTGATCCTCCTGCTTCTCCTTGCACAAAGGCGGAGGTAGCGGTCCTGCTGCTGGGTTGTTGCCCTCCTACGGCCTCCTCCACATCTCCTGATGTACTGGCCTGTCTCCTGGTAGCGCCTCCATGCTCTGGACACTACGCTGACAGACACAGCAAACCTTCTTGCCACAGCTCGCATTGATGTGCCATCCTGTATGAGCTGCACTACCTGAGCCACTTGTGTGGGTTGTAGACTCCGTCTCATGCTACCACTAGAGTGAAACCACCGCCAGCATTCAAAAGTGACCAAAACATCAGCCAGGAAGCATAGGAACTGAGAAGTGGTCTGTGGTTATCACCTGCAGAACCACTCCTTTATTGGGGGTGTCTTGCTAATTGCCTATAATTTCCACCTGTTGTCTATTCCATTTGCACAACAGCATGTGACATGTTTTGTCAATCAGTGTTGCTTCCTAAGTGGACAGTTTGATTTCACAGAAGTGTGATTGACTTGGAGTTACATTGTGTTGTTTAAGTGTTCCCTTTATTTTTTTGAGCAGTGTGTGTATATATATATATATAGCTTTGTATGTATATATATGTATAGCTTTGTATATGACAATAATGTTTTTAGCTTTGATTGTGCACATGAACCAATAAATTAACTGTTCTATGGGAAAAACCCCTGGGCCTGTAGCCTAGTGGTCACTTCTGCACGTGGATGGCTTTCAATGTGCTGTCCTATATGTATGTTCTGCTTTTAAACACTAGAGGGCCTCACTGACCATGAAATGAGTGACATAATCTAGATTTGGTTTAAGAAAACTGGACTGCCCATTTCTACTCTGCGAAGATCCATTCAAAACCTTTACAATGAAAGGCAACACTGCCTCAATAATACTCAAACTGTTCAAGGCTGTTCACATGGCCTACCTGACCTGTAATTACTTAATCAAGCGAAATGGTACTAAATAAGTAATATATTTTATTGTTTGTAATTTTCATTAAATGTAGGACTGTTAGTGTGTTTCAACATCGGTGGCTCAACTTGGTTTACTACAATTTTCAATGCGTAAAAGTTGCCTGAGTGAGCACACCTCGAGATCCACAAGAAAATCCACAGACGGATCTTTGGATGGTAAATTCAACAGATTTTTATTGATTGAACAAATACTTCAAATTAAATATAAAACATATAGTTGACACCTCTTTGACCATTATTTATTTATATATACACTAACGTTCAAACGTTTGGGGTCACTTAGAAATGTCCTTGTTTTTGAAAGAAAAACACATTTTTGTCCATTTAAAATAACAACAAATTGATCAGAAATACAATGTAGACATTGTTAATGTTGTAAATGACTATTGTAGCTGCAATCTGCTATTGCAGCAGATTTTTTTAATGGAATATCTACATAGCCGTACAGAGGCCCATTATCAGCAACCGTCACTCCTGTGTTCCAATGACACGTTGTTAGCTAATCCAAGTTGATCATTTTAAAAGGCTAATTGATCATTAGAAAACCCTTTTGCAATTATGTTATTATGAAAACTGTTGTTCTGGTTAAAGAAGCAATGAAACTGGTCTTCTTTAGACTAGTTGAGTATTTGGAGCATCAGCATTTGTGGGTTCGATTACAGGCTCAAAATGGCCAGAAACGGATTACTTTCTTCTGAAACTCGTCAGTCTTTTCTTGTTCTAAGAAATGATGGCTACTCCATGCAAGAAATTGCCAAGAAACTGAGGATCTCGTACAATGCTGTGTACAACTCCCTTCACAGAACAGCGCAAACTGGCTCTAACCAGAATAGAAAGAGGAGTGGGAGTCCCCGGTGCGCAACTGAGCAAGAGGACAAGTACATTAGTGTCTAGTTTGAGAAACAGATGCCTCACAAGACCTCAACTGGCAGCTTCATTAAATAATACCCGCAAAATACCAGTTTCAATGTCAACAGTGAAGAGGTGACTCCGGGATGCTGGCCTTCTAGGCAGAGTTGCAATAAAAAGGCCATATCTCAAACTGGCCAATAAAAAGAAAAGATTAAGATGAGCACAATAACAGACGCTGGACAGAGGAACTCTGCCTAGAAGGCCAGCATCCCGGAGTTGCCACTTCACTGTTGATAGTCCCACTAAGCGCAAACCAGATTGGATGGCATATTGCTGCAGAATGCTGTGGTAGACACCCTGGTAAAGTGTGCCTTGAATTCTAAATAAATCACTGACGGTGTCACCAGCAAAGCACCATCACACCACCTCCATTCATCACAGTGGGAACCACACATGCGGCGATCATCCGTTCACCTACTCTGCTTCTCACAAAGACACTGCGGTTGGAACCAAAAATCTAAAATTTTGACTTGTCAAATCAAAGGACAGATGTCCACCGGTCTAATGTCCATTGCTCGTGTTTCTTGGCCCAAGCAAGTCTTTTCTTCTTATTGGTGTCCTTTAGTTGCAGTTTCTTTTCAGCAATTCGACCATGGCCTGATTCACACAGTCTCCACTGAACAGTTGATGTCCTTTACTTAAACTCTGTGAAGCATTAGTTTGGTCTGCAATTTTCTGAGGCTGGTAACTCTAATGAACTTATCCTCTGCAGTAGATGTAACTCTGGGTCTTCCTTTCCTGTGGCGGTCCTCATGAGAGCCAGTTTCATCATAGCGCTTGATGGTTTTTGCGACTGCACTTGAAGAAACTTTCAAAGTTCTTGAAATATTCTGCATTGACTGACCTTCATGTCTTAAAGTAATGACGGACTGTTATTTCTCTTTGCTTATTTGAGCTGGTCTTGCCATAATATTGACTTAGCCCTATTTTGTAAAAGACCATCTTCTGTATACCAACCCTACCTTGTCACAACACAATCAAATGCATTAAGAAGGAAAGAAATTCCACAAATTAACTTTTTTAAAGGCACACCCGTTAATTGAAATGCATTCCAGGTGCCTACCTCATGAAGCTGGTTGAGAGAATGCCAAGAGTGTGCAAAGCTGTCATCAAGGCAAAGTGACAACTTTGAAGAATCTCAAATATAAAATATATTTTGATTTGTTTGACACTTTTTTCGTTACTACATGATTCCATATGTTATTTCATAGTTTTGATGTCTTCACTATTATTCTACAATTTAGAAAATAGTCTAAATAAAAACCCTTGAATGAGTAGGTGTCCAAGCTTTATACTGATGCTGTATATATAGTATGTATGTATGTAAATATATATGTATATATAGCCTACATGTTAAGTTCCTTAGGGTTGGCCCATTAGGCACTTGTAACTCATAAGATCAATGTGCCAAATGAATTCAGAAAAGAATGCAGTTTCCAGAAGTCTATTCCCACTTTGGGGGATGTTTCATATATCAAACCATTGCGAGGTTTACCAGTGGAGTTTCGTAAGAGCTTATTGTAAAATGAGAGTTGGGAACAGCCCCCTATTAAGTAGCAGATTGTGGAAAGATTCTTCCCACTTGGAAAGAGACTTTCTTTCTGGAACACATGCTGTTGGATCTTCCAGTAGCCAGCTAGAGAGAAGTGTCCACCCAGAGCTCCTGAAAGTTCTCTATCAGTTTCTAGAAGGGGGAGTCTTCAAGGCGGGTGCACCTACATTTTTTGATTTTATTCTGTTAAGATTGACCAGGTGAGCAACATATTTTCTTTTCTTCTATCTTGCTGTGGGTTAGAAATAATATAAGATTTATACAAAATAAATGGTTTTCAATTAATCAAACATTGTGCTTAGCTGTATGTGCTATATTTATGAGCTTGTTCTAATGAAAGGACTGATTTATTATTTTTCTGTGAATAACTGCCAGACAGGTGAAATAATTTTTTGTTGTGCTTGGTTAGTTCTTCAGCCTGTATTTTTCCCATAAAGGAACATATATGTTGGATTATGACGGTAACCCTGTGTGGAATCAATAAGTATACTGTATTAGAGTATGAACATTGAATTAGAATAGCCTAGCCAAAGTAACAAATAAATTAGTTGATCATTAGTAATTTGCTAATAGGCACATTGTTTTGGTAAAAGTAATTTATACTACATATACTACATTTTTTATTTATCTATGGGCCTGATGTATATTAAGTTGACATTCATGATAGGATATATAAGGGCCAATTCTGAGGGTCTTGGGAGCTAAATGGGATAACTGAATGAAATGTCCTTCCAGTTTCAGTGACACTATATGAGCTCCTGTGCCACTAGGCGGGGTGCACAACCTGTAGGACCAGTAGCCTATTTCTGATATTCCAGGCAGGTTTGCTTTTGACGAAATTATCAACCGTTTTCAATGTTGAGCCTATACGACAGGTCGAATTATGATTAAATGATTTACTAAAAGTACGTGATTTAAAAAAAAAAACCTAATGGTTATTAACGAATAGAGTTAATATAGTTATGATAATTCTTGAGACCGTCATTGTAAATAAGAAAGTGTTATTAACTGACTTGTTTAGAGGATAAATGAAAAAATGTAAAAGACATGAGGTGACAAAAATTAGGTCGTTACTTTTCACTCCTTTGAACCAAATGTTGCCTCTTCAGTCACGTTAATTTAATATATTCCCTTTCAAAGGCTCGTGACTTTTTGCCCATTCTCTTCTCAAAGCTAAACCTAATCGGTTTGAACGCAACTCTCTCCTCAGATTCATTAATGTGCTGCTGCTGACCCATAACTTCTAAAAATGAAGATAAGGCTGTCATTGGCCGTGTCGGCTTTCGTTGCAGTGTTATTCGCCTCCGTTGAAGCGCAAGGTAAATGTGCCTCCCTCCTGCCCTTTTCACATACCCCCATCCCCCACCCCCAACTCTGGCTCGCTTTCTCTCTCTCTCTAGTTGTTTGATATAAACCTACAGGATTTAGGGTATTTATTGTGTGAGAACCATCACATGGAAACAACCATAATGCATTGTACAGTATGATTAATAAAATGATACCCAGTTGTGTGTATTTTACTTGATATGACTTGCCCTGCACCCAGGGGCACCATGCACCCCCAACATCTGAGGGCACAAAGTACATGTTGTAGGGGGTGGTCGGGAGAATTTAGCTGAAACATCTTCTTCCTGGAATCAAGAGACATAATCATTATGCCTAATTTGATGTAAAAAAAGAGAAAGGAATAAAGCTATATTTTCTGCATAGGTTATCTAAGCATACTGCCTTCACCTGTTCAATTGTCATTTTAATAAACTTGTATGCCTTTAGTACAACTGCCACATGGGTATGTAGTATCATTACCCAATAATTAAAGCAATTTTATTCAATTGTGTATCTATTTGTCATTAGAGTTTTGAAAATAACAATCTAAATATCTGTCAATCATTGCATGCATAGCTCTGTCTATTAAATTCAGTGGTTACATTTCCCCAGCCCCTGCCTACATCTTTGCTAAAATATGGGTAAAATAATAGAATATGAGTCTTATTCAGTACATTTAGTAATTGCTTGCTTTTTTAAAGTCTAGCAACCTTGCCAGCAGGCATGCAATTGCCAGCTAAGATAGTTAGGTAAGCTAGCCAAGCTTGCTCAAACTTGATTGATAGGCTGAAATGGCTTCTTGGTAGCTCGTTATGAGGTTGGGAGATTGGTAGCCCATTTATAGATGGGCTACCCACTTGGCTAAATCTAACTTGATAAAATTGCTAGCTAGCTGGCTATAATTACAGCAAAACATTTGTTTTATTTTTAATCAAGAGGGAATCGGCTATCAATATCTTGATCAAATTAATTTACAAACATACCTCCTGTGAGTTCTGCCCACCAATAAAATCAAACTACACTATATATACAACGGTATGTGGACACCCCTTCAAATTAGTGGATTCGGCTATTTCTGCCATGCCCATTGCTGACAGATGTATAAAATCGAGCATACAGCCATGCTATCTCCATAGACACACAATGACAGTAGAATGGCATTACGGAAGAGCCCAGTAACTTTCAACGTGACACCGTCATAGGATGCCACCTTTCCAACAAGTCAGTTTGTCAAATTTCTGCCCTGCTAGAGCTGTCCCGGTCAACTGTAAGTGCTGTTATTGTGAAGTGGAAACATCTAGGAGCAAGAACGGCACAGCCGCAAAGTGGTAGGCCACACAATCTCACAGAACTGGACCACCGAGTGCTGAAGCGTGCAGCGTGTCCTCGGTTGCAACACTCACTAAGAGTTCCAAACGGCCTCTGGAAGCAACATCAGTACAAGAACTGTACATCGGGAGCTTCATGAAATGGGTTTCCATGGCCGAGCAGCCCCACACAAGCCTAAGATCACCATGTGCAATGCCAAGCGTCGGCTGGTATGGTGTAAAGCTCGCCCCCATTGGACTCTGGAGTAGGGGAAATGCGTTCTCTGGAGTGATGAATCACGCTTCACCATCTGGCAGTCTGACGGACAATCTGGGTTTAGCGGATGCCAGGAAAACACTACCTGCCCCAATGCATAGTGCCAAATGTAAAGTTTGGTGGAGGAGGAATAATTATCCGGGGCTGTTTTTCATGGTTCGGGCTAGACCCCTTAGTTCCCTTAGCATTACAGCATACAGTGACATTCCAGAATGTTTCTGTGTTTCCAAGAAATTGACTGGCCTGCACAAAGCCTTGACCTCAAAGCCTTGACCTCAACCCCGTCAAAGACCTTTGGGATGAATTGGAACAACAACCGCGAGCCAGGCCTAATCGCCCAACATCACTAATGATCTTGTGGCTGAATGGAAGCAAGTCCCCGCAGCAATGTTCCAACATCTAGTGTAAAGTCTTCCCAGAAGAGTTGAGTCTTTTCTAGCAGCAAAGGGGGGACCAACTCCATATTAATGCCCATGATTTTGGAATGAGATGTTCGATGAGCAGGTGTCCACATACCTTTGGTCATGTAGTGTATGTGCGTGCAGCGTGTCACTCTAGTCTACAGCAAAGATGGTGGAGAGTATACTCATACTCAGGCCGTTTACCATTGAAAAAAAATGGTCAGTTCCGATCTACTTAAGGGGGGTGCTGTCCCATAGACACTAATGCAATAGCATCTGGGGCTGATCTACTTAGACTTCCATTGAAACAATGAACAGGTTGGTTGTTTATCAGCAAAACCGATGCTCGCGCAACCATGGGACAAAACAGACTGGGTTGGCTTAGATTGTTGACATGTAAACTATATTTAGTCTCCAATGTTTGTTGAAAACACAAATAAATTTGCACAATGATCACTTGTCTCTGAAATACATCGTTACAGTTGTTGGTTAGCTAGCTAACATTTTTTTTTGCCATATTAGCGTTGACATGAAATCAGTCAAAACACCTCCAAACAAGACATGACATCAAGAACAAGACAAAACTATCTGAAATAAGTCACGATTCCCCACATGGTAGTTTCTTGTCATTGTTGGTAGCTATCTGGCCATCCAGAATCACAACAACTTGCAGACTTCTGGCCGAATGAAGCGCCCGCATTGCTTTCGAGACGTTGTCAGCTAACCCATCTATAGATAATGATAGAGAAAACATCTCTATATAGTTCTCATTATGGTGTGTGTGAGCACATGGGCATAGCCATTGAGGCAATCTTCATTTTGAAGTCGTCAATTTTTTTATTTTTATGATTAGGTGATCCCTCCTAATGACCCGGTTGGACATGACTCCAACAGGGTCATCAGGAGGGATCAGCCAATAAAGTTGGAAGTCCCACACAGTTGACTACATTAAAATGGTGGAAGCCCTCAATGGCGCTGCCCATGCTAAAACTGCCTTTTGGCCACTAGATGGTAAATCTTTATTAAGTTTAGTAATTAATTTATGTTTTTTTAGCAGGACAAATCTGAGAGGGAACGTGCCCCTGGGCGTGACACTTCTGTCTACACCTCTTCCCTTTCTCTGTGATGTAATATGATTCTAGGATTCCCATTCTAGGATTCCCATTCTAGGAGTCCCATTCTAGGAGTCCCATTCTAGGAGTCCCATTCTAGAACTTATTTCAGGATAATTACAATTTGATTAATTTATTTGACATTTAGTCCATCTTGGTATATATATATATATTACACATATACTGTGTGTATATGTATATATATATATATATTCTCAATTTATTTTTTTAAATGTAATATCCCAAATTTTGGAAATGTTTCCAACTTTACCAATGAGAAAACTCATGTTCTCGCTGGACTGAATCCTAACTTGAGAAAATTGAAGTGACTCATGTTGTCAACTGTAATAGTTGGATCTGACTCTTACAGATTGATGTCAGTGTCTTCACAAGGCCAGGTAACAATGTGTTACCTTAGTCTTATTGATGTTATTGTTTGGTAGAAGAATCCAGAACCCAATAGTCGGCCCTTTAAAAATTGGATAGGATTTATTTTTTTTATCTTCCCAATTTTGTTTTCTCAAACAAAAATTAAGTAAAGTAAAACTACAATTATTTCATGGTTTAGCTATCCCCCTCTGTAATTATGTTGTTACATTGACGTTACGGTAGCTGTTCTAGATTTTATTGTTTCTCATATTTCAATATCCAAACAAAATTAGTGGTCTTGATCATTTGTAGAAATGTGACATCATAGTTTCAATATCCTTGATGTTCAAAAACTGGAGCATTCAATTGTTCCCTTTTTTGCCCTGAAAGCTTTTTGGGGGAGTCCAATGTCTACTCCCATATATCTTCACTAACGGAATGGAAAGATGTAATATGAGAATCGCTAATTAATGCTCAGACAGGGCAAAGACAAAGAGCCTTTTTAGTCTTTTTACGGACATTCTCAAAAACGCTGAGTTGCAATCCATATAGAAAGTTAATATGCAGAAATGTTCAATGTCAGCACATGTTGCGGAATTACTTTGGCATCTGTTCTGCCTTTTTGGGAGAGTCAGAACTCTTTCTTTGACTGGCTGGCCTGGCAGTAGAGCAGGCCAGGATGAATGGCTGACTGGCCGCAGACTGAGCTTACTGACAGTAGCCAAAGTCTGGCCATGGGTAAGGCAGAGGTGTCCTCTGGTCGGGCAGGGTGCTGTGATATGCATCCACACCTGGCAGAGGGAACGAGTCTGAAAAGTTATCTGCTAATGTTTATTCTGATTATTTTATATCTTCAATGTATTTTTTTTCAATATCTTGTTTTAGAAAATTACATTAAAACGCAACATGAGAAGACTGAAAATAAAATGTGTGACGTAACAACTCTGTCATGAATGATTCCAACTACTTGCGACTTTTTGTACAACAATGATCAAACACCTTGAGTGAGGTGACACAGCTCTTTGCTCTTGTGAGTGAAGACAATCTCCCTACCCAACTTTCCTCCCCACTGCCCCTCCCAACCCCCAAGTGGGTATGTTGATTCTTGTTCGAGAGACTTTGTTGGAGAGGAGGGCAGCTTACCCGGGCCCCCTAAATTGATGTGGCAGGTTGGTGATCCTCCTTTACCGTGTACCAATACCAGCTTGGCTCAGGTCCTAGATGTTGTCTGCCTGTACATTCAGTGTGTCCTGAGCTGTGGCTTGTCTCAGCAGGTATTTTACAGTGATATTCTTGCATCCCATCCCAATGCCCCTCCTCAGCAGCTTGCATGCCGTGCACTCGCTGACATAGTCTGAAAGGCCAGCCTTTGTATGTATGTCTTCATCACATCCTCATCATCATCCTGGACTATAGTATGTAGCCTATGATAAGTAAATATACAGCCATAGGCTACAGGAAGAATAGAAACTCATACATCACCTCATAGATATTAAGAATTTCTTATATTCTACGCAGTTAAAGCTTGTTATGCTGTTTACCCTTAAGTACAAGCTTGTCTGTCCAAAACAAACAATAGTACTTTTTAAACACTTTGTTTCCACTCTTCTTTAACTGCACTCACATAAAGGTGAAAGGTCAGCCAACACTGATCTAAATAGGTTGCATGTGAAACCCCAATGAGGAAGAATATCATTGTAAAATACATTTATTGTCTCTCTGTGTGGTCCCTCGTGTACATGGAAACACTTTCACCCAATTTGTCAAGTTGTTCTGAACAACTTTCTCATGTACACATGCATGGTGCCGTGGCAACCTGCTCAATGTGGACACGCGTGTTGTCGGACTGCATCTGTCACAGTTTTTGTTTGTTTATTTTGAATGTGTACACTATTTTTCCTCTGTATCTTAACTCTCTCTTCATTTTGACTGTGTGCGCAGTGTGCCTTCACCTCATGCCATCTTGTGCACTCTGTCAATGAAAAGAACATACACAACAGTCTCCTGTGACACATTGTGTATTCTTTTTGCAAGGTTTGCAATGGATCTATGCCAAAGACTTGTGCTTGAGTCTCGCTCTCTCTCTCTCTCTCTCTCTCTCTCTATATATATATATATATACATAAACACTTCATTTTGTCAAAATATGTATTTTTATTTATTTAAACAGGGAAATCCCATTGAGGCCTCTTTTACAAGGGTGCCCCACACACAATCATACAAAATCACAATATTTACAATTCCAACACAATAAAAGCATACAATATTTACAAGTAATTTAAGATAAGTAACTTACAAAACACCATCATGAAAAACAAACACATTCCTCAGTAAAAAAAAGTAATCAACCAGCTATCTGAACTGCTCTAGCAAAACATCCAACTTTAGAGTATATATATAATATTGGGTGTTAAATTCAGCAAACGCCACCCTCAACATTACCTGGCAATCTTGACTCCATTGTATAATCAATAACGTTGGAAGGAAAATGTTGCTGTAATTATGTGTTGTTCATGTCAACGTGTTGGTGCTGGTTGGTTGGGCATGCGTGGTAAGGACTGCACTCAGCATGTATTGGATGGTTCACTCAATGTTTGCACTCAGGGGAGTTTTGTGTGGAGTTGGTCTGTATTAATGTTGTGTACTCCAGACTTCCGGTGCTTGAGTTGCTGACTAGGGTTACCTGGTTGTGCAACTCAAACAAATGCCATTTTGTTTTCCAAAATGGCTACTCACACTTTTTAAATGTTGTTGTGTGCTTCTTTTTTTGTCACTTTTACCATGGATGTTGGTTCTTCTTGTCTCCCTCAACAATGAACGTCTCAACTTCAGTCATGAAGTGTTTATCGTTGGGCTAAATGTGAATGCTTGATATAAAATGTCTTGCTGAAATACTTGATCAACATTTTTAAACTCATACACACGTTTTGTTATTCATGTATGTAAGTTAATAACATCAGTTCCTCTTTTGTTTGCAGTGGAGCCCCCCTCAGACTTGAAATTTACAATTCTAAATGAGAACACAGTGCAAATGTCATGGAGAAAGCCATCGCATAGGATACAGGGCTACAAAATACAAGTTGTATCGGATACAGGTTTGTATTTATTGATCTCATTTGTTCATTGATGTTTGCCTGACTAGTTATAGCTTTTCATGCCAAACCGAATGATCATTTGCACCAATTCTAATAGCAACCCATTCTCTATATCCCAGATGAACCAGCCAAAGAGTTTAACCTCCCAGCCACTGCTACAAAGACGTCTATTACAGACCTAACTCCTGATCTGGACTACTCAGTGTCCATCAACTCCTATGATGACACAGAGGAGAGTATACCCATCTTTGGCCAGCTCACTAGTAAGTGTTCAAGATTCTGATGCTTTTACAAGGTTAAACATAACTTTGGGAAAATCCGATGGCTTTCTCAAAAGGCTGATATGGACTGATATGAAAAGGGTTTTAATCTCAGATCAGATTCTTCTGTCATAAGGAACAAAGGACCCATTAAATGGTTTCAAACCTCCAGCTTGTCTATTAGCTTCTAGCGACATTCGAATCAAATACATCTGTTTTTTAAAACTCGAATCACACTCTGTTTATCGCCGATTAACCAGGACAAATGTGTTTATATGTAAGTGATTGAAGAGGCTTGATGATTTGTTGAATGTCTTGGATTTATTCCCCATACATGGCACACAGGATGTCATGGTAACAGTCCAAATTATTTTGTGTTTCAGTTCAGTCCAGTAACACAAGTGAAACAGAAAGGAGGCCGCAGACTTCAGATGCAATCAGTAAGTATGTTTACGTCAATGTCAACCAATCTGCGCTATGCCCATTGCCTGTCCACATAGCTTTATGATCTTACCAGTCCATTTTTTTGTGTTTTTCCAATCCAATCATAATATTGTTAACTGGAATAATTTCCTCAGACTCAAATACCCCATCTGTACTGCTGAGTTGTTCATATTTGAGCAGACAGGGGGTTCCGACAGTGGCTGAGAATTAGTTTGTGATTGAAAACAGTCTTCACATCAAAATCTAAGAATGAGAGTCTTCTGTTATGCGTATAATCCAAGGAGAGTGATGATGTCACTGTCGTGCCAGCTCTGTGCATTTCCGTCTTTTTAAATGTTGAAAGAAATGGAAAGGATTTACTGCTCTGACCAGAAGTCCTTTTACTGGAGTTCTGTGCCTCTCTCTGTGAGTTCAGTCTGTGGATTGACAGGGAGACATGCTCACTTTTTCCCTCACCATGTACGCTTTGGGTGGAAATTCAACCCAAAGTTCCTGATGGTCCAAAAACCTTTTCTCCTAAAAGCTATTTCTGGTGGAACGCTCATAACACTCTTTCACAATTGACCCAATTGGCCAGATAAATCCATAGAATTTGATGTTTTGTCAAGAAATGCTCAAGAGGCATAATAACAAGATGTGAGTAGCGTGGAAGGATATTCAGTCAAGTGGACCTACGAGAGCTAAGATTTGAGACATTCACAGAAGTCCGGCCAATCATCTTGGATGTTCCAGAGAATCTGAACTATCCACGATAAACAAACAAAAAACCACGGGGGTTTGAAAACACAAAACCAAACAATGCCGCTGAAAGTTTTATTGATTATTTGGTCTATAAAAACACATTTTTGTCATCAATGTCTGTTGAAATACCATCTGTCAGAGACCATTTGTCAGATATACAGCATTCATTAGAGTACCGAAAAGTTGTGCCAATCTGCCAGATTGTGTCCAGACAGTTGATTGTGTACCTGCTCTACCCCATCCCCCTCTCCACCCCTCCAGAGTGTTCAGTCAATGCCATAGCAGACCTGGTCTTCCTGGTGGATGGCTCCTGGAGCGTTGGCAGGGAAAACTTCAAGCACATCCGCAGCTTCATCAGTGCTATGGCTGGGGCCTTTGACATCGGAGAGGATAAGACCAGGGTGGCTGTGGTCCAGTACAGCACAGACACCCGCACTGAGTTCCTCCTCAACCGCCACTCCAAACGAGGAGAGCTGCTCAGAGCCATCAACACCCTGCCCTACAAGGGAGGAAACACCATGACAGGTATACATGATAGGTGGGACTAGACAGCATGGATATACAGTACTGCCGATATTTTGTAAGTTCTCGCTGGACTGAATCCTAACTTGAGATCTGTGTGTGTAACTAGAACATTGGGGCAAGTCTTCCGTTGATTGAGGTACATGTTTTGGTTACGCGCTTGTTCTCAAGGTAGGCTTTTGCCCACAGACAGTAAATGTTATAATAAGCAAAAATGTTTTAAAAAACACTATTTTCTTAAAGGTTTAATATGTTACACTCTGTGTCTAGGGGACGCCTTGGACTACCTGCTGAAAAACATCTTTACGGAGGCGGCCGGCGCCAGGAAAGGCTTTCCGAAGATAGCCATGATCATCACAGATGGAAAATCCCAGGACCCAGTGGAGGAGTACGCTAAACGACTCAGGAACATTGGAGTGGAAGTATTTGCTTTAGGTACTGTGTGTTTTACCTCTGAATGCTACTCTCTCTTGAGAACACCTCTATAATGCTTTTAGTTTTTGAATGCCTGGAAATCCTGGAGATTCCGTAGTGGCTGATTTCCACAGTACTCCATTTCTCAGGCTAACTTCTGAGATGTTTTTCACCATTTAGGCATCAAAGGAGCAGATGAGGATGAACTAAAGGAAATGGCCTCAACTCCCCACAGCACACATGTTTACAACGTACCTAACTTTGATATGATCAAGGCAGTGCAGCAGAAGCTCATCATTCAGGTGTGCTCCGGTGTGGAAGACCAGCTCAACTCTCTAGTGAGCGGAGATGATGGTGAGACATTATAGATGATTCATTACATCACATTTCCGTTGATTGATTTAAATCGTCACATATTTAAAGTACATTGTCTATGGGCTGTCAGTGTAACGAATCGACAACAACTATGTAACTGTAAATGTATTGTTAATGTGTTTTCCAACCATACTACAGTACATTCCAACCTCAACCGTGTTTATTTGTTGTGTCTCTAGTGGTGGAACCGGCCTCTAACCTCCAGGTGCTTGAGATCTCCTCAAAGTCCATGAGAGTGACATGGGACGCCTCTCTAGGGGAGATCACAGGCTACAAGCTGACCCTGATGCCCATGATGGCTGGGATGAAGCGCCAGGTTGTATACGTGGGGCCCACCCAGACCACTGTCAACATCCGGGACCTGTCTCCAGAGACCGAGTACGAGATCAGCCTGTTCGCACTGAATGGCCTGACACCCAGCGACGCTGTCCTGGCCATGGAGAAGACTCAGCCCGTCAAGGTGTCATTGGGTGAGATAAAGCTCTGTAACAGCATATCAGCGATCCAGTCCCTCACTCACTCGCTCACTGAAACATTACATTGTTGCTATAAAAACAAAAAACAAATCACGATGTAGACCATATACAGATGGTATCTAATGTCCTTCCCTCCCCAGAATGCTCTCTTGGAGTGGACGTACAGGCTGACGTGGTCCTGCTGGTCGATGGCTCCTACAGTATCGGATTACAAAACTTTGCCAAGGTCAGAGCTTTCCTGGAGGTCCTGGTCAACTCCTTCGACGTCGGGCTCGACAAGATCCGGCTCAGCTTGGTCCAGTACAGCAGGGACCCCCACACTGAGTTCGCCCTGAACACTTATAATGACATTGCTTCAGTGGTCAAGGCTGTCCGGACGTTCCCCTACCGAGGAGGCTCCACCAACACGGGCAAGGCCATGAACTACGTCAGAGAGAAGATCTTTATCCCCACCCGAGGATCTCGCAACAGTGTCCCGCGTGTCATGGTCCTCATCACTGACGGGAAGTCCTCTGACTCCTTCAAGGACGCTGCAACCAACCTGAGGAATATAGATGTGGAGATCTTTGCTGTGGGTGTGAAGGACGCTGTGAGGTCCGAGTTGGAAGCCATTGCTAACACCCCGGCGGCCACCCATGTGTACACTGTGGAGGACTTTGATGCTTTCCAGAGGATCTCCAAGGAGCTCACCCAGTCCATCTGCCTGAGGATCGAACAGGAGCTCCTCAACATCAAGAAGAAGAGTGAGTAGCCATTTAACATACCCTTATAACAAAAGGCCAGGGTTTTCTTGGTCTGGGCATGTGGTCAAGTCCTAGGCCTACTCATAACACATACCCCTGTTTGAAGTTGAGCATGCTTACCATGGACCATACATGTGCCTGTAACTATAGCTATATAACCATACATTCTGGTTAACTTTAGTGGCAGCCGCTAAATGACCTCAAACTCCAGACAGTCTATTGTTATCAGTTATTTGCGATGTGGTACAGCAGGTCAAACTGAGCGTTGCTACTGAAATAGTGATGTCACGATGTAACTACATCTGCACAACACAAAAAGGCTGTGTAATTATCTTCATCTCTTATTTCCCAATGCCTTGGGTCTGTTTCAGACAGGCACAAGCGAGACATATTCATTGTTTTACCTTTCCCTGACTGATCACGCTGCCTCAAATACCACAGAACCATATGCCTGCATCTCAGGGGAGCCCGTTACACCATTTGTTATTGTTTACTGTTTTTAAACACTATAGTAACTGACTGGATACTTTTATTCTGACCTAATTGTCCTGCTAATTCAAAGGCCACCTGTCTCTGAAAGTCAGCGGGACTGTGGATGGTTTTCAACACCATGGTAGCATGACATGAGTTTCTCCGCTGCACATATTGGTAATGATCCCCCTGTCACAAGAACACAGAACATTTAGGCATTGGCAATGTCCAGGGGTTTGTAATATAACTGTGTTGCAACCCTGTCGACTGAATGTATACTGCTAGCATACGAGGAGTGTTTCCTATGGCTAAGACACTCATGAAAAATAAATATTCAGAGATGGAACTGTGAACAAAGTTGAATGAGTTCAAATAGTTGGTTCCATTCCAGCTTTTCTGAAGGAATGAGATATACAGCTTGGCTTAATGTTACCAAAAGCCATTATGATGACATTGTCTATGAGGACAAAACACAAACCAGCCATTTCATTGTGTTTTATCCTGCTCGTCAGGTCTGATTGCACCCAGGGACCTGGAGTTCTCTGAGGTGACGTCTAGAAGCTTCCGTGCCACCTGGGCCACCGATGCCACCAACGTCATGTCCTACCTGGTGCGTTTCCGTAAGGCCGAGGACATCACTGAGGATTACATCTCCCTGGCTGTGCCAGCCGACACCACCAGCACAATCTTGCCACACCTCACTCCCCTCACCACCTACGAGGTCAACGTGTTCGCCCAGTACGACAAAGGAGACAGTTTCCCTCTGTCGGGGGAGGAGACCACTCTGGAAGGTAAGGGGTTGAAGGCGTACACGTTCAGGGGTTTCACAGCATGAGCAAGTGAAGAGATTTATGTTTTAGTGCTTTCGTTTTTTTCACAAGAAACCTACATGGCTTCTTTAGATGCAAAATCATTCAATAGGTTATTCAGAATATTCATTCTTAAAAGTTATATTGACAAGCTACTGCTAAACAAAACCTAAACATTCTCCATTCCAGAGCAAGGGACTGTGCGGGGACTGAGTGTGTCTGAAGAGACCACGGACAGTTTCCGGGTGTCATGGCTGGCGGCGCCAGGGCCCGTGGTGAGGTACCGGTTGTCCTATGTCCCCTTGACGGGGGGAGGAGAGAGGCTGGAGGCCCAGACCAACGGACCTGACACCACCATCGTGCTCCAGGAGCTGTTCCCTATCACCACCTACCGCGTGTCTGTGTCTGCAGAGTACACCTCCGGCCTGGGAGACGAGATGCAGGTGGACGGAACCACCAAGGAAGGTCAGTAAGTTAGCCAGCATGGCTGCTAACATTTAAATTCCTTATCTGTAGCTAATGCAGTTTTTTAAATTTACTATACAGTAAATAAGTGAAGATGCAGTAATTGGTTGATCCCTATGTCTTTTCCCCCTCAGTCCGTGGTTCTCCCCGTGATCTCCGCGTCTTCAACGAGACCGTGTCCAGCATGATGGTGTCATGGCGGGCCGCTCCCGGGAACGTCCTCCAGTACCGCGTGGCCTTCAAACCAGCCGACGGCACCGGGGAGAGGAAGGAAATTGCCGTGAAGGGAGACACCACCGTGGCCCTGCTGAAGAACCTCCAGCCTGCTACTGAATATGAGCTGTTTGTCAGTGCCCGCTACACCTCTGGGCTGGGAGACCCCCTCCTGGGTACAGGCACCACCCTGGAAGGTACAGGAACAACCTTCTTGTGTCTGTCTTTATTACGACTGTGTGCTCTTTGGCTGCTTTGAAGAATGGGGTTGTGATTCTTTGACAGCTGATGTGAGCGTGAGTGTGAAAAATAGCTTGAGGCCATCTTCAAAGTGAGTGTCTATACTAGCCATCTCTGTGTACTGCATAGTGTCCTGCTCCACTTTTAAAGACTGAAAGAAGTATAGTGCCATTAATTGTGTATGCCTCTGTTTCTTAACCTTCCATTTTTCATAAAGGGAAAATTGTATATTTAAAAAAAAAAGTCCTTTGTTTTCGGAGTGCGATGTGAAAGTCTTTAGAAAAATATACTGCCCTAGAAATCCTTCCTAGATATCTCAGTATCCCTCTTCTCTGACTCAGTGTATAAGGGAAACTGTGCAAAAGCTGGAATGTGGAGCTTTATGTCATTCCTGTGGCACAGACAGACTGTAGGTTAGTTCTGCTTTTACCGCCCATGAAGCTGGAAGAGATGGAAATGAGTGGGGGTACTCTCGTAAACCTATCAAATCTGGAACAGCCAACAAATGCCATGCTAGGCTAGCTCATGCAGTTTTATACACTACGGGGACATATGGTTTATTCAAGATTATTTTATTTGGCACATGGGGAGTTGTTTAACAATTCTTCGATATCACTTTAACGATTTGTAAACCATTTGGATTAGCAATGCTGCTGAGCAGAGACGGCTACCTCAGCTATTCTGCTAACTAAGATCCTCAACCATAGAGTTTGATGCATGCGTAGGCCTACGTCTTCAAGAATCTAAATGAGCAACATTAGCCAACATTTACCAAACCCTTTGAAGACTATACCCCTCTCTAACCCTAGGGGATAGTGTTAGAAAACTGACCATTATTCAGGACTGACATGTAGTGAATTAGTGTGTGGGACATCTGTTAGTGCTATATAGGCTTTTCAGTAGGCAGCTCTGCCTAGAGGAAAACCTTCAAGCCATGGCAGCAGGAGGTTATGGTCCGGGTCACGCTAGCTTGGTTCCCAGGGCGCCCAACAACCACAAAGACCCCTGTATCCTACAAGCCAGAACTTACACGCCTCCACAATCCATTCTGCTCACTACAGCCCAATCACAGGTCTCTGGATAGCTTCATGACATTAGTGGAGTTCCATCCTGAGGGTGGT
The DNA here is from genome assembly GCF_018296145.1 of Oncorhynchus tshawytscha. Lineage (NCBI taxonomy): Eukaryota > Metazoa > Chordata > Actinopteri > Salmoniformes > Salmonidae > Oncorhynchus > Oncorhynchus tshawytscha. Next base: position 35,399,223 of record NC_056436.1, on the reverse strand, counting down.
CTAGGAGAGAAAGCTCTGGGGAGGGGGGGCTCAAATAGGACTGGGGTCAGGCACTCAGGAGGCTGTATGTGCTGTGCTTTATTTTGGTTTGGGGGTCAGTAGTATGTCATGTTTGGACTAGAGATATATAGTCCTTGTCACTGGACGAATTAAAGATCACTCAAATGGAAATTAATTGAGGGCAGAGAGGAAAAAAAATATTTAGCAGTGATAGAACTTCAACCCTAACTGGCTCTGAGCAGAATCCAGCCTTCTCCCTTTAGTGTCCCCTATCTCATTCAGACGCCAAGTTGAAAGCAGGTAGTGGATACCCAATGTGAACCATTTCAGGAAACTAGGTGTATGTCGTAGGTCACTACTTTACAGGAGAGCCGCTTGAACATAAACTTGATTTATTTTAATAAAGGTGCATTTGTTTGGCAGAAATGCCTTCTTGAACATGTGAACTCTCATGTGCCTTAAAAAACTTCTTAGGGCTGAAATCCTGCTAATGGGATCGATATGACAACAGCCAGTGAAAGTGCAGGGCACCAAATTCAAAACAACAGAAATCCCATAATCACAATTCCTCAAACATAGAAGTATTTCACACCATTTTATAGATACACTACTTGTTAATCCCACCACAGTGTCCGATTTCAAATAGGCTTTACGGCGAAAGCACCACAAACGATTATGTTAGGTCAGAGCCAAGTCACAGAAAAACACAGCCATTTTTCCAGCCAAAGAGAGGAGTCACAAAAATCCGAAATAGAGATAGAATTAATCACTAACCTTTGATGATCTTCATCAGATGACACTCATAGGACTTCATGTTACACAATACATGTATAATTTGTTCGATAAAGTTCATATTTATATTTAAAAAATCTCAGTATACATTGGTGCGTTATGTTCAGTAGTTCCAAATACATCCGGTGATTTTGCAGAGAGCCACATCAATTTACAGAAATTCTCATAATAAATGTTGATGAAAATACAAGTGTTATGCATGGAACTTCAAATACACTTCTCCTTAATGCAACCGCTGTGTCAGATTTCAAAATAGCTTTACGGAAACAGCAAACCATGCAATAATCTGAGTATGGCGCTCAGAGACCAATCAAGCCAAGAAGATATCCGCTATATTCTGCAGTCAACAGAAGTCAAAAATAACGTTATAAATATTCACTTACCTTTGATGATCTTCATCAGAATGCACTCCCAGGAATCCCAGTTCCACAATAAATGTTGTTTTGTTCGATAATGTCCATCATTTATGTCCAAATAGCTACTTTTGTTAGCTGGTTTTGTAAACATATCCAAAGTCACGAAGCGCGTTCACTAAGAGCAGACGAAATATCAAAAAGTTTCGTTACAGTCCATAGAAACATGTCAAACGATGTATAGAACCAATCTTTAGGATGTTTTTAACATAAATCTTCAATAATGTTCCAACCAGAGAATTCCTTTGTCTGTAGAAAAGCAATGGAATGCGAGCTACCTCTCACGTGAACGAGCATCACGAGCTTGTGGCACTCTGCCAGACCACTGTGACCCTAATGAGCCCCTCCTTTACAGTAGAAGCCTCAAACAAGTTTCTAAAGACTGTTGACATCTAGTGGAAGCCTTAGGAAGTGCAACATTACCAATATCCCACTGTATCTTCAATAGGGAATGAGTTGAAAAATGACCAACCTCAGATTTCCCACTTCCTGTTTGGATTGTTTCTCAGGTTTTTGCCTGCCATATGAGTTCTGTTATACTCACAAACATCATCCAAACGGTTTTAGAAACTTGGTTGTGGTTTCTATCCAAATATACTAATAATATGTGTATATTAGCAACTGGGACTGAGTAGCAGGCAGTTTACTCTGGGCACCTCTGAGCACCTTATTCATCCAAGCTACTCAATACTGCCCCCAGCCATAAGAAGTTTTAATAACAAACTTGTATGCCGTTTGTAAATATAAATACAATTGTTAAATTACGAGCCTAGTTGGTTTGCCCAAAGAAAAATCAGCAACCTTTCTGCTAGCCATGATTGGCTGAGATAATGAGTGGGCTGGACATGCCGAAAGATGAGTTTGGATTGGTCTGCCATATAGGGTGCTTCTGTCTATTTGAGCTGGTCAGTATGTCTAGGTAATTCTCTCTAACGCGTCTTTTTTAAATGTTTCGCGTAGGAAAACTGCTCAAGTCTAATGTCAAGTTAAGGTGTACCGTTAGCTAGCTAATGTTATGTGTATGTTCTCCACTTTCTGGAGGACTGAGTTTTGAAATCAGTGGAATTCAAGTATGATAGCTAAGGAGATGGAGAAAACACCAGTCTAGCTTGGGTGCTTGACTGCCGTTGTGAGGTCAGAACACTTGGATCAACCCTACTCCTCGGCCAGAGCGTCCAGTGTGCGCGTAATGTTCAATGAGCTCTTCTTTCATTTGTGTCTGGAAGTAGCTAGCAAGTTAGCTTGAGTGCCTGACTGCTTTTTTTATTTTTTGTTGTTATTATTATTATGAACAAAACCAATACAAAACAGAAATATACAAACAAGAGTACATAAACCTAACAGACAGGGGTAGATCAGATTGAGATCCGTTTTCAATTTGTTAAAATGTTTTATGGTACGTATTAAACAATGTGAAGAGGGGTTTGTTCTCCACCCACTTCATTTTTATGGATAAAGAATCTGACATGAAAAAATAAACAAATTAACAATGAAAGTTAAATCAGGGTCCATTTCATTTGGATCAAAATAAAACATAATATCGGATTCTTTCAAATTAACATTAATAGTAGTTCATTTTAAAATAAAATCTTCTAACTCACTTACATCTTCTTGCATAAGAACAGTCCCAAAATAAATAGTCAAGAGTCTCTGGGTCACAACCACAAAATACACATTTGTCAATAGCTATTTTGAATCTGTGTATAATAAAGGTCTTTACAGGGGTGCTTGACTGCTGTTGTTAGTACAGAACGCTCGGATCAACCCTTAAAGTGATGGGTGGGGCAAAAGCTTAAGATGGTGTGAACGATGTAGACGAAGAAGGGCTCTCCAGTAGTACTACCAAAACATTCAAAGGCCATTTTCTCAAAAGTGAGTTTATCAACTTTCAAAGCAAAACTACTTTCCAATTGTTCCTCAGCTGTAGTGTATGATATACTATTTTGTAGCTCTGAGTCTCTAATTTTATCCAATGTAAAAAACACAATTTCAAATTGTGTTACATAAGACCGATTTGAGCCTGTCACAAATGTTCTCTCCTCTTAAAAGCAGTTTGAGCCCTCTACACATCAAAGCTTATATCATTCATCATGACCAAACTGTGGAGTCCTTGTCTCTCAATGTCACCTCCTACCTAAATGACAACATGTCTAGCAGATTAAATGGCTTCTACACAAGGGAATATCAGAAGCCTTCTCGTGCACTAGAGGACAATGGAGAGGTGTCCTGCTATGAAGTATCATGTAGCTATTTTCAGTTCACATGCTGAATGGTGCACATTCATTCTTTCCCCATGGGACTCTCCTGCCTGAGGCAACCTTCTCCCCCTTCTTTGACAACAAAACTGACCTCATGTGTCCACCTCTGGACCTCCAGCCTGGGAATGGTCAGAAGGTCAGAAGTCAGATGCTGAGATTCCATGACATGGTCAGTTATGCTGACTCATTAGCCTTAGCCTCCCACCAGAATAGAACCAGTGTCTGGGCTCCATGACAAAGCATTTGGCAACACAGCTTGACGTCAGAAAAACAGGCCAACACTGATCTCGTTGTTTAGGGGGCCACAGACTTCCAGTCATCCACTGTGTGAGTTAGCCTATGTAGGCGGACGTGGAGAACCCGGAGGCACAGTCAGGCTGTATGGTAGAAAATGCTAACAGGATGATGGAGACAATATAGCGCCCCCTGTGGGAAGCTTACTGTATGTTGAGCCTACCATATCCTGATTCCTGACCAATAAAGATTGGCTTGATTAATGGAGTCAACTCTGGCCCCGAATCATGTAAAGTGGAGCTGAGAGTAATTGCTGAGATTCATATTCCAAATGTGAGCCTTTAGAAAACAATGTGGTGAGAATATGTATCGCAGCGCGGAGTCTTTCTCAACATGTGTTAGGTTTTACCTAGGAGGTACTGTACTTCAAAGCTGTGAGCGGTCGAGTACTGGCTGGTTCCTCCAGCAGATAACTGACGGTTCACTTCGTCCCAGGCCAGTGAGGGGCCCAAAGAGCATTGGGAGAGAAAGAGCAGATAGAACCCACGCCACACTAAGCGAAGCCCAGTTTGAAGAACAAAGAATAAAGTTGAAGTCGGAAGTTTACATAAACTTAGGTTGGAGTCCTTAAAACTCGTTTTTCAACCACTCCACACATTTCTTGTTAACAAACTATAGTTTTGGCAAGTCAGTTAGGACATCTACTTTGTGCATGACACAAGTCATTTTTCAAAAAATTGTTTACCGACAGATTATTTCATTAAGAATTCACTGTATCACAATTCCAGTGGGTCAGAAGTTTACATACACTAAGTTGACTGTGCCTTTAAACAGCTTGGAAAATTCCAGAAAATGATGTGATTGCTTAAGAAGCTTCTGACAGGCTAATTGACATAATGTGAGCCAGTTGGAGGTATACCTGTGGATGTATTTCAAGACCTACCTTCAAACTCAGTGCCTCTTTGCTTGACATCATGGGGAAATCAAAATAAATCAGACAAGACTTCCAAACACAGACAAAAAATTGTAGAATTCCACAAGTCTGGTTCATCCTTGCGAGCAATTTCCAAACACCTAAAGGTACAACGTTCATCTGTACAAACAATAGTACGCAATTACAAACACCAAGGGACCACGCAGCCATTATAACGCTCAGGAAGGAGACGCGTTCTGTCTCCTAGAGATGAACGTACATTGGGGCGAAAAGTGCAAATCAATCCCAGAACAACAGCAAAGGACCTTGTGAAGATGCTGGAGGAAACAGGTACAAAAGTATCTATATCCACAGTAAAACGAGTCCTATATCGACATAACCTGAAAGTCTGCTCAGCAAGGTCGAAGCCACTGCTCCAAAACCGCCATAAAAAAGCCAGACTACGGTTTGCAACTGCACATGGGGACAAAGATCGTACTACTTGGAGAAATGTCCTTTGGTCTGATGAAACAAAAATAGAACTGTTTGGCCATAATGCCCATCGTTATGTTTGGAGGAAAAAGGGGGATGCTTGCAAGCTGAAGAACACCATCCCAACCATGAAGCATGGGGGTGGCAGCATCATGTTGTGGGGGCGCTTTGCTGCAGGAGGGACTGGTGCACTTCACAAAATAGATGGCATCATGAGGAAATACAATTATGTGGATATATTGAAGCAACATCTCAAGACATCAATCAGGAAGTTAAAGCTCGGTCGCAAATGGATCTTCTAAATGGACAATGACCCCAAGCATACTTCCAAAGTTGTGGCAAAATGGCTTAAGGACAACAGAGTCAATATATTGGAGTGGCCATCACAAAGCCCTGACCTCAAACCTATAGAACATTTGTGGGCAGAACTGAAAAAGTGTGTGCGAGCAAGGAGGCCTACAAACCTGACATAGTTACACCAGCTCTGTCAGGAGGAATGGGCCAAAATTCACCCAACTTGTTGTGGGAAGCTTGTGGAAGGCTACCCGAAAAGTTTGACCCAAGTTAAACAATTTAAAGGCAATGCTACCAAAAACTAATTGAGTGTATGTAAACTTCTGGGAATGTGATGAAAGAAATAAAAGCTGAAATAAATCATTCTCTCTGCTATTATTCTGACATTTCACATTCTTAAAATAAAGTGGTGATCCTAACTGACCTAAGACACAGAATTTTTACTAGGATTCAGTGTCAGGAATTGTGAAAAACTGAGTTTAAATGTATTTGGCTAAGGTGTATGTAAACTTCCGACTTCAACTGTAAACCTTTATTTATGTTTTGGGTAGGATGGCAAAAATATTTTTTCGATAAAATTATTGAAAACATGCCCTTTTAGTGTAAGAGCTGTTTGAAAAGACTGCCTGAAGTGTCAGCCTGTTGAGGTGGGATGTTTTGGCCTGCCTGGTGACATCCCCAGGTGCTAAATTAGTTCATAGTCCAAGAAAAAAGAGAGTTCCTAACCTCTCTACCAATAACAGTAAGTTTAACATTTTCCTGTCCCCACTCAGACAACTCCCAGACAGTTTTCGCTAAACTATTGCTTGAGAAATTGCACTATATACAGTGAGCTCCAAAAGTATTGGGAGAGTGACAATAACTTTATTTTGGCTCTGTACTCCAGAACGTTGGATGTGAAGTGAGACAATGAGGTTAAAGCGCAGAATGTCAGCTTTAATTTTAGGGTATTTTCATTCATGTACATAGTGCCCCCATCTTATGGGACCAAAATTATTGGGACAAATTCACATACAGTGCATTCGTAAGTATTCAAACCCCTTTGACATTTTCAACATTTTGTTACATTACAGCCTTATTCTAAAATGGATTAAAATAAACAATTTTCCTCATCAATCTACACACAATACCCCATAATGACAACGTGAAAACAGGTCTTTAGAAACTTTTCAAAATGTATTAAAAAAAATAAAAAATAAAAAAACATATTTACACAAGTATTCAGACCCTTTGCTATGAAACTCGAAATTGAGCTCAGGTGCATCCTGTTTTCCATTGATCATCCCTGAGATGTTTCTACGACTTGATTGGAGTCCACCTGTGGTAAATTCAATTGATTGGACATGATTTGGGAAAGGCACACACCTGTCTATATAAGGTCCCACAGCTGACAGTGCATGTACGTGCAATAACTAAGCCATGAGGTCGAAGGAATTGTCCGTACAATTCTGGGGAAGGCTACCAAAACATTTCAGCAGCATTGAAGGTCCCCAAGAACACAGTGGCCTCCATCATTCTTAAATGGAAGAAGTTTGGAACCACCAAGACTATTCCTAGAGGTGGCTGGCCAAACTGAGCAATCGTGGGAGAAGGGCATTGGTCAGGGAGGTGACCAAGAACTTGATGGTCACTCTGACAGAGCTCCAGAGATTCTCTGTGGAGATGGGAGAAGCTTCCAGTAAAGTCACATGACAGCCCGCTTGGAGTTTGCCAAAAGGCACCTTAAGGACTCTCCGAACATGAGAAATAAGATTCTCTGGACTGATGAAATGAAGATTGAACTATTTGGCCTGAATGTCAAGGATCACGTTGAGAGGAACCCTGGCACCATCCCTACAGTGAAGAATGGTGGTGGCAGCATCATGCTGTGGGGATGTTTTTCAGGGGAAGGTACTGGGAGACTAGTCAGGATCAAGGGAAAGATGAATGGAGCAAAGTACAGTGAGATCCTTGATGAAAACCTCGTTTTCAACGCTCCCCATCCAACCTGACAGAGGTTGAAAGGATCTACAGAGAAGAATGGGAGAAACTCCCCAAATACAGGTGTGCCAAGCTTGTATCATCATACCCAAGAATACTTGTGGCTGTAATCGCTGCCAAAGGTGCTTCAACAAAGTATTGAGTAAAGGGTCTGAATACTTATATAAATGTGATATTTAAATGTGAAATTAGCAAAAATGTCTAATAACCTGTTTTTGCTTTGTCATTATGGGGTATTGTGTGTAGACTATTTAATACATTTTAGAATAAGGCTGTAATGAAACACAATGTGGAAAAACTCAAGGTGTCTGAATACTTTCCGAATGCACTGTATGTGTGTTAAGTCAAAAGTTTAATATTTGGTCACATATTCCTAGCACACAGTGATTTCATCAAGCGTTTTACTCTATAAACTTGTTGGATGCATTTGCTGTTTGTTTTGGTTGTGTTTCAGATTATTTGGTGCCCAAACAGAAATTAATGGTAAATAATGTATTGTGTCATTTTGGAGTCACTTTTTTTGTAAACATGACTAGAATATGTTTCTAAACAGTTCTACATTAATGTGGATGCTACCATGATTACAGATAGTCATAAATAAATTGTGAATAATGAGGAGTGAGAAAGTTGCAGATGCACAAATATAAGACATGCTAACCTCTCACCATTACAATAACAGGTGAAGTTAGCATTTTTCACTATAGGTTATACAAGCTTCAAAGCACAGCCATGAAAGGACATAGCTAGCTGGTGTGCAAGTAGCTGGAGAAGTAGTAAGCATTTGCAAGTAGTACGCATTTCATGGGCCACAGAGTGTGGCGTGAAACCCGGTGAATTCCAAGCCATTTGAGTTGATTTCCCTTTGGAAACTGGGCTCTTGGCGGAGCGGTGGTTTGCCAGGCTCAGTGTCGCAGTGGAGCCAGTAGCGACTGTTTTCCTCCAGACGGAAGGTCCTTCGAGGCGAAAGGGCAGAGCAGGGCATCCCTCACACGCAGGCGAACCCTGTGTCTTTACCATGGTCTGGCCTAGACAAATTCTAGGTGGACCAGGCTCCAGGGCAGTTACATGAAGGAACTGTAAATGGGAGTGCCAGGCCTATAATGGCACTTTGGAGGAATAGTGGGTTTGATGGATCCTCTTTAGACCAGCCATCTGGAAAGAGCTGATCTCAAACCAGACGGAACTAAACTGCTGATCTGTACATTTAAGTGAATATCTCCATTTCCAGTGGTGTTTCTTCTTCACCTGTGTACTCAAGAAATAGAACAGTCTGTAGGCCGTTTGTCGGGCAATAAATCATGTACTGTATGAATGCAGTCAATGCATGCTATTATGTTACATTGACAAGACCACTATTTGAGCGGAGAGGGTGAGCTTTTTATGAATGCTCAGCCTCATAGCAGTGTGAGCGGAGAGGGTGAGCTTTTTATGAATGCTCAGCCTCATAGCAGGTAGCACACATGGTGTACTTTTCCTAGCACCTGACTCATCCTCTTGACACATTCCAATTCCAGCCCAAACTCACAAGCCTTTTGGCAGTCAATTTGAAGGTTAGGTACATCAACAAACATGCCTTGGTTACAGGAAGCCCCTGGCTTGTCTACTCCTATACGTCAGTTAGTGAAGTATACAGATTAGGCTCTGTGTCTGAGTGATATAGTGAAGACCCATTGTGTTTGTCAGATCCGCTTCCTTATCGGGCTATTGGAGATTTGGGAGATTACCATGACAAATGTTTAGCCAAATTGCTGATGAATATGTACTCTAAGTCATCCCTGGTTAATGGCTCCTTCCTCAGTACTCCCTTAATGCTTTTCTTTGGTTCGCTACACAGAGGCTAGGCCCAATTATGTAGTTACAAATCTAAGTCCTGCTAGCAATTGTTGGTTTCAAATGCAAGTTTAGCTAATTCCGACTGATTCAACTTTGATGATGAACTCAAAATGGCGCCAGCTAGCTGTCTAAGTCTGTGTTCCATGTGTTTCATTTGTGTGCTTTAGTGCTTGGTCAGACAGGGCCCTGTGACTGTGCTGTTCTCAAAGTACTGAGGGAAAGTGGGCCATTGTCTGCAGAAGTGATTATTGTGTGATGCGGTCCCTCTTGTGCAGCAGCACAGCCGGGAAAGTCAGTGGCCTCGCTCCTCAGCGCTTGACAGCAGCCCGCTGCACCCTGGATAGAGGGGACTTGGTATCTACAGGGGCCACAGCACATTATCCTGGACAGGCCCTCCAAAATCTGTAATTCTCCGTTCATTCCTTGTTGAATTCATTACTCCTCATATCTGGAGCAGCTCTTTCTCTCTCTGTGCAACCCAAACTGCCTCGTTTGTGAATAGTGGTTGAATAGTGAACCCTGGATTATTCATTTAGATTGATGACGTTTGATAACACAGAGAATCATGCTAGCTTCATAGCCAAACCAGTCACTGAGGTGTCTCTTTACTGGCACACATTAACTACCTGATATCTGATTTGATATCTCTAGCTGTTCCCTCATTAGCAGTGTTAGGTCCAGGCTGTGTGCAGGTTACAGCAACAGCTTGGTCCTCTCCTGTCCTGTCCTGAGGTTGTGTGGGAGAGAGATGTGAGGTGGTCTTTCTCCCCATGGTGAGTGAAACTTGTCTGCGCAGCCAGGCTGTGTTGAAGGAGCCCATCTCAGTAGGGGCGCCCAAAACAGCCAAAGATCTGTTGGCAGACAGCTGACACAGCTAACGCCACCGCAAATCCTTCTCCCGTAACTCAGCGTCTGCTACTTCCCACCCACCCCAATAGTCTCTCAGGAAAGAGAGAGATGTAGATAGACAGAGAGCGAGAGAGAGCAACATCTGCGATTGTAGCAAACACACTTTAATGGATCAAGTTTCTTCTGTTTCGATGGAAAATGAAAGTGCTGCTAGACGCCCTAAACTGAGCTGAGGGCTGGAATCGGGTGATTGGTTTCGCAGAGCTTTTTCCAAACCCTCAGATTATGAACAATGTAAATCACTGGTTTTAAAAACACCCCAAGGGGTTAAACAGAAACAGATCAGTGATTGTTGATGGTTTATCGCTATACCAGCTCATTTATCCTGCTCAATAGAACACAGTCCCCCAGACTGCATCTGTCTGCCTTGAAATCATCAGCACCTACATGCAGACAAGCAACCACATCAACTAGCACCCCTGACACAAACTCTGCTGTGGTTCATTTGTCAAAGACTCTATGCACTAACACTGATATGTGAGATGAAGTTTCCCAGCTACCTAAGGTTTTAACTCTGTCCCTTTCCCTTCACAGTCCTTGGCTCCCCTAAAGACCTGGTCACCAAAGACGTCACAGACAACAGCTTCGCTGTCTCTTGGACGGCGGCGCCCGGTAACGTGCGCTCATACCGGTTGAAGTGGAAGTCGCTGTACACGGAGGAGACAGGGGAGAAGTCCGTCCCCGGGGACGTAACGACCACTGTGCTTGAGGGGCTCACTCCGGAGACGCGCTACCAGGTCTCTGTGTACGCAGCCTACGGCAGGGGAGAGGGAGAGCCGCTCGTGGGTGCTGAGACCACAGATAGTAAGTCACTCCTTAATGTCTCCACCATACACACACTTACTGTGGGACCTCTCTCTATATCTCTCTCTCTCTCTGTCTATCCCCTTCTCTCTCTCGCTGTCTCTCGGTCTCTCTATCTCTCTCTCTCTCTCTCTTTCTACCCTCTCTCTCTCTCCCTGCCTCTGTAGCTCTCCCTCTCTCTTTCTGCCTGAGAAGATGCATTTCCGGATTTCTCGACCCCAGGTGAACTCAGAGCTGGAAAAGGATATAAAAATACTCCATGACCGCAGAGAGTTGTATCTACAGTGCCTTCAGAAAGTATTCATACCCCTTGACTTATTCCACATTTTGTTGTTACAGCCTGAATTCAAACTTGATTAAATATAATTTTTTCTCTCACATACAATACCCCATAACGACAGTGAGAACATGTTTTTAGAAATTTGTGCAAATGTATTACAATTTAGATACGGAAATATCTCATTTACATAAGTATTCACACCCCCGAGTCAATACTTTGTAGAAGCACCTTTGGTAGCGATTACAGCTATGAGTCTTTCTGGGTAAATCTCTAAGTACTTTCCACACCTGGATTGTGCAACATTTGCGCATTATTCTTTAAAAAATCTTCAATCTCTGTGAAATTGGTTGTTCATCATTGCTATAGACAACCATAACATGATGCAGCCACCATTATGCTTGAAAATATGGAGAGTGGTACTCAGTAATGTGTTGTATTGGATTTGCCCCAAACATAACAACACTTCTTTGTTTTCAGGACAAAAAGTTAATTTCTTTGCCACATTTTTTGCAGTATTACATGAATGCCTTATTACATGATGCATGTTTTGGAGTATTTGTATTCTGTACAAGCTTCCTTCTTTTCACTCTGTCAATGAGGTTAGTATTGTGGAGTAACTATAATGTTGTTGATCCATCCTCAGTTTTCTCCTATCACAGCCATTAAACTCTGTAACTGTTTTAAAGTCACCATTGGCCTCATGGTGAAATCCCTGAGTGGTTTCCCTCCTCTTCGGGCAACTGCGTTAGGAAGGACACCTGTATCTTTGTACTGACTGGGTGTATTGATACACCATCCAAAGTGTAGTTAATAACTTCGCCGGTCATTGGAAAACCCCCCTGGTCTTTGTGGTTGAACCTGTTTGAAATGTACTGCTCGACTGAGGGACCTTACAGATGATTGTATGTGTGGGGTACAGAGATGAGGTAGTCATTCAAAGATTATGTTAAACACTTATTGCACACAGAGTGAGTCCATTCAACTTATTATGTGACTTGTTAAGCACATTTTTACTCCTGAACTTATTTAGGTTTGCCATAACAAAGGTGTTGAATACTTATTGACTCAAGACATTTCAGTTTTTCATTTGTAATTGATTTGTAAAATGACATTTGACATTATGGTGTATTGTGTGTAGGCCAGTGACAGAAAAATCTGAATCGTATGAATTCATTTGAAGTTCAGCCTGTAACACAACAACATGTGGAAAAGGTGTGTGAATACTCTCTGAAGGCACTGTAGGTCATTATATAACTGGAATGTGCCTATGTAGAGCACCAGGAATGAAGACGAGGACCAGAGTGGGTCATATTTGTCTCATGACAATAAAGAGCGATAGCAAGATAGCTTCGGGGTTCACGAAATTGGATTTGGGTACAGACCTTATTTCCTTAAATAAACCATGAACGTGTAGCTTTCATAGCCCGTATAATCCACAAATAGAACCGAGACATGGTAAGAAAAAAGCATTAAATGACTTCACTCAGCCTTCAAAAGGAGTGACGCAGGCTTTAGAGTTATGCCGGAAACAAGGGTTTTGAAGGGCCAAACTTGAGCCCCATTCTTGGGCGTGATGTGGAAAAAGTGAGATAGGGTGACAGTTACGGCTCATTCTTTGAGCTTGCAGATAACGTCACCGCTTCGGGCAGTCACCTGATCCACCTAAAAGGCCACTGAAATGCTTTTGTAATCAGGGTGGCGACGTGTGTATTATATAGTATATGGCCATGACGCAATACGCCACACCTGCTACCAGTTATCAGGGGAGGTTGTGGATTCAGATGGACACAGGAGTAGACAGTGCTTCCCCTCTCCTTGTAATACAGCAACCCACTGAAGTGAGAAAAGCACATTGACGGAAACTTGCCCCGATTGGGGAATTTATCCGCTGCTTTGCGAGACAAAATGTGCTAATGGAAAACTGTGTCGCTGCATCGTTTTGCTTATTGATTCTGGCAAGCAGGACATGTGAAATTTACACCAAAAACAACCTTCAGGCACCTCCAGAGGCTTGTATGGTTTTTATCCGTGGTCACTTCACCCTGCTGGTTCCTCCACCAGAACCACAGGCTCTCACTCTGTCTGTGCTAACAGGAGAGGTCCATTTGGGTTGAGCCACACACTGAAAACTTGGACAGGCTGCTTTTTTTCCATCCATAAAACTCCTCCCTCTGAAGTCTAGCTGTCTGAATATTTTCCTGAGCTCGTTAAGGGTTTTGACAATTCACACTTGTCCTTCCTGCACCAAAGACATACTGGGGTCATAGTATGGAAATCTGCACAGTGGGTCTGGTCAGTGTATGTTCTGACTAGGATATAAAACAATGTTTGGGTGGATCTGTGTTCACAAGCGTATGAAAACTGAACCGATACCTCAGTAAAAATCTCAGAGCTAACCAAGCATGCCAATGTTTAGATTGCCAACAAGCCGTTTCGGCTTTGTACCATTTGGAAATGTAGGCAGCAATTTGACATGCATTTCAATTCTGCTCTCTGCTCAAACTCAAACACACCATAATACCGTTATCGATCCATCAAGCATTTGGTGTTTAATTTTCCTTCTTTTGCACTCCCAGTGTCTGCAGCCGGAAAAGTTGTGGTGGTTTCCGAGGAGACGGAGAAAAGCATGAAGGTGACTTGGCAGCCTGCACCCGGAAACGTTGTCAACTACCGGGTGACGTACAAGCCAGCGTCGGGAGGGCGACAGCTGGCTGCCAAGGTGCCTGGTGGTACCACCAACACCATCTTGAGACGCTTAACGCCCATGACCACCTACGACATCACGGTGCTGCCTGTGTACAAGCAGGGAGAAGGAAAAGCAAGGCAAGGAGTAGGAACCACACGTACGTTGGTCTATCATTAACCACAACTGAACTGTGCTCTGTGCTGCTTGCGTTAGCTTAGGGGAGTCCTGTGCAGTAGCTAGTTGTTGGAGGGTTATGCAGACTTGTATCATGTACTCATCATCAATCATCATCAACTACTAAATCTACGATAGGGCAGGAGAAAATGGGTCTCCAGAGGCCGCTAAGAACTAGCATTTTACCTGTAAATATCTAATATTTAACCTAATGTTTAGCCTAATTTTACTTCCACTTTATAGTCATCTGCTTATATAGTCATCTGCTTATATCAAATCTTCATGTTCTCTGTTCCAGTGTCACCGTACAAAGCCCCTAGAAACCTGCAGACCTCCGAGCCTGCTAGGACCAGTTTCAGAGTGACCTGGGACCCCGCTCCAGGGGAAGTCAAGGGCTACAAAGTCACTTTCCACCCCATTGGAAATGATATAGACCTGGGAGAGCTGCTGGTAGGACCCTATGACAACACTGTGGTTCTGGAGGAGCTCAGGTAGGTCTATCCTTGGAATGTAAAGTACAGTGCATTCGGAAAGTATTCAGACCCCTTGACTTTTTCCAAATTGTGTTAGGTTACAGCCTTATTCTAAAATGGATTAAATTAAACAGGTTTCGCAAATTTTAGCTAGTTATAAAAATAGAAAACTGAAATATCACATTTGCATAAGTATTCAGACCCTTTCCTCAGTACCTTTTTGAAGCACCATTGCCAGCGATTATAGTCTTGTTGGGTATGACGCTACAAGCTTGGCACACCTGTATTTGGTGAGTTTCTCCCATTCTTCTCTGCAGATCCTCTCAAAATCTTGTTTCTCATGGTCTGAGAGTCCTTTAGGTGCCTTTTGGCAAACTCCAAGCAGACTGTCATGTGCCTTTTACTGAGGAGTGGCTTCCTTCTGGTCATTCTACAGTAAAGGCCTGATTGGTGGAGTGCTGCAGAGGTGGTTGTCCTTCTGGAAGGTTCTCCCATCTCCACAAAGGAACTCTAGAGCTCTGTCAGAGTGACCATTGGTTATTGGTCACCTCCCTGACCAAGGCCCTTCACGCCTGATTGCTCAGTTTGACTGGGGGCTAGCTCTAGGAAGAGACTTGGTGGTTCCAAACTTCTTCCATTGAAGAAGCACGGAGGCCACTGTGTTCTTGGGGACCTTCAATTTTGGCACCCTTCCCCAGATCTGTGCCTTGACACAATCCTGTCTCGGAGCTCTACGAACAATTCCTTCCACCTCGTTGCTTGGTTTATGCTCTGACATGCGCTATCAACTGTGGGAGATTGTATAGACAGGTGTGTGGCTTTCCAAATCATGTCCAATCAATTGAATTTACCACAGGTGGACTCCAATGAAGTTGTAGAAACATTTCAAGGATGATCAATGGAAACAGGATGAACCTGAGATCAATTTCGAGTCTTATAGCAAAGGGTCTGAATACTTATGTAAATAAGGTATTTCTGTTTTTCTAAAATGTGTTTTTGCTTTGTCATTATGGGGTATTCTGTGTAGATTGCTGAGGAATTGTTTTTATTTAATCCATTTTAGAATAAGGCTGTAAATGTAACAAAATGTGAAAAAAGTGAAGGGGTCTGAATACTTTCCGAATGCACTGTATATCAGATGGTTTGTCACAGTTACTGTATTGCCTTGCAAAGATAGAATGAACTGTGCTGCCTTTTCATTATTTCACCAGTTTGTTGGGTCCGTCTATCAGTAATTTCTCTCAGACAAACTGACAAACTTGTTGAGATGAATGAAGTGTAACTGATTTAGTTGTTTTCTCACAGGGCTGGTACCAAGTACACAGTGAGTGTGTTTGGAATGTTCGAGGGGGGAGAGAGCCAGCCATTGGCTGGTGAGGAGAAGACCACTCTCTCTGACGCCCCTGAACCACCACTGTATGATGGAGGTAATGCCTCCTCTCAAACTCCTCCTACATGATTAATCATATAGCCAGCAACACCAGCCACACAGCACTTTTTATACAAGAGACTACACTGTAAAGTACTGTATTCACTTTATGCCCAGCCAATTAATAGGCACGGCGGCCATGTTGAAAAGTAAAAGGTCATGCATAAGGTGAATATTAGTCTGTAGGAATCGTATAAACAAGCTGTGATCCATTTTATAGAGGCAAAAGTGAAACAACACATTTTCCTCAAAGAACTCAACAGCCCTACACACTGGACACACACTGGTTGAATCAACGTTGTTTCACCGAAATGTGTCAATGTTTTGTGATGTGGAGTAAATGTGGAAAATACATTGGATTTGAAAAAAAGTCATCAACCAGCATTGTAAACATTGAAATTAAGGCTTACCTTCAACTTAAATACATTGACTCAACCTGACTAACAGGTTTGAACATCAATCTAATTTCAACATAATCATTAAAACTATGTATACATTGAAATTTAGTTGAAAATTCCTCAAAGAAATGTAAAAAAATGTTCCTATATCCTATATTCAATATACTGTATATTGGGTGGTTGAAATTACGTCGAATTTTATAGTTGGTTAGACATTTTATTTGGCCTTGTTTCAATGTTGATAGTAAAATGGTATGTTTGATTCAACGATACAGTTTTGCCTAACAGTGACTCCTACTGGTATATGAAGGGTAATGCACTTCACTGCGAACAAGTCTACCATCCAGATGCCTATCCTGTATGTACCCTGCTAAGCTTTGGAAACAAGCTGTGTTCAATTCAGCTGAACTATCATGTCAGACACCGATCAGGACACCGAGCGCCGTACTCATTAGCGTAGACAACCTAAATAACATTGAATAGTTTGAAGTAACTCCTCTAACTTTTCTTACACAAGCTGAATGTGAAAGTACACTGACACGGAATCCAAACCGGCTGTGCACGTGCGCCATCGTGCGTACATTTATTTTGTCCCCCCACACCAAACGCGATCACGACACGCAGGTTAAAATATCAAAACAAACTCTGAACCAATTACATTAATTTGGGGACAGGTCGAAAAGCATTCAACATGCATGGCAATTCAGCTTGTTAGCTTGCACTTGCTAGCTAATTTGTCCTATTTAGCTGACTTACTGTTGCTAGCTAATTTAAGATGGGAGAGGCAGGACTTGTAGCGCGATCTGCGTCAGAAATAGGAATGACTTCTATTTTAGCCCTTAATTCCACGTCACAATACGTTGACAAAATTACATTGAAACAATGTTGATTCAACCAGTGTATGTGCCCAATGGGTAATGACCAATATGATTTGAAATTCCTTTTCTAATCTCCCTCATCATACTTAAGAACTTATACAGCACATATATTATATGCTGTGACTTCTGCGGCCATAACCGAAGTGTGGGACATATATCACACTGTCCATTTTTCGTTAGGAAAAATCCCTCTAATCCCTCTCCCCATAAAAACAGACGAGTTGCCCTAAATGCCTTTCCTCAAAGCTAATTGTCTCACCAAATAACAGATGTAACTACTATTCCATCTGTTGGCTGCTCGCTTTTTCATCATTTCGTCACTTTGGGTTCCTTTTTATTTTTCTGGATCCAGCAGCACCTAAGAGCAGCAGAATTGACCCAAAAATATATAATCTGTTTGCAATTATAAATGTTTTACAACCTCATGGGTGTGAGCGCGCGGCACGGCACAGGGTAGTGAGTGTTAGGAGAGGAACGAGAGAGAGGAAAATGTTATGTGTTTTAAGGAAGGCTCCAGAGGCCAGTCCTGACCCTCAGCTGCCTGGAAGGCCTCCTCTAATAGAGAGCAGATTCAGTGACAAGACTCTGTCAGTCAGTCGCCCACAATAATATAATTTAATAGAGGAGGCAGAAAACCCCTTCTTCACCCCATAACCCCCTTCTCCTCACCCAGTACTCCTCAATTTAATCCCCCATCCTGATCCTGAGGGAGGACTGAGAGTAAGAGAGAAGAGGGGATTAGGTGCACTAAAAGTGCCTAAAGTAATATGTACATCAGCCTCCCTCTCCTTTGAACACATTTTTACAAGAGACAGTAATGAACATTTTTGTCTCCCGGTTTCCACTTTTAAAGTTTCTTTCTTCTCCCTGTAAATAAAAGATAACCTTCTCTTGAGTGACAGATACGTATGTGCTGCAATGCACAAGTTGTAAAGCTAACTTTGAATTTATAGTGCCATTAACAGGGACTGGACGTGAATTTATTGACTTGGCGAAATGCACATTGCAGTCAAAGGGCAAACATCTGGCGTGGCCAATAAATCTTCCCCTCTTGTCTCTGTCCGATAGCCTTAGATCATTTTCTTTATTACGACTAACGAAAACAGACTGTAGTCTGAACGGCCCGGCGGTTCAGACACTCTCGGACCCTCACACTTCGCTGGGCATCTGTTTATCTGTGGGTCGCATGGGGAGGGAAAGAGAAGTCTGTAAATCAAACATGTAACAGCGGCAGATTGCGCAATCTGTGCGTTGCTGCCACACCTGCGGTCTTAACAGACTGCGGACTAGTCCTTCTTCTCATCATGCAGGTGTCCAGGAACACAGCGAAGAGCTGTGCCAGTGAGGAATGCACAGTAGCTCTCACCAAGGAGGCCCTCGTATATATCACATCAGGAGGGCTTCTTTTTTGTTGTTCCCCGGGGAGAGGCTGAGGAGCGGCCAGAGAAGAACACTCCTCAGACATAGGGAGCGAGAGATCATCTCGGAAGAAAAGAAGACAACCATTATATTGACACCTGGAAATGAAATGTGTGATGATGAAAATGGCTCGTAACCCTGAAAATAGAATGGAAATGTGTTTTTACTGCTTGCTTGTAAAGAGACAGATATAGATGTGTTTGGGAATTCTGTGTGATGTTCTGTGAATCCATGTCAACAATGTCATGTCAATGACCTCTTTTCTTTCCTACTCCTTCACTTCCCTTCTCACTCATGCATTTTGAACACCTTTGCCCTCATAACCCCAGCTGTGTTACATCTGAAACTGCATGATAATAACTAGTGCCCCATCACTGTTCTGTACTGTCTCTCTGACCTGTAACCTCTGACCTCTCAGATGTGGTGTGTAAGACCAAAGCCCGGGCTGATATTGTCCTGCTGGTCGATGGCTCCTGGAGTATCGGCCGTCTGAACTTTAAGACCATCCGCTCCTTCATCTCTCGCATGGTGGGAGTCTTTGACATCAGCCCTGACAGGGTCCAGATTGGTAGGTTAAACCTCAGTGTGCCTGAAGTCTCACAGGACACGCGCATTCCTGCAACCTGCTGCAGACAACACTATTGTGTCTCCACTCTTTAGTCATTTTCTAGGCATGATCATGTTGGAGGGTTATACAAGGCATCTGATCTGACAGAGGCTCCGTGTGTTTCTCTTAGGTCTGGCCCAGTACAGTGGTGACCCCAAGACTGAGTGGCACCTGAACGCCCACAGGACCAGGGCTTCCCTGCTGGAAGCTGTAGCCAACCTGCCCTACAAAGGAGGCAACACCCTCACTGGTACTGTACTCAATCAACAACCACAACCTCCATTCAGAGACTGTTGTATACCGTCAGTCCCATTTAAAGGTCTATCATGTTCAAGCTTCTATTGGCTATTTAGATGGCTACTGAAGGAAGTTCCAGTTCATAAACTTCCAAATGAAAACTGTGCCTCTGCTTTGGTTGTTGGCGGTTGGGCTGTTTGTGTGATAGCCAGAAGGTGAAGGAAACTGAATTGTATGCTCCATTATGCGAATAAAACTGAGTTGTTCCTAATCTCCTTGCTCTTTAGCTGCCTTGTTGGAAAGGCCTCTGAGAAATGATTAAACCATATAATCAGTGTGAATAATTGTTTCGTCCCTCGTTGCAGGTCTCGCTTTAAACTACATCCTCCAGAACAATTTCAAGGAAAATGTTGGGATGAGACCCAACGCTCGTAAGATCGGAGTGCTGGTCACTGATGGCAAGTCTCAGGATGACATCATTGCCAACTCCCAGAACCTGCGTGACCAGGGCATTGAGCTGTATGCCATTGGTGAGTCTCAGCCATCGTCACTAGGCAGTTTTACCTTTGCTCTATTTTGAGTAGATAGGACGTCTGAAGCTCCTTGTATCTGTCTTAACTCAAATAACGGCAGTTATCTTTGTCATCTTGAAGTACAGTGTGAATGCTCAAGTTGCCCCAGAATAATTCCTTACACACCTTTGCCATTCTCCACTTATCTTCCTCATTAAATATCTGTAATGTATCCTTAACCTGCTCTGAGGGGATAGCTGACTTGATGTCCCTGTTTGACTCCTCCTAGGTGTGAAGAACGCTGATGAGAATGAGCTGAGGTCCATCGCCACTGACCCGGATGAGATCCACATGTACAACGTGGCTGACTTCTCCTTCCTGTTGGACATAGTGGATGACCTGACCAATAACCTCTGTAACAGCGTCAAGGGACCAGGTACATTCAGGCCGGCATTACTGTACATTCCCTGCCGTGACAGTTAAGGTGGCAGTCTAAATAGGCTATGTAGGTTATCCCTCAGTCTTATTACTAATGCTTTCAAGGCTCATATTTACAGTGTCTCAGAGTAAAAGTGCTGACCTAGGATCAGCTTTGCATTTAAAATCATAATGAATAAGGGGGGTGGGGGGACCTGAGCCCATATTCTCAAACCATTTTAGAGTAGGAGTGCTGATCTAGGATCTGTCCATATAATCTTAATCATTATGATCTAAAAGGCTAGACTGAGCCTAGATCAGCACTTTTACTTTGAGACTCTTTGTGAATACGGGGGATGATCTCTGCAGCCAGCTGTGTTGTGTTGTGTGAGGCTGTAGTTATGTAAACAGGGTTTAGGTCATGGCTAGAGGAGACCCTCAGTAGAGTAGCATGTCTGGTGCACCAGGGGAGACAACACAAGGAGCTGAAGGCCAGCCAACCACTGGAAATCATTTAGAATCTAAAGCCCTCTTTCCCCACCGATAGTTTATTTTTCCTCTCTAAAATGAGAAATAGTCTGCTCCTTAATCAAATTCAAAAGATGTAACTGAATACGATGTAGGGTACATTTTTTAGGAAAGACTTAGACTGTCTATATGTCTGTCTCCTGGATTTTCTGCAAGGGAGCTGTTTCCAGATCTGCGAAAGATGCAATGAGATCCTATGCTTAGGGTTGTTTTAACCCCCCTCTTTTCCCTGATAGGTGGTGGCCCCGATGCGCCCACTGACCTGGTGACCTCGGAGGTGACCCACTACTCGTTCCGTGCCAGCTGGACAGGCCCTGAAGGTCCGGTGGAGAAGTACCGTGTGGAATACATGACCTTGTCTGGACGCCCTCAGAAGGTTAGTACCCCTAACGTCCACCCGAGCGGTAACCACGACCAACCCCAAACTCCTCTGCCAATCCCCCTCTATCAGCCTCCCAGACCCCTCTGTCACTCCAACACTGGGCCTGAGGATGGAAGCAGGTTGTAGTAAAGCCTATGTTCTGTGACTTACTGAATAAAGATGAAAGAGATTACATTAGAATTCATCCTTACCCCACACTTAACTTTCACTGCAGGGTATTGGCTCCAGTGTACTAGCATGGGGTAGGCTAGCTGCTAGATCCACTTCCAACTCCTGGGACTCCAATTTCATTTAAAAAGTGTTTTAGTCCAACTCTCATGGTTTGGTGAGGCAGTGGTCTAGTATGTGATCTAAGTTGTTTTTGTGTTTGGCTCTTATAGAAACGCACACTGGGTTGTAAACGGTAGAGTTTGGTCAGAGTTCTGCAACTTAATTCGTGGTTCAATTGAAACCAGATGCATCAACACAGGAAACACTTATAGCTGTAGTTTGTTGTCTTGTTTGTCTTGTTTGTCCGGCCAATAGAAACAAACCTTTCCAATGCAAGTGAATGGGTTACGTAAAATAGACATTCCAAGTCATTCTCCATATTCATGCTGTGTTCGCCTGGTTCATGTGCACTCTTGCTGTCTGGTTGTAGATGTTTGTTGATGGCTCAGTGACCACAGCCATGCTGCCCAACCTGAACCCTCTGACTGAGTATCTGGTCAACGTCTACTCCGTCATTGGAGAGGAGAGCAGTGATCCACTGAAGGGGGCTGAAACCACCTGTGAGTCCTAATCTGTTTTTCTGTGTTCTTCTTTGATCCTCTATACCCCCCCAGCACTACACAGCTGATTCAAATAACTAACTCATCATTAAGTTTTGATTATTTGAATCAGCTGTATAGTGCTCAGGCAAAAAACGGTCCTGGGTTGCCCCAGGACTGAGGTTGAGAAACTCAGAGAAACTCAAACTATACTGTACCTGTCCATTACTGTGCTTCAACATACCTGTGTCCCAAACGTAATCCCTGTGGGATCAACTAATGGACATCTTTGGGACTGTAAAACAAACATTCTTCCAGTATATTAAGCACACCCTGTTCCTGTGATGCTTGTGTGGTCCCTGTGTTCAACATTAAAGAAAAAACAAAACTGTTTTGTTTATGATACCATATGAGGCTTAAAGACAGCATCATTGTAATAACAAATATATATATGCACCCACTCACTCTCTGCAGCGAGAATTAAGTGTTTCTTTAACATTGTTCTTCAGCTTTACTTTATTTGTACTCTAGAATAGCGTCATTTTATGAAGCAAGTCATTTCTCCATAAAAGCGGCCATAAAATAACTCATTGTTTAGTTCTCACCATATGAAATCTGCATGGCTGCGTCTCACTGCGAACATGCCGTTTTGGATGGTATTGTGGGCGCGTGTGTTTGTGTGCATGTGTGTTTAGAATCTCACAGTGTTCACCTCTCCCTGTTTCCCTGTCCAGTGCCCCTCAGCGCGGTGAGGAAGATGACAATCTACGAGGAGCGTCCCACCACCATGAGGGTGAAGTGGGAGGAGGCAGTGGGCGCCACGGGCTACATGCTGCTCTACAGTGCCATCAATGCCACCGAGCCCTCTGTGGACAAAGAGGTGAGAAGGCCGGGCCAGAGAGAGAGAGGTCTGGCTGGGACTCCAGGCCAGACCAGCTGTGGAACTGACACAGTCAAAGTCTCCACTACACACACACACGTACACACACACACGCACACACACACACACACACACACACACACACACACACACACACACACACACACACACACACACACACACACACACACACACACACACACACACACACACACACACATGCTGCCAATGACCAAATACACCGGTCCCCTGCCAATGTCTCCTGACAGCATGCAGATGTCAGTTACAAAGTGAGCCATGTTTTAACTCTCGTTTTACGGACAGCGAGTCAACAAAACACACAATTATTGAGACTCAGAGGGATGCAAGGATTTATTTGCTTACTGTGGCAGGATATTAGTCCCGGAGGTGTCAAATCCAGAGGGTAAGATCGTCTGTAGTATTGGCAACACTTAGATCGTTTCAGCACACTGGACACCACCAAAGATTTGCAATCTGTTCATCTAAACTGCCTGTCTGAATGACAGTAAGCCTTGTAAAGGTTTGTTCCTAAGGTTTGTCCTGTTATGGTCCTCCCCTGCAGATTAGAGTTGGAGAGGACACGACTGATGTCCAGCTGATGCAGCTGATCCCCAACACAGCGTACACTCTGTCCATCTTCGCCCTGCATGGGGAGTCAGCCAGCGACCCCCTCACCAAGCAAGGAGTCACACGTACGTGCAGTGAAGAATTCCTCTACATTCACATTCATGTTCATGTTTTACTATCTGTGCTTCATGGACGGTAAAGGACGACAGGTCCTTACTCCTACAGAGTAAACCAGGGCTCCTCACTCCCAAGGTTATGGAACTAAAGTGATTAAAGGAATAACATATGGAATTTAGTAATCCTCATCTTTCTGTCCCTCTGTCCCCTCCATAGTGCCCATGCCCCCTGCTGGAGAGCTGAGGGTCAGAGACGTTACCCACAGCGCCCTGAAGATGAACTGGGACGCAGCACCTGGAGCCGTCCTCAAATACATCATCACCTACAAGCCTGACGAGGGAGAAGCCAAAGAGGTGAGACTCAATGGTCACAATACATCTGTTGGATACAGACGGTAGTGAAAGCAATACTCAGCACCCTAGATAGATACTCCCCCTGGGACTGAGGTATAGGCCTAGCTAGTCCACCTACTGGTGACAGCAGAATCCAGCTCCTGTGCTTAGCCCGTTCTCTGTTTATGCCATAATAAGCCATGATAGTGATCCTGGATAGAGAGCTAGATACTTTTTACAGATAATTTGAGGTATGACATTAGACAGCATAATGGGAAAGGCAGCTGGTGAGAAGGGTATGCAGGGGACCTCTGGGGCTTTGCTTTTGGACCAGGTACCTGGTGGAATGATCACACCACTGTCGGCAGGAGATGGGGAGAGCAGGTCCCTGCCCCGCATCCTGGGGTATAAATCACGTGGCGGTACGCAAATCACATGTCCCTCCATTGGACTTAAGAGATGAAAAGCACATCTACGCGTCTGATTGGGATGCCGTGGCGGTGGTGGAGGGGAGGGGAGCGGTGGCTAACCTCATGCCCAGAAAGTGGCAGCGGTATGGGCTAGCTGATGGATGATGACACAGGCCTGGATTAGCAGCTCCAGCACTGTTCCTGACACTGAGAAAACAGGAAGGGCTCTTCTTCTGCATCCAAGAAAGAACATTTGCTGTGGCTTTATGATCCAGAGCCCCTCGCAAAGAAGTTTCTCCCCAAACAACTTTGAATGCAAAAACAATAAGCCAAAAGAAAGACAGAGATTCCGGACTAAGGAACATTAGGAATGGTGTGGTCATGAGATTCCAGCAGTGGTGGAAAAAGTACTCAATTCTCAATTGTCATCTTAATAGAAAATGACTCAAGTAAAAGTGAAAGTCACCCAGTAAAATACTACTTGAGTTAAAGTCTAAAATTATTTGGTTTTAAATATACTTAAGTATCAAAAGTAAAACTATGAATCATTTAAAATTCCTTATATTAAGCAAACCAGATTGAACAATTATTTTTTATTTTTTATTTATTTACAGATAGCCAGGGTCACACTCCAACACTCAGACGTCATTTAAAAACAAAGCATTTGTGTTTAGTGAGTCTGCCAGATCAGAGGCAGCAGGGATGACCAGGGATATTCTCTTGATAAGTGTGTGAATTGGACCATTTTCTATCCTGCTCAGCATTCAAAATGTAATGAGTACTTTTGGGGGTCAGGGAAAATGTATAGATTAAAAAGTACATCATTTTCTTTACCAATGCAGTGAAGTAAAAGATGTCAAAATATAAATACTAAAGTAAAGTACAGATGCCCCCAAAAAGTTGTACTTTAATGTATTTTTATTTAAGTACTTTACACCACTGGATTCCAGAGGCATGAAAAGCAATGGAGAAGTTAATGGTGCATTTTGAAGAAACAAAAACATACTACTGCTTCTACTTTGACAGAATATTTGTTTTGTTCATTGTTTATCCCTCTCCACCTCCGGATGTGCTGAGGATTTAAACATTTCCTGTGAAGGAAGTGAAGTTTATAGACTGTCTCGCCGGATGTTTACAAGGTCGTCCAGAGTTCTCTCACAGACTCATCATCGAGACCAGAATGAGACTTTGGAAGCCATTCAACGTGGCCTTGATGATGACATTATTACTCATTATTACTAACCCTAACCCTTCATTTACAACAAAAAAAGTAGTCATTCAGCTGTTGATACAAGCACGCTTTAAAACCTAATATCTGTCACACAAAGAAGCTTGATTTTAACAAGGATGATTTCTTGGTCTGCAGCTTGAAGTGGGCGGAGGCGTGACCGCCAAAGCCCTGGACAACCTCATCTCTCAGACTGAGTATGACCTTGCTGTTACACCCATCTACGACGAGGGAGCTGGCAACCCCATGCTCAACACAGCCATCACAGGTACAGTACAGTTACACAGCTTAGTACAGGGTTAACACACTGGGTTTACACTCCATGGAAGTCACACTCACTACTATATAGTAGGTAAGGCCTGACCAGGAAAAACATCATTGATGGCATGGCAATCTCACCAATATCATTTTCCCTTTCTTCTGTCTAGATGTTGTTCCTGCTCCCAAGAACCTGCGTTTCTCTGAGGTGACCCAGACCAGCTTCAGAGCTCACTGGGACTATGGTGCCCCTGATGTGGCCCTCTACCGTATCGGCTGGACCAAGAAGGGAGAAACCAACTTCCAATATGTAAGAGCACTAGTATTACTGGTTCTCATCTTTTAATATACAACAAAACCTGTCGAATGAGGCAAAACATTTGGCCAAAAGTGTCAACAAACCCTTACAAGCAAAGCAATTGATGGCTTTGGGTAGTTTAAAGTCTCACAGGTGTTCTAGCTCCTTAAGGTCCATTGTGTTGTGTCTCCCAGGCCATCCTGAACAGTGATGAGACCAGTAATGTGTTGGAGAACCTAGAGCCAGACACTCTGTACGACGTGTCCGTCACCGCCATCTACCCTGACGAGTCTGAGAGTGAAGACCTGCTTGGCAGCCAGAGAACATGTAAGTCCATCATCTAATCTAATGCCACCGCAACACATCAATCAAGATACATAGTTGTAGATTCCCATCCATGCCTGATGAGATTTACTAATAAGAGCTCATTATATTTCTGTTTCTCTCTCCAGTGTCCAAGGTCATCATCACGCCTGGTAAGTTTGTCTTTTGCAATCAAGCAAAATCCATACAGCACTCCGAGAGAGCATGCGTTTGAATCAAATTACACAGGTTATCACAATCCAGAAGGTAAAATGTGAAGATGATCTGTTTTGGTTGGATGTGTGTTTAAGTGGTTGCTTATGTTGTTGTGTTTGTTCCCAGCCCCCACAGGCCCTCCCCAGAACCTGCAGGTGTTCAATGCCACCACCACCACTCTGAACGTCAAGTGGGACCACGCCCCTGGTCGTGTCCAGAACTACAAGATCACATACATCCCAATCGCCGGAGGCAAGACCCAGTCGGTAAGAACCAGCCAGTAGCCACATGGCTCAGCTTAAGCATCACACTCCCAAGTCCCAAGCCTTTCATGGTGCTAATTGTTTAATTCTAACCATCCTCTGGATGATGAAAGGAAAAGGAACTCTTTGAGGATCATGTCCATGGAGGCCTTGTAGCACGACACACAATCACCTTGTTCGTGTGATAGACAGATCATATAAACCTATGAGAGTCTCCCACTGAAATCCCCCCCAGTAAAACATCAAGATGACAGGGTACATTGTAGGAGCACATGTGGGTCAGGGACATTGACCAGAGCCTCAGGGGAGTGAGTGTTATCAGTGAGGAAAGAGGGAGAGGTGGAGATGGAATGCCTGGGCTCAGCCGGGTTGTGTGTGTGTGTTTCTCTGTCTGTGTGTGTGTGTGTTTATGTAACAGGACGGGAGTGTGGTACCAAGGGTCGTTGACCTCAGACTGTTACAGGGTTACACAATGCTGTCTGGCCTTGCTGCTGCTCCACTCTAGAACTGGATAGTAGTTAGTCAGACAGGCTTTTTTCATCAGGCCAGATGTTTAGGCGCTTAGAGTTTGCGTGATGCAAAGGCACACAAAGAGAGAGAGAGATACAGCAAATGGATGGAGGCCATTTGAGATGTTTTCTCTCTCTTATCAGACATACATACATGTAATGTATGATAGGTCTGCCATGTTGGAGTTCAAGGGTAGCTAGCGTAATGTGAGTTTTTTGTCCATTCAGAGTTTCCATTGCAATGCGAGACGGAATGTTTTCCATTTTTTAATTAGAGGAGGGGAAACCTAGTTCTGCCCAGCGGCCATCTGTCCACCGGTTTCTGCGATGATGTCACGTGCTAAACGTTGAGGCATTGTTGAAAAGCTGGAAGCTAATGAGCCAAGCTTAGCCAAGTGTTTCTGGTTCACTGACAGCTTTTCAACAAGTATGGAGAGCTCAGGAGGCCTCGTTTTGTTTCATTTGTGACAACCGGTCTGTGTAGGAAATGGGAGACACACGCTCCATGCTTGTGTACAAGGAAAATTGTCTTGGTGCCAAATAACATGACTTCCATCATACGGTTTCCCATTGCCTGCTGATAAGCGTTTTCCCCAGGCAACACAAAGCATAACTTGAAAACCCACACTCACGCACACACACACAGAGTTTACTGAGTCAGCCGTCTCTGTGAGGCGAAGCAACCCAGAAGTGTTCCTTTCAATACAGTGTCCCCCTGGTAAAAAAAGAAGAAGAATTTTTCTTTTGTTAAACGATGCACTAAATCCCCGCTCATACCTCTAAGACAACACATCCCACTGGAGAATAGATTTACCTTGGCTCTTACAATAACAAAGTGCAAAAATGCTCGCTGCATCCTCGGACAAAGATGTTGACAGTCTGCTATTGCTCAACCCGAATTCTTTCGATCAAGTTGCCGACACTGACAGAAAACTGTCAAGGGAGAGAAGATAGAAACAGAGGCATCCACATCTAATGAGAAAATAAATATATTTTTTCCTGTTCATGTCTTCTGAGGCCACGCTGAAGAAATGATTTGATGCACTTGTAATCTGAAGGGAATATAAGAACCATTCATGTTTGATCCAATCATTTAAAAATGAGTCAGCCCTTAGGCCCTTAGTGCAATCATTGACCAGGTGAGAACAGTCATTTTAATCTGTCCTCATCCCCCAACAGACGCAGATCGGAGGGAAGAAGAACACGGTGCTTCTCCCCAAGCTGACCCCTGACACTCCCTACTCCATCACCGTTGCGGCCATCTACGGCAGTGGGGAGAGCAAGGACATCTCTGGCATCGGAAAGACAAGTGAGTGACCTTGCTATGGCCTGTCGAAGGCGATTACATCATGTTCCCTTTTGGCCTCTCAGCTGCACCTTCCCTCCCTCAGGGAACCAGGGTTACATTTGATGCCTAGATGAAGATGTTAAAGGGTCCCTAAATACTGTCTTAGTAAACCATAGATTCACACCTACCATATGCCACGTCTGTACCTCCACGTGCATTTGAACATCAGAACCTCAGGGTTCTCATTCCATATAGTATGAATCCTATGGCCTCCCTTCTCTCTCTCCAGAGCCTCTGGGAGGAGTGAGGAACCTCCAGGTCACTGACCCCACCACCAGCACCCTGAACGTCCAATGGGAGGCTGCCGAGGGCAACGTCCGCCAGTACAAGATCTACTATGTACCTGCTGCTGGAGGAGCTGAGGATGTGGTAGGCTGAGCCACCTCTAACCAATCACTACTGAATTTCACTATGGAATGCACACACATCCGTTATCAAATCCATGATCTACTGCTAAAAGAATACTACACTGATACTTGGCATATTCACTCAGACAGTCAAACACACATGCAGAAATACTGTTCCTTAACCAGACGTTTTATATCAGATCAGCTCTGTATATCTAATATGACTGTTGTGTGGGTATGTGTATTCACAGGCCCAGGTCTCTGGTACTACCACCAGCACTGTGCTGAAGAACCTGATGTCTGACACCCTCTACACCGTCACTGTGGTCCCTGTCTACCCCCCTGGAGAGGGCAAACGCATGTCTGAGAACGGCAAGACACGTGAGTCCACGTACAGGTTTACTGTCAGGATGGTTAATGTTCTGTAGTACAGCTTCAACAACCCTTTTCTCATGGTAATTGTCACGCTATACCATATGGTCACTCTAGAATGTAACGAAGAACTGGTGTTCAATACGACATGATTGTATTTCTACCGTTATTAGTTCAGAATTTCCTGAGGAGAAGATTGTACAGTATGCTAAGGCTACAATATCAGATTACGAGTTGGGAGTCGTTTCGTCGTTCTTTGAGAGCTGGCTTATCTGTAGAGCATACACTTCCGGGCCTTGTATTGGCTTATCTGTAGAGCATACACTCCCGGGCCTTGTATTGGCTTATCTGTAGAGCATACACTCCCGGGCCTTGTATTGACTTATCTGTAGAGCATACACTCCCGGGCCTTGTATTGACCTTGAGCATACACTTTGTATTGACTTATCTGTAGAGCATACACTCCCGGGCCTTGTATTGACTTATCTGTAGAGCATACACTCCCGGGCCTTGTATTGACTTATCTGTAGAGCATACACTTCCGGGCCTTGTATTGACTTATCTGTAGAGCATACACTTCCGGGCCTTGTATTGACTTATCTGTAGAGCATACACTCCCGGGCCTTGGGCCTTGTATTGACTTATCTGTAGAGCATACACTCCCGGGCCTTGTATTGACATCTGTAGAGCATACCGGGCCTTGTATTGACTTATCTGGGCCTTGATTGACTTATCTGTAGAGCATACACTCCCGGGCCTTGTATTGACTTATCTGTAGAGCATACACTCCCGGGCCTTGTATTGACTTATCTGTAGAGCATACACTCCCGGGCCTTGTATTGACTTATCTGTAGAGCATACACTCCCGGGCCTTGTATTGACTTATCTGTAGAGCATACACTCCCGGGCCTTGTATTGACTTGCTTATTCCTTATGCCAGTAAAGTCTTGGATATATGAATTTTCCTCGTAAAATAAGCCAAACCCCTTTCATATCTGAAGGCAATGCCAAAAATATCTAACATGGTTTGCTTCTCATGTGTTTACAGCTGAAATATCCACTTCAATGCTTGATAGAGGGATTCACTGTAGACACTATATTTAGTTTATTAGCTGTTTTCACTTTCCCACAGTTATAAGGCTGGGCCTCCCCTCAGTATGACTCAGTCCTTAGGGGTCTGATTGCACAGCAAAGGAATTCCTCTGCGTTGGCAACACTAGTGGTGTCTCCAGCCTTACCGTAACGGGGTCCATTTATGGGGTGTAATGCCTGGTTGTGGTGGTGGTAGCACCACGGGGGGGGAGAGGGCTGGTATGACGTCTTTTTTCGACATTCAACTCAGCAGTCTTCTCTAGACTGGTTATATTTATGTCATTACTGTTACTGGAAACCTTATCCCCCCCCCATCAGAACGTACCTCAGGGGACACCGAGCAATGACAGCGTTGAAGTTTTTGATCTCTATCAGAAGTGTGGGACTCTACATCTGCATTCTCCATTCTCAGTGGAATCCATGTCTCTTCAGGCAGTCTGACAAACGTTGTTAATCAAACTTAACAGATATATTTTACCGTGGCCTTGGGTCATCTCGTTCAATTTCAGAGATGGATGTATTGCTCTGACGGAGGCCATCGATATGGGCTACCTGTTGATGATGTGCTTTCATGGTGAAGTCCTTTCCTTCTTTGTCCCTGGCCAATACTGTCTGGTCTCTAAGTAAAGAGGCTCACCATGTACTTCCCACTCTGTCTTTATGAGGGTACATTGCTGAGTGGTACAAAGACTGGAAACATCTGCTTTAGTTTTAAAGGCAATTCTCAGGGGGCTTCAGACCTACTCTCCTCTTCTTCTGAACAACCGTTAGCTACTGTAGGTATTTTAGTGTTGTTTACTGAAGGTGTACAGTGTAAAGCTGATGTATGTTTAGAGCAGAGTCTGTGTGGTATTGAAGACTGGCCAACTATGTTGTGTTTTGCTGCAGTTTTAATGGTTGAGTCAACTAGTATGTATTGTACACAGGCCCAGTGAAAGCTTTGATGGCTTCAAGGCGAACATTCCCTAGTGTCTCATTCAGGCACCAATAAATCTTTAGTCAGACTCTCTAATTTATATTTTCAGCTGCTGTTCTCAACCCAACTCTCTTATTTTCCCCCTCTCCCCTGTCTCTCTATCCGTTCCTCCATCTCTGTGTCTCTCTCTATAGTGGAGCGTATTCCAGTGAGGAACATCCAAGTCTTCGGCCCCACCACTAACACCCTGAACGTACGCTGGGAGCCCGCCTCTGGCGAGGTCGTGCAGTACAGGGTTGTCTACGCCCCCCTGAGCGGCACCAAGCCCTCCGAGTCGGTGAGTCACCACCAAGGAGACCCACAGGGCCTCTGATTGACCCCGCCCCAGGTCAGAGGTCAAATGTCAGAGTCCAGGGACTTGGGGTGTGTGCAAGGGTGGCCGAGTCCAACGCTTCAAGTTAATTTGCAGCACTACAGCTCTTTGTGAAGGGACAGAACGGAGCAACATCAACCTCGCCCCTGACTTAATGTTAGTTAAAGAAAGCTCTGTCTGTCTGTGCTCCACATGGACTCTCTCTCTGGTGGCAGTTTTATTTAACAGTCTAGTACTGGTTTAAGGCGAGATGTTCATGTTTGTTCATTAAAACAGGAAACCCCATCTGGGCTTTTTCCCTCCTTATCTGGCATGGCTGTGCCCACCTCTCTGGAGTTATGAAGTATGTATGGAGAAGCCCCACAAACTACTAGTAGAGCGTTACTTGACACTGCGCAAACAGCCACATCTGTGAGAAGCATTGAGACACTGAGACCCTGTTTTTATTTAAAGTCAAAGAACATTAGTTCTTTGAAGAGTGATGCCATTCCATTTGATTGATAGCTAGAGGTGCTCTCGTTTTTAAAATAAATTAATCACATTTTGTTTCTTGGGGAATATTATGATGGACTCAGGGCTGGGCTTTTCCAGTACCAGAGCCAGCTTTCCATGTCAGCATGTGGCCAGTGTCACGGCCTACCATCAAATTAAACACTGGGAGATTTGGTGTATGCTTTAACCAGATTAGGAAAGCAGCTTTGTAATATTGGGTTTACCTCTTGAGAGGAATATGTTGCTATTAAACCCAGAGCAGAGACCGAAGAAAGGGTTTGATGATGCTCGTCAGAAACATGTGAAACAGAGAGATAAAAAAAAGCACGCATTGAGCATGATGCCATGGTGCTTTGGGTCAGAAGTGAGAGTGAAACCAGATGGCTGTGGACAGGACTCCTGTATATTTTGTATAGTATGTGACTCTAGGTGACTAGGACATGGCAGGTAGATGAGAAGAGACTCGTTTCCCTTTGAGATCATGTTGGCAAGACACAGGCAAGTGGTGTCTGGTATCCAGTATGGGTGAGCTAACACAGACACATACAGACGACGGATAGTCAGTCAGATAGGTCATAAGAGCCAGGCGGCTGTAAGGAACTGTCAGCACATTACGTTAGTTACTCAGTGTGTTATT
The DNA here is from genome assembly GCF_018296145.1 of Oncorhynchus tshawytscha. Classification (NCBI taxonomy): domain Eukaryota; kingdom Metazoa; phylum Chordata; class Actinopteri; order Salmoniformes; family Salmonidae; genus Oncorhynchus; species Oncorhynchus tshawytscha. Next base: position 35,366,153 of record NC_056436.1, on the reverse strand, counting down.
TCCCTGACTCTCTGGATGGGTCCTACATCATTGACATCAAAGCATCATTTTGTTCCCCCTTTCAGTGAGCACTGAGCAGTGACAACACAAGAGGTTGTTGAGTGAGGTGAGGACAAGCTTGTCAGGGTTGTCACATGAAACAGCTGTCAGGCTGGGAGGGTCATAGCTGCTAGGACCATGCGGGTCATAACAGCATAATGGCATGCTTGTTGTTTTCCCCATACAGCTGACACATTTTGAAAACAGGAAGTACTCCTTCCCGATCTGGATGTTGCAGTGAAGGCTAGCCTAACTGTTCTTCTACAGATCTCCTTGTTAGTACTGTTCATTCTGTGGGTATGAGGGTAGTAGTTTGATTGAATCCATCCCCCTGTAAGGCCTGCTGTTTGCTTCATCCTCCCATTGTGCCCAGTCCTTCATCATTGACCCCTGTGTCTCTCTCCTCTCTGTCCCTATTCAGATCCTGGTCCCTGGGACATCCACCACCACCCTGCTAGAGCAGCTGGTCCCAGACACGTCCTACAACGTGGGAGTGGTCGCCATCTATACTGACGGAGAAGGACCGCCGGCCGAAGACGAGGGCAAAACACGTAAGATCCACTAAATCACACATAAGATCCTGTGGCCTTTACAGGTTTATCCACGTCCACCTATTCGCTTGATATCGTGCTAACTTCCTTACTATCCCGGTCCCAGTTCCCCGCAGTGGCCCAAGGAACATGCGTGTGTATGATGCCACCACCAGCTCTCTGACCGTGGCATGGGAACATGCTGAAGGTCCAGTGCAGCAGTACAAGATCACCTACGCCCCCACCACTGGAGACCCCATTGAGGAGCACGTAAGCACCCATATTGCTGATATGTCTCAGGAAATTCTCATCAAACACCACCAAGGTTTTATGTGGCCCAAGGCACGTGTGGCCCAAGGCACGTGTGGCCCAAAGTCCTTATTTATCCTCTGTTTGAAGTACCTGTAGTTTCAAATAGTCATGCAGTGTCCTGCCTGTATGTCCTGTAGACTATGGTTCCTGGGAACAGAAATACTGTCATCCTGCCCAACCTGGATCCAGACACTCCCTATAAGATCAACGTGCAGGCCATCTACCTTGACGGACCAGGAGGAGATCTGGATGGAGACGGACACACAGGTATGCTAACACATTGTATGCTTGGTCCTCTATGCAACATGATAGAATAACAGACCCACACGGCGCTCCACAAATGCACAGCTATTACATACTGGAAGTCATAGTCCCGCGCACTCACTCACACACACACACACACACACACACACACACACACACACACACACACACACACACACACACACACACACACACACACACACACACACACACACACACACACACACACACACACACACAGTTAATGGAGAGAAAGAATTACCAGTAGAGGGGTTTTATAAACTCAGCCACTGATAATTATCCTAGATCTAAGAAACAATAGAAACTGCATGACTTGGCTTCAGCTCAGTCTGCCTGTTTATGCCAGAGACGTGAACTGGCTGTCCTCCAATGGGAGAACTCATACGGAAGCTGCCCAATACTCAGTCTCATTTCCCCTAACAAATTATACCACATCAAAGCAAATACATAGCGTAGGATCGCATGGCTATGATATTCATGTTCAAAGCGTTTAAATATGTTGTTAATATGTTTTGAATGTCTGTGTTTCCTTCCCCACAGTTGGCATGCTGGGGCCTCAGAACCTGAGAGTGTCAGATGAGTGGTACACTCGCTTCAGAGTGTCCTGGGACCCCGCCCCCTCCAGAGTGGTGGGCTACAAACTGGTCTACTCACCTGCAGGTCAGATAGCTACTGTTCTATTCTATTCAGCCGTGAAAGTACATTGTCTGACGACAAATCACTTGACTTGCTTAATATACCTATCCTGCTAAAGAAGAAAGTCACAGATATATTGAAGATGTGATTGCTTGCCTGCTGTTATTGACCTGGAGTGTCCCTGTCTGTGCTTGAAGGTACTGATCAGACCATGGAGACTTTCGTTGGAGATGTGACCACCTACCAGCTGCCCAACCTGCAGCCAGGAACCACCTATGACCTCAAGGTGTTAGCCCAGTATGACGCTGGCCTTAGCGGACCTCTCATTGGACAAGGAACCACACGTAAGTGATTGATTGGTTGTTTGATTGTTTTGGTTGATCAAATGGTTGATTGATTGGTTAGTTGATTGATTGACTGTTCCTGTCTTTCACAGTGTACCTGAACATCACTGACCTGACCACCTACAATGTTGGTTATGACACCTTCTGCATGCGATGGACCCCGCATAGGGCTGCCACTTCCTATAGACTCAAACTGAATCCCTTTGACTGTAAGTACTATTCCTGGCTGGGAGCCAGATGAGGCTGGAGGGAGGCGCTATAGGAGGACAGGTTTATTATAATGGCTGGTACGGAATAAATGGAACAGAGTCAAACATGTGGTATCCATATGTTTATGTGTTTGATACCGTTCCATCATTCCGCTCCAGCCATTACAACAAGCCCATCCTCCTGTAGCTCCTCCCACCAGACGGATTGTTTCTATACATTGGCTCTCGTTTTATATTTATTTCAGAATGTCTAGTGTCGATCAGATATGTAGCCAAAGTTACCAACCTATCACAAAGGTGTAGTTGATAAAAATGACTTATTCCCACTGATCCATCTGTTTCTTATTAACTCTCCGACGCTAGAGTTATGTAAGAGGAAAAAAGATGTGAAGAAATGTTGGAATATTTAAGTCTGTTTACAGTATGGCAGCCATTACTGATGGAAGCAGTGCACTTTGCCACATTAAGTAAATTCTTGTTTATTTGAAAGGGTATCTGTTGAATAACAGAAATCACTGTGTAAGCCCACTGCTGCCTCAGTCCAAGCGCTACAGTACCACTGACTGTAACCCCTCTGAGGGGATACGTTTAGAGTGTATGGGGATAAATCACCTGATCCACTACCGATGTGGGTAACTCTTTCCTCTTTACCTGCAGCCTCTAACAAGGGAGCTCAGGAGACCACCATTACTGGGTCTGAGAGCCACTACTGCTGGGACGGCCTGACTCCTGACGCCCTCTACAACGCCACAGTGTACACACAGACCCCCAACCTGGAGGGGCCCGGAGTCAGCGTCAAGGAGAGGACGCGTAAGAAACCCCACTAACCATCAGTCCTGTAACATGTCACTTCCATTGTGTTCACACACATGTATACCCCCCCCCTCCACACTCAGGGTGTAAGAAAACACATCAGTGTCTTTGCAGGGGGATAACATGGCATGCTAGTAAAGCTTATGTTCTGGTCTTTGTTACAGTGATCAAGCCCACAGAGGCCCCAACTGAGCCCCCCACCCCACCTCCACCTGCCACCATCCCCCCTGCTTTGGACGGTAAGGAGAGGCTTCAAGTCAGCAGGCTGTGGAGTGACGTGAAGCTAACACAGAGGAGAAACTCTTTAAACGTCTCCTACCTGACATGTCCGTTGACTTTGCTCTATGTGCTCCACAGTGTGCAGAGGAGCCAAGGCTGACCTGGTGTTCCTGATTGATGGCTCCTGGAGTATCGGAGACGAGAGCTTCAGTAAAGTGATCCAGTTTGTCTTCAGCATGATCGGCGCCTTCGACATCATCCACCCTGGCGGCATGCAGGTACATCGCCATGCAGACTATCCTCTGAGATATAACGCTTCAAAACGAAAGTGATGAGTCTCTGGTTGTTTACAGCATATTCTGTTCTCCTTTCCTTTTTTTTAGAGTGGATTCATGTAAATGCTTTATGTTCTCTCACTCTTACTCTCCCTCTCCCTCTCCCTCTCTCTCTCTCTCTCTCTCTCTCTCTCTCTCTCTCCCCTCTCTTCTTCTGGAAACAGGTGTCTTTTGTGCAATACAGTGACAGTGCCAAGACAGAGTTCAAACTGAACACTTACCAAGACAAGGGAAGGACCTTGGCTGCGCTGCAGCTTGTCCGCTACATGGGAGGAAACACCAAAACAGGTACGCCCACTGACCACTCTGACTGGCTGCCAGTCTCAATATGACTGACTGACATCCTTAACCCTCAATGCATAATGTTGAGTTAATAGAAAAGTCGAGAGACATTCACTCAGCGACAATGTCATCATAGTGTCTTCATCGTGCTGGTGGAGTTGAATGAGTCCAGAGTTAAAGGTTGAGACTGATGTCCGACCCCTCTGTGTACAGGTGCTGCTCTGAAGCACGTTGGCGAGAAGGTGTTCACCTCAGACAACGGCATGAGGAAGCACGTGCCTAAGGTTCTGGTGGTCGTCACCGATGGTCGCTCCCAAGACGAGGTCCAGAAGAGTGCCTCCAACCTGATACACTCTGGTAAGTGTTCAAAGTTGAGATTTGTCCTTATAGAAGTCAGAAACTGGATATTTTCAGACTTTAAACGTCATTTTAGCGTAGCTAGCTATGTAACTTGTTTTGAGGTATAGCATTGTTTACCTCTTTTTTGGGGGGGTTTAGTTTTTTTTTCAAATTGGAGTGCTGTACTGGCAGATCTAATCAGCTACTGTGAAATAGATGTGAACAGCCACTAAGGCTTGATTAGGCCATGGCGTATGGATTCTAAAGGTTGTCTTTGCACTCATCTCACTCCAGGTTACAGCGTGTTTGTGGTCGGTGTGGCCGATGTGGACATGACAGAGTTGAGGAACATCGGCAGCAAGCCAAGCGAAAGACACGTCTTTGTTGTGGATGACTTTGACGCGTTCGCCAAGATCCAGGACAACCTCATCACATTCATCTGTGAAACGGCCACATCCAGTAAGAGTAGCATCGGCATGACGCAGTGCCTTAAGACACAAGTTAAACCAGATTGACGTTTGCTGTCTGTTGTCCTCTAGCCTTTAACAGCTCGTCATGTTGTTTCATTTCTCCCTCTTCAGCTTGTCCTTTGATCTACATCAACGGGTTTACGTCCCCTGGTAAGTATATCTTCCGAATAAACTGACAGATACTGATAGCACCTACGGGCCAGTCAGTACTGTACAGAACCTTCCTTTGTATTGACTTGTATTTTCTCATGATTGTGTATTTGACCTGATGTGTATTCTCCAGGCTTCAGAATGCTTGAGGGCTTCAACATCACAGACAGGACCTTTGCTGCCATGAATGGCGTGTCCATGGAATCTGGCTCCTTCAACAGTTTTATAACCTACAGGCTTCACAAGGACGCATTCCTCTCTGCGCCCACAAAGTAAGTGTGTGTCCGTGCTTGCAGCCTGTTTCCTTCGTGCGCGGCCTGCTCCTATCCTGCGTACTGTAATGCTGGCCTGTGTAATTATTTTTAATGACCTTCAAAGGCTCGGCAGCCTGCGGTCCCCCCAGCGCCCATCCAGCATCTACAGAGCCCCTTGCCAGTTCTGTTTGTTGTTGCAGCTTGTAGAATATGAAGTGTTAGTAAGAGAAAATAATTTTGTTCGGAGTGTAAAGCTCACGGGGTAGGGCCCTCTTCCACATATGTCATAGAGGGAGCAACCAAAGCAGCCACAGGTCAAAAGCCCAGGTCTTTATTGAGCCCATTAAAATGTCTTCAAGCAATTGCTGAGCTGCTAAAGAATTCTGTTCTAACCTCTAAGGCACGAGCATGCTTTGTTAATTTGTCCATAATGGTTTGTATTTGTGCGTGGGTTAGCCATTGACTCAATGTGCACATGTGAAAACACTTCCAGCCGTAAAGTAGGGACAGAAAAATATTTCAATATGTCAGTAGTTTTTCAAGGCTGGGCTAAAACTGGCAACCATTTTCAGGTTGTGTGGCCAATGTGACAGGGTGGATATTGTGTGTCTTTTTAGTTTATGGTGTGGTTTTTAAGGTGCCAACATTGTTGCTCTGTGTCTTTGGTCTTCCAGGAGTTACAAAGAATCTAGTTTTTCATCCTGGCCAAAGGCTCTATAGGTTACGATTTGCCATCTTAATCCAAACAGGTTTTTGTGAACTCTCTCATGTTGCTCAAATATTTATGATTATCTGATTATCTATACCCACTGGGCACACACTGGTTGAGTCAACGTTTCCATGTCATTTCAATGAAATTACGTTGAATCACAGTGGAATAGACTTTTGAATTGACATCTGTGCCCACTGGGTAAACTAGTGATCAGATATTCTCAAGGCTGGTGTCTATGAAGTTGACCATCTTACAAAAGTAGAATCCTTTAGCTCCATGAAAGAGGTCTGCCATGACACCTGTATCCTGTATTTTTGTTCCTGCCAGGGAGATCCACCCAGAGGGTCTTCCTCCATCCTACACCATAATCCTGCTCTTCCGTCTCCTCCCCGACACCCCCAACCAGGCATTTGATATCTGGCAGATTGCTGACAGCAACAACAACCCTGAGGTTGGGATCACCGTCAACCGTAAGCCCCCACCATGCTTTGTTTCTCTTATGGGGTAAAGCTGTGGCTGCCCAACAGCTGTGGTCTGATTCCCCTCCTTACTGCATCAGATAACAGTGTTTAGAAACTTAGACCAGTGTAATGACCTGTAGGCCACTACGGTCCATTGATCCTCTGTTGGTAAATGAAGGATAAAGGAGATTTAGACCTCTGAATGCAAAAGCATCAACCCCCAGACTTGGCTGTATCAAGTTCTCTCTCATAGGAAAGTGTTTTGATTTGACACTGACTTTTACGCTCTGTGCGTATTTCCAAGTCCATAAGTGTTCCCTTGTGTGCCTAAGTTTGTGATCAAGCATTGTACCTAAGTATTCGCTAGTTACGTAAGTGTTTAGTTGTTCATAAGTGTTTACTTGTGAGGGCTATCTCCCCTGTAGCTCACTCTCTGTGTCTGTTTCCATGTGTGTTGCGTGACGTCTCCCTGTAATGTATGGGGGCCATCTGAAACCATCGTTCCCTCTTTTCAGCTTCCAGCAAAACAATCACGTTCTACAACAAGGACACCAGAGGGGAGATCCAGAGAGCCACGTTTAATGAGGATCAAGTGAAGAGAGTTTTCCACGGAAGCTTCCACAAGGTAAACACCATTCTGGCTTGGCAAAGGAATCACATATCTTGTCTTATTTTTCTGGTTGAATTTCCTGAGGACATACAGATCAGCAATAATCTACAATAATTTGGGATAATTACTTCTAAAACACCAGGGTCCAAAGAAGCCGTTTCACATGAATAATGTATTTCTGTGGTAATTTTTTTTAGATTAATGTTCAGGGGAGATTATCCCTGTCTGGGATGTGTACAGTTGATATGGTCACCACCTATGATAGATGTATTTGTCTGTTTCCAGTCTTTATGAGCGGTTATGTCTGTTCATAGTTGATGTTTCTGTGGATTAGTGTTTTGCCTCATTGAGTTCACCTACTGAGGTGATAATCAATGCCAAGACTAAGGTCTAGCTAGGATCTGGTTACCTACCTCTCACGACATTGAATGCGATATGGATTCGGTGCCAAAGTGGAGTTCAGGCCTTTTTTACAATCTGGCGTTTAGCTTTGTTTTCGGAGACTTTAGGCAGTTATTTTGATGAATGGTTTGGAAGGACTATAAATATCTTTCCAAAGGTTGGAGGAGACTTTGGTGACCCATGGTCACCTTGCACAATGTGCAACCAGTTAACCTAGCGATGGAGGCTTACAGTGTGCTGATTGGCCATTGTCCTGGCGGCGGTCAGGTGGGAATTCCTGAACATTCTGAGGAAGTGGGCTGTTATTGGATCAGTGTTTGTTGTGGTTTACCTCGTTTACAATAAATAAAACATGATACATTGGGAAAATCACCAGGTCGTACTTTTACCACGCAAAACAGAAAGCTAGCTGCGTGTGCCCTATGAATTATTTTCAAGACTATTTGCTGCTTGAATCAAATAATAATAACATTAATTTCCTGCTTCAACAAATGGTTTCTAAAAGTCTGAGAAAATCCTCTCAAAGTACTATCACACGCCATATTTGCAGCCTGTGGAATAAACTGATGTAATTGACCAATATATTCAACAAGCCCAAAGAGACTTACAAACATCTATAAACATGAATGGAGATATTTGGACATATATTGCATCTCCTATACTTCACATCTTCCTGCCTCTGAGTCTGGATTCCCATTGCCGCCCTGTTACTTTCCTATGGTGGGACTACAATGTCAAGTCTGAGTGGGGGTCATTGAGTACATACCTACAGTCATTAGCCACTCAAGGCTTTTCAACCCTGTTGAAATAACACTACAGACAATGCCGTAATTGATTTTAAAAGACCTTGTTTCTATAGAATGATTTTGTCACATGCCAAGTTTTAAATTCGTCATATACAGTGTTTCTGCCACATTCTGGGTACCGCAAAGTCACAGCAGGAGTAGAGGAGCTCACATGGGACATCAAACGCTAGGCCCAACTCAAAGCAGGGCACAATGTAAAACATCCTCTGTTATGCTCAGCTATCAACAGATGAGAAGGATTTAAACAATGAACGTCAGTATATTTTCATATTATTTTATGAACGGTTCAAGATGTAAGATGTAGATGTTATTGTTTCCAATGGACTTGAAGAATGTTTCAAGTGTATCCATGTTTCTGAGGGTCCTCCAGAATCACGAGGACCCTCTAGTGTAGTCTACTCTGATCTGACATCAAATGTACTTCCTAAGGTCAATGAGTCCACTCTGAACACTTAAAAGTTATGAGGGAGAATGGTTTGCCCATAGAACCTCAAAAGAATGTAGTTTCAGTCAGACCACTAAGCAGCAAAGCTAATTACAGGACAGTGTTATGAATGGGACCCTGGAAAATGTTGGGTCAGGGCTATATCCGATGACGTCAGTGACATCAGCACAATGACATCATCAGAGCTCTAGTTGGGTACCAGCCTACATGTCTGTGTTTCTTGTCTATTGCTGTGGTGGTGCCTGCAGTCTGAGTGTTCTGAGTGGCTAGTATGTGGTGCTGCGGTTACTGCACTGAGGGAATAGGAATCTATAGCGGTCTACCTACCAGATTAATTGCTGGACTGGTGCATGTGTATACTGTAGTTACTGACTGGAGTTTTTGTGTGTATTGTGGTTTCCCAATGGTTCATCCATGGGTGGTTTGGAGTGACCTCAGCGTGTGGTGCTGGAACCTATCTGACTAGTGAAGTCAGAAAGGACAGCTGGACTTAAATACAGCTGTTCCACAAATGCTCAAATGTAGCCCGTAGCATGGATAGTGTTCCCTACCTCAGAGCACTTCATATCTTTTGATATGAACTCAGAATAGATTGTTATGAGACTCATAATGCAGTTGAGGTTTTCCCCTCCTCTCGACTATTTCACTCACAAAATGAATTGTTCATTCTAAGATTAGACATGTCCATGGGAAAATATGAGACAATAAATCCAAACCAACCCTCATCTTTATTTCTAGTCTGACCCATGCTCTCATTTGAACTATAGTCCTGCTGTTTGCCAAGTGTAGTAAAATGTGTAGGGTGTAGCTACTTCATATAGTTTAATAGCAGGGTAAACGTTTTTTCATCAACTCATATATTGTATGTATCATTGGTGCCATTGGGGGTTTTGCATTTTGTTGCGATCAAGTGGAAATATTAACGTTTTTAGTGGTTTTTGTCATAGCTAGATGTATTCAGTCCACCCACTCTGCAGTTTGCCCATACTTAAAGCTTCACAAATGCAGCTATTATTCTCTGAGAGGACCCAAACTCTCTCAAACTTTCCATTCAGGGATTGGGTGGTTAGGTTTTGCCAGTATTTGCATGCACTCATTGAGAATGAGTGGGAGAAGAGAATGCTCCAAAGAACCCAAGTTGTTTAAAACATTGGTCTTTGGTCAATCTCTAACTGATACTTTGCCATAGCACTGACTGCCCTCTTTGTACTCTCGTTACTACAGTGTTTTCTCTGATGACTTCTTTTAAAAGCCTTCCATTCCATGAGGTAGTCAAGCAGATTTAATGAAGCGTACTACCATTCCAGCCCCAGAGGAAGCCACTCGGAAATGAAATGGTGACTTTACAACCAATCCTAAGCAAGCTCCTTCGGAAGCCTGGATGGGTATATGCCATTGTCCTCCAGGACTGGACATGGAAGCATAGATGTCTGGAATGATATGGTGGCATTAGTATAGCTAAACTAGGATTTTGTCTCTTCCTGAAAAAGTTGAGACCTGTGAATGCAATTTAGCTTTGCATCAAAACATTTCAGATATGTCAATCTAATTAAGGAATCCTGTCTTAGGTAGTGAGGCTGGATGTGAACTGTGATTTCATGGCGATCAGGGCTCAGGTTGGAGAAAAAGGAGGAGCCGTGAAGACACAGCCAATACTAAGAAAATGGAGTCCGATAGAAATCATGAACATATGTCAGGGGAATCAGGGGGAAAAAAGGCAACAGAAGCCAATATATGACTATATGAACTGTTTCTGTACCCTGTCTGTGGACTGGACACCTAGCTCTGATACAGCCTACATTACGGTGTCTACAGTATACCAATGGGAGAATGGAGTGCTGTGAAAGAGATGTGTCCAAGATGTGTCAATGTCCAGAAGAGCTACGGGCAGAGGAAGGGAGGATTAATTGAGTGTAATTGTGACTTGGCTGGTCACGGTGGAAGTCGAAGTCTGGTCTGACTTGACTCCTGTGGTTTTTGATCCATTCAGAAGATGTTAATCATCTGTGTCAGTGTGATAGTTTTCTCAGGCTTTTGTTAGAGAATGGGCCATTGTGCGATTCAATGATTGGGTTCCAATTGAATAAGCTTCCTGTTCACCAACATCAGCCTATTTCAGTTGATGGAATTCTATTTAGCTTTCAAATGGTGAGAGAAAACACTGACCGTTTTATGGTGAATCCTAATTTTCCAGTAATATTTTCCAGTAATGTATAAGTTTGCATTCTTTGCACTTGCAGTACATCATTGAGCGTTATTTTTGGTAAGACCACAAGTGCATCATAGTATCTATGTCCATGCCAGGATCCTGAGGTATCAGACCCCTCTCCTGTGGTTGGCCAGATAGTCTGTTCTCTTGCCAAGAAAGTCCACTGTAATTTTGTGAGTGGTTGCCAAGTGTAGTTGTTATTGCTCTATAGGACAGTAATGTTAGCCTGCTCTCTCTGTCAGGGTGAAAGCTTGTCAGACTGTTAAAAGAAAATGCAACTGCAGAGGAAAGTGTGTAAAGTGTAGCGCTTTTGATGGGTTACCGCAAACAACATCATTTCAAAGGCCCATATTCTGACAGTGTGTGTTGTTTCAAATATAGCCATAGCTTGTTTAATCTTTTGGATTTTTTTTATGTTCTGACATCAACTTTCTTCCAAGGGACCTACAACCAGAATGTTCTTACGTGATTCTAAGCCAGTGCCTCACCTCCTTACTCCATTTGCACACACTGTATATAGATGTTTCTATTTTGTTATAGACTGTACTTTTGTTTATCCCACGTGTAACTCTGTGTTGTTTTTTGTCGCACTGCTTTTCTTTACCTTGGCCAGGTCTCAGTTGTACATGAGAACTTGTTCTCAACTGGCCTACCTGATTAAATAAAGGTGAAATAAAATATATATATAATAACTTAATTATAAGGAGGACTGAATAACAAATCATGTTAATAGTGGTGATTTAGTGAAATACAGTATCAGCATCTTAATAAACATCAGTTTCGACTCCACATGGGTTCAACTGGGTTCTTAGTTTCAAATCAAATCAAAACAACAACAGAAAAGTAGTTTATGTTACGAGACTATCGAATCGTGTTACTTATTAGGTCTTTCCATTGTAGAGAGAGGCTCTTTTTTAATAGGGAAATGGCATGTGAAAAACTCTGGACATTCTCAGTATCTTACGCAAGCCTGGGTGTCCAAACATTGTAATGAGATAATAATAATAACATGGTGGGTGCTTATATTTGGCCTGCTTCACTTTGGAAATGTGTTTTTTTTTTTTTTTTTACATATCCCAACTCCCCCTGAGACGCCCTCTGAGAGTATAGGGTCACGGCCAGGGTCTGCCATTATCAAGGTGACCCTGGAGCAATTAGGGTTAAGTGCCTTGCTCAAGGGCACATCGACTGATTTTTCACCTTGTCGGCTCGGGGATTCAAACTAGCGTTTTTTTGGTTACTGGCCCAACGCTCTAACCGCTAGACTACTTGCCACCCGTTGCTGTCGTAGTTCATATTGAGATTAGAGTGGTCTTGACTAATAATCCTCTCCTCTTCCTCCTCCTGCTACAGCTTCACATCAGTGTTTCTCCCGAGAGGGTCAAACTGAACGTGGACTGCCAGGAGGTGGCAGAGAAACCCATCAAGGAGGCCAACAACATCTCCACAGACGGCTATGAGGTGCTGGGAAAGATGGCCAAGTCAGGAGGATCAAAAAGGGAGTCGGCAACGGTGAGTGGAAAATGAAAACCCCTAAGGAAATGCATCCGTCACTCACACACAAGCTATTGGTGTTAAGTGTGAAGTGCAAAGTGCCCAGGTTTTACACCTAGCCCCTCATCTGCTGATGCTCAAGTAAGAGCTACAACTCAGCCATTGCTGGAGGAATGAAAGACGCTGCTCTCTCTCATCTCACCTGTGCTCCAGCTCTCTGTGGGTGCTGGTCTGTGTCTGGAGCTGTGCCGTGTTGAGTCCTCAGCGCTGGAGCTCAATGGAAGCCATGTGTAACGCCCATCTGTGTTCTAATCTCTCTTTTTCTCCTCTCTCTGTTCTGTTGTGCAGTTCCAGCTCCAGATGTTTGATATTGTGTGCAGCTTGAGCTGGACCAGCAGAGACAAATGTTGTGACCTCCCAGCCACGGTAAGAGCAGTTTCGCCGTGGACGGCCTTCTAGTAAAGGCCTCATACCTGTACAGTACCATCAAACCTTTGGCACTTTGACTCGCCCTCTAGCACGTACTAGAAGTTAAGAGAGCCATTACATTCTTCCGTGCATGCATGTGTCAGAGGTTATGTGTTATTTCTCAAGTGTGCACGTGCTGTATAGACTTTGTCTGAAGCCTAGCTGGGGAAAAGTTTCAAATGAAATGATTGCGTTGGCAGGCCTGAATAGACCATTGTATTCCTCTTTAACTGGATTAATCTGTGTACAGTTTTACAATTCCAGGCCCACCAAAACAACTGGTCCTTTTGATCATGTGGTGAACAGATGAATCATAGTACTCATCTGTGATATGTTTATTACCAGATGCATGTGCACTTACTTACTTGACTGTAGCCAATTACCCATCTCTCCCTCTCTGTGTAATTTGCATGATATATTCATATATCGTGGCAAAGAAGGCTGTGTTGTGTAAGATGTCACATATTTCCTTCCACAAAACAGTTGGGTTTCAGTTGTCAAAGAGTATTTGTGTGTAGGCCATGCATTCCACTAGTCATATTTCAGTATGCATACCAGTTTTATAAAAACTTGATCAGCTTTTCTAATGGGTTTCCTTAAGGAAAACTTCAAGGCACCATTTTATGGTTTGGGTTCTCAGAGCAGTGGCATTTTTATCCTATCTGCACTTATCTGTATTTTGTGGGTTATCAGAAAGGCCCACAGATGTCACGAGATGCCCAATGGGTCATACTATTAATATTGTATTTTAGTAAAGTATTTACATTCTCATTATCTTCCTCTCCCTCCCCCTCTCCTTCCTTTCTGTATTGCAGAGAGATGAGCTCAAGTGCCCAGCTCTTCCCCACGCGTGCACGTGTGCACAGGACAGTGTCGGCCCTCCGGGGCCACCCGGCCCCTCGGTAAAGACATTAACCATCCCTCCATACCTCCATTTCGCCTTGTCTTGGGGCAGGGTTCTCTCTACTTCGGTCTGTCCTCGCCTGGCAGCAAAGCTCTCTGTCTACTCCCTTATATAATGATGATGATGATACCACTCTGTCTCCTCTACGATGATGTGGACATATAGGAATAGTGTTACAGGGGTATTATTTTTTCTTCATAATTGTTGCCGTGCTCTAACGTTTAAGCATGTGGATATTAGAGTGGGGACATCCCTCATGTGAGTGTCTGTGTTTTTCCCATGGAAAACGAAAGAGAGGGGGATGAGATGAATGGCGTGAGATGAGGTGTGGGCTATCAGGCTTAGAGATGTGTCAAAAGATAAATGCCCATCTGACAAAATAAAAACACAGGAAAAACCTTGAAGAGGAGTCTGGAATATGTATGCTTCACTTTGCAACCTCACTACTTCAGGGGATTCCTGAAGGCTTGGGGTTTAGGTCTGGAAGCAGCTCCTGTTGTGGGGATGGCTCTGATTCTCCGTCTCTGACTCTGTCTTTCATTCTGACTTGACTTTCCCAGGGTGGACCAGGTACTAAAGGACCCAGAGGAGAAAGAGGAGACTCAGGCCCAACTGTAAGTCAAGATTTTGGATCATTATCAAGCCATTTAGTACACACTTGGATCCAGAGCGATTAATGAGTCTGAGTCATTGGATATTATGGTGTTGTGTGGTCCGAGCCACAATCAAACGTTGAATCAAGCCATATCCAACTGAGCTAACTCGGCTACAGTCCAAGGCCCAACTCATTTACAGTAAAGCAGAGTTCAGCATAATGCAGCAGGGATCTCAAAGCAGTTACCACTGAACAGTACAGTCCACCATTTGCATGCCCCATCAGACAAAACAGATTGCTCACATCTGAACTCACTTATTGAATGTACTGTATATTCTTCAGCTTGATTTGTACTGTGTATTTCTCCCCAGTTTGATTTACGGAGGCCAGTGTCGAGAGGTCTGATGAGAAATAGAACTTGTTTCTCACCAACAGTTCATTCTCATTCTCTCAGCCCTGCTGTGGAGAGGTCTACAGGGAGATATGGTGTGAATAGTTTAAAAGTAATGGGACTATGTTTGGTTTTGTCATTCCGCTTCTACCATAGGGTTCAATGGGCCCCCGTGGAGAACAAGGACTTCCAGGACAATCCGGACCTCCAGGTCCACAAGGCCCTAACGGCTTGTCTCTGCCAGGAGAACCTGTAAGTAACACCCCCTTAGATTACGAGGAAAACTAAACTATGTTTAGTGAACATAAAAATACAATTGCAACCGTCACTGCAGCTATCCTTCATCTGGAATGTTCTGTTGGATTCACAATGTGTGGGGACTGTACGACGTCCTCCCTGACTTATGATTTACACACACAGTCACCGAGTGTTAAGATCCTATTTATTCTAGAACGTTCTTCCTTTAGAAATTCTCCTAAAGCTGGGCTGTAAATTCACTCTCAGTTACAGACTACATGACAAAGAGAAACACCAGATCCCTGTAGTTGTTCAGGGTTGGACTTCCCTTTGTACTCATAGTTCTAATCCTCCCCTCTTCGTCTTCTCAGGGACGCCCCGGACCAAAGGGAGATCCCGGAGACTCAGGCCTGACTGGGCTGAAAGTGAGTACAGCTCTCTTTTTCATTAGCTGTGGTTTGGAACAGGAAACCGGAGGCGATTCACTGAGAGAAACATTGCTACTGGAGCCTGGAATCTGTCCACATGGCAACGCTGCAACCACTTTCAAAGTAGGAGGTAGACCATACAGTCCCCAGAGTGGGGTATACTCTCTAATCAACCTGCTGTTTGACACTCAGTGGACGGCCACCAGTTAAGATATTATGGGAAACAGAATGGTCTTGCCAATGGGAGTGGAGGATTGATATGAACTGTACATGTTGGTGTAGGCCGCCATTGTAAATAAGAATTTGTTCTTAACTGACTTTCCCAGTTAAATAAAGAAATAAAAAATGTTTAAAAACAAATTACACTACTGTCCTGCAACTGCACTTACTCTAAACCCTGTAGTCAAGGCCAAAAATAGATATTTGCAGACTATTCGTGGCTCTACTTGGGTACCACTAATTGGATTTAAATAGCTGGGAAAGAATGTGTTGAGAAGACAAACGACCTCAGCATTGGATGAGTAAATCCATCAAGGTTGCCAATGACCACATGATTATGTTGTCAAAGTGTATGTGGAGCCTACATTGCATCAAAAGCCCAAAGAGCGATTTCTGGAGACAATGGGACTAAAGATCAAGAGTTTTCTTGGAAGATATCCTTCTTCTTCTCATAGATGGACTCCTTGCCCATCTGAGAAGGGGACCACAAGATACTGTGATAATTCTTTGGTACTGGTCCTCCACACAACATCCACCATGGCCATGGACTTTACAAACGGAAAACTCCAGTGCTGAATGATCGGAGGGATTATTCTGTAACGTCAGTAATGAGCATCATTTACGTAGTCATTCGCATCCCATCAAGGACGACTTTACTTTGGGAATATGAGACTCCCCTGAACCCTAACAATTACCCTGCGAAGTTATTAATACTAAAGAAACATTTTGTTGAGAGTTTCTCATTGCGTTATGATTATGGCTATAGCAGCCTTGTCTGTCAAAAGCTCCTGTTAACAACATGCATTTCAACAGCCAATACACATATCCTAAGGTACTGGCACTAAGATGCATCAGCTAAGTGCATCATGTTCTCACTAAATCACAGGGAACCTAGAGAGAAACAGAGAGAAAACGAGTACCTTTCTGGCAATATGAAAATGCAATTATGGGCCATTTGGGACAAGTCCGATCTGGGTGTGTTATTACTGGTTATCACAGTTTGATTGAGTGTGTTGTGTTCCTGCAGGGTCCTGCTGGTGCTGCTGGTCCTATGGGTTCTGTTGGACCAGGTGGAGTGAGGGTAAGATCTGCCTCTCTGGACCTCTACACAGAGCATGCTTAGTGTACCCGCCCCGTTGAAAGGCCATGAATCGAGCCAGCACCTACTTAAGCATGTGATCACCTACTTAACTCAAAGTGTGCAGTTAAAATGTTGTGTGCTCATAGTATTCTGTTGCATGTTAATGATGTTACTACCCTTGTCAGATGACGTAGTTTGGCTCCGTAGGATGGGTGCAGTAAAATACACAACAGAGATTGGTCGCTAGGGAGATCAGAGAGGTCCTGGTTTATTTCACTAAATCTTTATATACTCATCTCTTGGAATGACAACATAACTTGGAAACAACAACAACTTTATACCAACAACTTAAGGACTGCAACTAAAACTTAATGCCAACTTCTTTATAATGAAGTGTAACTTTTATTGTTGCCTGTTTGTGATTGCCCATCTTTTTTCCCCAGGGACCACCAGGGAAGGAAGGACCCTCGGGACCTAGAGGCCCAACGGGACCGATGGTGAGTACTGGATTTCAGTCAAGAGAAGTAAAACCTCCTGGGAGTGTCTTTTAATACCTGATAGTAAGCCTGTTAGTTAGCCTGCAGCACGTTGTCAAAACACAGACAAACTCAGTCCTTCAGTAAGTATTGACGATCAAGCATGCATCTCATTCCCTATACTCTGGTGGAGGCCTGCCTCCAGTTAATGAATGGCCACACCATTCCAATAGGAAGAGGGCCTACTTTACCATAAGGACTGATCTGAAGACCGTTAAGCATCCTATCCATGTTGGCAGTGTTTCCACCCACTTTAGTGTTCTTGGCACAGTATACTGTATGGTGCCTTGACTGTGGATATACAACACAATATAAGGCTGGACCGTATTATACAACATGTTACTTAACAGAGACCGGGAGTGGTTGTTGTTCTTGTATTTACTCTTTGGTAACGTTGGGAAGTGGATGTAACAATAACGCTGTTATCTTTCCATCATCCAGGGAAGCCCAGGATCTCCAGGAAACACAGGAAACACAGGCAACCAAGGAAAACCAGGAGACACAGGAAACCCAGTATGTACAAATACAAGTGGTCAATATGGTGATTTGCATGGGTCATCAAGGAGGCAATGGCCAAGATGTGCCAAAATAGTGCAGAATTTCCTCTCACTCCTGAAATGAAGTTCTAAACTTCATTTGTGGAAGCATGAAGGGATGGTTTGGTTAAAAACAATGGAAACTACAGTTGATTACATTGTGTCTTGGATTTTACTCTGGTTCTGACTGGATGACCGTATTTGGAACATTTACCCCTGATTGCATTCGATTCAGTTGGACAAACGTTGCAAATCTCAATCAAATGTATGCCATTCCTGTTATTGAGAGAATCCATGTTTCCTCTCTTTCACAGGGATTGGCTGGAATAAAAGGAGAAAAGGGAGAGAGGGTATGTACAGTACTGTATCTTTGGACACTTCATAACTTTTCAGAGTAGCATTACCTTGTCTCACCAAAATGTGTCTGTTTTCCAGGGAGACTTCGCATCTCAAAATCTGATGCGCTCCATTGCCAGACAAGTTTGCGAACAGCTTGTGAACAGTGAGTGGCCGTTTAGAACTTCATAAGCCAGCATTGGTTGGGTACACAAACACACACTGGATTCATTGTCTGACGTCATATCTTTATTCATTCCTCTCAGGTCAGATGAGCAGAATTGATAATATGATCAACCAGATCCCCACTGGTTACCGTAGCAACAACCCGGGCCCTGCTGGCCCCGCTGGTCCTGCCGGCAACACGGGTCCCCCTGGAGAACCTGGACAGACTGGCCGAAACGGTTTCCCTGGAAACTCCGGCTTACCTGGAAATCAAGGAGAGAGAGGTGAGTGTGATATGTGTTGTTTTTTTGTTTGCCTGTTGTTTACTTCCTGTCTGTTTTTGGATGGCTAGAAAGTAAATTACAAGTTCTGCAGAGATGCAGAACATCAAGTTGTGACTTACATATAGGACACAGTCTGTGCTCTTGTTCATCCCATGTAACCTCATAGCAAATCATCTGGATTAGCATTGAAACTTTTACAATGATGGTATAATTAAATAATGACGAGCTCAAAGATCAAATGGCAGTTTTGATTGCAAGTGATTGTGCAAAACCCCCATCTACAGTAGGCTGAACATAAAGGGTTGAAGTTGGAACCTGACATCATGCTAAGACCTGAGGGTCATCTGCCATCATGCTTCACATCCTACAGTAAATCTGATCTATGCTACAATTTCCTCCATCCTCAAACGTGCTCATTTGTGGTTTCAAGATCAGTTATTTTCTGTTACAGATACATTGTACCGTACAATGGGACCTTTTGTCATTGCTAATAACCCGTTCTCTGTGTCTGATTGTGTTGTTGCAGGGACGCCAGGAGAGAAGGGCGAGAGAGGATCCCCTGGAACAGGACAGAGAGGACAGAGAGGACTCAGTGGTCCGCCTGGTAAGACCTCGGACATCACTTCTCAAGTACAATAACCTATTGCACAACTATGCCTCTTCCAAGGTCCCCCCATCTAGGTCGTGTCCCCCCCCCCCCCCCCATCTCACTAGAAGTCATGGACCATTAATGCAAGGCCCTGACTCTGTAATTCAGCTCATGTACCTTAACAATGAGGCATGGAACATAAGAATATTCACACATATTTACTCTAAACGGTCATTTTCAACAGCTGGAGACAATATGTTCCCATTCATTAGTACCCGATCTACAGTTTGAACCTAGTTTCACCATGGCAGCCATTTGTTCTACATCCTTTACTTGGACCTCTCTTTGTGACCTTTAGAACTCCTCCCAGTGCGATCTAAATGACAGACCTGAGGGGCAGGCCAAGATTTGCCTAGCTGTGTCTCAAGAACCTTCGTTTGGGCTGCTGTGCTTCATAAATTCGTAGTGAACGATCAAATGTATTTCCAGCAAAACACTTCTCCTTTCTAGAGATAATGTATGTTTCTTCTTCACGGGATCGGTCCGCACAGATGTGTTCACACGTTTTCCAAGGGAATTAAAGTTTCTCCTGATCAACATACCACAAGTCTGACGATGCAAGATCGACATACAGTAATATACATCAAATGACTGAGGGCCTGGGTCTATTTCTGAATGAAGGATTTAACATGTGGTGATGCATCATAGCTGCTATTTTCTATAATCAAAACAATCTTACTCCTACCTCTAATCATTCACCAGTGATCCCAAACCCATTCTAGAAATGGCTGAGGATTAGTCTCTAATAGCCGTCTTATTCAATGTTGATATTATTCTGTCTTCATAGAGGCCCCTTTAACATAGCATTCCCCTTTAATTGAAATTCAGCATGTGAAGGCCCCGAGTCCCCAGGAGCTTTCCTATCACGGGCTAGTGGAGATATCAGGCCAGTCATTGATGTCTACTTTTCCCCTTCAGTCGAACACTGCCAAGTCTGTTTCTGTGAATGAAGTGAGACAACCTAGCAGCAGAGGGAGGAAGGTAGCTAGCAATGATTACTCATTGTTGAGTATGGAGAATCAGATTTTTGTACAATGAGCATTGCTTTGGTGGCTCCTTCATTGACAACACATGTGCTCACTTAAGAGAGCGAGAGAGAGTGGGGGGGAAATTCCATCCTTGGTTTGTACTGTCTAGACAGACTGGGGCAGGGGGTAACTCCACAGTCTGACTGGCTTGCTTTTTTTCAGACTTTTAATTGAGCTGTCTAAATATCTAAATTACAGTGGTAGAAACCAATCCCCCCCACTTCCAGTTGCGATTTAAGGGTAATGTCAGTGGGGTTTCGCTCTGAGTCTGAGTATTCGTTATTTCATTCCCATACCCTACCTTCCTTTATCTAATCCCAGGGCCACCAGGTGAGGCTCGGACTGGCCCCACAGGTACTACGGGCTCTGCTGGGCCTCGTGGCCCTCCTGGTCGCCAGGGAACCCCAGGAGTGAGGGGACCACCCGGGCCCCCTGGCTACTGTGACTCCTCCCAGTGTGTTGGCATTCCTTACAATGGACAAGGCTACCCAGGTATGTCCACGACTGACTGAATCTCTATCTGCATGGCAGGATAGCTGAATACAGAGTGAATGTACAAATGTAACGTATGCACACAAATGTATATACAACTTACAGAGAGATACTGTACTCAACAGCTAACTTTCTGCTCTGGTTCAATGTATGGAGACCATGGGTTTCAAGGGTTTTTAACAAAAGTGCAATGTTGATATTCAGTATAAGTACCCAGTTCCTTTTGATCCAACAAATTTTATGCAAATGGAACAGTGGATTTATCTTAGTGCCCACGACAGGCTTTTCACAACATTATAAACCCTTTACTTCCAAGGTCTCAATATGTTTGTCATAGAGTTAATTTTCATAATAGCATGTAAAACAAATAGAAATGGCAAATAACTTTCTCCAACAGAGAGATCTAACCCCCTGTTTGAACTGTTTCCAGGTCGGTCCTAGTAAACTTTCTAAGCCGCCTTACACTTTGAAGTCCTGTTTCTGAGATGTTAGCTCACTGGCTAATGACCCCGTAAGGATAACCATCGTGGACATAACGAATGAACAACATTAAAAACCCAAAAACGAGAAAGAAAGGAGTGGACTGGCACTAACACCACTTCACAGCTTCTATCAGACAAGCTGCAGAGATGGCAGCCCTACTGGCCTGTTTGCATCTTGAGCAAAAACCCCAGCAAACTGAGAGAGAGAGAGAGAGAGAGAGAGAGAGAGAGATTCTCTGCGCAGGAAGGAGCATGTAAAAAAAAAACCACTCAAAAAAAAAACTACTCATAAATTGGATCTCATAACAAAAGAACAACAGTGTTAACATGGAGATGTGATATCTGTAAATAAACTAATTGTGCCTTGTAAATTATGTTTGAACCACACAATCCACTAAAATCAGTTGACATCTGTATTGAGCTCGTGCCTTATAACCCCGCTTCCTACTGACTTACTTCCAGCATAACCCTCTGTTTTATTATGATGCCTGAGTGATTTACACAGCTTGTACTCCCATCCAAACTGAAGCATGTGCCATTTGTACATTTAATAATGATGTTCTTTGTATGTTTGCCTAATCTATGCTAAATGTGATTTTCTTGCCATTTTCTTCAATTAAAACAAAACAAAAATATATATATACATCATATTAGTTCCTTTGCTGTAGAACATGTCTTTTCTAATACCTCAGTGGGTTTTAGGACTAACAAAGGGATATAGGCAAGAGCTAGACACTAGTGGCAGTGTCGTCTTAGTGTTTTGATGCAAATTCCATCCCAGCTTTATTACTCTTTATTTGGGGTATGTGTTCAATATGGCTGATAGTTGTCAATAACATTAAGTGCTAGAGTGCATGGAATCACTAACATTCTTAGAAACAGAGAATTTAACAGATAAATAACAGTTCTTCGGTCCATATTTAGGAGATAGTCAAAATGTTTAGGTTGTACATTGTGCATATCAAGTCTCAGACTGCCAACTCAAGTCCTGTTTGATTGGCCAAACAAATATTTCTAGCCAACGGCTACGAGCTCGATCCTGAAACCTACATAGTCCCTATACTCCAGGAAGAATCGGGAGACGGATCTGAGGCTATTCAGTCGCCTGGTTACTCACGAAACCAGAGAGGAAAGAGGTCACTATCAAGAGATGATGCAGAGAGGATATCACAATAAACAAAAACAAAACAAAGAATTCTTATCTTGAATTGATCTACGTTTTTACATGAGCGAGTATCAGTGAAACTCAGATAATAAAATCTATGGGTTTGATACCCCTAGCTTTATTGTGCATATCTTTACGCATAAACAAGCTAAGTTTAGGAAGATTAAGTGAAAAATATAAAGAATCTAGACATTATTTCATTACAAATCTGTGTGCTTGCTAACTGTTCCCTTAAGTGTCTCTGCTTGTAATATAACTGCATTAAGTGTTTATTAGAGTCCAATGTTTAATGCAATAATCATGTCAAAGTCGGCAAATACATTGGGGGAAGTATACACTGGCAAGAAAAAGTATGTGAACCCTTTGGAATGAACTGGATTTCTGCATAAATTGGTCATCAAATGTGATCTGATCTTCATCTAAGTCACAACAATAGACAAACACAGTCGACTTAAACTAGTAACACACAAACAACTATACGTTTTCATGTCTTTATTGAACACACCATATAAACATTCACGGTGCAGGGTGGAAAAGGATGTGAACCCTTGGATTTAATAACTGGTTGACCCTCCTTTGGCAGCAATAACCTCAACCAAAGTTTTCTGTGGTTGCGGATCAGACCTGCACAATGGTCAGGAGGAATTTTGGACCATTCCTCTTTACAAAACTGTTTCAGATCAGCAATATTCTTGGGATGTCTGGTGTGAACTGTTCTTTTGAGGTCATGCCACAGCATCTCAATTGGGCTGAGGTCAGGACTCTGACTGAGCCACTCCAGAAGGCATATTTTCTTCTGTTGTTGCCCTTCTGTTGTTGATTTACTTCTGTGTTTTGGGTCGTTGTCCTGTTGCATCACCCAACTTCTGTTGAGGTTCAATTGGTGAACATTCTCCTGAAAAATGTCTTGATAAACCTGGGAATTCATTTTTCTGTTGATGATAGCAAGCTGTCCCAAACTATGACACTCCCTCCACCATACTTTACAGTTGGGATGAGGTTTTGATGCTGGTGTGCTGTGCCTTTTTTCTCCACACATAGTGTTTTGTGTTCCTTCCAAACAACTCAACTTTAGTTTCATCTGTCCACAGAATATTTTGCCAGTAGCTCTGTGGAACATCCTGATGATCTTTTGAGAACTTCAGCCGTGCAGCAATGTTTTTTTTGGACAGCAGTGGCTTCTTCCGTGGTGTCCTCCCATGAACACCATTCTTGTTTAGTGTTAACGTATGGTAAACTCGTCAACAGAGATGTTAACATGTTCCAGGGATTTCTTTAAGTCTAGCTGACTCTCTAGGATTCTTCTTAACCTCATTGAGCATTCTGCGCTGTGCTCTAGCAGTCATCTTTGCAGGACAGCCACTCCTAGGGAGAGTAGTAACAGTGCTGAACTTTCTCCATTTATAGACAATTTGTCTTACCGTGGACTGATGGACATCAATGCTTTTAGAGATACTTGTGTATCCCTTTCCAGCTTTATGCAAGTCAACAATTCTTAATCTTGGGTCTTCTGAGATCTCTTTTGTATGAGGCATGGTTCACATCAGGCAATGCTTTTTGTGAACAGCAAACCAAAATTCTGTGAGTGTTTTTTTTAGGGCTGGGCAGCTCTAACCAACATCTCCAATCTTGTCTTGATGATTGTACTCCAGGTTAGCTGACTCCTGACTCCAATTAGCTTTTGGAAGTGGTTAGCCTAGGGGTTCACATACATTTTCCAACCTACACTGTGAGCGTTTAAATTATGTATTCAATATAGACAAGAAAAATACAATAATTTGTCTGTTATTAGCAGACTGTTTGTCTGTTGCTGGGACTTAGATGAAGATCAGATCAAATTTTTTGACCAATTTATGCAGAAATCCGGATAATTCCAAAGGGTTCACATACTTTTTCTTGCTACAGTATGTATGTTTCTGTACTCATCCACATTACCCCTGTCCCTCACAATTCATTGTAAATTTCACAATGTCAAGCAGTCTGTTCTATTGAAATCATATAGTTTGCCACCCTCCTCATCAGAAAGAGGGTTACTGGTTCCAGCTCCATTAAGGTTCTCAACGAATGGTAAATCCGGCTTTCAATTAGTTACTTTAGACCGAATGTGTGTCTGTTTTTATAATACCAACTCACAGCTGATTTTTTTACCGAAGGTGGAATTGCATGTCTGTGTTGTATATTTAGTAAAGAAAAAAAAAGAAAAAAAAGATATAGTTGTTTTGTATCAGTACCAAATGCAGTTGGAATTTGTTTGCAAGACTATGGACATAGAATTGCTTTTCTCATGTTTTAACTGCACATTGTGAACTCCACAGCCTTATTTTCTTATTTATTTCTGAAACAGAAGAGGCATTTTTCAATAAAACTACTGAAAATGTATATTTTGTTTCAGTCTCATGTCTGTGGTGTGCACTGTAGCTGCAAACATTAGATACAGTATGATCACATGGCAGATGCCAATCCCTCCCAAAATGTATTTAGTAGAGTGAGTATTAATACGCAGGTATAAGAGCAGACCCAAATCCAGGTTATAGCTACACATAGGCCTATAGGTACAGGAACACTTAGTATGAAAAGATCACATGGAACATGCAATTGAAGGAGAAGGTCCACAACTGTACAATATTAACTGCACTATTAAGATTGGCACACATACTGTACAAGAACAGGCATACCATACCGTACCACATGAGTAGAAAATGTAGTGACCATATTATAATAGCTATATCCAGAAAAGTTCCCAAGGCCAGGCCGAAAATAGTTTATAAGAAATCATACAAGACGTTTTGTAATGACTCCTATGTTCAAGATGTAAAAAATATTTATTGGTCAGATGTGTGTAATGAGGAGTGTGCAGTGGCTGCACTTGATGCCTTTATGAAATTGCTTCTTCCCAGTTATTGATAAACATGCACCTATTAAGAAAATGACTGTTAGAACTGTTACAGCACCATGGATTGATGAGGAATTTAAAACATTTGTGGTTGAGAGAGATGAAGCAAATGGAGTGGCTAATAAGTCTGGCTGTACAGCTGATTGGCAAACTTACTGTACATTGAGAAATTATGTGACTAAACCGAGGAAAAAATAAATAAGAAACTGGATTATGAAACTAAAATAAATGCTATAAAGTATGATGGAAAAAAGCTTTGGAGTGCTTTAAATGAACTCTGTGAAGCATTTATTTGGGCTGCAATTTCTGAGGCTGGTAACTTATCCTGGGCAGCAGAGGTAACTCTGTGTCTTCCTTTCTTGTGGCAGTCTTCATGAGAGACAGTTTCATCATAGCGCTTGATGGTTTTTGCAACTGCACTTGAAGAAACTTGACATTTTCCAGATTTACTGACCTTCATGTCTTAAAGTAATGATGGACTGTCATTTCTCCTAGCTTATTTGAGCTGTTCTTGCCATAATATGGACTTGGTCTTTTACCAAATAGGGCTATCTTCTGTATACCACCCCTAATTTGTTACAACACAACTGATTGTCTCAAACGCATTAAGAAGGAAATAAATTCCACAAATACAATTTTAAGAAGGCACGCCTGTTAATTTAAATGCATTCCAGGTGACTACCTCATGAAGCTGGTTGAGAGAATGCCAAAAGTGTGCAAAGCTGTCATCAAGGCAAAGGGTGGCTATTTGAAGAATCTCAAACACAAAATATGTTTTGATTTGTTTAACACTTTTTTGGTTACTACATGATTCCATATTATTTCATAGTTATTTCATAGTTTTGATATATTCACTATTATTCTACAATGTATAAAATAGTAAAAATAAAGAAAAACCCTTAAATGAGTAGGTGTTCTAAAACTTTTGACTGGTAGTGTATATAAATATATTGATTATATTGATTAGAAATGATGAAGACAATTACATTGATTGAAGCTACAATCTATCTGCAATATTAAAGCTGATCTATCCCCTAAAAAAAACTAAAACAAAACATGCAGACTTGGAACAGGGATGTACCCATCAAAGACACTTAGAATTGAAAGCAAAGTTATGAGCAGTGCTTGGGTGTGTGTTTAAACAAGGTGCTCTTTGGAGTTATTAGAGATTACTTCAGTTTTCAAAACATTTCCCCGGCACTCTTTAAATTGTGGAACGTTTAAAAGCCTTTATTATATTGGCATGAACATAAGGTTCAGGTTAAAAACTTCAAACATGGTACACTAAGAAAAACACTCTGAAATGCACCATGGGAGGCCACCAAAGGGGGCTGTCTAAAGATTAGAATGTTCAGAATGCAAGATGACCTCATTTTCTCTTAACTAAAAACGGAGGCTCTTTCAGAGTACAGCAATGGTTGATGAGTTTAATTATCAAAAATTGATTTACGTGTAGCTTAATAATAACTATTTGATAGTGATCTGGCTGTTATTCCTATGAATTTTTGGCTCAAAGAGCACCTGGCAAATTCCTGCAGATCCCTATCCAAAGAAACCAACTCCATGTGAGTGCCTTAATAAGGTCAGAACTGTGACGTAAGGAACAACTGAGATTATTTATATTTATCATGATGAAGAGAAAATCCCTTACAGGGGGTTCTGTAGAAGAAAGGCCTGGAGAAAGAGTGGGAGAAGAGGCATTTGGAGGTCAATACTGCTACCCCAGCAGACATGGGAAACTGTTAAAAACACTTGATCAAAGGATCCAAGTGTTTTCACATTCTCCGCCTGGATGCAAACATTAACGACTGTAAAACGGCTTATTAAAAACATTTTATTTGCTTCTTGGATCTTCAAATAAATTTGATACAAGCTTTTTATTTGATAGAGCCCTTCATATAACAGTGAGTGCTAAACTGCCTGCAGGTATGGTTTTGTGACCAGATGATATGTGTTAACCATGAACAATTTGAGAAAACCATATCCACTAATGTACGTAGCCTAACCCTTTAGGGGTTTTGATCTTTAGCTATCAAAGGAAACATGAGAATCAGAATAGTGAAACTAAAATACCTTTGTTTATAAGATATTGTTAAGTGCAGGAAAAACTAATCCTCTCTGCTTTTAAGATGTTAACCGCAGTATAAACATACAGATTTGTGTCAAAACCAAATCTTCTTTGAAGCCGATATGTACTACTGTTCTGATTAGGAAGGGAGTATACTATGGAGATAAGTAAAACAATCTATAAAAAACACCACATTCCATTCACTTCAAAGCCTGACCCCTCAGCATTTCTGAATCATGACTACTAATAGTAGACTAAACAATGACTATTTCATTATTCTTTATAAAACCATCATAACCAACCATAGCCCTAAATCATGAAATTCTATTGTCTATACACAAATAAGTCCAACTCAGTTGTGGCAACATCCTGGTACTAGTCACCATGTCTGGTTACTGTCTTTTTGTTTGTCAGAATTTGCCATAACTCAACGTGCCTCTGTGATCAATTTGTGGCAAGTGTTTAAAGTGAGTTATGTCTCAGAGACTCTGGTTGTGAGAGATCTTTACTGGCTCCTTAATTCACTTCCAGTTGTCTCCCTCATTGTCAGACAATGTACAAGCTTCATATGGCTCAGACCTGCAATTATGTCAAATTTTCTCTGTAGACTACAACACAGATTTCATTGATTATACTGTATTTGTTCTGCCGGATGGGATGGCATGTCTGCCGTGCTTCCTAATGACATGGACTGTTTTATGTTCAGAAAATAGAATTCCTTAAAATAAAATCTATTGTCCTTGTTGCACTTTTAAATTCCATTCAAAAAAGTGTATTGTCCAAACAACATGTACATATGTTGGAAAATTGTCTTTTGATTTGTCTCATAACACTCAACACAAATTGACACTTGACCCCCGAAGATCTGACTGGGTGACCTTTCCTTCTTCTTCTTTTTCACAGAAGACAACCATATGAGGACTGATAGGTACAGTATGTGGTTAGATTAACTTTCTATTGAATAAGTAACTTGATATTACATTTGATTCCAAACAGTCTACCACACTGCTTTGATGTGCCCTCTTACAATAATAATACCATCACTAAGATGCCTGCCTTTGCATGTTTCAAAGGCTTTTCTCCCTGGTGTGATATGACAGTACTAAATTCACATCGACCCCCTGAGGACAGATCCTAGTGGAGACATAATGTCAGACACATTGGTAAGTCAAAACACCCTGCCTGTCTGTGTGTATGGAGGTTCAAAGAGAGGGAACCATAACCACAGTGGTTCCCACAAGTTTATGATTTAGAAACGAACCACAGAGCTGAGTATAAGTTTAAAGAACGCTTGAGAACTTGTCTTTGTATCTTTGTTTAACAATTTACAATTCATTGTAAGCTATTAATCAAATGGTCAGATTTATAGTGATTTGTTGCATAAATCACCAGACATAGTTTTAAGCCAAAACAGGCTAAAATAATTGGAACATGCATGGACATTGGACAGTCCATGAGCGAAATATACCAAGTATCGAACAATTCATTAAAAGTGATTGAGAAGTAAACTCTATCTTTAAGAGGTCACTGAAAAGGCTAGTATGAGGAGTTGTTGGAATTAAGGCTCAGAAAAGGAAATTACTCGAACGAACATGAGAACATACACTTGGAAAATCTTTATATTTGAATGAAACCGTGTTAAAGGTCAGTGCCTTTGGATGATAGACTGTAATGTGTCACGGTTGTTGTAGGGTAAAAGAACCACACCAGATAAGACGTGGAGAACTCTTGATTGTTTTGTTGTAAGTTGGAAAATGATGAACACTGCTCTTGTCAAAGATGTGTGGTTGGAGCTAACCACCTTAATATCACCATTGCTCTCTGAATGACTGTATTAAGAAGTCTGTAGTTACGTCTGTCCATTTGTAGCACCCATATCACACTATATGCCTTAGTCAACTCTGCTTTTGGTCTTGATCACTATGTGGATATCAATACGTCGTTTTCTGTATCCTTATTACGTTACCACCCAGACAGCAGCTCCAAGTATCGGACTGTGTTTGTGTTTTGCTCTGGGATAGACTGACAGGCTCCACATTTATGAATCTGTCTTTCGTATTGAACCGTGCCATTTATAATTTCATAGTCCGAAAACACCCTGTAAACTACAGCATATCTAACTCATGTTAGTTTTCCTCTACAATTTAGATACTAAATACGTTAGTTTTAATTCAAGAATTTGGTTTGGCATTTATTTTAAAAACAAGACTCAAGACTGTTTCAAGACTGTGGAAATGTGAAGAAATACCCAGTAATGCATCAAATATTGGGTATTGAAAGGATTCAATCTTTACAGAACACCATTTTCCCAGAGTAGGACAATGGAAGCACTTATTAAATTCACTTGATACCTTTGGAATGGAGGAACCAGAATGAAGTTACTGAACCGGAATTCCTCATCCACTTATACTGAGGTTACTGCTTTGTGTAAAATCTCCTTACAATCGCATTCTTTATGCAGCCTTACATCCGATGCGTTCCTGATGTCGTAACCTTTTCCATGTGTACTGTTCATTCTGACACATACTGTTTCTGGAAAGTTTTCAATGTAAAAAAAAAAAAATGGTCAGAACCACCAAAAACCAAAAACACACAAATGGCTTGACTTCATTGAAAATGGCGCAGAAAGTCTTTAATTCATAATCTGCCAAGCAACACTTCAGGAAGGAATGAAGTGGTCTTTCAGAACTAGAAGAGGGTTGTCCTCAAAGGTCAAGCATTCAGCATTCAGACACTAGTTTTCCACTGAGGTTCCAAAACCAACAGGAGAGCAGCAACACCAATTGAATGAGTACTAGGAGGACGGCCAAGAGCTCTCCAACTGACTCATTAAAGTGAAGCAGTCGGGTCCGCAGTCATGAATTAAAGCCTGTCCTCATCTGCTCCTGTCATTACCTGTCCCTCCCATGTACCAGACACTGGAAAATAAAAACAGGAGAATACTGTACAGTATATGGTAATATAGTATGCAGAAAACAGTAGTTCCAAGTAATTGAATGATCATTTCCTACTTTTAGTTTCCCATGTGAATTGTCACTATAATCCAGTAATAGTATCTGAGTATAGATCGTCTGTAATGTCAAGTGTTGTTTTGCCATGCTGTGGGAGGCTTAGTAACATAGATTACACTTACAGGAAGCCTTGGAATTGACAACTGATTTTAATTTACCTTTGTCATAAAAGTGTACCTCATTAGTCTAGCAGTCTATTAATTCTCTCAGTCTTAAATCATTAGAGTGTTTTACTCTCTTGCGTACACCCATCTTGCTCCTGCAGGTAAAAGAGGAGAGGAGTCTCCCTGTGTCCTCCATCTAGGCTCAAACAGATTCCTCTCCAGCAGGATGCACCACATGGAGTCTGAGAGACACAGCTGTTCAGATAGCTGATACTGAGCCAGCCGCTGTTTAGATTCTTCTTTCCCATAGAGGAACTGTTTATATTTGTGATACAAACGTCTGATCTTGTCTAAGTGTGTTTTCCCTGAAGTGAAAGTCTTCCTTGTTTTTTCGCTATTTGTCCAGTGTTGTGTCTGGAGGGTTTTTGAGGTGAATTGTCTTGGATGGTTGTCTGTTGCAGGTATCAGCGGCTATTTTTAGGAGGGGTCAGATTTCAAATGATTGTTCATAATTCAGATTTTGCACTACATGAACAACATACATTTTAAGAACTCTATACATTTGAAGAACTCATAAACCATCAAATCCTTGGCGTAAATGGTCAGCATCTTAGTTTTTGTCCAAAATATGAAATAGTCAAACCCCATCCATTTCAATAGTCCTCCTTGTTATCCAAAATGTTAACACGTTTATGTGTTTATTATTCTTTTGTTGGAACCTCCAAATTCCACCAGGCAGCTGTGGAATATTTTATTACTTCAAGTTATCTCCAATGTTTGCAGTGGCGGACTGGGATAAAAAATCGTCCCTGGCATTGCTAACACACAGGCCCATTATTTTCCCTGAGGCTCCCACATCGGCCCATTCTTTTCCTTCAAGCCCCCACACTGGCTCATTATTTTCCTTCAAGCCCCCACACCGGCCCATTCTTTTCCTTCAAGCCCCCACACTGACTCATTATTTTCCTTGAGGCCCCCATTATTAGCCAGATAATGACAATTCTGCGCAATTTTTTTTTTAATTATACAGGCCCACTTGCCAAGAAATGGACCAGCCCATCTGGCAAATGTGCAAAATGCCAGATGGCCAGTCCGCCCTTGAATGTTTTTGGCATGGTCCATCAGCTTCCATTAAAACATGCTAATTTCATCCCAACTTCTTACTTAGCCCATTTCATGTGTTAATAATAAATTATATACATTTTGCTTGGCAGATGCCTTTCAGGACACTCAAGGAAATATTATTACATTATTATATTAATACATTATTTTACAGATTTTATAAAAACAATACATTTTTGGCATTATTATTATTTTTTAAATATAATGTTTAAAGGGTCTATTTTATATATGTGCCTTCATTTTCAATACATTGAATCCATGATGCTTGTGTCATAAGAAAATATCTTAGCGGTCACATTTGGAAAATGCAGTGGATCTAATTTATTATATGCATTTTATCATAGCAGATGAATTCTTACTTCAGTAGATTGAAGTTGAGTTGGGTTATGGATATACTTGATCAAGATGATCTTACAGATGATTTTACCAGTATCCATTAGCCTTTAGATATGTCTTAATCGAAATTACGGAATGCCTCTTATCCGCTCATCGTTCTTTTAGTTTAGTAGCCTAAACCGATCGATGTTGCATTGAACTGGGTGAATGAATATGAATTACAGTCAACCAATATGTTGTAACTCCCAAAAAATAATCGTACTCTCTCATCTTAAGCCCGCCACTGATCTGAATGTGTGTGAAACGATAACAAGGCCGGACCACTGAGGTGACTTCTTGATATACAGGTAACTGCCAAACTAATGGAAACACTTGAGTAAATGAGGGATACAAAGTATGTTGATAGCAGGTGCTTCCACACAGTTGTGGTTCCTGAGTTAATTAAGCAATTAAAATCCCATCATGCTTTGGGTAATGTATAAAAATGCTAGGCAGGCCATTATTTTGGCTACCATGGCTGTGCCCCCATCAGATGACAATGCCCCCAGCCACAGGGCACAAGTGGTCACTGAATGGTTTGGTTAGCATGAAAATTATGTCAACCGTATCCTGAAAGTCATTCTTCTCAATGTGTACAAGACAATGAAATATATTAGAAAATCGACATTCATATTCAAATCACCTTGATCCAAGTAAAAAATATGATTCATGAAGCGCATGAAAAAAATGCAAGAAAATCTCCAGGAAGGTTAGTTAGGTCTGAGGGAAGCTTTTACAGTGGCTTGCGAAAGTATTCACCCCTCCTTGGCATTTTTCCTATTTTGTTGCCTGACAACCTTGAATTAAAATAGATTTTTGGGGGGGTTTGTATCATTTGACTGACACAACATGCCTACCACTTTGAAGATGCTAATGATTTTTTATTGTGAAACAAACAAGAAATAAGACAACAAAACTGAAAACTTGAGTGTTTAAGTCATACCACAGATTCTCAATTGGATTGAGTTCTGGGCTTTGACTAGGCCTTTCCAAGACATTTAAATGTTTCCCCTTAAACCACTTGAGTGTTGCTTTAGCAGTATGCTTAGGGTCATTGTCCTGCTGGAAGGTGAACCTCCGTCCCAGTCTCAAATCTCTGGAACAGGTTTCCATCAAGAATTTCCCTGTATTTAGCACCATCCATCATTCCTTCAATCCTGACCAGTTTCCCAGTCCCTTCCAATGAAAAACATCCCCACAGCATGATGCTGCCACCACCATGCTTCATTGTTGGGATGACCAAAAAGCTCAATTTTAGTCTCATCTGACCAGAGTACCTTCTTCCATATGTTTGGGAAGTCTCCCACATGCCTTTTGGCGAACACCAAACGTATTTGCTTATTTTCTTCTTTAAGCAATGGCTTTTTCTGGTCACTCTTCTGTGGAGTGTATGGCTTAAAGTGGTCCTATGGACAGATAAATCCAATCTCCGCTGTGGAGTTTTACAGCTCCTTCAGGGTTATCTTTGGTCTCTTTGTTGCCTCTCTGGTTAATGCCCTTCTTGCCTGGTCCATGAGGGCGGACCTTTTGGTAGTGCTCCGTTGGATGTTCAAAGTTTCAGATATTTTTTTATAACCCAACCCTGATCTGTACTTCTCCACAACTTTGTCCCTGACCTGTTTGGAGAGCTCCTTGCTCTTCATGTTGCCGCTTGCTTGGTGGT
This sequence comes from Oncorhynchus tshawytscha, assembly GCF_018296145.1. NCBI lineage: Eukaryota > Metazoa > Chordata > Actinopteri > Salmoniformes > Salmonidae > Oncorhynchus > Oncorhynchus tshawytscha. The sequence continues at coordinate 35,332,565 of NC_056436.1, read as the reverse complement.
GCCCCTTGCTTAGTGGCGTTGCACACTCTGGGGACTTTATTTAACTAACTATGTGACTTCTGAAGGTAATTGGTTGCACCAGATCTTATTTAGGGGCTTCATAGCAAAGGGGGTGAATACAAATGCACGCACCACTGTGGGACACATTGGAGTCAACATGGGAATGTGGAATGCTTTCGACACCTTGTAGAGTCCATGCCCAGACGAATTGAGGCTGTTCAAAGGGAAAAATGGGGTGCAACTCAATATTAGGAAGGTATTCAGTGTATGTACATATCTACCGCAATTACCTCGTACCCCTGCACATCGACTGCAACCCCGTGTATATAGCCAAGTTATCGTTACTTACTGGGTATTCATTCCTTGTGTTATTATTTTTCTATTATTTCTCTATTTTCTTTCTCTCTGCAATGTTGGGAAGGGCACGTAAGTAGCATTTCACTGATAGTCTACACCTGTTGTTTACGAAGTATGTGACAAATCGTTTTTACAGAATACTATTGTCATGTGTCAAAATACTTTCTCATTTCTCCATGATAGGCATCTAGTTCCGAGCAGCTGGTAGACTGTTGGTCATCATGTCCTGGGACCATTGGGATGTGGTAAGCAGGGGGAAACCCCCAACAGAGGAAGAGAACCATGATTACAAAGCTCCCATGAGTGTCTGTCTGGGTGAGGGGGAGGCAGTGTGGGGCTGATGAGAAACACCTGCTGTTGTTCAATGGAAAGCGAGGACTGGTCATGATGAAGAATGTTGTGTGGTGTTTTCATTCATTCTTTGCCAAAGAAATAGTGAGCTTTCCCAGATGAAGACATGTGGGTGGATGTAAATAAGATTTCAAGATTTAGGATGCAATAAACATGCTCACATGGAGTGAATGAGAGGAGTGGAATTGTGTTTGTTTTTGGTATGAAATTATCTGTATTTTGTATCTCCACTTGTATGGAGTTCTGGTAGAATGTGATATGCATACATTTTATTTATCAAACTGTGAATTAATTAGATAATAGACATGATTGTCAAATGAGACCTCACATTGTTTTTCTAAGAACATGTACTCTACTGCCAATGTGAACATGTGTAGAAAACAGTTACATGTATCCCTTGCTAGTCATTCTAGGGCCTTTTCATGCTTAAATTCCTCTTGTCCTAGAGGTAATGCGAGCCAGTCACTATTTTATGGTGAGAGCACGGCTTGAAGGCACGAACACCCTCGTAACCCTTATAGTTTTTACACTGACATCGTCACCAAACGTCCCCATGGAACATATGTAGGTTTTAGGTTACGGAACATACATCAAGGTTAGGTTCCCACCACTTGGTCTTTCACTCACTGCCATAAAGTAGTCAGTTATGTGGAATCCTATTATGTGGCAGAGATGGGATGTTATACCGTCTACCAGTGTGTCCCACCTTAGTGAATTTCCCAAAATACAAGGTAGTATGTCTCATGCAGTTCCCAGCATGCATTTCATAATAGATTATATGGTGCGATGGCTGGTATGTGTGGTTCCATAGATTATACTAGTATGGCTGTTTATATGAGCTGTATGTGTGAGTAAAGTTGTCCTCATAATAAATAAATAATATGCCCCTCACAATATGACCATGTTGTATAAAATATCATGTGTGGGTGGGATATTACAAAGGGATGATAACGGCCTTTAAAAATCCCAGTTCTTGTCATTGACGATCTTCACAGATGTCTGTTTTGGTTAGTGTACACTGTGCAGGTCCCATGCTACAGCCTAAGGTGATAACCCCTTGAGAAAAAAAAACATTTCCCAAAGAACTGTTGTATCCTACTGTAGTAATGTGTATGGGCAACACATGGAGCGCCACAGAAGTGATGGTCCTGTTTTTCATTTGAGGGTGATTGCGAACATTTCAGCACGTTTGCTTTAACGTAAGTCAGAGAACTGTACACGTGAGACACTGTATGCCGTGCAGCCTCCGAATACAGCACCAGTCTTCACGCTGAGATCAAAGAGGATCAAATATAAACTAGTCATGCTATTTATTGCACATAAACAATATCTTCATGACATCTAAAGTCGTCCATTGTTATGTTTACAGCAAATTAACATTTTGGTTTGATTGAAAAATTGCTGTTGGTGAAGAAATTGTTAAGATATATTTTGAACTAAACAATCATAGTGGAAGTATATTATATATGGTGCAGTACTGCATATCCTGTAGTGTTGTATTTGGCTCTACACGTGTGAGCGTGAGTCATGTGTTGTAATGCATTTTCTCCTGAAATGAATGTTGATACATTGGATTCAGACCTAAAGCCTGTTACTAACTGTAACTAATGAAGGATATATTTCAGCTCTAGGGTATTTGACCAGGTTTCCAAAATAAATTACAAACATTTGTCTTCTTCCTCATGTCTGTTTGGATTCATGTACTCTGCAAAAAAAAAAGTGTTTATGATACCAAAAGTAAACCAACTGAATATTAACTTAAATAGCCAGACATTGCATCATAAGTGTTATTTCTGACATTTCCCGGGTTTGATTGAAAAGGGTCTCATATCATATTAGGGGAAAAGCAGATTGAGTGTCTACTGTCTAGCCATGGCAAAGTTGATAAAACTTTTCTTTATAAGTTTAACAGTGGAGCTAAACAAAAAGGTCTACTCGTCTCTCCACATATTGGTTTCAACAGGAGTGATGAAGGAAAGTTTGTCGCACTCGATAGAAGTTGTAACGTTCTGCAATGTTTACCCAGAGAAGACAGCTGATAGAGAGTCATTGGGTTCCCCCAATTGTCCACCATGTCAGGAACAAGATATTTGAAAGTCTAGGTTCGAAATAAAATAAGTCACCAAATACTGTTCCAAAATTTTTTTTATTTTTTTTTATTAAGACCTTATGGTGGCACTCTAAACATATGCAAATTCCCATAGGAACTCAGCAAAAAAATTGCAAAGAAATTACTTTATTTCCTGAAAACAAAGCATTATGTCCAACACAACTCAGCACTGAGTACCCCTCTTCATTATTATGGGTATGCTTGTCATCTTTAAGGACTGCAGAGTTTCTCAGGATGAAAAAGAAACCTAGTGGAACTAAGCACAGGCAAAATCCTAGAGGAAAACCTGGTTCAGCCTGCTTTCCACCAGACAATGGGAGACGAATCCACCCAGCAGTGAATGTTCCTGAGTGGCCGAGTTACAGTTTTGACTTAAATCTGCTTGAAAACCTATGGCAAGACCTGAAAATAAATGTCTAGCAGAGATAAACAACCAATTTGACAGAGCTTGAAGAATTTTGAAAAGAATAATGGGCAAGTGTTGCACAATCCAGGTGTGGAAAGCTCTTAGAGACTTACCCAGAAAGACTCACAGCTGTAATCGCTGTTGTATTGACTAAGGGGGTTGAATACTTATCACTTTTGGTAACTTGACCTACATTGCATACTCTATATGACCATAGCGCATGATTTATGGAGGTGGGGGGAAAATTCTTATGACAGTGCCAGCAGTAAGATTTGAGTTCAATTTCCAAAAACATAATGGTTGTAGATTTCAAATGATATGTCACGTTCTGTACTTGCCGGGCCCTGTACATGGCCCAAAACAACTGCTCAGAGTTTGTTGAAGTGGCAGCACTCAAACCTCCTTTCACACTGAGTCACTGACATTTTGTGGCTGTTACTGGGCTTTGCCCAAACTGGCAAACATGACAACACTGCCCATGTAAACTATGGGGATCAGGCATGCTGTCAGTAATTACATTGACAAAACAGTGTCAGACCATGTGGGGTTGGGTGGCAGAAATGGTTTAGATCCCTTGACAAGTCACATAAAAGCAGACAATGCATCAGTGTCTACAGCAAGGCTTTAGTAACTGTGCAATTGCCTTGTTATTAAATTTAGCATTTGACATAAGCAGAGATGGGACCAAGTTACAATTTTGCAAGTCCTAAGCAAGCCACAACCTTCGTGTCTCGAGTCAAGTCCCAAGTAATAATGAGCTAGTCTCAAGTTCCCCCAGCTTAGGTCGAGTCAAGCCACACGTCCCAAAATTCGAGGTTTCGAGTCCTCAAGTCAATGTTTAAGTGTTTTATGCCAATTTCATAGCAATTGCAATGATTCAGTCATTTTGGACCCACATGTTTTACAAACTGCATCCCTTTTTCCCCCCACTACACATACTGTAGTCCTTGAAACCAAACTCAAATATTTTTGGGGTGTCTATCAGTGATCAACAACCAGAGTTGTGGGGCAAAAAAAAAATCCCTAGGGCCCGGAGGTTTTCCTAACTCTATAGGGTCTGACAGCGATTCATTCGATGTAAAAAGCTTTTTATATGGGCAATCAGACCAGATTTACATTTGAATCATTAAGCAGACACTCTTATCCAGAGTGATTTACAGGAGCAATTAGGATTATGTGTCTTGCTCAAGGGCACACCAAAAGCTTTTTCACCTAGTAGGCTCTGGGATTCAAACCATCAACCTTTGGTTACTAGCCCAACTCTCTTAATCACTAGGCTACCTGCTGCCTAGGTATACAGATATTTTCTAAATAGGTCACATGGTTTTTAAGAAATTCTGGGAAAACTCCTGGCCCTAGGGAGGATGAAAACCCTGTCAAACTGCAGCAACCTTGTACTGAATTCTATTTTAAAACGTTCCTTTACACAGACACGCCCACTGCAATTGGACAATAAAGCGCACAGGGCTGAGCTTGCTTTATGCAGTTTTGCACCGTGTAGACCTATGCAACTGCAATTAAAAAGTAACTCACACAGTCTATTTATGTAATCTGTGTTGTTTGATTAATTTCAGTTAATAATTTTGGGTTGAAGAGGTAAAGGTAGCCTAGCCAGCCTCCCCAAGTTTGAATATAGCCTAAACCAAATTTGATCACATTCACATTTTCTCCTATCAGAAATTCATGGGCTCTAAATAGGCAGAAAAATATGTATTTTCCAGATGTTGAAATCAGTTTCATTTTTTGTTCTGACTGAAAGTTGAAAAGACATAAAGTTTGGTCTGGACTGCACCAAAAAAAGACGTCCAAAAGGTGTCGTGTCGGTCCATGCTTACTGAGATGTAGCCTACACTGTTGCCTGAAATTTTATTTCATGAAGGCCCATCTATGTGGTAAGCTTACCATTTGTAAAACACAAAACAAAGACGTCCAGTCCAAAGAAAGTCATCCAAAAGTAGTTGACTCGTGCTTACTGGGGGTGTAGCCTACCATGTCGGCCCCCAATGGATTTTTTTCTGAATGTCCATCCATGTGTTTGGCCCACCATTTGTAAAACAGGCCATTGCATTGGCATTATTAGTCCTGATTCCCATTGACTAATCAATTTGGCGATTTTAAGCTCTGAATATCAGCTACCCAACTTTATCAGGAGTTATCAGTGAGCCTATTTGCAATGTGTTTACACAGCAGGAAATGCAGAAGTATTTTTCACTATGATCGGCTTTTCAAAAATTGACGGATACAAACTTGAAACCACTGATCATGACAATGGGGTGCCACTCCTGGACAACAGTTGTGATTGATGGTCCATTCCATATTGTCCATTTTACTTTGACCTGTCCTGTTTTTAGTATATGTTGTTTGTTAACATGACAGCACATTTTTTATTTGAATGAGCGCCATTTAGGTTAGGCTATTTGATCAGAGAAACTTAAATGATATAAAAAGTGTCTGTCTCATTACATTGTCATACATTTTATCTCTAGCCGGTAGCTACAGAAAAGGCCACGTACTCTTTCTACAATATACAATATCTGCTACATGATTTATGTTAGATGATTTTCTTTGATGGAATGTTGGTGGAGCACGGCAGCGATACGTCTCTCCAAAAGCACCCTGGAGAGTCGCGCTGGGAATGGACAAGCAAAATATTTTGCGCCCCTGACTTTGACAAAGTAGGCACTGCTTATCACAGGGCAGCATCAACTCTCACCTAAAAACCCTTATGCCACTGGTTGAGAGAAATTGTCATTGTTTTGGGGCAGAATTATGTGAGGTTTTAGGTGTTGTTGTTGGAGGGGTGTCTTGGTCAGTTTAGCTCAGAAAACGCTGCCCTCGTCAATCTGCCGCCACAGGCGGCCACCTAATCCTGCCTAATGAGCAGGCTGGCCCTTTTTCTTCCTATACAGTTTAAGTGTAGGCTGCTGCAACATTTCTGTGAAGAGTTCTTGCTTGTGTCTTTACTGTGTGATGTGTTATCACATTTGCTAAATATATACCGGAGGACAGTGGAGCAGATCGCTAGATGACATGCATTGTGCCCAGCCTGCACAACCTGTGATTTTTGTGAATCTGATTGGTCAAGAAACAGAACACACAGAACCTGCAGCACTCCGTTATAAAAAAACAACAGTGGCGACCCGTAATTCAGGGCAGAGCCCCACCTGTTTGAAGCCCCACATGTCTTTTTTTGTGTGCCTGTTTTGCATGTTATTTTGGCATTAATACGTGTCACATATCAGTTTGCAAACAATGTAAAAAAATAAATAAAAGAATTGAGTTAATAAAGCCGCATACAAACTTGGTCTCGTTTTTGCTTTCTTGAGGTGCAGGTGTTTCAGCCCAGCTCAGTGCTTTCTGTGGTGGTGGGACAGCCAGCAGAAAATACGGATCACAGGGTTTGGTAATGTTCTCTAGTTGTGCTGTGATTGGTTCAGTGTTCTGTCACTCATGGGGACACCCCTTGGTTGCTACCAAAGAGTTGCATTAGATGTGCCCATCCAAGAAGGCTCAAGGTCATTAGCCACAGATAAAATGACATCAAATCCCATTATATCAACAGTAGCTTTGATTGGATTGTCAACATCATACTTTCAAAATCTTAGCTAGCAAACTAGAAGTCATCATCATGAATCAAGTTGACCATCTACTGGCATATCCTGTTAAATCCTTGTCATATGAAGAGAAATAGTGAATATAAATTATAGATAAAATGTATTGGTGCTTATCGGCCATTGGACATAAACATTACATTGTTGGAAATCACAAATTTAACAATGAGTGGTTTGGAAGGAATCAGCGGCTCACGGTCATCCAACTTGGAATTGCAAGTCAGGAACTCTGTGCTCTTTCTAGATCACTGACATCATCATGATTCAACCTTGTTTTTTCCGAGTTACCAGTTGTCTTGAAAGCACCATAAATCCAGAGAATGCCAGACTTTGATGACAAAGTTTGATGACAACATTTTTCCATGAAGGACCGCCGCACCACCTTCCTTTTCATGTGAGCCCTGCACATCAAGGTGTCCAAAATGTATTGTATGCTGCTGCATAAATTATGTAATACCAGGGAGATATGTATACTGTCTGTAGCTAAGAAAGTAATACTAAGTGTATGTTGTGTAGTAAGCTGTTAGTAGCCTACAGTATGTGCCTCACCCTAATAATTTGGTCACTTTTCCACTTTTCATAATTTTGCCTACTGTTCTGACTTTTTCTTTATTTAACTAGGCAAATCAGTTAAGAACAAATTCATATTTTCAATGACGGCCTAGGAACAGTGGGTTAACTGCCTGTTCAGGGGCAGAACGACAGATTTGTACCTTGTCAGCTTGGGGGTTTGAACTTGCAACCTTCCGGTTACTAGTCCAATGCTCTAACCACTAGGCTACCCTGCCGCACTTGGTGGTGCACATGTAGCCTATAGCCTGTTTTAGAGAAATGTAAATCATTGAATATTGTAAGAGCTTACATGGTCTGCTTATATGACCCCATTATTTATCCTATGGTTCTGACTTGGTGTACAGGAAGAATATTGTAAGAACGGCCTATGTTCTGAATTATGTCGTTGTTTCAAAAGTGCTGAACAAATAGTTATATTGACTACGTGCGTCCTAGCTCGCTCAATAATGTCCTAATCGAAATTACGAATTGCTTTCTATTTCTATGTGTTTGGCCTGGTATGGTTCCCAATCAGAGGCAGCTGGCAATCGTTGTCTCTGATTGAGTACCATACTTACGCAGCCTGTTTTCCCACTATGGGTTGTGGGTAGTTGTTTTCTGTTTAGTGTGTGTTGCACCTGGCAGAGCTGTTTCGGTTGTGCCTTTTGTTACTTTGTTATCTAGTGTTCAGTTATATTTAATAAAATGCCGAACATGTACCACTCTGCACCTTGGTCCTCACCTTCTTCCACCAAAGACAATCGTTACATATGCCATAGTTTGTACATCTCAATTGTCAGTAGAAACTACATTTGTTTACGCAAGTCAGCCATATCAACTTTTTTTAAAGGCAGTAAATGAGGCTGAATGAACTGTTTCGCTGCCAGACTGTGCTGATAGCCAGGTGTAGCAGGTGTAAGGTGTTGGGACTGCTGTTAGGACTCTGTTGGGATAGCTTTATGTAGGCTCTAACCGTTTTTGGGCACCATTTGTCACCGTTATAGGGCAATTAATGTATTGTTTAGTGTTGTGTTGTGTAGTGTAGTGGCTTTGCTGGCATGCACCTAAAAACAAATCCAAGTTAAGTCACAAGTCATAGAAGCTTAAGTCGAGTGGCAAGTGTTTTTCTTTTTGCCAAGTCAAGTCTCAAGTCTCACATGATTTGAGTCCACATCTCTGGGCATAAGTGACCACAGGTATTGTTTCCTAAAGTGACATGAAATTCAATACTTCGGGTATTATAAGCAATTGAAAGCCAGTTGTGCATATGAGTTGATGAATAGCAGTAATATACTGTAGCTACCCTGGTTTATAAGCACGGATATCGACTGTCAAAGTGAGAAAAAAATATTTAACCTCTACGGGATCAGTTAACGTAGGCTAATGTGATTACTATGAGGTTGTATGTAAAAAAAAGAAATATCCCAGGACATTGACATATCTGATATGGGCTGAAAGCTTACATTCTTGTTAATCTAACTGCACTGTCCAATTTCCATTAGCTATTACAGTGAAAGAATGCCATGCTATTGTTTGAGGAGAGTGCAGGTGCGCGTAATGATGGTGACAGGTGTGCGCCATAATGAGCAGCCTGGTGACCTGGAGACTGGAGATGGAGCACACGTCACAATTATGAACTTGATAATGTATTAATAAACAAATTAGGCATATTTGAGCAGTCTTAATACAACATTTTGAACAGATAAGCAATGGTTCATTGGATCAGTCTAAAACTTTTAACATACACTGCTGCCATCTAGTGGCCAAAATCTAAATTGTGCCTGGGCTGGAATAATACATTATGGCCTTTCTCTTACATTTCAAAGATGATGGTTCAGAAAAAGAAGTAAAAAATAGTTTTTTTCCTTTGCATTATCTTTTACCAGATCTAATGTGTTTTATTCTCCTACACTCATTTCACATTTCCACAAACTTCAAAGTGTTTCCATTGAAATGGTATCAAGAATATGCATATCCTTGCGTCAGGTCCTGAGCTACAGGTAGTTAGATTTGGGTATGTTATTTAGGCGAAAATTGAAAAAAAGGATTGGATCCTTAAGAGGTTGCATGCTCAAGTGGTAGAGTTGATATCAGCACTTATAAACCAGGGTCGCTACAATACATTCATGGACTGCCTACTATAAAGATATATTTAGCCATATCTCCACTGCCTGATGGGGCAGACATGATCTGGTGTGGTAGTTAATAATTTATCAATACTGCAGACCCTCAGCCAGCACCAGCTACAAGCTGAGGAGAGAAACAGAAATAATTCCACAGTGGAGCATCAGTTTTCACTCTACCTTCCTCCCTCCCTCAAAATCCATCACTTTTCACTCTCATTTTCCCAAACATTCCTATGCATTTAAGTGTAGTGGAATTTCCTTCTAATACCAGTTGTCGATAGAATGTTTGTGTTGAACGTCCCTTGACCAATCAGAATCAATGGAGGCAAATCGTTAATGGAGGCAACTCTTTTTCCCCTCATCCAAAAAGGGACACCGGAGTGCATCCTTCTGCAGTAATACTATTTGTGTAAATCTTCCACTGGCCTTCAGAAGTAGGTAACGTTATATTAGTGTTAACCGATAGGTGAGGACTTCATGAGACACCAGAGACTCCCAGTGGAGAAGGTAATTTTTTCTTCAGCAGACTGGGTCTTTCCCTGGCCATTCCTTAGCTGGGAGGAAATTTCTATCATCCCCTGGGACGGCTCAGTTACATGTCTGCCGCATCCATTCTAGAAGTTTGTTATACCGATTACAAGGAGAAAGTGGTGTGTTTCAGCCGAGAGACAGATTGTTGTGGACTGGGATTACTACAATACTGACGGTTTGTTTGGAGATGTCGTTGTCATCAGGAGCAAACTGTTAACCAGCGGACACATCCTCCCTGCTCAGGTCACAGGGTCTGAGACGTTTTATGGGTCTGAGCTGCTTCCTCAGCACAGTTTATTCTGTTGTTTCATTGACCCATTCCTCTTTCTAGAGCCCATGATAAGAGCTTTAAGGACCGCCTCCTACTGTACTGTTCTCACAGATCTCAAAGCATGAAAAACAATCAGGGACTAAGAGACGTCCCGTTGACTTTGTTGCACCCTTCCAGCTTTTCCTCTGCAAACACATCCCTTCAAAGTTGCTGCACGCTGTATAGGTAATGCAAGGGAATGGGCTCTGTAATGTGAACTTACAGCACTGGAAGAGGTCCATGACAGGATGAATATGTAAGATGTTTCTGGTTTCATGGTTAAGTTTGATGGGGTTTTAGGAGCTCAGATGCTGCCAACATCTCTGTGCAACACAGCAAATACAGTACAATGAACAAGAGTGCCCCTTGGGTGCCACTTGTGTTGCTGTATGCAGGCCAAGATGAGCCGGAGCTGGGCCACGGAGTGATGGTGACAGCCATGGTGTTACAGTCCAACTCCCAACCCCACACTAGCTGATTCCAGTTTACATTTAAGTCTTGGAACGCGGTACTAAAAAGGTAGACATCAAGCACTTACTGCTCATAGTATCCCTTGAGCCTGTCATGTTTGCCTACCCATCTATAAAATCTCCCTCTCGCACCCATGTGGTCCAGATTAGCGCACCATCATTGAAGTATTTCACCGGTATGACTGACTGAGGGTCTGGCCAGGTTTCAACAGATGTCTTCAGTTTCATCCACCTCCCTGTTCCCTTCCCTTCCCCCCCACTGGCTTTCCTTTCCACAATAGCTTGGATTAGGATAGGAGAAATAGCTATGGATCCGTACAGTATTTCCCCTTCTGTTTTCACTTAGGCCCCGCAAAGCCAGCTAATTATCGCTCTCTCCCCCAGATCGGATTAACAATGGGGGAAATACAGAATAATTGAAGGCTTCTAGCGTGATTCAACGTTGGGTCAGAACTAGTCCTTGTGACTTCCCCTGAAGTTAGCCCTCTCTCTCTCTCCTGGTGTGGTGGTTTCAGCTCCAGACCTACTCAGTGCTAACAGCCCCAATCACAGCCCTGTGCACTATGACAAGGTGATGTCTTTTCCTGTTTCCAGACTAGAAACCCATAAAGGCAGAACCGCCCCCCCCCCCACTCTCCCCAATTTCCTTCTCTATTCACAAGAGTTAACTACTTTTTGGTGGAGACTCAAGTAGCTGTCTTTTGTAGAAAGTGTTCAGACATTTAACAGTAGCCTTTCCCTTTCACAAAATGGCCTATTTCTTTGTGCCTTAATAAAGCAAAATGGGGATTATTTCATTGTGGTGTTTTTTTTACTATGATGATGACTGTACTTTGGCAGATACCCAGCAGGGCCCAGCTAGATTCATTGTTCTAGGGCCATTGCATCATTCCAATACACCAATAGTGCCAAAAAAGCCATGATATACTGTGCTGTATGTTTTGAACAGAACTGTTACAACAGGCAGAGGTGATTTGTTGGTACAATAGTGATTATTTTACTTGGCTGTCAAGTTCAGAGCACAACTGCTGTTGTGTTTTCCTTTTCTGTCTGACCCACCTTCCCTAGGCTTACACACATGCACATTTTAACACTATCTGTAAACCATGTTTCCCATATACTGTATGTCAAATGTGCTAGTTTGAAAGGCAGCCCAGCTAGCACATTTGGTTCCTTGGAAGTTGTGGGAACGTATGTATTTTGTTTCACATTGGTTGTGGGAATGAAGCCATATGTTTCCTGACCGGTAAAACTTAACATGTTTTAAACGTCCTGAGAACAGAACATTTGTGAAGTTCCAAGAACATTACCAATATTTTCATAAAATGTAAGCATGTTTGGAACTTTTAGCGTTCTGTTAAAGTAATGAAATACCAACAAATATTATATATATATTTTTTCTTCATCAAGTTCCTTAAATGTGCTGAGAACGTTCCAAAGCCAAGTAATTATCTTGAACCATTCTCAGAAAGTTATGGGAAGGATGTATGCAAAATAACCATAGGACAACAACGCTAACATCAAGCTCTAAAAAATGTATGGTTCTCAGAACATTATAGATGCGGTAAAGGAGTCAATGGAAAGCAGATGTTCCATTGAGCAGATTGGTGAACATTCAAAAAATCTGATCTAACAAAGTGGATATTTGTCAAACCCGATATGATTTATGTATTGTAACGGTCCCACAATGTCGTTACTTAAGTCCAATTTGGAAATATTTGGTTGTTTTCGCTGCATAACAGGTAGAAGTTTTTCCTTTTCAGGTTAAGAAAAAGTGACCGCCAAATGCTAACTCCCGTTTGTATAAGATGGTTAGCATAGCTAGCATACAAAAATTGGTGGTGGTAGTCAAAGTCTTTCTTTAACTGATTGGTAACGATGACATCCATACAAGCATTATGCTCTGATTTTTACCTCAACATCGAGTGAAATACATTATGTAGACAGTAGCTTAAATGGAGGCTAATTTTGCTGGGGGGTAATGAGTCGACTCGGATTCTTTCCCCCATGGCCCTTTCCACCAAGTATTTCCATGGTAATTCCATTGTTTTTGGTCGAGTTTGATTGACCTCCTTAACACATTTATTAGTTCTCAGGTTCTCAGCTTTATTAGTTCTCAGGTGTCTGAGTAACACAATGCCCTAGAATATTGCATAATGGGATTATTATTCATAATTGTATTGGGACTCTCATAATTTACCAGAAAAACATATCAAAATACATGAATCATACAATTAAGTTGGATAATTCATAGTCAGCGGTCAGTACATTACAGACTGTTTTTGTGTAATGAAAGGGCAAACGTGTTTGTACAAAACAGTAATTCAACTAGATTAGAAGTGAGTAATGACTCACACTATAATCTTTCAGAGGTACATTGTGATCAGGAGTACATGATTGGGTGTACAGCACTATTCAGGAAGTCATGACCTTCGAGAGGGATGCTTTGACTATTACTAATATGGGTCTGCTTGCTTTGGCCGTTATCATGGACACAGAGAAAGAGAGATCCCCAGTTTGTGTTAGAGATCGTCCAGTGAGTCAGCCGGCCAGGCAGCCTTCCATCAGAGCATGGGGTCCTCTGGCCGTACGCCATGCTGTTTAGGCCACAAGGCCAAGTTTACTGTCGGACCAACACTGCTCTGCTACGTTACCAACACTGCTCTGCTACGCTATGCCTGGTTGGCTGGCTGACTAGCTATAAGAGGAGCTGCGCTGTGCTGCTTGCCAGCCTTGGGCCTACTTTAAACGTCCAGTCAGACAGACAGACTGACAGAGACAGTGAGAGACAATGTGATCTGAGTGTGATCTGATCAAACACCAGACTCCCCACCCATCACCACTGACAGCCCCCTAAGTGAGCAGGACCAATAAAAGTCTCAGCTGCGCTCCCAAGCTTATATAGGCCAGACAGTCCAGAGCAATGAAATGAGAAAAAGAGGTAACCATTGGAAACATGGAGAAGACAAAATAAAACAGCCGAAAAACATTATTCGAAGGGAAAAGGTATGCAGCACGTGCACGTGAAGGATGATATGCTAATGTCATTGAAAATACCGGTTTTCTTTTTCATCCGGAGTATCAATTTGGACACAGCCAATATGATTCAAAAGGTATAGAGATATAAATCTTGTTGCATTAAGTGTGTGCATGTTTGAATTGGTAGCATTCTATTTAAATTACTTTCTCGTTATCATTCTGCCAAGTGTTGCTAATATACAGTCAGCAGCATTCCACCCTGCATGCCACTGCAGGCTTCCTTCTGAAGTTAACAGTGTTGGTCCCTGGATGGGAGACCAGATGCTGCTGGAAGTGGTGTTGGAGGGCCAGTAGGAGGCATCTTTTCCTTTTGTCAAAAATAATATATCCCAAATGCCCTATGTAGGGCGCTGTCATTCGGATTGGAGGTTAAACGGGTCACCCAATCATCCCCAGTTTACAATTGGCCTAATTCATCTCCCCTATAACTATTCATCTCTAAGTTGACTGAGAATGTGTTCTCAGTCAACTTACCAGGTTAATTAAATAAATATCCCCAGGTCTATATGTCGATATGTCCTACTAAATTATAGACGTAGGATTATGAACTGAGCCTGCTTTGTGCTAATATTTTAGTTATTAATTGTTTTATTTTTAATTGAACCTTTATTTAACTAGGCAAGTCAGTTAAGAACAAATTCTTATTTACAATGACGGCCTACACCGGCCAAACCATAACCCGGACAACGCTGGGCCAATTGTGCGCCACCCTATGGGACTCCCAATCACGACCGGATGTGATACAGCCTGGATTCGAACCAGGGACTGTAGTGACGCCTCTTGCACTGAGATGCAGTGCCTTAGACGGCGTCCATGATCAAAAGGGGTGAATGCATGAAGTGGCAACGGAAAGCTTTGGATTAGGTTGTAGTTGAAGTCAATCAAAATAAACATGATTGTGATTCAATTCTCCAATGGATCTATAAATGCATGTTTGTTTTAGCCAATGATATGTTGCAGATCACTACATTATAGACCTATATCCATCCTGCCCTGCCTTTCTAAAAATGTTCTAAAATCTTTGAAATCATATCACCGACTATTGAGAATGCCACCCGTACCCGCCCGCCCAACTAGCATCACTACTCTGGACGGTTCTGACTTGGAATATGTGGCCTGGTATCTAATTCTATACCCCATTCAAAGGCACTTAAATATTTTGTCTTGCCCGTTAATCCGCTGAATGGCACACATACACAAGCCATGTCTCAAGGCTTAAAAGTTCTCCTTTAGCCCGTCTCCTCCTGTCACGTTCTGACCTCAGTTCCTTTGTGATGTCTTTGTTTTAGTATGGTCAGGGCGTGAGTTGGGTGGGCAGTCTATGTTCTTTTTTCTATGATTTGGTATTTCTGTGTTTGGCCTGGTATGGTTCTCAATCAGAGGCAGCTGTCAATCGTTATCCCTGATTGAGAACCATACTTAGGCAGCCTGTTTTCACCCTTGAGTTGTGGGTGATTATATTTTCTGTTTAGTGTGTTTTG
The DNA here is from genome assembly GCF_018296145.1 of Oncorhynchus tshawytscha. NCBI lineage: Eukaryota > Metazoa > Chordata > Actinopteri > Salmoniformes > Salmonidae > Oncorhynchus > Oncorhynchus tshawytscha. Next base: position 35,317,221 of record NC_056436.1, on the reverse strand, counting down.
CACCTGACGGAGCTGTTTCGGTTGTGCTTTTTGTTTCTTTGTTTGATAGTGTTCAGTTTAAATAAATAACATTAACAAGTACCACGCTGCGCTTTGGTCCTCACCTTCTTCCACCGACGACCGTTACAGAATCACCCACCAAGAAAGGACCAAGCAGCGTGGTGACGAGAGGCAGTGATACCTGGAGAACTGGACTTGGGAGGAGATATTAGACGGCAAGGGACCCTGGCTACAGGCTGGGGAATATCGCCGCTCCAAGGCAGAGCTGGAGGCAGCGAAAGCCGAGAGGCGGCATTATGAGGAGCTAGCACGGCAGCACAACAGGGACGAGAGGCAGCCCCAAAAATGTCTTGGTGGGGGCACACGGGGAGTGTGGCTAAGTCAGGTAGGAGACCTGAGCCAACTCCCCGTGCTTACCGTGGAGAGAGGTGGACCGGGCAGGCACCGTGTTATGCCGTGAGGCGCACGGTGTCCCCGGTGCGCCAGCATAGCCCGGTGCGTTACATCGCAGCGCCTCGTATCTGCCGGGCTAGAGTGGGCATCGAGCCAGGTGCCATGAAGCCAGCTCAGCGCATCTGGTCTCCAGTGCGTCTCCTTGGGCCGGAGTACATGGCACCAGCCCTATGCACGGTGTCCCCGGTTCGCCAGCACAGCCCAGTGGGGTCTGTTCCACCTAGCCGCACTGGCCTGGCGACAGGGAGTATCCAGCCAGGTAGGGTTGTGCAGGCTCGGTGCTCGAGACCTCCAGTGCGCCTCCGCGGTCCAGTTTATCCGGTGCCTCCTCCACGCACCAGGCCTCCGGTGGCAGCCCCAAGCACCAGGCTGTCTCTCCGTCTCCTTCCTCCAGGTGCTCCCGTCTGTCCTGAGCTGCCAGAGTCTCCCATCTGTCCTGAGCTGCCAGAGTCTCCCGTCTGTCCTGAGCTGCCAGAGCCGCCCGTCAGTCCTGAGCTGCCAGAGTCGCCCGTCAGTCCTGAGCTGCCAGAGTCCCCGTGTCCTGAGCTGCCAGAGTCGCCCGTCTGTCCTGAGCTGCCAGAGTCGCCCGTCTGTCCTGAGCTGCCAGAGTCGCCCGTCTGCTCCTGAGCTGCCAGAGTCGCCCGTCTGTCCTTAGCTGCCAAACAATTTACAGCATAAAAAAATTGGTTGTATCTAACTTCATTTTATAATTTACAGAACAGTTATTGTAAGTTGGATCTACTTCACTCTGCATTGAAGTCACAAGACCCGGGCTTTCGGGGCTTTAGCCCCTAATGATTTTGTCTCGGCCCAGAGTTCTTTGCCCTGCTGGGATGGTGTAAAACAAGCTCGGCTGCACTGCATTACACACTGGAACAAATACTCCACACCCTTTAGTGCTGCCTAAACCAGTATTTCTGTGTACACTTTAGGAGGCGGAGTCAAAGTGGTTTTCCAAATACATTTGCACCCACACTGCTCGCGCACGTCACCGAGCATCTGCGTAGCCAGGCGGCAAAAATATAACTTGGTTCTATTTGTGACACTCGACGCACTGCAAGTTCTGCCTCTCCCATCTCCTCATTTGTTTTTGGGAGCATATACCCACGTGGGTGATTGAAAGATGAACTGAGGTCCACATTCCAGTCCAGTCGTTTGTGGTAATGCAGCTTATATCCAACTGCCATATAAAGTCCAAAGAAGAAGATGCCTGAAGGAGGAGAGATTACTAACTCAGTTGACTGTTTTATCTGCTCATTAATTGTACAGTAGAGGACAGGATATGGCAGGATTTCAGGTAAAATAACAACCCAATGTTTATATCCCAGAACAAATTAGCTAGCAACAGCAAGCTTGCTAGCAAAATTGCCACACAATTGTTATGCTTTTCGACCTCCCCCCAAATTAATATAGTTGGATCAGAGTGTGTTTTCATATTTCAACCTGTGTGTCCTGATCACATCTGGTGTGGGGGAACAAAATCAACATGCGCGAGATGGCGCACGCAGACGCACCCACGGGTGCAGTCTGGTCACCATGTTAGTTAGCAGTAATGTGACCAACATCAAAATTAGGCTTTTTTTATGGTTTATGAAAATATTGCAACAAAATGAAAAATACTTTTTCTAAAATGGTTCTTAACGGAAAATGATGATATAGTTATGCCCTTGTAATTTGTACTTGCTAATAGATGTAAAAAAATATATACTGTAAAAAATATATATATATATATATATATATATATATATATATATATATATATATATATATATATATATATATATATATATATATTGACACCATATTCAATGGGTTTACTGGCCACAATCCATTGTATTGATAGTAATTATTAGGCATCAGGAGAGCACAGCGCATGGAAGAAAGCAGTGAGATCTGGAACATAGCGTTATGTTTCTGCAAAATGTTCACTGCTAGCGTGCGAGGCCAAGAGTGTGGGCGCTTCTAGTGCCGTCCCTGCTCTGCACTTGTGGAGAACTGAGAAGATTTGACAGTTGTTATCAATCTGATAATAACTATACCTTGCCTCCCTAGGTGATAGTTATACCATATTATGTAGAACAATCAAATCCTCTCAAGTGCGTAGTGTTTGGGGGACGATTTGGGATTGGCCCTTTGTAACATTTCCTGCCCATCTGGTTAAAGAAGTTAAACACACACAAGTCTTGGTGTGTATTGGTCCAGTTTCTCCATGAAGATGGATTGAAAGCAGATGGTCCTGCTCCTTTGGATAATTCACCCAAATTACCAAATGATAAATAAATCACGAATAAGAGGTTGAATAGTGGTGAGATATGAACAGATTCAAAAAGACAAAGCAGATATTGTTAAAGCAGACAAATGAGGCAACACAATTACCCTTCAGCAGGAAAAGCCCTCTTTGCAAACTCAAACGGCTGCCCAGTCTTTAAGTTAGAGTAAACTTTGCATTAAACATAAAGCTTTGTATTAAGCATTGAACACTTTTTCGCTGCCCAAAACATTTGAAAGATTCAAGTAGGGATGATTCAAAACAATGCGCACTGACTTGACTGAGAAATATCAGCAAACAGCAGACACAGAACATCACATCTGACTAAAGACTTAGGTTGCCTAGGCAAAAGCCCTTTCAAAATAGTTCACTTGCCATTTTAGGCAAGGGTTTCCCTCCAAAAAACATCCTCTCCACCTCAAATGTATATTTCAGTTGTTTGGGGTAGCTTAGTTTGTGTTGTGGAAAGAACAGCTGCTTTCCCCAGTAACATGGCCTCTTTACAACATGATTCAACTTTGTTGCTCCTTGTTTTAGCAAGGTTTCGTAGCATAAAAAGTGTTGTTTAATGTATGCACTCGATCGATGGCTTACCAAAACAAAATAGAACATAGTGACTTGATTAGAGAAATAGCAGCAAAATGTAAACACAAAACAGCATACTGATACAGTCTCTGATTTGAGTCTTCGGTTGCCTAGATGAAAGCTGCATCTTCAATGTTATATTCTTGCCATTTAGGCCAGCGTTTCCCAACCACTAGAGTTTACTACTGGGCCTTGTTATGACAAGTAAAATAAAAAATCCCCAAACACATGGGTAGATAGTTCTAGGTGAGTAACTTGGTCCTAAGAGTTTGGATCTTGTGGGAGGCCTTCAATGTATCTATTTACAAAAAGTCTGTTTGGAACATCTCAAAGGTGTATTTCCATTTTTTTGAGGTAGCTTATGTATAAGCAATAGATAAAGCCCATAGGCAAGATACAAAAGTGCAACACTGGGAATACCAACTAGGACCTTGGCTCCTTTGATGCAGATCCCTCACCACGAATACCTTCAGCACATGCTGAGCGAGGTCCTCTTGGAGAATGTGGTCGTCAGCATCCTCAGAAGTTAAAAACAATAAAGTACATAGACAAGGTCAACTAGATCTAAGCTGTGCAACATGAGGGAAGAGAGATCATACCTAAATAAATAAAGCTATGAAATGGAAAATAAAATAACCTTTACCTTGTAAACCTTGACAAGGTCCTCCACCCTTTTTCTGAGGTATATGATCAGGCCACAGTTCAGTTCAGTCTTTTCTTTCCTCTATGGTGTTGTCACTGTCAAAATGGTTGTATTTACTATATACAGGCAACTAAATAAATGTAATCAAATGTCATTATTGACTGTACTGTGAATGTCTCTTGACTGCATACGCTGCACTGCGCTTCCAGGATGCCCTGCAACTCTTCCTTAACAGCACCTCCTTTTGACTTATACAAGGACAACATTGCCCATGAAAGGTGGAACGAAGTCAGACGGTCGTGGGTCTTTGGAACTCTTCCTCTATCTGTGAGCGAGAGAACAACAGAGGGAGAAAAAGAGAGAGACTTGTTACTCATTACCAATCTTTACATTCATGATATACCATTATAATTCAACTGTAATTGCACCTGAATAGGCTGGAACAGCCTTTGAAGGCATTCACGTGAGGGCTCTGCACAACATCTTGTCTTCTATGTGAGAAGGTCTTGGACATGTTTCACTCACACTGTTGAAGCACATAGTCCACAAAGCTATAAGGGGTACAAATGTCTTTATCAGTTGCGTGTAATGATCAATTAAATTATGCTTCGGGATAAGTCTTTCCTGAGGGAAAACCTCCAAGAATCAATGCCTGTGCTCAGATATTTTTGTGTCAATGTATCAAATAGTATCCTTTGTGTGAAGTGGGGCAACCAAACGTTCCACAATATCTTTCGCAATATATTGGCTCCATAAACATTCATGCTGAAAGGACAGAGGACAGATGCGTGCCTTATAAGATGGATTCCAAAATGCTCAAAATAATTATTTTCAGTTGAGAAACTGCGAGAGTTGCACACTTCGTATCTAAAAGAGAAGACCTCTGCTCACCTTACTGCCTGGTCAGTTAGAGGTTGTCTGGACAGATGTGACTTGAGAGTACTCCATGTTTTGAAGGAACAAAAGCAATGTTCATAGAGGCAGTGATTGACTGTGTCCATGCCTTAGCCTATAGTGCTGAAGGAGTTCAGTTTGTTTAGATACGACAAGGTCTACATCTCATTTGCTGTCTGAGCCCTTACAGGAGGAAGAAAATGTGGACCGTCAAATAGGAGGAATGCTGTTATTTTTAAAAACCTGCCTAAGCAATCATGTATTGTGTAAAATACCAAGAGACCTTGTTAATGTTGCTAGCCCTAATACTGTATGAACTACAGTGACAGACTGACATGATCTGAATATACCCGCATACCATAAAATGAATTCACGACAGCATGGACAGATGGAAGCTCACAGCAACATCCGTGAATGGGTCATCACCTTGTGAAGAAACGTTTTGATTAAAATCAATGAGAATGTTAGGACACCGAAGTGCTCAGTTAGCTAGCCACTGGTAGCTAGCTAGTTCAAATAGCTTCCTGATTTATGCTTTACTAATACTATTAGTAATAGCTAGCTAACTAACGTTAGCTTGTTCTTGTTTTCCACGTGCCCAAGCACATACATTGCAAGCTACAAGTCGCCAAATATACACTACCATTCAAAAGCTTGGGTTCACTTAGAAATGTCCTTGTTTTTGAAAGAAAATCTATTTTTTTGTCCATTAAAATAACATCAAATTGATCAGAAATACAGTGTAGACATTGTTAATGTTGTATAATGACTATTGTAGCTGGAAAATGATTTTTTTATGCAATTTCTGCAAAGGCGTACAGAGGCCTATTATCAGCGAACATCATTCAAATGTTCCAATGACACATTGTGTTAGCTAATCCTCGTCAGTCTATTCTTGTTCTGAGAAATGAAGGCTATTCCAAGTGAGAAATTGACAAGATACTGAAGATGATCCTATTTAGCCAACAACTTGTTAACATTAACTCCCCATATACAGGCCATTTCCAATTTTAATAAAATAGCTATGTTTAAAATACCGCATCTGTTGGACTGCAATGCAATAACTTGGCTTTAGGCTGAAAGACTGTCCTTACCTGTGGCGTGACAGCTTGATTCAGTCAGGATTTTCCCCGGGCGGGCTTGTCTGTTGGTTCTTGTCCACTGTCCAAACTCAAGTTCCTCGCAAATGGTATGTCTGTGCAGATATGAGAAAGATGCAGCAAGTAAAACGTACATACTTTTTTAGGTTGTTATATTCACGAATAATCATTTCGATTTGGGAGTATATTGAATTGCATTTACATTTTTGAATATCATGCTTTTTGAACACATACAAACTGAGCTACAAATGACCTTTGGCCGGGTTAAAGGGTTAAAGGGCAGGGGCCCCAGCACCCAGAGACCCCTATCTGTGCATGTGCCTGTATGGGAACCATTTAAGACAGCCCCTGGACCTGAAAAACATGCTGTGGATGGCGTGACTGCTGAAGACTTCCAGTAAAAGCCTCCTGCCTTTATGTTACTTGGGATGAGGAACGGAAAAGGTAGAAAAAGCAGACTCACGAGATATTGGGAACTGTAACTGTACCTTAGAGCTTGGGAAGCAAAAATTAGTGATTTTGGACAACTTTGCTGTCCAGAGATTGTAAAAAGGAAACTTTTTGTACTTTGTTTGCAGAAACATTCCCCTCTGGGCTACCTTTATGTATCCTCTCAGCACATGACAGTTGAGTTAGGAGGTAAATGATGAGTTAAGATATTTACTTAGAATTTTCTACAAGAAGATTCCCTTTTGAGACTGTTTACAAAAATATGATGCCTGCTTTTAGTTATGAGGTGGCCATGAAATGTCTGACTTGGCAAAAGAGAGGATTTTTTTACACCTTTAATTTGTTATTGATTTATTTATTCAGAAAATGTAATCCTTCTCTCTGTAGTCAAGCACTGTCTAGTTCAATTAGACATGTTCAAACCATTGGTGCTGCTTTTTCCAATGTTTGCTCTTCGTTTGGTCACATTTTCCATTTGCTTCGAAAGCCTCGGTTCCAATGTTTTCAGCAGAAATTCAAGGCACTTTCCCTCTCTTTGCTCTCTGTACTGTAATACTTCTTAGATAGGTTGAAGTGGGGGGAGACAAAATCACAGGTGCAGCCTGAAAGCCCCATCCAAACTGGCTATTTCATTCTGTTTGTGTGTATGGTCAGTGGGAGTTCAACATGGATGTAGTCCCTTCAGTTCAAGTTTAAAGTACATTTTTGAATGTTGTCATTAAAAATCTTAAAACAGCAACCACAGTAGCTGACACAGTTATTATATTTGATAGATTACGTAATTAAACTAACTTTGTCTTCTTACTGTAAAAGGCTGACTAACATTTGTCCTGTCAAGCATTTGTCCTGTTTACTGGCGTGTTTTATACGTCTTGTCCGCATTCCTTCCCCCTGTTAGACACCTCTTTATTTTGGTTTTATAGCCTCTTTGTAATTACCCCCTATCACATTATACATCAGAAAAAAATTTGAATCATTGGAAAACATTCAGATGCAGCTTGTCATTTTCCACAAGCATTCCAGTAAAGCCATTTTGGGAAACCAAAAATGGTGAAGGAGTGAGTGATTCTCTGGCCACAGTCTTTAAAGGCCCAGTGCAGTCCAAAACTTGATTTATCTGTGTTTTATATACACTGAGTGTACAAAACATTAGGAACACCATTCTAATATTGAGCTGCGCCCTCTTTTGCCCTCAGAACAGCCTCAATTCATCGGGCCATGGACTCTACAAGGTGTCGAAAGCGTTCCACAGGGATGCTGGCCCATATTGACTCCAATGCTTCGCACAATTGTGTCAAGTTGGCTAAATGCCTTTTGGGTGGTGGATAATTCTTGACACACACAGGAAACTGTTGAGCATGAAAAACCCAGCAGCGTTACAGTTCTTGACACACTCAAACTGGTGCGCCTGGTACCTACTACCATACCCCGTTCAAAGGCAATTAAATATTTTGTCTTGCCCATTCACTCTCTGAATGGCACACACACACACAATCCATGTCTCAATTGTCTTAAAGATCCTTATTTAACCTGTCAGTGACATTTAAGATGAGGGAGGACTGTTATTTTTTTATGAGCATGGCCTTATTTCAATTACAACATATTGGATGACTATAATTCATATTCCATTCATCCAGCTTAATGTAACATCGATAGGTTTAGGCTATGATATGATACTCACATTTTCCATACAACCTATGAATTCAAGTTTACAACATAGGTGCACAGGTTGAGAGAACATTTTGTGTACACTCTTGTAAACTCTTACCTGCATCTAGCTGATCTAGGGTGTAATCATTAGTCCAATAGCTGCATACGAGAGTTTCTATTGGACAAATTCAGGAATGTTCCCTGTTTTGTTCCGTTTAAGAAACATTTTTTAATAGAATCGGCAGAATGAATACACCCCTGATCACACGCAAACACAGTTCACTTTCATAGCAACCACATACAAACAGCATGATCATTTTGCTCGTTGTATAATTCCTTTTCATCTACGCGTTCTCCTCTTCTCACCTTTTCCCTTCGCGTGTGGACTTCAGTGCACAACACATCACTGTCTGTGACCAGGCGAAAAAACCTTCCCATGCCAAACCTTCATATCATAAGCGCTAACCACTACACACAGCCTACATTGTTGTCACCATATAAGCTAATGTCAACATAGCTACTAGAACTAATGTGTTAATAAACCCGCTATAATCATGCATTACAGTGTACAGTCAGCAATCAGTTTAGCAGTTACACCGGTGGGCCTCGTTGGCAATACATTTCTAAAACCAAAATCTTACCTTGACTTGGAAGAGTTCCAATGTTGGATAGCCATAGCCAGCCAGCTAACATAGCATCCCTCTCTGTTTGAGCCGGGTGTTTGAGTAGGCTAAACTAGCTAGCTGCATTCGCTACCTAAGAGAAAGTGAAATAAATAAAAAATAATATCTCTCTCGCTCTCTCTCTTGCTTCTCCTTCAATTTTCAAGAAATAATTTTGTTCAAAACTGTTCAATTATTGTCTTTCTCTCTCTTTGAGTCAGCTACTCACATAATTTTATACGCTGTAGTGCTCGCTAGCTTTAGCTTATGCTTTTAGTACTAGATTCATTCTCAGTTGCTATCCATTGGAGCGCTACTATTGGTTGGCCAAAATTCTGGGGTGGGTCATAACGAAGGGTCAACTGTTACCCAGAAATGTTTTGATATTGAGATAAAAACCGGCTGCATTGGACCTTTATATCATGATGTGGAGCCAGGCAGGAATGCTGATGCCCTAATAGTTATGGTTTTAGCTCAGAGTTGAAGGAACGACTGCAGAGGAACTCCTTGATCCTGCCCTTTTTACCGATTGGTGGGAACACCAAGCACTGGTCTCACTCCCACCACATTCACAGGGAAGGAATCCAATCCACAGACTGGAAGGTCATAATGCATGATATATCTGAGTAGCTTATTGCAACTTCTTACTGGACTGTGTCTGGATCACTGTAAATGTTGGTTAGTGACTCCCTCCCTCTCAGGATATAGTTTGTGTGTTAGTTGTGGATGGGGACAATATACTTCATTATACAGTACTACACGTGCAATTGTTGATACAGTATGTGATGCCCTTGCTCAAGTTTAAGGGAGTCACCATTTAGGGAACATTTACATTTTTGTCATTTAGCAGACGCTCTTATCCAGAGCAACTTATGAGTGAGTGCATACATTTCCATGCTTGTCCCCCGTGGGAATCTAATCCACAACCCTGGTGTTGCAAATGCTGTTGTTTCTTAGATGATGTAGGGTGTCAATGGAATCTTAGAAACGGGACGTCTATCTGAGAGTGATGAGCACTCTACCACTGTCAATTATTCATTTCCTGAGCTACTCCTTTTACCACATCCACCTGGAGAGTAGGATCTACCCAAGGGCAGGAAAAGCCTACGTTATCGTCGAGGTTAACGATTCACAGAAACATTTCATTTCAAATCAAAAATCAAATCAAATCACATTTTATTGGTCACACACACGTGTTTAGCAGATGTTATTGCGGGTGTAGCGGAATGCTTGTGTTTCCTGCTCCAACATTGCAGTAATATCTCAAAAGTAATATCTAACAATTCCACAACATATACCCAATACACACAAATCTAAGTAAAGGAATGGAATTAAGAATATATAAGTATATGGACGAGCAATGTCAGAGCGGCATAGACTAAGATGCAGTGGAATAGGATAGAATATAGTATATACATATGAGAAGAGTGATGCAAATGATGTAAACATTATTAAAGTGACTAGTGTCAATGATTTCAAGTCTATGCATCTAGGCAGCAGCCTCTAATGTGCTAGTGATGGTTATTTTACAGTCTGATGGCCTTGAGATAGAAGCTGTTTTTCAGTCTCTCGGTCCCGCCTCTGATGTACTGACCTCGCCTTCTGGATGATAGCGGGGTGAATAGTCAGTGGCTCGGGTGGTTGTTGTCCTTGATGATCTTTTTGGCCTTCCTATGACATCGGGTGCTGTAGGTGTCCTGGAGGGCAGGTAGTTTCCCCCTGTGATGCGTTGGGCAGACTGCACCACCCTATGGAGAGCCCTGCGGTTGCGGGCGGTGCAGTTGCCATACCAGGCGGTGATACATCCCGACAGGATGCTCTCAATTGTTGTATGGGGTTAGTTCAGGTAACAGGCGTGCATCTGGAATTGAAAAATGACGTGTGTGTCTTTCTGTGTGTCTGTGGAGTGTCCAGATGCTGTGATATATATGTAGTGACAAGATTATATGGGACATGATGACTAATAATTGTCCAGTCCTTACTCTGTTCCTGCACCAGACACAAGCTACTTGAAAAGCCTTGCCTTTCCGTGTCGTCCTCCAATGCCATGGGAGGAAAAACCCTGAGAAAAGCCAACAGTCACGTCAGACATTGCTAGAGAGCTAAATAGATTTGAAAACATAATGCATTTCCATAAAATCACATTTTAATATGTTAGTCAACATCTCTTCAAATATACAGATACATTGGTGGACACATTACCTTTACAACATGGACAAAAACTGTCTTGATGGTAAATCCACATTTTCTCAACACTTAATTTAACTAGGCAAGTCAGTTAAGAACAAATTCTTATTTTCAATGACGGGTTAACTGCCTTGTTCAGGGGCAGAATAGCAGATTTATACCTTGTCAGCTCAGGGATTCGATTTTGGAACCTTTGGTTACTAGTCCAACGCTCTAACCACCAGGCTACCTGCTGGTTACTAGTCCAACACTAATCACCAGGCAGGTTTCTAGTCCAACGCTCTAACCACCAGGCTACCTGCTGGTTACTAGTCCAACGCTCTAACCACCAGGCTACCTGCTGGTTACTAGTCCAACGCTCTAACCACCAGGCTACCTGCTGGTTACTAGTCCAACGCTCTAACCACCAGGCTACCTGCTGGCTACTAGTCCAACACTCTAACCACCAGGCTACCTGCTGGTTACTAGTCCAACACTCTAACCACCAGGCTACCTGCTTGTTACTAGTCCAACACTCTAACCACCAGGCTACCTGCTGGTTACTAGTCCAACGCTCTAACCACCAGGCTACCTGCAGGTTTCTAGTCCAACGCTCTAACCACCAGGCTACCTGCTGGTTACTAGTCCAACGCTCTAACCACCAAGCTACCTGCTGGTTTCTAGTCCAACGCTCAAACCACCAGGCTACCTGCTGGTTACTAGTCCAACACTCTAACCACCAGGCTACCTGCTGGCTACTAGTCCAACACTCTAACCACCAGGCTACCTGCTGGTTTCTAGTCCAACGCTCTAACCACCAGGCTACCTGCTGGTTTCTAGTCCAACGCTCTAACCACCAAGCTACCTGCTGGTTTCTAGTCCAACGCTCTAACCACCAGGCACCTGCCGCCTAGTATAAAGTTACAAAAATTATAATACAACAATCTTACAGCTTTCCTTGCGAGTAAAATAATTATGTGGTGCACCAACAATTTCTGGAATAAATTCAAAATGCTCAGAGGCTAACCCTACACCTGCAAGATCTCTTTTGAGAACATTTGAGCTTCTTTCCTTTGAATACGATTAAACCATTTGCCACTGTGCATGCTGTACAAGTACTGTATGTGTAAACCTATAAGCCATCACTCAGATGTATTGGACACCCAGAGAAGTCCCACACAGTGTCTACAAGTTTTATTTGCCAACCGTTTAAGCTGATCTAGCTAACGGGTCAGTGAAACCCACCCAGTTGTCCAAATCACCCCTATGGCTTCTGTTTTGTGCTATGAGGCATCATTGCGTCAACTCTCAGTGGAGAGCTTGTGATCAACCATTTTGAAATAGAATGGAATGGCATTTGTGGGGCTGCGTGCAGTTTTGCAAGTCTCACATGCTGTTATTATAATTTTCATTGGTTTGAGGATGTCTGCCATGTACTGTTAAAAGAGAGCTTCAGCTCAACATATAGATGATTAATAATGCAATTAGAGGTCTTGGAACATGGACATGATGCCAGCACAGAGAGCCTGTGAACTTTCCAACAGCCAATTATATTGAAACCAGTTCCTGTTTCATTCAATGGTTCTGGACGTTAAAGGCTTTCCTTTGGTGGAAAACTAAAGCACCTCTTTACCCCTTCCCAACAGCACAAACTATGCACTTTGAAAAAAAAGGTGCTATCTAGAACCTTGGCTGTCCCCAAAGGAGAACCTTTTGAAGAACCCTTTCCACATCGGGTTTTACATGGAACTCAAAAGGGTTATATCTAGAATCAAAAAGGGTTCTATCTGGAACCAACGAGGGTTATCCTATACTCCGGGTCGATATTCACGTAATAAGGAATTCTCCTCGACTACACCCACAAATTGGGGTCAACTAACATTCTTTCCTATTGACCCCCATTGTAAAAGAGCAAACTTTGTCGCCAATTGTTTGTTTTTACAAAAATAACAAGACATGCCGAAAAGCTCCTGTGTTGTTCAATGTACATGTAACCAGGTTTAAAAAATCCCAACCTACAGTTCACAATGCTCCCACGTAGGTAAAAAGAGCCTGCGACAAGAGCCCTGTGGCTTCAGTGTAACAGTTTTCTTGAGTTCAAGGAGAGACCAAAATGCGTGGTTTCTATTCATGGTTCTTTAATAAAGACTCTACACATGAACAAACTAACAAAACAAGAAACATGAAAACCCAAAACAGCCCTATCTGGTGCAAACACAGAGACAGGAACAATCACAGTGAAACCCAGGCTACCTAAGTATGATTGTAACGGTTTTCTTCCGTCGAAGGAGAGTCGGACCAAAATGCAGCGTGGTAATTTTGATACATGTTTTAATGACGAATAAAAACGAACAATACAAAAACAACAAACGGAATGTGAAAACCTATACAGCCTATCTGGTGACAACAAACACAGAGACAGGAACAATCACCCACCAAACAGTCAAAGAATATGGCTGCCTAAATATGGTTCCCAATCAGAGACAACGATAAACACCTGCCTCTGATTGAGAACCACTCCAGACAGCCATAGACTATGCTAGAACACCCCACTAAGCCACAATCTCAATACCTACGAAAACCCCAAGACAAAACACACCACATAAATAAACCCATGTCACACCCTGGCCTGACCAAAATAATAAAGAAAACACAGAATACTAAGACCAGGTCGTGACAATGATTCTCAATCAGAGACAACTAATGACACCTGCCTCTGATTGAGAACCATACTAGGCCGAAACATAGAAATCCCCAAATCATAGAAAAACAAACATAGACTGCCCACCCCAACTCACGCCCTGACCATACTAAATAATGACAAAACAAAGGAAATAAAGGTCAGAACGTGACATTCAGGCCATTCTGCATGGGAGTGTGGGAAATGTAGGGACCCGGTGTCCAAGTAGAATAACTGTTACACATAGCTATTTGTGTGGAAAACATTTCATCACAGGTAAGACATTTAACTTGTTTAGTATAGTCTGTTTGTAACTCCACTCATTACTTGTAGCTGTATAGTCTGTTTGTTTTTGTCGTTGTTCTTGGATAGCTAGCTAGCACTCACTTGTTTGAGCATGAGGGAAGCCCTACAATATTCAGTTTTTCTAAGTAGTGAGAATGCTCGGGAGCAGGCAATGTTGATAAGTAATCTTTAGACATGTTCTTTTCTTAAATTTAGTTTTCTAATTGACTAAAATATGCAGACAACCAGAAAATTGCATTTGAAAAAGGTCAAGTTTTTGCTGTGAACCAATGTAACCTTGGTAACCACAGGTTGTTTTCCACACAGGCGGGCAGAGCCGCGACGTTCTAGCTTTCTTATACCAACTAGGACGATGTGGACAGCAGAAGAACCATTTTGAAACCCTTTTTTCTAAGAGTGTGGGGGTATGAAACCCACTGTCAAAGCCCCATTTCAGAACTGTGTTATTTGTTTCAAAAACACACTCCGCTCCACTCTTCTTCTCTTCCAAAAACTTAGGCGGCAAATAGCCCAGCGGTTAAGAGCGTTGGGCCAGTAAATGAAAGGTTGCTGGTTTGAATCTCTGAGCCAGCAAGGTGGTAAAACTGCCCTTCTGCCCTTGAGCAAGGCAGTTAACCCCTAACAACAACTGCTCTCTGGGCGCTGATGACGTCGATTAAGGCAGCCCCCCAAACCTCTGATTTGGAAGGGTTGGGTTTAATGCGGAAAACACATTTTGGTTGAATGCATTCAGTTGTGCAACTGACTAAGTATCCCCTTTCCCTTCCCAAAGATTACAAAGAAGTTAAACAGACCATACATTCCTTGAAGACCAATGCATTTTCATGGTGTTCCGTGCAGTGGGGGCTTTACCAGAATCTCCCTAATTGTGTTAAGGCTGTGTCTTTGAGACATGACGCAGGCAGCAAGCTGGAGATGGGAGTCATTATGTTGCCTGATAGGGTTTGGATCTCCACTCTCTGTCTGTCAGGAGAGGAACAGGATAAGAAGGATCTCCTCCAGATTGGCTATTAATCCGTGTGTAGAGATTTCACCCAGCTTTTCATTGAACAGGAAGCACCTGAATAAATGTACACAAAAAAGGTCTGCCCTATCAGGTACCCCTTATCAAATCTTATTTACAGTAGTCAAGGGTTGTGGTGTAATGGTTCTCTGAGTTCACGTAAAGCTGACAGTAAAAGCTAGTGGGCATCTTATTAAAGTGTCCTCATACTGTACAGTGCCTTGCGAAAGTATTCGGCCCCCTTGAACTTTGCGACCTTTTGCCACATTTCAGGCTTCAAACATAAAGATATAAAACTGTATTTTTTTTGCGAAGAATCAACAACAAGTGGGACACAATCATGAAGTGGAACGACATTTATTGGATATTTCAAACTTTTTTAACAAATCAAAAACTGAAAAATTGGGCGTGCAAAATTATTCAGCCCCCTTTAAGTTAATACTTTGTAGCGCCACCTTTTGCTGCGATTACAGCTGTAAGTCGCTTGGGGTATGTCTCTATCAGTTTTGCACATCGAGAGACTGAAATATTTTCCCATTCCTCCTTGCAAAACAGCTCGAGCTCAGTGAGGTTGGATGGAGAGCATTTGTGAACAGCAGTTTTCAGTTCTTTCCACAGATTCTCGATTGGATTCAGGTCTGGACTTTGACTTGGCCATTCTAACACCTGGATATGTTTATTTTTGAACCATTCCATTGTAGATTTTGCTTTATGTTTTGGATCATTGTCTTGTTGGAAGACAAATCTCTGTCCCAGTCTCAGGTCTTTTGCAGACTCCATCAGGTTTTCTTCCAGAATGGTCCTGTATTTAGCTCCATCCATCTTCCCATCAATTTTAACCATCTTCCCTGTCCCTGCTGAAGAAAAGCAGGCCCAAACCATGATGCTGCCACCACCATGTTTGACAGTGGGGATGGTGTGTACAGGGTGATGAGCTGTGTTGCTTTTACGCCAAACATAACGTTTTGCATTGTTGCCAAAAAGTTCAATTTTGGTTTCATCTGACCAGAGCACCTTCTTCCACATGTTTGGTGTGTCTCCCAAGTGGCTTGTGGCAAACTTTAAACGACACTTTTTATGGATATCTTTAAGAAATGGCTTTCTTCTTGCCACTCTTCCATAAAGGCCAGATTTGTGCAATATATGACTGATTGTTGTCCTATGGACAGAGTCTCCCACCTCAGCTGTAGATCTCTGCAGTTCATCCAGAGTGATCATGGGCCTCTTGGCTGCATCTCTGATCAGTCTTCTCCTTGTATGAGCTGAAAGTTTAGAGGGACGGCCAGGTCTTGGTAGATTTGCAGTGGTCTGATACTCCTTCCATTTCAATATTATCGCTTGCACAGTGCTCCTTGGGATGTTTAATGCTTGGGAAATCTTTTTGTATCCAAATCCGGCTTTAAACTTCTTCACAGCAGTATCTCGGACCTGCCTGGTGTGTTCCTTGTTCTTCATGATGCTCTCTGCGCTTTTAACGGACCTCTGAGACTATCACAGTGCAGGTGCATTTATACGGAGACTTGATTACACACAGGTGGATTGTATTTATCATCATTAGTCATTTAGGTCAACATTGGATCATTCAGAGATCCTCACTGAACTTCTGGAGAGAGTTTGCTGCACTGAAAGTAAAGGGGCTGAATAATTTTGCACGCCCAATTGTTCAGTTTTTTATTTGTTAAAAAAGTTTGAAATATCCAATAAATGTCGTTCCACTTCATGATTGTGTCCCACTTGTTGTTGATTCTTCACAAAAAAATACAGTTTTATATCTTTATGTTTGAAGCCTGAAATGTGGCAAAAGGTCGCAAAGTTCAAGGGGGCCGAATACTTTCGCAAGGCACTGTATATTTTGGACGTGATTTGCAGGCCGCAAAGCTTTATTAGCATCCGGATCGGCCTTGTGAATGAAGTCTAAATATATACGGTTGATACAGGGATGTGGGAATCCAGTGATTTGGGGAAACCAGTCCAAATTGCCGTGAATTTCCGTCATTGATGTTGTCTATTAATAGTATAATAAGGGGTCAGGCCTATTGGCACTGATATTAACCTGGAAATATACAGCATGTTTGTCTTAAACATCTCTAAAACTGTACAATTCTATCTTTCGGATTTTTCTTGCGTTGTACTGGACTGCATTCAGGATCCTTAAAGAGTTTCATAACCAATTTTGAGCTGACAAGTAGTTGGATTGAGATTCCAGTGGAAGAACATTAAAAGCTAAAAAAGTGAATGTCCATGTTCTCTCAACACTGACCATCAAATAAGGGAACTATGTCTTCCGCAACCTCATAGATGGCCACAGTATCCTCTGATGTTCTCCAAAATCCTGAGGAGTGAGTGAGGCAAGAAATTAATTACTCTTGCAACCTCAAGAAAATTGGGCAACCACAAACAGATCTTAAATGTCTTAGCAGGGGATCCATGACAGACACTGGAACAGAGTAGAGGCAAAGGCAGCACAGCAGAGTTAATGTGTTTCCCACCACCTTGCCATACTACAGTATCCTGATGTTTGGAATAATAGGGATGGATAGGACTCTGGCCTCAAACCACAGACATAGCCTACAGTATATTCACTGACTTTACATATTGTGAATAAAAAGGAGAAAAAGTGCTGGAAAAAGTGGCCATTTTCCATAGAATTAACATACCTTGTTGAGAGAATAAAACTCGTTGTTCCTGCTCTTCCCTGATCATTTGAATGAACTCACCAGATGTTAGGTACATTATGTTGCTTTGTGAGTTTGTGCCGACTCTTTACCGCATTCAAAATATATGTTCTCAATGTCTAGTGTGAACTAAAAATCTAGGACTTACAACTACTTCATAATGTAACATGTGGCTATCAACTGATAATTACTCAGCATCCACATTTTACTTTTTACTTTTACTTTGTTTTTACTGGGCAATCTCTTCTTTTCTTCTGTTATTTACAACACAGCCTTTGTTTTCAAAGTTAATAATAATTTACAGAGATGGGATCAAGTCATTGTTTTACAAGTCACAAGTAAGTCTCAAGTCTTAGCACTCAAGTCCCAAGTCAAGTCTCAAATCAAGACAGGCAAGTCCGCGTCACGTCTCAAGTCCTAAACTTATAGTTTCGAGTCTTAAACAAGTCATAATGTGCTCTTCACCAAATGTAATACCATTTCATATTTATAACAAGAGTAATAATTAGTATATTACATTTACGCAAATAATGAATGCTTTAAAATAGCCCCCCCCCATAGTGATCAACTATTGAGGATCGCAATTGAGGCAATGTAGGCTTGTACACAATCGCCCAACCTTAACACACACACACACACACACACACACGCACACACACACGCACACGCACACACAGACACACACACTCTCTCTGTGTGGTTACAGTAGGCTAACGAATGTCAATGGTTTTAGGAACAGCAGTAACACCAGGCAGGATTTAGACTACCAACTGCCTAGCCAGTTGTAGCTCAATCTTGGGTGCAATGATCACGTTCCCGCACTGACTAACTGTGTGGAGGTTCATTGATTTAATGTTACGTTAGCCTGTATGCTACACAAGCAAAGTTATATAGCTGTTGGCTAAATTAGCCCCGACTTACCGTTCTTTGTGCAGCTTCAAATGTCGAACAAAGTTGGAAGTTGTTGCTCCTCCGTCTGTAATTTTCTTCCCGCATGTTTTGCAAGTTGCAATCCGTTTTTTGTTGACGACAGCGTAGTCTTTATATCCGAAAATAATAATTTTGGGTATCATCTTTCCAAAGGCTCCGACTGAATTCACCCACCGACATTCCTCTGCACTGCCACGCGCAACGTTTTCTCAGCTGGTACAATTTGATTGGCTGCTGTCTGATTCAAACTGTAATCTTAAATTCTTAAAGAGAGTTGATGCGCTGCACACTTTTTTAATAGCATCATTTTTAACATTTGGGCTTGGGGAGCATATCAAGTCAGTTCGAGTCAAAAGGCTCAACTCCAAGTTAAGTCACGAGTCATTGGTGTTAAAATCAAAGTCTAGTTGCAAGTCATCATATTTGTCAAGTCATGTGACTCGAGTCCACACTTCTGGTAATTTACGAGCGATGCTTTTAAAGTTAACAATAAAAACCATTAAAACACGTCACACTCGGGCCAAAGGGCCTGAGTCTTGTCAGTAGTACGGAATTAGTACCTTTACTCATGGCATAATAAGACCATCACTCTCTTTTCTCTTCCTCCTCCTTTGATCATTGGTCATCCATCATTCCTAACCCTGACACATGGCCACTTAGCCATTGAGCCACCCTCCACAGGGATGAACCACTGAGCGAGGCTGGTTAAGCCTCAGGGGGTCCTCTTCCTGCTGGGTTTTACCACCTGGTTACCACAGTACCACTCTGTTACACAAAGAGGCCTCAGAATACTGTCAGACAGGGATGGTGGTCCCCTGGTGGCTTCCCTTTGACTTCTGAACTTTTGACCCCCTCAGGGTCATGTGTGTGTAACTGTAGTTTTTTTTACTATTGTAAGTTTTCTTCTGCTTTTAAAAGGAATGCACATTTAGTAAAGGACATGTAATGCATTGGGTGTAGTAGGCCTATGAACAATACGGGATACAAATAGAAATATCCCGAATGTGTATTCATGCCTCATTTGCTCTTGCAGAACATTTACATTTGTAAGTGCAACCATGGACAGTAATTGAAATATTGTCTGAGAAAAAGCAGCAGAATACTAGCTACAGTTTCTTTCAGAGAACATTTGGCAACTGAAGGCCGGTGTTGAGAAACATGCAATTATTGGTTTTGCGAAAAACTCTGAGCCTTCTTTTCACTTGCATTTTTTGACAAGCCGAGGCAGAATAAGGGTTTGGACTCCCTCTCTCCCCTCACTCTTTGGCAACAAGGACCTCTAAGTTCAGATACTTCCATCCTACATAAACTTAATAAGCTGTAAAAAAGAACTTTATTCTCTATCATGTAGGAATACACAGTCTGTAATTATGGCTTTTAGTGCTTAAAGAAGCATATCCAGCTCTTTCAATGAGTAAAGGGCTTGATCTCTCTGGAGGTTATTGAAACAGTGCTATCGCAGGGGCTGATCAGGAAATGTGTCCTTAAACGACATCATGCATACGTTGTGCGGTCAGCCGCCTGCCTGGCTGCCGGTCAGTTACAGTATGTCATCCTGTGAGAAACGGGGTATTATTAGCGAGGGTAAATAGCACACCCCTGACGCACTCCTTCATGTAAAGTTTAGTAGGGGACTCGTAAGGCTGAATATAGTTCTGATCGGTCCGATCTCTACTTCGCAAAATGAACCAGTGCTACTCTGCCAATTTCCCTGTGGTTAGAGGAATGTCTAGACTTGATTTCTTAATTTACTTTTACATGTCGTCTGGCCTTTGAAGGTTACCTGAGCATCTGCTTTCCCAAGTGGGATGGATACCAATGGTGAATGCTGAATGTTAAAATACGGGGTCAGTGGAAAGCTTGAGTTGGTGGATAGTTCTATCCTTACATGATGCGGTTCTCATTCTAAACACAACTTATTGAGGCGGCAGGGACGCAATCCTACAGATGCTGGTTCGGTTAGCAAACATATTTGGACTAACTGATATCGTCATTTGACTTTGAAGATAATCTATCTGAATAGCAGAGCAACCACCCTCACAGGGATGCATATAAACCTATGTTGCAATGGGACTATTTGGGAATAAACAGTCAAATCCTCAACATCCTCTCAGGACAACTCATGTAATATACATACTAGTAAAATGTCACCCAAAGGCCTATTCAATGTGAGACTGTAAAATGTGAGTGTCTGAGTTTAACAATGAAGTTTGCACCCAGGGCTACCTCATCACATGACCATGAGCAACTGTGCCTGACACATGTCCCCTACACATGCTATACAAATACTGTAGGCTATGTGCCGATGTACACTGAGTGTACAAAACATTAGGAACACCTGCACTTCACATGACATGAAATCAAATCAATTCAAATTGTCTTTGTTACATGCGCCGAATACAACCTTACCGGGGAAATGCTTACCTACAAGTCCTTAACCAACAATGCAGTTCAAGAAATAGAGTTAATAAAATATTTACTAAATAAACTAACCAGGTGAAAGCTAACCCTTATTGATGTCAGTTGTTAAATCCACTTCAATCTGTGTAGATGAAGGGGAGGTTAAGGGAGGATTTTTAATCCTTAAGACAATTGAGACATGGATTGTGTATGTGTGCCATTCAGAGGATGAATGGGCAAGATAAAATATTTAAGTGCCTTTGAACGGGATATGATAGTAGGTGCCAGGTGTACCGGTTTGTGACAAGAACTGCAACACTGCTGGGTTTCCAACAGTTTCCCGTGTGTATCAATAATGTTCCACCAACCAAAGGACATCCAGCCAACTTGACAACTGTGGGAAGCATTGGAGTCAACATGGATCAGTATCCCTGTGGAACGCTTTCGACACCTTGAAGAGTCCCTGCCCCGATGAATTGAGGCTGTTTTGAGGGGAAAAAAGGGGCGGGGACGCAGCTCAATATTAGGAAGGTGTTCCTAATATTTGGTATAGTCAGTTTATACAAATTATGGTTCAATGGAAAGCAGTTAAAAGTCCAGCTATTTGCAACCTACCTGTAATAGTCATCATAGCACAGTATAGATATCAACTTATTTATTTGAATAACTGAATCAAATAGTTGGACTAATAGAATCATAGAAGAATCATCAGTTGTTTTCTGTTCAAAAAACACTGCATTTTATTAATCAATTGACTACAAAATATTCACATTTTCCCTGGAATGGAAGGCTAGAATTTCATAAATGGAAAGCTTATCATAAAGTGAACTGACAAACAGTGTGTGTTTTATGTCAATTTCATCTGGTGTTAACTCTATGATTGTAACGCTCACCCAACCATGACTGCATCCACAATCTACTCCAGGAAGGATTATGGAACATTTTTAATAGCTGGTTCTGAGATAAAACATCAGATGGCTTTAAACAACCTCAGTTACAATGTCTAAACACTCTGTATTCTACATAATAATTAGTATTTGTAAGTAGGACTGTTAAAGCTATGGAGCTGTTTTGATATTCAAAATATGTTTAAAGGTGATATTAGGTAGACTGTGAAACAGTGTCAAAACCAAGTCATTCACAAAATAACATTACTCAAATCCTTTCACATGTAGGCTACAAGGAGCAATGCCACATGTCTTCCCTAACTGGCCCAACAGAGGAGACAGAGTGGTTGTAACAGAGTGGTTGTAACAGAGTGGTTGTAACATAGTGGTTGTAACATAGTGGTTGTAACAGAGTGGTTGTAACAGAGTGGTTGTAACATAGTGGTTGTAACAGATGTGGCATTGCTCCTTGTAGCCTACATGTGAAAGGATTTGAGTAATGTTATTTCAGTCTACACAGTCTACCTAATATCTAATATACCTAATATAACTTGTTTTGAACATCAAAACAGCTCCATTGCTTCAACAGTCCTACTTACAAATACTAATTCTGATGTAGAATACAGAGTGTTTAGACATTGTAACTGAGCTGTTTAAAGCCATCTGATGTTTTATCTCAGAACCAGCTATTAAAAATGTTCCATAATCCTTCCTGGAGTAGATTGTGGATGCAGTCTTAGGCAGGCACCTGAACAGTAGTCTAGGTTTTAGGCTATGAATAAAGGGAGCAAAATGTGCCTTACACAATTACCCTTTTTAAAACATTTTTAAGAACAGTTCCTTGGTAACCAACCACCTCCAACCATCTGTGGCCCCCACTATCTGTAAAGACTGGGGCACGTGACACACATGAGAACTGTGGTTAAGATGCCTTCCACACGCATCACTCTCTTGGATCTAGCGTTCATTTGTAACCTCCTTTCCCAGAAGTTTGTGAGTTCGGATGAAGACATTTGTGACTTGTTTCAGGAAACTAGGCGTATTGCGCACGTCACTACTTCCCAGGAGAGCCATTTGAACGTAAACTTTTCTTTCAATCAAAATGCCTTTTTTTTGGTAGGAATGCCTTCTGGAACATGTAAACTTTCATGTGCCTTAATTACACATTTGTATCTCATCTGTATATATTCAGTCAAAACATATATTTTAAGAATATCATGGAATATAATTTAACATTTTAATTTATCCATGCTTGTCTCAGAGCAGCACGAAATGGTGCTGAAATAGTTGACCACAACGGGTAGGCTATA
Organism: Oncorhynchus tshawytscha; assembly: GCF_018296145.1. Classification (NCBI taxonomy): domain Eukaryota; kingdom Metazoa; phylum Chordata; class Actinopteri; order Salmoniformes; family Salmonidae; genus Oncorhynchus; species Oncorhynchus tshawytscha. The sequence goes on along the minus strand of NC_056436.1, from coordinate 35,294,158 downwards.
TATAACAATATTTTGGAGATCATTTCATTTTCAAAAAACGAAAGTGAGCAAATGTAATCTGAATAAAGCCCAAAATATTTATTTATGTTTTTAGAGGGAGAGAAACCAAGGACATCCTAGCCAGCCGAACTCTCCCCTAACCGGGATGACGCTGGGCCAATTGTGCACCCCCCTAAGGGATTCCCAATCACAGCCAGATGTGATACAGCTTGGATTCAAAACAGGGACTGTAGTGATGCCTCTAGCACTGAGATGCAGTGTCTTAGACCATTGCACCACTCAGGGCCATGACCAATATGACCAATATATATTGTCCTGCTAATAGCCCATTTATGTCATCCAGTGATATTTAGTCCCATAGTAATTCGTTACTGATCCATAACTAAATAAGCATCTGCATTTTGAAAGAGTATTTTTGTCATTATTTTATTAACGAAAGCATAAATATACTGATGAAGAAACAGTAATGTACAGTATATGCTTTATCCGACACTTTGCGTTGCATGAGGTCACCCACATGCACTTTAAACGTTTGGACAACAAAGCATTGAAAGCATTTTGAAGATAGAAGCTGTCTGCATTTGTTTATTAGGCTACTGTACAGTCTGACAAGTAAGCATAGCCTATAGTACATGCTGTAGTAAACATGGTAAAGTGCCTAATTCCTTACATAAGGGAGAGCAGGCCATGTCCAGACTTTCTCAGTGACCTCAAGTACTCATTAACTCGGTCTTTAATGCTTTTTCGGGTTGCGTCAGTCATGGACAGAAACGTCTGAGACACAGTATTAATGATGAACACCCAGTGGTTCTCTGGTAATCCACATTTGCCTCGGCATCCATCCCAGTTGTTATTCTTTGTCCACTCGTGGTATCTGTCTTCAGTTACACATCCTTGGAATAACAGTACAGCATAACGGTCCGGACAGCCCTTGCAGTGCCTGGTGAGCAGTTGGTCAAGTTCTGTTGTCAGAAGAGGAATGGAAATGTCAGGGTGAACCGACAACCTGATGAACCAGCCAGGTACGTTGACTCTGCCCGTCAGAGGGGGTGTGACTGGCATGGATTGTGACTCCATCTCGTTCCTCGCCCTCTTCAGTGCGTCATCCTCCACCTGACTCTCTGCCAATGCCACCTGACTCCCTGCCAATGACGAGTGACTCTCTGCCAATACCGCCGGGCTCTGGACCACTGCTTCAGCTGTCGCCCGTATCTCTGCCCTCAGATAATGTTTCTCTTTCTGCTAGTCTGCCTTCAATGACTCGATCTCAGTCTTCAAAGTTTGATTCTGATCCATGTACACCTTCATCAGATGAGCAGAATGGTACCGCTCTGAGCCTCCATCGATTACAGTGGCCTATGTTAGAAACGGTAGATCAATTAAGAATGAAAAGTGACTCCAACACACAAATGCTATGTACACATTATAAGAATCTAGCAAAACTAAGCGCTTTCTTGGCAACCATGCGTGAACATTAATGGGTAATAGACAAGAAACAAACAAGGACAGCATCTGGACAGGGGAAAACATAACGACATCAGTAATGACACGGGGAACAAACTGAGGAACAGACAGATATGGAGGGGCAATCAACAATGTGAAGGAGTCCAGGTGAGTCCAATATTGCACTGATGCACGTAATGATGGTGACAGGTGTGCATAATGATGGGTATCCTGGCGGCCTCAAACGCCAGGGAAGGGGAGTGGGAGCAGGCATGACATGTCTCTGGATTACATCTTCAAACTAAGGGCAACCATGATATCCGTGACAGAGAGGGAGAAGTGTCCATCCATGTATACAGTAAGATAGTCTAGCTAGCTACATTTTCAGAAATTATACGTTTCTAATTCGTCAGAAAGTCAATTTCATTTCAAGTTAAAATGTACTGTTAGCTAACTAGCTAATGTTAGCTGGCTGGCTTGCTAGCTAACATTACATATATGATATGCGTAGTTATATTATTCGTTTCTTAGAGCCATTTGCATTGCTATTTATAGCCTAATGTTAGCTAGCTAACATTGAACCTGGTTGGTTAGCTATCTGCATATTCATGCAGGGTAGTAATGTTATGAGTTGGGATTATGGTTAATTGTTTAGCTAGCTAGCTACATGTCTAAACAAAACACTCCTATGCAAGTAACCATTTCAATAGAATGTTCATGATGTCAGTGCGACAACTACCAGCTGACGTAGCTGGTAAATTTGTTCTGGTTATCTACTCCGATTTCAGAGCACTCTCAGCGTGTGCCAGAGCGCAGAATAACTGACAAATTGATGAACGCTCAACACCCATTGAGTATAGCCGGTATCAGTAAACTTCAGCATAAAAACGTAATTCAATTGTTGCCAGCAGCACAGTTGCAGTCACCAACTCTCTGGATAACATAAAAAACAGCCTAACCAGCTCTGCTAGGGCAAGTAAAATGATCAGTGAGCTCATTTGTGTCAGGAAGTAGCTAGCAAGCTCGCCAACGTTAGCCAGTTAGCTTGGGTACTTGACTGCTGTTGTTAGGTCAGAACGTTCAGATCAATCCCACTCCTCGGCCAGAGTGTCTAGTGTGTACTCTGAATTTACAAATGGACAATCTAACAACGCTCTGAGTTTATGAATGCCCAGAGCACACTCTGAGCACACTCTGAGCACACTCTGAGCACACTCTGAACACTCTGAGCACACTCTGAGCACACTCTGAGCACACTCTGAGCACACTCTGAGCACACTCTGAACACTCTGAGCACACTCTGAGCACACTCTGAGCACACTCTGAGCACACTCTGAGCACACTCTGAGCACACTCTGAGCACACTCTGAGCACACTCTGAGCACTCCAGAATAAATGTACAAATACACCCGTAATGTAAACCAGCCTTTATCTTTAAATATGTGGTTGTTTAGTACATGGCCTCACATGTGAATCCTTAAAGAGATGGGTGTGGCTAAGGCTTTAGAGGGTGTGAACGATTCTGAACGGGTGTAGACAAAAAATTGTGGTTACACGTTTATCAACTTTCAAAGCAGAATTACTTGTCCATTGTTCCTCAACTGTAGTCTATGATATACAATTTTCTAGCCCTGAGTCTCTACTTTTATCCAATGTAAAAAACTACATTTCAAATTTTGCATTTTGCGACATAAGACCGAATCAAGCCGGTCGGTCACATTTACTTCTGTGCTTTAAAACTGCAGATATTGGTCACACTGTGAGGTTAATGAAATAACATTATGTTAGAGAGGATTTTTTCCCCGCCTCATATGTCAAGTACTGTATGTTATGAGTTAAGGCTATTGACCATGAGTGTTCCATAAATGTATCATTGACTTAAGCATTTGAAATTAATTACAGCTTTAACAAATGACTGCATTGAAAGACATTCACAAGGTCTAAGCATACATATTTAGGATCTAAATTTGATCACACTTTTGTTGCTGAGCATTTTCCTGAACAGCAGGTTTAAAAAGTATTCTGAAGTTTGTAATTTCCAATTTCATTTGCCTTAATGAATAATGTATCAACCCAGACAAAAAATGTCCATGAATTATAATTCACATAATAATTCACATTTCCTGTTGCTTCAGGGTTATGTTCCTGCTGTAGCAAACTCGCTCATATTCAGATCCTACATCTGTACAGTCTAACATGTTTAAAAACCAGAAGCATACTTTATGACAAATGAGCTACCAACACAGAGAATAGGGAGGCTCTGGACAGAGAAGGCAGACTGAATGATGGAGGACTGTTTTGAGAATACTGATTGGACAATGTTCAGATTCATCAACCTAGGACTCATCCATCAACATTGAGGAATATACATTGTCATTCACAGGCTTCATTAGGAAATGTGATGATGATGTTGTACTCACCCCAACTAAAAACCCTGGATGAACGGAGAAATCGATACTATGCTGAGAGCCCGCAGTGCAACATTCAATGTCAGCAGAACAGACCTTGGTCCGCAATCTTGAAATACAAGGGCAAATGTTATTAATCAATGACGAAACTCTTGCGCTAGGTGATATTCACTTCCGGACATGGAGAGCGCTCAAAGCATTTTAGAACGCCCTTTGAAGTAATTTTAGAACGCCCTTTGAACCACACCACGGGGCGTGGTTTTGGCTTAACTGCATTGGGAAAAAGAAAGATGTGTCCCAGGATGTAGTCCCCACTTGCTTCAAGCAGACCACCATCGTCCCAGTGCCCAAGAAAAACAAGGTGACATGGCCAAAGTCCTATGACTCTGCTGCACTCAACCCGGTCATCACGAAGTACTTCGAGAGGATGATCATGGCTCACATCAGGGCCAGTATTCCAGGCACACTGGACACACTCCAATTTGCCTACTGCTCCAAAAGATCCACTGTAGATGCCATTTCCATTGCTATTCGCACGGCCCTAAAACATCTGGACTAAACGTACACCTAGGCAGGTAGCCTAGTGGTTAGCTTCTTTGGGATTGGTGTCCCGTCCATGGGACGGTTGAGATAATGTAGGCTAATGCAATTAGCATGAGAATGTAAGTAACAAGAACATTTCCCAGGACATTGACATATCTGATACTAGCAGAAAGCTGAAATTCTTGTTAATCTAACTGCACTGTCCAATTTACAGTAGTTATTACAGTGAAATAATACCATGCTATTGTTTGAGGAGAGTGCACAGTTTTGAACATGAAAAGTTATTAATAAACAAATTAGGCACATTTGGGCAGTCTTGAGACAAAAGGTTGAACAGAAATGCAATGGTTCATTGGATCAGTCTAAAACTTTGCACCTACACTGCTGCCATCTAATGGCCAAAATCTAAATTGCACCTGTGCTGGAATAATACATTATGGCCTTTCTTTTGCATTTCAAAGATGATGGTACAAAAAATGTCTTTGTATTATCTTTTTCCAGATCTGATGTGTTATATTCTCCTACATTCCTTTCACATTTCCACAAATGTCAAAGTGTTTCCTTTCAAATGGTACCAAGAATATGCATATCCTTGCTTCAGGGCCTGAGCTACAGGCAGTTAGATTTGGGTATATCATTTTAGGCGAAAATTGGGGGGAAAAAAGGGTTGGATCCTTAAGAGTTTTTTTTTAAAGTTCCTCGGATTCCACATCACGATTCAAATCTAATTTTATTTGTCACGTGCTTCGTAAACAACAGGTGTAGACTCAAAGTGAAATGATTACTTATGGGCCCTTCCCAACAATGCTGAGATTAAAAAAGAAGAAAAATAGAAAAATAATAACGCTAGTAATAAATACTCAATGAGCAATGATAACTTGGCTATGTACACGAGGTACCAGTACAGGGTCGATGTGCAGGGGTTCAAGGTAATTGAGGTAGGTATGTACATATAGGTAGTGGTAAAGTGACTAGGCAACAGGACAGATAATAAATAGAAGCAGCAGCGTATGTGATGGATCAAAAGAGTTAGTGCAAAGAGGGTCAAAGCAGATAGTCCGGGTAGCTATTGTGTTAACTATTTTGTAGTCTTATGGCTTTGGAGTAGAAGCTGTTCAGGGTCCTGTTGGTTCCAGACATGGTGAATCGGTTTTGCTTGCCAGAGGGCAGAACATGGACCAACACCACCATTCTTGACAAGAGGGCGCAACAGCGTCCCTACTTCGTGAGGCAGCTAAAGAAATTCGGCATGCCACCCTGGGTCCTCTCCAAATACCACCGTTGCGCCATCGAAAGCATCCTGACCGGTTTCATCGCAGCCTGATATAGAAATGTCTCCCTCCATGACCTCAAGGCCCTCGAGAGGGTGGTGAAGATGGCCCAGTATATCACTGGGACCGTGCTCCCACCCATCCGGGACATCTATTCGGAGCAGTGCCTGAGGAAGTCCCGCAGCGTCATCAAGGACCCCAAACGCCCAAGCCACAAGCTGTTCACTCCCTTATCGCCGGGCAGACGATATCGACTCTCTGCACCTGCACTGACTCTCCGCACCTCAGCACACATGCACTCACTCACTCACACACACACACACACACATACATTCATGCTACACACACATCACAACTGCTGCTACCAGAATCATATTATTATTGCTAAATACTGCACAACTAAAACTCTTGCCCTCAATCTCCCTTCACCAAAACGTGTAAATATAAGACTATACATTGTGCCTTCCTGCATTATACTTGTGCAAAGATCTTTTGTATTCTACTGAGCCATTTACTTTGTTCCTTATGTTGTATTATTTCTTACCAGTTTCATTGTCCAGAAGGAACCTGCCAGTAAGCATTTAGTTGGACGGTGTATCCCATGTGTATCCTGTACAGTACATACAACTAATACAATTTGAAACTGGAAATGACATACTGTTTATTGTTGCCCTTTTCATCATTTTCATAGATAAATTCCTGCTGCTCACAAATAGGCTCCTTTCTCATGAACATTGAAATATTAAAAATGAAACAAAGACCTCTTATACTTCTGGAAACAATTGTTGAAAACTAATTGGGCTCATTTCTTAGATTGTCCATTTATGATGCTCCAATCTGTTTCCTATCAACACAGGACTTGAGTGAACACACATACATCAAGGAGGTTCATGGAATATTACTCACAAATTGGTATTTAAGACAATTTCCACATTTTTAACACATATATGATTTAAAGGTATACTTTGTGTTTGTGTGAAATAATATTATATCTATATTTACTATCTATATATGTATACTATCCCACAAGGACACCAATACCCTCATGGATGTTTACACTTAAATGACTCACGAGAGAAAATAAAGACTGACATCACAGGACAATGGTTTGTTATGTTTGGACATTCAGTATAATAGCGATCTGCCAAGACTTTATTGATTATCATCATTCAATATGGGGTAGGTTCACGAGCTTAGCATGTGTCTTTCTGGCTTTACCGGTTCACTTAACGTAATAGCATCATGCTGCACTGTTGTATCTGGAATCATATTTTATGGATTTTATCATGCATATTTCAAATCAAATCAAAATCAAATGTATTTATATAGCCTTTCGTACGTCAGCTGATATCTCAAAGTGCTGTACAGAAACCCAGCCTAAAACACCAAACACCAAGCAATGCAGGTGTAGAAGCACGGTGGCTAGGAAAAACTCCCTAGAAAGGCCAAAACCTAGGAAGAAACCTAGAGAGGTACCAGGCTATGTGGGGTGACCAGTCCTCTTTTGGCTGTGCCGGGTGGAGATTATAACAGAACATGGCCAAGATGTTCAAATGTTCATAAATGACCAGCATGATCAAATAATAATAATCACAGGCAGAACAGTTGAAACTGGAGCAGCAGCACGGCCAGGTGGACTGGGGACAGCAAGGAGTCATCATGTCAGGTAGTCCTGAGGCATGGTCCTAGGGCTCAGGTCCTCCGAGAGAGAGAGAAAGAAAGAAAGAGAGAAAGAAAGAGAGAATTAGAGAGAGCATACTTAAATTCACACAGGACACCGGATAGGACAGGAGAAGTACTCCATTTCAAACATTGTTGTGCCTTTTTTTTTATGTATGGGATTTATCACTAGGGCTTTGGTAGTTTGGGATAAGTGCATACATGTTTTTGGAAAACAATTCATGTCCAATACATTGTCCAATAAATTTAACAAATCACTTGATTATAGCATGAATTATTTGACTCTTTGCAAACTGGAATCCACATATCCTGAGGCTGCATTCATTGTAGCTGGGGACTTGAACAAGGCTAATCTGAAAACACGACTCCCTAAATTGTATCAGCATATGTGGCAGGGTCTACAGTCAATCACGGATTACAAAAAGAAAACCAGCCCTGTCACGGACCAGGATGCCTTGCTCCCAGGCAGATTAAATAACTTTTTTGCCCGCTTTGAGGACAATACAGTGCCACTGACACGGCCCGCAACCAAAACATGCGGACTCTCCTTCACTGCAGCCGAGGTGAGTGAAACATTTAAACGTCTTAACCCTCGCAAGGCTGCAGGCCCAGACGGCATCCCCAGCCGCTCCCTCAGAGCATGCGCAGACCAGCTGGCTGGTGTGTTTACGGACATATTCAATCAATCCCTATCCCAGTCTGCTGTTCCCACATGCTTCAAGAGGGCCACCATTGTTCCTGTTCCCAAGAAAGCTAAGGTAACTGAGCTAAACGACTACCGCCCCATAGCACTCACTTCCGTCATCATGAAGTGCTTTGAGAGACTAGTCAAGGACCATATCACCTCCACCCTACCTGACACCCTAGACCCACTCCAATTTGCTTACCGCCCAAATAGGTCCACAGACGATGCAATCTCAACCACACTGCACACTGCCCTAACCCATCTGGACAGGAGGAATACCTATGTGAGAATGCTGTTCATCGACTACAGCTCAGCATTTAACACCATAAGTACCCTCCAAACTCGTCATCAAGCTCGAGACCCTGGCTCTCGACCCCGCCCTGTGCAACTGGGTACTGGACTTCCTGACGGGCCGCCCCCAAGTGCATCAAAGTACAGGTGCATCAAAGCTGGGACCGAGAGACTGAAAAACAGCTTCTATCTCAAGGCCATCAGACTGTTAAACAGCCACCACTAACATTGAGTGGCTGCTGCCAACACACTGACTCAACTCCAGCCACTTTAATAATGGGAATTGATGGGAATTGATGTAAAATATATCACTAGCCACTTTAAACAATGCTATTTAATATAATGTTTACATACCCTACATTATTTATCTCATATGTATACGTATATACTGTACTCTATATCATCTACTGCATCTTTATGTAATACATGTATCACTAGCCACTTTAAACTATGCCACTTTATTTACATACTCATCTCATATGTATATACTGTACTCGATACCATCTACTGCATCTTGCCTATGCCGCTCTGTACCATTACTCATTCATATATCTTTATGTACATATTCTTTATCCCTTTACACTTTTGTGTATAAGGTAGTAGTTTTGTAATTGTTAGCTAGATTACTTGTTGGTTATTACTGCATTGTCGGAACTAGAAGCACAAGCATTTCGCTACACTCGCATTAACATCTGCTAACCACGTGTATGTGACAAATAAAATTGGATTTGAATTATGAATTATCTGTGCGAGTCAAAACTATCAATTTGGTATGAGCTTTATCTGTTATGAGTTTCTTATTTTAGAGACAAATTTATGATAGCAATAACGACCTCACATTCCCATGTAGTTTTTTTTATGTTCAACAAGTGCTCCGTTTTGAAGCTTGTTGACTAGCTTCCTTGATGTCTTCTTCCCCACTCTAGTTTGGCTCATTACATGAGAGGAATTACACATCCTGCTGACAGGTCTCTCCACAGTGATATGTAGAATGTGGTAAGTATCCAAAGTGTTTGATGAGGACATGCAAAAACATGTTGCTCTAACTTAACTTTAGTTCAAAGGTGTCAAAATAACAGGTATTGGAATAAACAGATGCTGGACTCTTGCTTTTTGCGAATTCGACTTCAAAGAGGCACCCCATTTCAGATGTGGTGTGTGACAAGAGAGTTCACTAAACAGTAAGGCTTAAATTTAGGAACCTCAACACAGATGGAAAATTATCTTGAATCTAGGTAAGTGTTGCCATATGTCCATGTAGACATAAAGAAATCACCATGTAACAGGAGGAACTAGGAGAAGCACATATCATTCTGTAGCTGATCCAGGATCAGATTCTGAAATCAAATGACCATTCTGTCTCTACAGTGATGTCCAACGTGGATAGTCAAAGTTATTACCGGTGAGGGTGAGGGACCTGGTGAGAAGTGTGTTCAAGGCCCTCAGAGTTATGCATTCTTACACGTTAGCACAACCTCAAAAAGTCAGACCATGTGTGTTAATTATTCATTGCAGGAGAGCTAGTAAGATGGGTGCACTCTATATGTGCTCTGGGTCATTAGACACCATTAGACATGCACCTGTCTGGGAAGTGGACACGACTGGTTATTCCTGTAACTGTGTTATGGCCTAATATGTACTGTTGCTATGGTTATACCTCTTGGGTCTTTTCCAGAACATGGGTGTCCCTTTCAGAGGAGTTAGCAGGATGACATGTCTGGTTATTTCTGTAAAGTGCCAAGGACTGTTGCTATGGTCCTACATGCATGCACTTGTCTTAAGGCGAGTACATGTCTGTATTTTCTAACTATTGGTGTGGCTCTACAGTTTCCATGCCCTAATATGAAACCAAACTAAAATTAGTGCAAGGTAATAAGATAACGGTGGCTAAATGCCAGAGGGGATGAGTCATTAAGAGGAGTTACTATGGGTGTGACGTAAGGAAGAAAAATGTATAAGAAATGTGTGCTAAGACGGGAAGTTAGTTGATTTCACGAACCAGCTCAGCTTTTATTACGTTGTAATAAAAGTATATTTGAACTCACAGGAGAAATATGATTGACTGAATATTTCCACGACACAGGTAGCTAACCAACCAGGTTCTATGGCTATAACTAGTCAAGCAAATGTGTCTGAGATACGAAGAATACGATCATACGCAACGTTAGCTAGTGACCCAGTCAGCTAACGTTAGCTAGCTAACAGTACACTTGAAATTAAACCACTTTCAAAATTAGAAACGTGTAATATCTGAAAATGTAGCTAGCTAGACTATCTTACCAGTATACATCATGGCTGGATGTGTCTCCTGTCTTATGCCATGCATGGTTGCCCTTAGTTTGACGATGTAATCCAGACTAGTGTTTTCTCCATCTCCTTAGCTATCATACTCAAATTCTACTGATTTCAAAACTCGGTCCTCTAGAAAGGGGAGAGCATACACATAATGTTAGCTAGCGAGCCAGCCAGCTAACGTTAGCTAGCTAACAGTACACCTTAACTTGACATTAGGTTAATGCAGTTTTACTACGTGATACAATTTTTAAAAAGCCGCATTTGACACGATTACCTAGACATACTGATCAGCTCCAAAAGACAGACGCATGCTATATGGCAGACTCATCTCATCTCCAAACTGTCAAGCCCACTCATTATCCCAGCCAATCATGGCTCACGGGAAGGTTGCCCCCTTTTTCTGTGGCTAAACCAACTTGGCTCGTAATTTAACCATTTTATTTGAATTTACAGATATACAAGTCTGATATTGAGGCACATGAAAGTTCACATGTTCGAGAATTTTTATTTAAAAAAATGTTTTACGTTCAAACAGCTCTCATGTGAAGTCATGACTTGCAACATACGCCTAGTTTCCTAAATCGGGTCCAATATAACCCTACGTGTTTGATGTGTTTACAAAACCCACTCTAGTTGTGCCTCCAAAGAAGAGCTGGAGAGTGGATATCATGGATGGTATGAAATAACAACACACCACTAAAGCTAGGTGATCATGCAAGCAGTACCAGCTGGCAATCAAGCCACATTTCTTGATCACATGATTTTTCAACTAAATAGTACCCGTCTGTGAATGACAAAATGTCATCTGCCTTGTAACAAACACCAATACCGACAGTATGTCATATTTCAGGAATTCCTATAAATCAGAGAGAACGGTGCATGGCAGTGGCTGAAGAGAATCAAGCTATTTTCAGCCATGGATAACATTAGATATTTTCCTTCCTGATGGCTGGAAAGAGAAGCTATGGCATGGCATGACCAACTGGAACTTTCCCCAGAGGCTCAGAGGTGGGAAATGTGAATGTTTGACAATGAAAAGCTATTAATCTAACAATCACGACTCATGGCCGTTAAGCTGCCACTGTGTTCTCAGAAACATCCCATTTAGCAATTCAGTAGCAACTAGATTAATGGGGCACGTTTGGGAACACATGCCGCAGGGCTTCAATTAATGAGCTGTTTGTACATGTGGTAACTCCAGTTCGCCAGCTTTGATTATTTTAAAAGAACATAACTTCAATGTTATGCCGCAAATCTATTTGCTGCCCCCTCTGTAGAGGTTGTGGGGGAGGGGTTGGGGGGGTGGGGTAGAGCTCCTTTGCTCTGTCTATGATGTAGCAGAGAAACTATGCCCAGTGTCCTGGTGTGTCACAGTGATGACTCTACTATCTACCAGTTTTACTCGGATTCGGCCAGGTTTCGTCTTCAGTATTTTTGAAGCTAACTGGACCCAGATTTTCCACTAAGATCTGGTGGATAAGTAAAAGTCTGCCTGGGCCGCATCCATTGGAGGAAGATTACAGATTACAGCTGCTGCTAGCAGGCTAATTCAGACCACATGAGTTGGAGAGAGGCGAGAGAAGAAGCCTGTGAGCTGGAAGAACAACAGCAGGGAGCAAGACGGCTAACGCTTTTAATCTCGCACTTTATTGAGAGAAGATCAGGATTTCTGAGTTGCTACCTCCCTCAGTACGCTACTGTACTTGTTTGATCTCTCTTTGAAACACTACACACCATCTACGTTTACCCAACTCATTCCCCCTCACCCCTCCTCAACCCTTGCAGGCATAACTCAGTAGCCTAATGACAGGGACGATATCCTTCCAACATTATCCATCAGCTGTGCCTACAGTATATGTGCAGTGTCCATTATGGCCATAACAAAGATGAATTATAGAAGTTTAGGAGCAGTTGTGATATTTACTGTTAGTACATGACTCACTGATAATCCTAAAACAATAATGGAAGATGTGTCCTGACCAGTGTTGGTGTGGGATGCAGTCTGAATTACAGCCTGGGTAGCCCTGGCTAGAAGCAGGCTGATATCGCCTTCAGGAGGCTAATCGCGCCATCAGGGTGGTCACGTCTCTATTCTTATATTTGTGTGATGATGAGAAACATATTGATACAAACATGAACTATTTACCCCAGAACCTCAGTCAAGCTTTAACTCCACCATAGTGTTGCCTATTATTGCCCATCAGGCTCTGCTTGCCATGATATAAAACAGACCACATTAAACAATTATTCATAATATACAAAAGTGACGGACAATGGGGAACAAGTCATTTGTTTATTTCTCTAGTGCCAATTCTTTCCATAGAATCATATGTGCATGCTCTGTCCTTCAGTTTCCTTCAGAGGAAGTTATTCAGCACAAGTCTTCCTTTAAATTACATTTATTTAACTTGGCATGTAAGTCAAATGCCCTTTAAACTAGACTGTTTTTCATACCTCTCGTTTTCCCTCCATAATTCGCTCTATTAAATCCCATCTGCTTTTACCGACATCCACATAGTGGTTGTTTTGGCGGTGTCGCTGGTTAAAACGCTTACTTTGATTGAATTTAGGTCCTAGATCTCCAACGGTGTCCTTTTCACCAAACTCTGTACAGGTTACACACTTGTGCATGTAAAATGAAATCAAATCAAAGTTTATTTTTCACGTGCACCGAATACAACGGGTGTAGACCTTACAGTGAAGTGCTTACTTATAGGCCCTAACCAACAGTGCGATTTTTAAGTAAAAAATAGGTATTAGTTGAACAATAAATAAGTAAAGAAATAAAAACAACAGTAAAAAGACAGTGAAAAATAACAATAGCGAGGCTATATACAGTAACAAGGCTATATACAGGCACCGGTTAGTCGGGATAATTGAGGTTGTATGTACATGTAGATATGGTTAAAGTGACTTTGCATATATGATGAACAGAGAGTAGCAGTAGCGTAAAAGAGGGGTTGGCGGGTGGTAGGTGGCGGAACACAATGCAGATCCGGGTAGCAGTCCGGGTAGCCAAAGTGCGTGGGCACCAGTTAGTCGGGCTAATTGAGGAAGTATGTAAATGAATGTATAGTTAAAGTGACAATGCATATTTGATAGACAGAGAGTAGCAGCAGCGTAAAAGTGGGGTTGGGGGAGACAGTGCAAATAGTCCGGGTAGCCATTTGATCACTTGATTACTTGTCTTATGGCTTGGGGGTAAAAACTGTTGAGAAGCCTTTTTGTCCTAGACTTGGCGCTCCCGATACCACTTGCCATGCGGTAGTAGAGAGAACATTCTATGACTGGGGTGGTTGGGGTCTTTGAAAATTTTTAGGGCCTTCCTCTGACACCGACTGTTGAAAAGGTCCTGGATGGCAGGCAGCTTAGCCCCAGTGACGTACTGGGCCGAACACACTACCCTCTGTAGTGCCTTGCGGTCGGAGGCCGAGCAATTGCCGTACCAGGCAGTGATGCAACCAGTCTGGATGCTCTCGATGTTGCAGCTGTAGAACGTTTTGAGGATCTGAGGACCCATGCAAAATCTTTTTAGTTTCATGAGGGGGAATGGTCTTTGTTGTGCCCTCTTCACAACTGTGTTGATGGGTTTTGACCATTCTAGTTTGTTGGTGATGTGGACACCAAGGAACTTGAAGCTCTCAACCTTCTCCGCTACAACCCGTCAATGAGAATGGGGGCATGCTCAGTCCTTTTTTTCCTGTAGTCCACAATCATCACCTTTGTCTTGATTATGGTGAGGGATAGGTTGTTATTCTGGCACCACCCGGCCAGGTCTCTGACCTCCTCCCTATAGGTTGTCTCGTCATTGTCGGTGATCAGGCCTACCACTGTTGTGTCGTCCACAATCTTAATGATGGTGTTGGAGTCATGCCTGGCCACACAGTCGTGGGTGAACAGGGAGTACAAGAGGGGACTGAGCATGCACACCTGAGGGGCTCCAGTGTTGAGGATCAGCGTGCCGGATGTGATGATACCTACCCTCAACACCTGGGGGTGGCTCGTCTGGAAGTCCAAGATCCAGTTGCAGAGGGAGGTGTTTAGTCCCAGGATCCTTAGCTTGGTGATGAGCTTTGAGGGTACTATGGTGTTGAACGCTGAGCTGTAGTCAATGAATAGCATTCTCATGTAGGTGTTCCTTTTATCCAGGTGGGAAAGGGCCATGTGTAGTGCAATAGAGATGGCATCATCTATGGATCTGTTTGGGCGCTATGCAAATTGAAGTGGGTCTAGGGTAATCTGGGATAATGGTGTTAATGTGAGCCATTACGAACCTTTCAAAGCACTTCATGGCTACGGACGTGAGTGCTATGGGTCTGTAGTCATTTAGGCAGGTTGCCTTTGTGTTCTTGGGCACAGGGACTATGGTGGTCTGTTTGAAACATGTTGGTATTACAGACTCAATCAGGGACATGTCGATAATGTCAGTGAAGACACCTGCCATTTGGTCAGCACAAGCCCAGAGCACACGTCCTGGTAATCCGTGAATGTTGACCTGTTTAAAGATCTTAAGATCACATCGGCTATGGAAAGCATGATCACACAGTTGTCCGGAACAGCTGATGCTCTCATGCATGCCTCAGTGTTGCTTGTCTCGAAGCGAGCATAGAAGTGATTTAACTCATCCAGTAGGCTTGTGTCTCTGGCAGCTCGTGACTGTGCTACCCTTTGTAGTCTGTAATGGTTTGCAAGCCCTGCCACATAAGACGAGCGTCGGAGCCGGTGTAGTACGATTCAATCTTAGCCCTGTATTGGCGCTTTGCCTGTTTGATGGTTCGTCGGAGGGCATAGGAGGATTTCTTATAAACTTCCAGGTTAGAGACCTGCACCTTGAATGCGGAAGCTCTACCCTTCAGCTCAGTGCAAATGTTGCCTGTAATCCATGGCTTCTGGTTGGGGTATGTACGTACAGTCACTGTGGGGATGACGTCCTCGATGCACTTATTGATAAAGCCAGTGACTGATGTGGTGTATTCCTCAATGCCACAGGAAGAACCCCGGAACATGTTCCAGTCTGTGACAGCAAAAAAAGTATTGTAGTTTAGCATCTGCTTCATCTGAACATTTTTTATAGACCGAGTCACTGGTGCTTCCTGCATATATTTAAGCTTGGAATCAGGAGGATAGAATTGTGGTCAGATTTACCAAATGGAGGGCGAGGGATAGCTTAGTAAGCATCCCTGTGTATGGAGTTTTATTTCCCCCCTGGTTGCGCATTTAACATGTTGATAGAAATTAGGTCAAACTGATTTAAGTTTCCCTGCATTAAAATCTACGGCCACTAGGAGCACCGCCTCTGGGTGAGCGGTTTCCTGTTTGCTTATTTCCTTTTACAGCTGACTGAGTGCAGTCTTTGTGACAGCATCCGCCTGTGGTGGTAAATAAACAGCAACGAAAAGTATGGGTGATAACTCTCTTGGCAAATAGTGTGGTCTACAGTTAATCATAAGATACTCTACTTCAGGCAAGCAACATTTAGAGACTTCCTAAGATTTCGTGCACCAGCTGTTGTTTACAAATATGCACAGACCACCCACCCTCGCACCCCCGGAGTGTGCTGTTCTATCTTGCCGGTGCAGCGTATATCCCGTTAGCTGAATATCCATGTCATCATTCAGCCACGATTCTGTGAAACATAAGATGTTACAGTTTCTGATGTCCTGTTGGTGATTGTACCTCGTCTAATTTATTGTCCAATGATTGCACATTGGCAAGTAATATTGACGTTAATGGCAGCTTTCCCACTCGCCTTCTGTGGATCCTTACGAGGCCCCCTGTTCTGTGTCCACTGTACCTGTGTCTCTTTCTCTTGCCAATGACAGGGATGTTGGCCCTGTCGGGTGTTCGAAGTACATCCTGTGCGTCCTGCTTGTTGAAGAAAAAATCTTTGTCTAATCCGAGGTGAGTGATCGCTGTCCTCATATCCAGAAACCCTTTTTTGCCGTAAGATACGGTGGCAGAAACATTATGTACAAAATAAGTTACAAATAACGTGAAAACCCACAAAATAGCACAATTTGTTAGGTGCCCGTAAAACTGCTGCAATTTCTTTTCCGGCGCCATTATGGATGTTTGAAACAGGACACATATAAGCACCGCTATTTGTCCTTTGAGGTGTACCACATAATGATTCAGGTAGGAATTTGTAATTCCTCACAATATACACTGCTCAAAAAAATAAAGAGAACACTTAAACAACACAATGTAACTCCAAGTCAATCACACTTCTGTGAAATCAACCTGTCCACTTAGGAAGCAACACTGATTGACAATAAATTTCACATGCTGTTGTGCAAATGGAATAGACAACAGGTGGAAATTATAGGGAATTAGCAAGACACCCCCAATAAAGGAGTGGTTCTGCAGGTGATAACCACAGACCACTTCTCAGTTCCTATGCTTCCTGGCGGATGTTTTGGTCACTTTAGAATGCACACAAGTGGCTCAGGTTGTGCAGCTCATCCAGGATGGCACATCAATGCGAGCTGTGGCAAGAAGGTTTGCTGTGTCTGTCAGTGTAGTGTCCAGAGCATGGAGGCGCTACCAGGAGACAGGCCAGTACATCAGGAGACGTGGAGGAGGCCGTAGGAGGGCAACAACCCAGCAGCAGGACCGCTACCTCCGCCTTTGTGCAAGGAGGAGCAGGAGGAGCACTGCCAGAGCCCTGCAAAATGACCTCCAGCAGGCCACAAATGTGCATGTGTCTGCTCAAACGGTCAGAAACAGGCTCCATGAGGGTGGTATGAGGGCCTGACGTCCACAGGTGGGGGTTGTGCTTACAGCCCAACACCGTGCAGGACGTTTGGCATTTGCCAGAGAACACCAAGATTGGCAAATTCGCCACTGGCGCCCTGTGCTCTTCACAGATGAAAGCAGGTTCACACTGAGCACATGTGACAGACGTGACAGAGTCTGGAGATGCCATGGAGAACGTTCTGCTGCCTGCAACATCCTCCAGCATGACCGGTTTGGCGGTGGGTCAGTCATGGTGTGGGGTGGCATTTCTTTGGGGGGCCGCACAGCACTCCATGTGCTCGCCAGAGGTAGCCTGACTGCCATTAGGTACCGAGATGAGATCCTCAGACCCCTTGTGAGACCATATGCTGGTGCGGTTGGCCCTGGGTTCCTTCTAATGCAAGACAATGCTAGACCTCATGTGGCTGGAGTGTGTCAGCAGTTCCTGCAAGAGGAAAGCATTGATGCTATGGACTGGCCCGCCCGTTCTCCAGACCTGAATCCAATTGAGCACATCTGGGACATCATGTCTCGCTCCATCCATCAACGCCACGTTGCACCACAGACTGTCCAGGAGTTGGTGGATGCTTTAGTCCAGGTCTGGGAGGAGATCCCTCAGGAGACCATCCGCCACCTCATCAGGAGCATGCCCAGGCATTGTAGGGAGGTCATACAGGCATGTGGAGGCCACACTCACTACTGAGCCTCATTTTGACTTGTTTTAAGGACATTACATCAAAGTTTGATCAGCCTGAAGTGTGGTTTTCCACTTAAATTTTGAGTGTGACTCCAAATCCAGACCTCCATGGGTTGATACATTTGATTTCCATTGATAATTTTTGTGTGATTTTGTTGTCAGCACATTCAACTATGTAAAGAAAAAAGTATTTAATAAGAATATTTCATTCATTCAGATCTAGGATGTATTATTTTAGTGTTCCCTTTTTTTGAGCAGTGTATATTATCAAATGGGTGATAAAACAGCTTTGTTGTCTGTCAACCCACCAGGAACAGCACTTTTTTTTCAAATAATGCACTATTTCTTCCAGAAAACTGTTGAAATTCAAAAAGAGTGTGGTATCCACATACTGTATGTATGTCTTTGTTTTGCAGTTGAACAAAACAAAACAATCTGAATGATTTACTAAATGTTCGCTTATTCCACAGAGAAATTCTAAAATGGCCCAGACAATCTTATTGGCACCTTCTAGAAGTAGTTAGAAATAATTTGATTTCAAGCAGGTAATTCTCCTTAACTTTGTAATTGAACTCACCTGTGGTGAGTTGCAGGTGTCTGCAATATAAAAATCACTAATTCAACCAGTTTGAATAGAGTAAGGGACTCATTCTCCGGTTTTGTGTCACTGTGTGTATAGCAATGAGCATGCAAATAAAGAAAACAAAATGGAGAATTATCTGAGGTCAGACACAAGATTGTAGCCAAGCATGGACAATGTCAAGGCTACAAGTCCATTTCCAGGGACCTTGAGGTACCTGCTTCCAACGTACCTAATGTTATCAAGACATTTAAGGCCCATGCCATTATAGCCAACCTTCCTGGGCGTGGCCACAAGATAAAACTTGATGGAAGATTGCAGCAAAGGATTGTTTGAATGGTGGAGAAAGCACCTCAATCAACTGCCACACAGATTCAATCTGACCTTCAGACACATGGTACGACAGTTACAACGCACACCATGCGTCGCCAACTCAATGAATGGAGGTTATATAGTAGGAGACCCAGGAGGACACCACTGCTGAGAAAGCCTTAATGCAATTTGCCAAAACACACTTGAACATGTCAAAATCCTTCTGGGAGAATGTCCTGTGGACAGAAGAGATGCAAACATCTCTATGTTTACAGAAAACAAAATGAAGACTTTAAAGAAAAGAAGCCCTTCCCTACAGTCAAACATGGATGAGTTTCAGTGATGTTTTGGGGTTGCTTTGCTGCCTCTGGCACTGGGTGCCTTGAACGTGTGCATGGCATCATGAAATCAGAAGGCATTTTGGAGCACAGTTTGCACAAGAGGAGTGTGCCAAACTGCCAGTAGAGAGGTGAAGGAAGCTCATCGATAGCTGTAGGAAGCGCATGATTGTAGTTATTTTGACCATAGGCTGTGCTACCAAATATTAAGTCTAGGGTGTCAATCATTTTGTCAATAACATTTCTATTAAATTTAAATGGATATATTACCGTCGTATATATATATATATATATATATATATATATATATATATATATATTATATATTATTTATATATATTATTATATATTATTTATATTATATATATATATATTATTAATATTATATATATATATTATTTATATATATATACACAACAGTGAAATAAAGAATTGTGGAGACCAAATACTTTGCTCAATTTCGACTAATTTTGGGGGAAATTGTGAGTTACTTGAAAAATGTGCAATGGTGCCAGTATTTTTGGCCATGGCTGTGTCTCATCTCCGATTGGAATGTATGCAATTCACTTGATACTGAATGTGAATACTGGACCAAGTCCATCCCAGAATGTATCATCCCTGGACAACAAAGCATATCTCAGGCCTTGGCATGTTCTGCATTACTGTGCAGCATGTACATTTTCCACATACTTTAGTTAACATGATTTCTTCCTCCATAGTATCTTCCCTTGGGTATGCAATGATCCCTGCTCTTGTACAGAAGATCCACCTAATCCTGGTCTGAGAATATTAGGCCGGTTACAAACCTTATGTCTAATTGTCCATAAATACACTGTAACTGGAACAAAGTGATTGGGAAAATGATAATAATAGCAAACAAAAAGGTTGACAATTTATTTGTATTTATTTTTAAGGTCGACAACGTAACTTTTCACTTACAGTGTCTGATACAGGCATGATTTTGTGTTATCTATGTTGATTTATTTTTTTCTATCTGTCAGAGTCCATTCGGCACACTTTATATGCTTTCCAGCTATATACATTGCTGAAAGTAAGTTGTAGTAGTAGTAGGTTTACATTGAGAGGTTTTAGCATCACTCTGGGAATGGTCTTGGCATTATGACATGCATCCTTGAGAATGGAGTCTCCCACTGCATTTTGAGCATTGGATAATGGCTGGGCATCTTATTACCATATCAGGAGATCCCATTTCCTTCTCTGATTTTCCCTGCCCTTTTTTATAACCATAAAGAGTGCTAAGGAGACTCATTCACAGACAATCCCTCAACGTTTTGCCAGACACGCGACTAAGTTATTGATATCACGTTCAACTGACCGCCAAACTCTTTATCACATGGTCATTTACTTTGTCTTTAGGTACCTTCCAGTAATAACAGTGGTAGATGTATTTCTTATTATGTATTTGGATCTGCACAACAACCCCAGTTCAGGGAAGTCAGTGCATTAGCTCAGCTTTGTAGAGTATGTGGGATGTAAAATCATCAAATCAATGCTGGTCGGGTGCTTGGTGCTGCTGGGTGTTCAGTTGTTTGTGCCAGAGAGGCCATGTGAGATGAAAAATGTGTACAAGCAACAGCTTGAAAACACAGTAGATGTAAGGAGGAAATAAAGAATAAACCGCATGCTGAGGAGCTGTAAACGAAAACAGGGTAAAGTACCTTGCTGAAGGGCAAATCAAGAGATTGTTTGGGAGAAATGCAGTTTAGGCCTAAATGTCCTTTAGAAACTACACTGAAAACAATAAGTAGCATTGCCAAGATTATGAAACAGCCCCAACAACCACTGTGCTTATTATTATTTGACCCTGCTGGTCATCTATGAACATTTGAACATCTTGGCCATGTTCTGTTATAATCTCCACCCAACACAGCCAGAAGAGGACTGGCCACCCCTCATAGCCTGGTTCCTCTCTAGGTTTCTTCCTAGGTTCTGGCCTTTCTAGGGAGTTATTCCTAGCCACCGTACTTCTACCTGCATTGCTTGCTGTTTGGGGTTTTAGGCTGGGTTTCTATACAGCACTTTGTGACATCAGCTAATGTAAGAAGGGCTTTATAAATACATTTGATTTGATTGGAATAGATTTTCCACCATGTCGGCTGAGGTATTCGAACAAGCGACCTTTCGTTTAGTGGCCCAATGCTCTAATCGCTACACTGTAAAAATAGGAAGTATTATGATGATACCATGCAAAGTAGGGCACCTAAGCTGAGATCTGTTGTTTGAATGTAAACCCAATGTAAGTGTTTTAATACATAGAATGTTATTGTATTTATTTTTTTACCCCTTTTTCTCCCCAATTCCATGGTATCCAATTAGTAGTTACAGTCTTGTCCCATCGCTGCAACTCCCGTACAGACTCAGGAGAGGCGAAGGTCGAGAGCCGTGCGTCCTCCCAAACACAACCCAACCAAGCCGCTCTGCCTCGTGACAAAATGCCCACTTAATACGGAAGCCAGCCGCACTAATGTGTCGGAGGAAACACCGTACACCAGGCGACCGTGTCAGCGTGCACTGCGCCTGGCCCGCCACAAGAGTCACTTCTGCGCCACTCAGGAGGCCCAGAATGTGTATTAAAACAGAAATTAACTACACTGAAACACCCAAAGTCGTTCTTCAACCTGAATATTGGGGTTTTTAAGAGAGTGTTGTGAAAACTATTTTGGGGGTTTCAGTGCATGTAAAAGGCAGCATCAAAACATAAACATTGTTTCTCATACAATCAATGATTTATAAATGCTTCTGGTTTATAGCCTAAATATTGATGATAATGGATTATGGAGAATATCTTTAATATTTGACCCCTTTTTTCTCCCCAATTTCGTGATATCCAACCACGCCTAACCACGCTTCTTAACACCCACCCGCTTAACCCGGAAGCCAGCAGCACCAACGTGTCAGAGAAAACACCATTTAATTGATGACTGAAGTCAATCTGCAGGTGCCCGGCCCACCACAAGGAGTCGCTAGAGTGCAATGAGCCAAGTAAAGCCCACCAAACCCTCCCCTTACCCGGACGACGCTGGGCTAATTGTGCTCTGCCCTATGGGACTCCCGGAGGTGTGTTGGGTCATTGTCCTGTTGAAAAACAAATGATAGTTGTCCCACTAAGTGCAAACCAGATGGGATGGCGTATCGCTGCAGAATACTGTGTTAGCCATGCTGGTTAAGTGTGCCATGGTTTCTTTGTCTCATTTTCTGCCTTGTAATGCTTGTTAATGCTTTGTAACTTAAGCTGTATGCCTAGAGAGAGAAACTGACACCAAAAGAGAATCTAATTCTGCACTCAACAGGACTCGAAACAAAGCTGTCATCAAGGCAAAGGGTGGCTACTTTGAAGAATGCAAAATATAAAATATATTTTGATTTGTTTAACACTTTTTTCATAACTGCATGATTCCATACATGTTATGTAATAGTTTTGACGTCTTCACTGTTATTCTACAATGTAGAAAATAGTAAAAATAAAGAAAACCCTTGAATGAGTAGGTGTGTCCAAACGTTTGACTACCGTATATTTTTAAAAGGTAGACGATATAACTTCCCACTTACAGTGCCTTATCCAGGCATGATTCTTTTGTTATCTATATTGATGGAAAAATATCAATTTCAGTCATCAGTCATTTCAGCCATTCTAAGCTTAATAGTAGTAGGTTTACATTGAGAGGATTTAGCATCACTCTGGGAATGGCCTTGGTATTATGACATGCATCCTTGGGAATGGAGTCTCCCACTGCGTTCATAGGATTGGAAAATGGGTGGGCATACCATTACCATATCAGGAGATCCCATTTCCTTCTCTGATTTTCCCTGCCTTTTTTTTATAACCATGAAGAGTGCTAAGGAGATTCATTCACAGACAATCCCTCAACATTTTGCCAGACACGCGCGACCAGTACTGAGTTACTGATCTCACCTTCCTCTGACCGCCAAACTCCTTATAACATGGTAATTTACTTTGTCTTTAAGTACCTTCCAGTAATAACAATGGTAGATATATTTCCTATTACGTGTCTGGGCCTGCACAAAAACACCAGTTCAGGGAAGTCGGTGCATTAGCTGTTACTTCAGTTTTGTAGAGTATGTGGGATGCAATGGCATCAAATCACAGCGTACTGGCTGCTGGGTGTTTGGTTGTTGTTTGTGCCAGCGAGGCCATGTGAAGTGAAATGTGTACAAGCAACAGATTGGAAACACAGTAGATGTAAGGAAGAAATAAAGTAGAAAACTGCACGCTGAGAAGCTTTAAACGGAAATCAACCACAGCTTTGGCAAGGCTTGTTAGTTTTTCTAGACAGAGGATGGTCTTATGAGGAAGTGTTGTTAAGGACAGGTACTTTAACAAGATTTGGATTCAATCGCTTTTCCACAATAAAATCTCTTTATTGTGTGGGATGAAAGCTGAAGCACTCCGATGTTATACTACAGTACCTGGAAAGTACACTTGTCACTAATAGAACAGGATATTGTGAGGAGTGTCAGGCAACATTTTGTTGACAGTGTTCTTAGTTATGTTTCAAAAGACAACAAACATCAAAAGATTTACAATTCGATTTTACAAGGTGCTTGTTGCTTGAAGATAGACCTAAAATAGCAGGCTTTTACAACCTGTGAGTGATTTGACAACTTTCCCATGAAAGATGTGATGTGGAATGAAGTGGTAGCGTGGGATAGGTTTACAATCAGTCATCATAGCCTAATTACATTGACAGAGGTTATTTGTTAAGGAAAGCTCCAATCTTGGTTGGTCAGTGACCATTCTCATCGACGGGGCTGTAGTGGAGCAGGTTGAGCACTTGAAGTTCCTCGGTGTCCACATCACCAACAAACTAGAATGTTCCAAACACACCATGACGGTTGTGAAGAAGGCACGACAAAGCTTATTCCCCCTCAGTCAACTAAAAAGATTTGGCATGGGTCCTGAGATCCTCAAAAGGTTTTACAACTGCAACAACGAGAGCATCCAGACTGGTTGCATCACTGCCTGGTACGGCAATTTCTCGGACTCCGACTGCAAGGCACTACAGTGGGTAGTGCGTACGGCCCAGTACATTACTGGGGCTAAGCTGCCTGCCATTCAGGACCTCTACAACAGGTGGTGTCAGAGAAAGGCCCTAAAAATGGTCAAAGACCCCAGCCACCCCAGTCATAGACTGTTCTCTCTACTACCGCATGGCATGTGGTACCGGAGTGCCAAGTCTAGGACAAAAAGGCTTCTCAACAGTTTTTACCCACAAGCCATTAGACTCCTGAACAGGTAATAAAATGGCTACCCGGACTAAATGCATTGTGTGCTCCCCCCCAACCACTCTTTTACGCTGCTGCTACTCTCTGTCTATCAAATATGCATTGTCACTTGAACTATACATTAATTTACATACCACCTCAATTGGGCCGGCCAACCAGTGCCCCCACACATTGGCTAACCGGGCCATCTGCACTGTGTCCCACCACCCACCACCTGCCAACCCCTCTTTTACGCTACTGCTACTCTCTGTTCATCATATATGCATAGTCACTTTAACCATATCTACATGTACATACTACCTCAATCAGCCTGACTAACCGGTGTCTGTATGTAGCCTCGCTACTTTATATGGCCTTGCTACTGTTTTTTCACTGTCTTTTACTATTGTTTTGTTATTTCTTTACTTACCTATTGTTCACCTAATACCTTTTTTGCACTATTGGTTAGAGCCTGAAAGTAAGCATTTCACTGTAAGATTGTATTCGGCGCACGTGACAAATAAACTTTGATTTGATTTGATTTACAAATGCATGATTGTCCCACCCAGGAGTTTAAATTCCACCACCAGAAGTCAAAGCTCTAGATTGCGAGGTTTTCCCATAGCTGCTCCAGTACTGAGGCATTAAATCAATCACATTTGAAAGAGCCACTGAGAGTTGTCAGGGAACTATTTCCCTACTGTTTGAACACGGATAGTGAACAACTTGATTCCATAACCACCATGTGACCAAAGGCAATAATCTACTCTTCCCCCTAGCAGAGAACAGACATGATTCAAAGGCTTAGATTAATGACAGTGTGTGAGATGATGTTAAAAGTGCTGAACCAGGTGTGAGAGAATGGAAAATCTCGAAGTCTCCTGTCTGGTGAATGTGCAATCTCAGCAGGAGCGCATGTTCCTGTGTTGCACGCGCGCGCACGCATGCATGCATGCACACACACACACACACACACACACACACACACACACACACACACACACACACACACACACACACACACACACACACACACACACACACACACACACACACACACACACACACACACACACACATACACACAGTTCCTGTTCCTGTGTATTGGCAGGGGGCTGGTGAGATGACCAGAATCCCTGCTCGCTTTCTCCCCCTCAAACACACATCTGGGATTTACATTACACTTCATGTTCTGAATGGATATTAACGTTGATAATAGAGTCTAATAGAATGACCTTATATGATGGGGTGTAGTAACTGTGCGGATTATATAGTCAATTAGGGGAACGGTCAGATCAGATGGAAAATGTTGCCTCCTTTCTGTAGCGTGATTCACTCTGCATCCAGTGTACAAGCAGTGTCTCATGTAACAAAGAAATCTGACTTTCCATTCTACATCACCGGGGAGGATGTCTTCCTGACCTAAAAAGGTCCAGGAAAATCATCAGAGTTGCAAATTTACAAAGACCCTCAAACCCGTGATACTGTAACATCATATGTAAATCGTATACATTTCCAACATTACCATTAAAAAAAATCTACATGCATACAGATTGGCAGGGGGTTTCTACAATGTTTCACAGTCATTTCATGTATTTATTTTGTGGGGGGAAATCGGGATGGTCACTTTGTCCATCTTGCATGTATGTACATTTGTCGTTTAGTGGTGTCTGGCACTGTTTTCCAAAGGGCTACCATCCGTCTGACTACAGGCTCCTCTCATCTTTTCTCCCACTCATGGCCATCTGCTGAAAGACTCTCCTCTGTTTTGTGTTGCTGCTGCTGCGGTTCATGGGAAAGGAGGATTGTGTTTCCAGGAGATTTGTTGGCGGTTTTGAACAAACACTGGAAACACCTCAACTGGATTTGGTATTAAGCTGGAGAGACTTGTGAATGAATGCACAGATTCAGCAGAAAGAGCTGCCGACTGAAGTCAGGGGATTGTGGAAGACAAGAAGTGCTGTTTCAAAGCCAGTGGAAACACACAAAGTGCTGATTATTATGAGACAAATATTAATTCATGAAAACACAACTATAACTCTGTGGTACCGGCAAGATTTAGGCAAAGAAAAAATTGGGGAGGGGGTTCCAATAGAAACTAAAAATCAGAGGTCCCCTCATTCTCCGCTCACCTTTATTCCTTAAGACAACAATACAGCTCTGAACAGCACTGTGGAAATCTCTATGTAACCATCTCTACAAGTTGGTATTGGTATTCGATATGCCCACAGCCCACAACTTCCCCAGAGTTTTCATCACATACCAGACAGGACATTTGACGTCTGCCAGTCTGGTAATGCAATCACTACAATCACTGTAGCTGTGTTATTGCTGGCTTTGGTTTTATTATTGTTAACTTTCACCACCGATTTATTGTTGTTGTTTTACTTAAACTCCAACCCCATTGTAAATAAATTATTAGAAATATGATATAATTTCGTCTTTTTTTTTTTCAGCGGCAAGCCTTTGTGGAGGGTAAGGGTTCTACCAAGAACCGTATTCGTCTGAAGGCAAAAAAGAGTTCTATCTAGAACCTTCTTCATCCTAAGCACCATTTTTCGAAGAAAGGGTTCTTTGATGATTCTTTGGAAGGCAAGAAGGGTTTTTACGTAGAACCCTTCTGAATCTGAATGAGCCTTTTTTCTTTGTTTTCCTATATTTTAAATAGAGCCTGAGCATTAGTGTTTTCCTCAGTGTTTAAACTTTAACATCAGGGGTTTGAGTAATCTGAAGTTTGAAAAAATAGGTGTGAGAATTTTCTAAACTGTACCTATATGGGAATATTTGCAGATGTATCTGGTACTTCCTTTAATCATGTTACATGTACAGTACTGACATTACCTTTGCCATGATTTCTTTCTTTCAAATGTATATTTTCTGTGATTTGTTTGAGCAGAGTAGGAGAACAGAACGGAGGTCTGAGTGAACCAGCAGTGTATGGTACAGCGTAAATTGGCATGTGTTACCTAAGTGTTGATTTTATTGTGTAACATTTATAGTGTTTATTCAGGAGTTGAATTAACTATGTATGGAGTTAAATCAACACTCAGTGGTGTAAAATAATACCAGTGTTGGTGTTAATAACCAGAGTTGAGTGTTATTGTGTAATTTTACTCTGTGTGGAGTAAAACACTCAAAGCCATGCCCATCTTTATCATATTTCCCAGCATGCTCTATTGCAGATCAGCAGTGGTGCATGGGTAAAATCACCAGGAAAGCCAAGCACCCCCAAAAAGCCATATTACATCCTTCTTTTTTGGGGGGAAGCCTGGCTTCCCTTGGCATCCATGAATACATGCCACTGTTGCAGATAGATTTTCAGAATTTTTTGTTTCAATATCTGTGTTCTTGCTTGCACATTGATTGGTTAATTAATCTTATGCCACAAAGATAAATATCATACATTTTTCTAAACTAATCCAATCTGGAAGTAGTTTGACTTATTGTACCTGTTACTGTTTCAGTTTAAATGATTTGGGTAATCTCAGTAATTCATTTTCCCTACCTTGGTAGTCATTCTAAATAAAGGTTGAGGTTGATTAAAAGGTCCAATTGTTGGATATCCTCACTCTGGCCGGTTTCTAATAAGGATTACGTATCACTTTGCAAGCAAGCATAACTTGACTTGCAGGCCTGATGTGGCCTGTAAATCAGGAGTATGCGACCGTTATGTTAGAGTACAGCTAGGCCTGGAAATAAAGGCCTTATGATATCCATTACCGGTCAAACGTTTTAGAACACCTAATCATTCAAGGGTTTTTCTTTATTTTTTACTATTTTCTACATTGTAGAATAACAGTGAAGACATCAAAACTATGAAATAACACATATGGAATCATATAGTAACCAACATTTTTTTAAACAAATATTCTTCAAATAGCCACCTTGATGACAGCATTGCACACTTGGCATTCTCTCAACCAGCTTCACCTGGAATGCTTTTCCAACAGACTTGAAGGAGATCCTATATATGCTGAACACTTGTTTGCTGCTTTTCTTTCACTCTGCGGAAAAGCTTGAGTTTCCTTCGGAATGAGTTTCCGACTCATCCCAAACCATCTCAATTTGGTTGAGGTCAAATAGGGCTATCTTCTGTATACCCCCCCACCTTGTCACAACACAACTGATTGGCTCAAACGCATTAAGAAGGAAATAAATTCCACAAAATAACTTTTAAGAGGACACACCTGTTAATTGAAATGCATTCCAGGTGATTACCTAGTGAAGCTGGTTGAGAGAATGCCAATAGTGTGCAAAGCTGTCATCAAGGCAAAGGGTAGGTTTTTGAATAATCTCAAACCTAAATTCATTAGTGAGGTCAGGCACTGATGTTGGGCGATTAGGCCTGGCTTGCAGTCTGCGTTCCAATTCATCCCAATGGGCTTGAGGTCAGGGCTCTGTGCAGGCGAGTCAAGTTCTTCCACACCGGTCTCAATGGACCTCGCATTATGCTCGGGGGCATTGTCATTCTGAAACAGGGAAGGGCCTTCCCCAAACTGTTGCCACAAATTCGGAAGCACAGAATTGTCTAGAATGTCAATGTAGTGTTAAGATTTCCCTTCACTGGAACTAAGGAGCCTGAACCATGAAAAACAGCCCCAGACCATTATTCCTCCTCCGCCAAAGTTTACAGTTGCCACCTTTCATTGGGGCAGGTAGAGGTCTCCTGGCATCCGCCAAACACAGATTAGTCCGCCGGACTGCCAGATGGTGAAGCGTGATTCATCACTCCAGAGAACACGTTTCCACTGCTCCAGAGTCCAGAGCTTTACACCACTTCAGCCAATGCTTGGCATTGCGCATGGTGATCTTAGGCCTGTGTGTGGCTGCCCGGCCATGGAAACCCTTTTCATGAAGCTCCCGACGAACAGTTCTTGTGCTGACATTGCTTCCAGAGGCAGTTTGGAACTTGGTAGTGAGTGTTGTATCCGAGGACAGACGATTTTTACGCGCTACGCACTTCAGCACTAGGCAGTCCCATTCTGTGAGCTTGTGTGGCATACCACTTTGTGGCTGAGCCGTTGTTGCTCCTAGACATTTCCATGTCACAATAACAGCACTTACAGCTAACCAGTAAAGCTCTAGCAGGGCATAAATTTGACGAACTGACTTGTTGGAAGTGCCATGTTGAAAGTCATTGAGCTCTGCAGTAAGGCCATTCTACTGCCAATGTTTGTCTATGGAGATTACATGGATGTGTGCTCGATTTTATACACCTGTCAGCAACGGGTGTGGCTGAAATATCCGAATCCACTATTTTTAAGGGGTGTCCACATACTTTTGTATGTGTAGTTTACCACAAAAACTAAAACCATGAAGTAAGACGTGAGCTGTACCAAGAAGATTGAATGGTTTTCGTCATTGACAGTTACAGATGTAGGATCAGAATTTGAGCCAGTTTGCTACAGCCGGGAAATTATTTTGGTAGGGGCTAGTACATTTTTCACAAGTGAAATTCAGGTCTGAAATTTCTAAGTGGAAATTACAAACTCCTGAAGTGTTTTTAAACCTCAAATACACTACAAGTAAAACAGTTATCCTGCAACAGGGTGATCTAATTAAGATCCTACATCTGTGATATTTTATGTTTTCAGCAAAGGATGAAAACATAATTTACTGTAACGACACTAGCATTTTATGTATACTGTGGAGAGTCGTCTCCAAACTGCCAGAGTAAGGCATGTTTCAAATGCTGGAGGCACCACGTCTGTATTCTTTATTAAGCTTTGTGCTCTGTCCACTTTTTCAGTTTGGCATCATCCTCTTTTCCCAGTTATTTTCTGAGTTATAAGAGCATACACTTAATTCAAACTAATGGCTGCGTCTACATTTTTGACAGTGCATTGAGGAAAATATTTTGTGATTTAGGACTAGACTTTCCGCGCTTAGACATTACACCTACTATACAGTCTTGAGTAATTCATTTTAACAATGCCTTTATCATATGTAACTTTAAAAAAAAAAATAAAAATAAAAAAATAAAAATAAAATATATATATATATATATATATATATATATATATATATATATATATATATATATATATATGTGCGCTCTTTAAACTGCATTATTCATCTATGTTGCCTTTTCCAGTAAACATAAAGAGCTTACTTTCAGGTCCATGGCATATCATGAGATTATATACGGCCTCTAAACTCCACCTTTGATGCACAGTGGTTCTATAAGCCTGACAATTCAATTTCACAGATCCATTCATGATTCTCCAGAGTTAAAAGGGTTACCTAGAAACTACTTTGTCTTTTCTGGACCAGGCATTACTCTAGCTTTCTCATAAATCATGTACTAATGTCAAAATGAGATTTGCATGAAAGATCGAGATGTGCGCGCATTTCCTCGACCCTCTGTGCTTAAGTGGTTACACAGCAATATGATATCATAAGAAACCCACAAACGTTGAGCATCTTCACATCTGTCTCTATGGCTATGGCACCCTGCATGTCCACGGGGTTCCGACGTTTAGCTACTCTCTGTGGTTCTTTTTATGGTTTCTGCAGCTGTCTGAGATATGTATTAGATATCTTGCCTGGGGGCTACATGTCATTTACAACAGTGTGATCCCATATTTTCACACTCAACACACCTTTACACATGGAGGGAAGAAAAACAAAATGCTTACCAGAGGAGGATGTAAGAGCCAAGTCCAATCTGTGTCTCCTTACTGTGTTCACACATTGTTATGTAGGGTGAGATCATCTGTCTGCCTGTGGAGAATGCCTACACCCTGCTGCTTTGGTCTGGTACTGCCAATCTACATCTACAAAAGGTGCTATCTAGAACCTAAAAGGGTTCTTCGGCTGTCCCCATAGAAGAACACTTTCAAGAACCTTTTTTGGTTCCAAGTAGAACCCCTTTGGGTTCCATGTAGAACCCTTTCCACAGAAAAAGGGTTCTCCTATGGGGACAGCCAAAGAACCCCTTTGGAACCCTTTTTTCTAAGAGTGTACTGCTGGATGGTGTTGAAAGTAGTATTCAGTCTCATATAATTCCCTAAAGGCTGGTTTATACTTCGTCTATCGACATGTCTGTAGATAGTTGTTGCAGTGACATCTTTACCATTCTATTCTCTACGACATCAAACTTGTCGTTGGACCAACTTGCCCGTTGGTCCAAAATGCTATAACTGATGTATTTTACACCAATAAACCCATCCGTTTAAAAATGTATTCAGTATATGTCAATCTTGCAAACCATGCAACTAAAAGCAATTTTCTTAACAATGTTGGTTAGTTTCTAGCTAGTTAGTTTCTAGTTTCGAGCCAGTTCAAATAATCACCATATCATAGCTGACAACGTCTTAACTTCATTATTACAGGAGTTAATGGTGAGCTAATTACAATGTGATGAAATAAAAGCAGGGTATTCTACCGAAGAATTTTACAACTTGAGCACTGTCTCATTGCTGGCTCAGTCCGATAACCATGACAACGGATGCAGCGACAGGATCAAAGTTGAACTTTTTAATCTGTCTGCGACAAGGAAACCGACAGTCTACAGACATTCCACCGGAGTATAAATTCTAATTGTCTAGGCCTCCAGAGTGGCGCAGCGGTCTAAGGCACTGCATCACATTGCTTGAGGAATCGCTACAGACCCGGGTTCGATCGGACAAGACTGTAACTACCAATTGGGGAGAAAAAGGAGTAAAAAATAAATAAATATTCAAATTGTCAACAGACATGTCAATAGACAAGGTTCAAACCAGCCTTGAAACCTATACTGAACACAAATGCAACATGCAAAAATGTCTAAGATTTTATTGAGTTACAGTTCATATAAGGGAATCATTCAATTTAAATATATTCATTGGGCCCTAATATTTGGATTTCACATGACCGGAATACAGATATGCATATGTTGGTCACAGAAACCTTTAAACAATGGGCCTCACAATGGGCCTCAGGATCTAGTTGTGGTATTTCTGTGCATTCAAATTATCATCGATACAATGCAATTGTGTTCATTGTCCGTAGCTTATGCCTGCCCATACCATAAAGCACCGCCACCATGAGGCACTCTGTTCACAACGTTGACTTCAGCAAACTGCTCGCCCACACGACGCCATACATGTGGTCTGCGGTTGTGAGGCCGTTTGGAGGTACTGCCAAATTCTCTAAAATTATGTTGGAGGCGGCTTATGGGAGAGAAATTAACATTAAATTATCTGGCAACAGATATAGTGGACATTCATGCAGCCAGCATGTCATTTGAAAGCTCCCTTAAAACTTGATACATCTGTGGTAGTGTGTTGTGTGACAAAACTGCACATTTTAGAGAGGCCTTTTATTGTCCCCACCACAAGGTGCACCTATGTAATGATCATGCGGTTTAATCAGCTTCTTGATATGCCACACCTGTCAGGTGGAAGGATTATCTTGGCAAATGAGAAATGCTCACTAACAGGGACGTAAACAAATTTGTGCACAACATTTGAGAAACATAAGCTTTTTGTGTGTATGGAACATTTCTGGGATTTTTATTTCAGCTCATGAAACATGAGACCAACAGTTTACATGTTCCCTTTCTATTTTTGTGCAGTGTATATCTGCCTAATCACTCCCTTGGCTTGCTCTCTGCTCTCCAGCAGTGGTATATTGGCTTAGTCACCAATGATGATACACATGCTTACACTGTTCTAAATATCCTTATTGCCTATCGGGTCTCATTTAAAGCAATAAGAATACAGTTCTTATGTTTTTGAAAGATTCCCACAAGGAGATAGTGGGGATGATTAAATGATTGACATATGAGCCAAATGTCTCTCCACTGAGTGTGTCCCTGGATGATTGTTACAGGCTGCAGCTATAGGTGGATGACAGGGAGAAGATGATGACAAACCCCATCAGGTCAGATTGTCTGGTCATCTTCACTCACACACACCTCTCCCAGTGGATATTTCTCACTTCCTCCTTCAACTACATCAAATTCACTTCATTAGTATTTTACAGCCTTATCTTGCCTACATCTGTTGTTCTGCCATTAATGTATCGAGATTAGTCTTATTGAAATAACATCTATTTGTCTATGTCCATGTCCCTCTTTCATATAGTTGGACAAGGTCCACCCTCCATCTGGAAACTGAGTTTTCATTGGCTGCTTTATAACGGAATCAAGGATAACAGACTCAATGCAGTGTATGAAAAAGAGTTGGTTAGCATGTTAAAGAGAGACAACAAAAACAGAATTCCCTTTCCCAAAACAGCTTGAAACATTTTCTAAATAAAACATTTACAACATCCATACTTTTTTATCTAAATGTATCATGACTGAAAACTTCAAAGAAAGTGTAGGCCTTACAGATCAAGAAATGAGAAAAGAATGTCATGGTTTTTTTGCAGCCTCAGAGACTCCAAAAGGCACATGTATATTTCTAACTGCCATAAATCTATTTAAGTTATGACCCCTAAAGATTCCATACAGAATTCTAGATATCCCAGTAATTATGTTTGTTCAATCTCAGTTGACAGGGAACATACTGTATATGACAGCTGACTTGTATCAGATTTATTCTTAGTGCATGCAAGAACAAGACTGAGAGAGAGTGTGTGAGGGAGAGAGAGGGGGAGTGAGAGAGATACCTATGGTGTATAAATATAGAGAGATGCTCAGGATGTGGAAGCGTAAGAAAGCGAGAGACGAATGACATTTTACTGTAAAATACATTTTCAGTAAAAATGACTGATAATAGTATATTCTTATATCCACCATAATTTCAGGATAAAACACAACACTACAGTTATTTTCCTGCAATTCTACACATTTTGCTATGGGGCATAGAGAACATTTTGCAGTTTTAAAGCAAGCTTGCTGCAACTCTGCACATTTTGCCAAGGGGCGGGGAAAAGATTTGCCAATTTTCTAACTAATTTCATGCAATTCTACTCATTTTTCCAGGGAGCGGAGAAAAACATTATCGGAGTCTGAGTGAGAGTGACAAACAAAATCAATGGGGCCCCATGATTACTACAAGTTTAGATAGCTGGCCGCTAGACAACCTACCAATAGAAACAAGTTAGCTGACATGGGCTAATTGAGTGACTGTCAGTGACTGACATGACAAGTAAAAAACTGCTGATGCACAACCACATTTCGAACTTGCACCTTGTATATTCTGCTATTTTAACTCTCAATAGTAAGTTGAGATCCCGACTGAGTTCCTAAAAATTATTTATTTATTTTTTGGGGGGAGGGAAATAGATCGTCAGTCCTACAAAACTGCGGTCCACCCGTTGCCCATCCTTGATCTAGCAGGATCAAAGATATGGGCCAGGTAAGCAGGTTACACAGAGTTGACATTCTGCAGTGAGGAAGTGCCTCATAGGTGAAAGCCGATGACTAGGACACAAGTATAACGGAGCTTGGTCTTTATGAGCAGCATAGGGTAGGAGGATGTATCTGTTCGATTGACCAAAATGGTGGATGTTTGCAGCTCAAATCTAGTCCATATCTTTGAAATCAATTTCAGATCATGTTTTTTTTGGTGTCACTTACTTTTCAAATGTTTCCATTTTCAGACATTTTCAGTACTCATCAACGTATTAATGTTTTTTTTTTTCTTGCTCATCTGGGCTTGATTCCTATTTTTCTATTCGTTATGGAAACAGACTTCCCTCCCACTCTCTCTGATGCTGTCTGTCAGTCTGTGAATGTCTGTTCTGAACAAAGACCCCTCCGCCTCCCCCTGTGACTCTGCACTGGAAAAACATCAACAGAATTCCACACAGTAAATTGGCTTGAAAGTCAACCTGGAAAATTATTACACTGATATGATGTTGAGAGAAATGTTTTTTGTAATGTAAAAGGATTTCACCAAATGCCCACGCATGTTTGAGTGTTTAAACAAGGGCTGTCCCTAACAACAACAAAAATATTGGTTAACTAAGAGTCGTCTGTTCTTTCGACCAATAGAAAGAACAGACAACATTTTTTAAATTGTGTTTTTTTCCCATATATAGATACACCCTATGTGTTTTAATAAAATCAACTATATGTAGGCTTCCAAGTTTGTCTGATGCTTTAAGCACACTGTGATTCAATAATTAAAACACACTAATGACTTATGAGGGAGCCAGAGATCAAGATAGCCTAACCAGAAGAAAGAAACCTGTTCCCGAGCCATCTCCTCCCATTGCTGCTGGCCTTCGAAGATTCTATCATTACGCTCCCGAAGTTGCCGGTAATAGGCTACACCAGGGGCGGCAACCTTTTCTATTTGGAGTGCCATTTCTACCAATCTGCGTGCCAGTTATGATTTTCATATGCCCATTTTCGTGGAACAGATTCATTTATTATTTGTATCTCAAAATCATTGTCATGTGATTCATACAAATTCTATCTAAATCTAGATTCAAATTATACAAATATAAAAGTAACTTTTATTGCCAACAATGTGAAAGTAGCCTACATAAAGCCAACGAATAAAAACATTGCAGACTGCAGGTCGAAAATATCTTGATAATAACAAATCACATTGGTAGCCTGTCTGCAAGGAACTTAAACCATTGTATCTATCAACGTGTCCATCCCAAAGTTTGTGCTAACAAACTTGCCACATTGTATTCTGTATGATTTCTGAACTTGTTCTCAACTAGCCTACCTGGTTAAATAAAGGTGCAATAAAAATAAAAATGAAAATAAAAATATTCTGGACCCTCAGAGTTTCCCAGGA
Source organism: Oncorhynchus tshawytscha (assembly GCF_018296145.1). Taxonomy (NCBI): domain Eukaryota; kingdom Metazoa; phylum Chordata; class Actinopteri; order Salmoniformes; family Salmonidae; genus Oncorhynchus; species Oncorhynchus tshawytscha. Next base: position 35,257,949 of record NC_056436.1, on the reverse strand, counting down.
CCAATGAGCTCCAGACAGACACTGCTGTATTTAATCAAAGGATAAGAAGTAATTGGGTAGGCCTATTTTACGACCTTTCCACCGGATCAGAGCAAGATTTGGTTAGTGGTTATTGAAAGGGAGAGAGCTGGAAAGATTTTTCAAATAGGTTACATTGAGGAACTATTGTCATTCTCAATGGATTTGTTTACTGAAGAAAAATTACTTTGAGAAGCTCCACCGCTCATTAGTGGTGGTGAGTTAAGACAATCAGAAATACTATCAGATCCCAGAGGCCTCCCGGGTGGCGCAGGGGTCTAAGGCACTGCATCACTGTGCCACCAGAGACTCTGGGTTCGAGCCCAGGCTCTGTCGCAGCCGGCTGTGACCGGGAGGTCCATGGGGTGATGCACAATTAGCCTTGTGTCGTCCGGGTTAGGGAGGGTTTGGCCGGTAGGGATATCCTTGTCTCATCGCTCACTAGTGACTCATGTTGTGGGCCAGGTGCAGTGCACGCTACCCAGGTCGCTAGGTGAATGTTAACAATTGGATACCATGAAAAAAGGGGTAAAACATATTTTTTTAACTTTTTTTTTTTAACTATCACAATATCAGGAAGTGGGTTTGCCAAAACAAACTTGTTTTAAAGACCAAGAAAACCAAAGTTATGTCGGTCTGTTCAACTAGGAAAAGGCCAAAACAGCATGGGATACAATTAAGTATGGGAGGAGTACAAATTGAAGAAGTGTCAGAAACCAAACTATTGGGAGTGCAGCTAGACAACTGCTTATCATGGTCGTCTCAAATAACTAATCTATGTAAAAAATATATATATTAAAACAGCATGCAAGCATAATCAGAAGGATAGCTAAATATTTACAGGAAAAATTCTTCAGCAAATAACACAAGCATTAATTGAGAGTCAGGTGAACTACTGTTCTGTGGTCTGGGGAAACGCATCATCAAGTGAAGTTAGGAGGCTGCAGAATGCACAGAATAAAGCAGCAAGGATTGTTTTAAGGTGGAGATATGGTTCTTCTGTTGCAGTCATGCACAGTGTTCTTGGTTGCTCATCAATCGACAAGATAATTGAAAAAAACATGCTTATTTTTTTTCATAATATACATAATTTAAAACAGCCAAGTTCTCTTCACAACGGCTGTCACGTTCTGACCTTAGTTCTTTTGTTATGTCTTTGTTTTAGTATGGTCAGGGCGTGAGTTGGGGTGGGCAGTCTATGTTCTTTTTTCTATAATTTGGGATTTCTGTGTTTGGCCTGTTATGGTTCTCAATCAGAGGCAGCTGTCAATCGTTGTCCCTGATTGAGAACCGTACTTAGGTAGCCTAGTTTCACCTATGGGTGGGTGATTGTTTTCTGTTTGTGTGTGTTGCACCTGATGGAGCTGTTTCGGTTGTTCTCGTTTGTTACTTTGTATTTAGTGTTCAGTTCAGTTTATTAAAAGGATGAACACTTACCACGCTGCAAATTGGTCCGATATCACTTACTCCTCGTCACAAGAAGAAGACAAGCGTTACAACGGTATTCAGTTTGTAAGAGACAGACATTCTGTAAATACTAGGAATAGATTGTCCACCATCTATGCGTTATCCAGACAGAAAAGATAACTAGGCAAAATAACATTTCGATTCAGAGCAATAAAAAAATGGAATAAATTAACTGAGCAAACTAGAAACCTTTCAATATATAAATGTAAACATTATTTTAAAACAATTTAAATATAGTACATAGAAATGTTGTGGGACTATAGTAGATTGAGTATTTATTGGGTCATTATGCTAGTATATTATGTATGTTTGTAATAGTGTGTTATATGTGAAAATGTGTTTGTATTATAAATTGTATTTTAATATTTAAGGACTCTTGGAAGATTAGTCCAAATGGGGACTAAAAGAGATCTAAATAAAATCAAACATTGACAGGAGCGCTTCAAACAAAACACAATGAATCATTTGACAACTCCTAAATGGAATGAAATTAACCAAAACTTGTTTCTCACAACCGTGCGCTCTAAAAAAAAGTGTCCACTCCGACAATGAGTAAGACGTGCCATAAAAAATGTTTTTTTTGCAAATGCCCAACTAAAAAGTTATCGGTCGACCAACAGCCTATCGACCAAACAATCGACCAGTAGATTAAATTGGGTCAGCCCTAGTTAAAATCCATGAAAGCACACCGAGTTTGCAGATGTATTTGACTGACTGTGTTCCAATGTGCTTCAGATCTGGCACTCATTTGTGACTTTTCTGTGAAATGTTATTGCGTCAATTGAATGAAACCATCTACAGAATTTGTTTGATGTTGTTGATGAACATGCCCGGAAAGATTCTACTTTGTGAGAATGTTTGCACATTTGTCTCTCGTTGGGGCAAGTTGGAATCATTAAGGCACAGAGCTGCCATCTTATTACCATGTTATTACCTATTATTATAATTACCATAGTGTTGCTATTATAACAAAAAAACATTTGCATGGCCTAAAGGTGTCTCAAGTGTCTTTTGGCACATCAGGACCACCTCAGCTCTGTCGAATGTAAAGGTCACCCCTTCTGCTTCTGACTAGATGGATAATTCCAGGCACAGCCCAACCCTTGGTAATGTGGAGCCAGAGCACAAGATGTCTTCCGTGTGTTTTGGATGTTCTGGTGTTAGCTGCTCGAATAGCCAAGGGCTGAATGTTCTGTACACAGTCATAACTCAAAATGGAGAAAGAGCAGGTGTTTTTAAGCTCATATATATTTATACCCTAATTTCACAAAAATGAGGGTTATAAACAAAGAAGTTGATCTAAAATGTGCCAAGTGTTATGATCTATCCTCCAGATCCATTTTAAATGAGTTGTCTCCTTTCCTGCCACATTCACCAGCCACACACACCCACATTTCTTCTCAGCACTGAAAATGATATTTTACTGAATGACAGCCCTATTACCATCAGAAAGACTTTCGCACACCATGTTTGGCCGATCCAAAATAACCAAAAGAGATACCATTTGGTAACTAATAGCCTCTGTACTGAACTTGTTATGCCATGATGTGGAGAAAAACCCAGCCCATGCTACGTTTCTGGCCACATAAAACTTTCAACATGGTATTCTGTATAATTTCTGTGAGCCAACTTCATCTCTAGTGGAGTGAATGTGAGTATGAGGGAATGGCAGCTAATATGCTTTATCTCTGAGTGAATGTAACACCATTTGCAGATGGCACATTTGTTGGTGAAATCAACACTTCCATTCACCGTGCTGATATGAGATTTCTGCTGTCAGAAATGGTTAGAAACTACATCTTAGCTGAACTGGGTATAACAGTGGTTTGTGTCATTGTAAAATGCATTGTGGTTGTCTTTTTGTCATCTGAGAATACATTTTTTTAGTCACATCTTACATTGTGGTCTTGAAACAGTCCAAGTTACTACGTCATTACATTTTAATAAACACCAAATGTGTGAGTACTGACTTATGTAAACAACATTTTATTTTTGAAAGCCAATTTATAAACAACATATAACGTAATTTCTCTTACTGAATACTTTGACATCACAAAACTCATTATATCCCTTTCCTGTACACACCTTTTCTATTCATATACTGCCTATAATGTATATACACAACATCACATATGTATATACTGAACAAAAATATAAACGCAACATGCAACAATTTCAGTGATTTTTCTGGGTTACAGTTCATATAAGGAAATTAGTCAATTGAAATAAATTCATTAGGCCCTAATCTATGGATTTCACATGACTGGCACAGCCACGGGTGGGCCTGAGAGGGCACAGCCACGGGTGGGCCTGGGAGGGCACAGCCACGGGTGGGCCTGGGAGGGCACAGCCACAGGTGGGCCTGGGAGGGCACAGCCACGGGTGGGCCTGGGAGGGCACAGCCATGGGTGGGCCTGGGAGGGCACAAGCCCACCCACTGGGGAGCCATGGCCAGTCAGAGTTTTTTTCCCTACAATAGGGCTTTATTACAGACAGAAATACTCCTCAGTTTCATCAGCTGTCTGGGTGGCTGGTCTCAGACGATCACGCAGGGGAAGAAGCCATATGTGGAGGTCCTGGGCTGGCATGGTTACACGTGGTCTGCTGTTCTCTGGCAACAGCTCTGGTGGACATTCCTGCAGTCACATGCCATTTGCGTTTTCCCTCCAAACTTGAGACATCTGTGGCATTGTGTTGTGTGAAAAAACTGCCCATTTTAGAGTGGCATTTTATTGTCCCCAGCACAAGATGCACCTGTGTAATGATGATGCTGTTTAATCAGCTTCTTGATATGCCACACCTGTCAGGTGGATTCTGTCCCCAGTCCACCTGGTCATGCTGCTACTCCAGTTTCAACTGTTCTGCCTGTGGCTATGGAACCCTGACTTGTTCACCGGACGTGCTACCTTGTCCCAGACCTGCTGTTTTCTACTCTCTCTCTCTCTACTGCACCTGCTGTCTCGAACTCTAAATGCTCAGCCATGAAAAGCCAACTGACATTTACTCCTGAGGTGCTGACCTGTTGCACCCTCTACTGTGATTATTATTATTTGACCCTGCTGGTCATTTATGAACGTTTGAACATCTTGGCCATGTACTGTTATAATCTCCACCAGGCACAGCCAGAAGAGGACTGGCCAGCCCTCAGAGCCTGGTTCCTCTCTAGGTTTTTCCTAGGTTCCTGCCATTCTAGGGAGCTTTTCCCAGCTACCGTGCTTCGACATTTGGGGTTTTAGGCTGGGTTTCTACATAACACTTTGTGACATCTGCTGATGTAAAAAAGGGCTTTATAAATACATTTGATTGATTGATTATCTTGGCAAAGGAGAAACGCTCACTAACAGGGATGTAAACAAAATGGTGTACATTTCAAATGAGCTTTTTGTGCATATGGAACATTTCTGGGATCATTTATTTCAGCTCATGAAACACGGGACCAACACTTTACACTAAGTTCAGTTTCCAGACTTATTGTTCAAATTTGTTTAAATTTAAATGTGCGTGTATTACTGCACTGTTGGTGCGAGGAACATAAGCATTTCGCTACACCTGCAATAACATCTGCAAAATATGTGCACGCGGCCAATAAAATGAGATTTGACATTGATTTGATTTATCTCTACATGCTTCTCTGCCTATGCTTGTTAGACAATTAGCATGGGAATCCTATGCTGGGAAATGCACGACAGAAGCCCACACCGATATGTAGGTAAATCCTTGGCCAAACCTTATAAAGCATCAACCATTCCTTACTATGAGAAATACATCTCCATACGGTAGTCAATGTGTCTGGTCTGGTATCGACATTCATTGGACCAGTTTGTGATTGTTATTCTTTTCATAGTCAGAGAATGATGAATGTCTTCCCCACAGTCCTTAAGGAGAAGAATGCATACATGTGGTAAATAAATTAACCGATACCTCATCTACCTTAGACAAGCAGCCACCAAAGTCAACCTATAGTATGCTCTATATCTGGCCTCCAGGCATTGTAGATTTACACTAGATTAACACAAAATGTATCTTTCTAGGCAAAGAGTGCTGCTGGTAGAGAGATATCTGCATTTGTATTGCAGCAGGAGGATGATATTGTTATTTAAATATTCACCAATGGTTTAGGGACATTGGTGGATGTGCATGATGAGAGATGGGAGATTGGTCAGGAAGATATTTGTTTTGGCTCTCTAACTGGGACAATCACGACTACAGGGACACAATTATATTCAAATTCACTTCTAATTGTGCACTAAAGGGATGTTTCCATTATGTAATTTTGGTTGCTGTTAATACCGACTGCAACTATTGATCACCGAGAAAGATTGTTGTTATTATTCTAAATTACCCTGCTAAAATGCTACTATTAACGTTTCTTACCTACCTATCACTCATTTTCAGACATCTACGTACTTCATTGTGGTTCATATAATTTTTATCAATTTCATCCAATGACCATCAAGCCAGTATTGACGTTGGAGCCTGATGTATTTGAACTTCAGGATTCATGTTGTGATTTGTTGAGGCATGTTACTCATGGAATTGCCAGAGAAAAGTGTATTGAAATGTCCAATGAAAGCACGGACCATGTCCAACATTGTGTGAGCAATCACTCACGTAGCTGACATGCCAAATAGGGAACTTGCTATGTCCCTGATTAATCAACCATCTTTGACCTCATTGTTCATAGCGCAATCATTCAACTCAATGGTTCATGCTGCATTAAGATCAGTTAAATGGCTGGTGCTGAATTGCATATGCTCTCTACGGTTCTGGTGTGTGTGTTTACATAGGCATGATCTGTTCAAACCCCTCTTTACAGAAAGAACCTACCTCTTTTTCCCTTGGATGTTTACATGAAGAATCTCTCAGTCCAGATGGAGCTCTTGACTACCATATCTGCATTGCCAGGTGAATGAAAAGAATGTGGACCTGTAACCCTGAACCGAAAGGCAACTGAACAGACAAGCTAGTATGTTTGGTACTGATTGACCCTTTTGTGTTTGGACCTGTGACACTATAAATATACTACCTGCATTAACCCTTCTTGGAACTAACTCTATGCACACACACTGGACTCTACCCACACACTCACGCATACTTACATTGACACCAACACACACACCATAATCACAAATGCATACTGACACACCACACACACACTTTCACACTCACCACATATGCTGCTGCTCCACATACGTCACATTTGGAAAGTATTCAGACCCCTTGACTTTTTCCACATTTTTTTATGTTAGTCTTATTCGAAATAAATATTTTGTTCTCCTCACACACAATACCCCATAATGACAAAGCAAAAACAGGTTTTTAGATAAAAAATAATAAATGTAAAATTCAACTGAAATATCACATTAACATAAGTATTCAGACCCTGTAGTCAGTACTTTGTTGAAGCACATTTGGCAGAGATTACAGCCTTGGGTGTGATGCTACAAGCTTGGCACACCTACATTTGCAGAGTTTCTCCCATTCTTGTCTGCAGATCCTCCAGGCTCTGTCAGGTTGGATACACAGCTATTTCCAGGTCTCCCCAGTCATTTCCGATCGGGTTAAAGTCTGGGCTCTGGCTGGGCTACTCAAGGACATTCAGAGACTTGTCCCGAAGCCATTCCTCTATCGTCTTGGCTCTGTGCTTAGGGTTGTGGTCCTGTTGGAAGGTGAACCTTCGCCCCAGTTTGAGGTCCTGAGCGCTTTGGATCAGGTTTTCATCAAGGATCTGTACTTTGCTCCGTTCATCTTTCCCTCGATCCTGACTAGTCTCCCAGTCCCTGCTGCTAAAAAACATTCCCACAGCATGATGCTGCCACTACCATGATTCACTGTAGGGATGGTGCCAGGTTTCCTATAGACGTGACGCTAGATATTCAGGCCAAAGACTTTAATCTTGGTTCTATCAAACCAGTGAATCTTGTTTCTGATGGTCTGAGTCCTTTAGGTGCATTTTGGCAAACTCCAAGCGGGCTGTCATGTGCCATTTACTGAGAAGTGGCTTCCATCTGGCCACTCTACCATAAAGGCCTGATTGGTGGAGTGCTGCAGATATGGTTGTCCTTCTGGAAGGTTCTCCCATCTCCACAGAAGAACTATGGAGCTCTGTCAGAGTGACCATTGGGTTCTTGGTCACCTCCCTGACCAAGGCCCTCCTCCCCCGATTGCTCAGTTTGGCCGGGCGTCCAGCTCTAGGAAGAGTCTTGGTGGTTCCAAACGTCTTCCATTTAAGAATGATGGAGGCCACTGTGTTCTTGGAGACCATCAATGCTCCAGTATATTTTTTGGTACCCTTCCCCAGATCTGTGCGTCAACACAATCTTGTCTCTGAGCTTTATAGTCAATTCCTTTGACCACATGGCTTGGTTTTGCACTGACATGCACTGTCAACTGTGGAACTCTATATAGACAGGTGTGTGCCTTTCCAAATCATGTCCAATCAATTGAATTTACAGGTGGACCACAATCAAGTTGTAGAAACATCTCACAGATGATCAATGGAAACAGGATGCACCGGAGCTCAATTTCGAGTCTCATAGCAAAGGATCTGAATTCTGAAGTAAATAAGGTATTTATGTTTTTAATTTTTAATACATTTGCAAACATTTCTAAAAACCTGTTTTCACTTCGTCATTATTGTGTATTGTTTGCAGATTGAGTTTTTTAAAATTGATTTAATCCATTTTAGAATAAGGCTGTAACGTAACAAAATGTGGAAAAAGTCAGGGGGTCTGAATACTTCCCGACATTACTGTACGCCGCATTCATGGTAAAGGCTGCATACGTCGGCTCAATCAGCACTGACCTTTACATTTCTGTCATGCAATCTATATAACGCCTCACGGGTACAGATTGAATAGAGCCTCTATTCTCATCCACCAGCCAGCTCTCCATGCATTAGCAATGGAGCCCACGGACAAAGTTACACAGGACCATGTACTCCATCAGTTTATGATTGCACATCTTCCCATCTGTTCCAACATCAAACTAATGTCCTGTTATGGTGTTCCAAGATAGTAACCATTCAGAGAACAATAGGAATTCTCTTCTCTTCTCCATTTCTTTTCAAAGCAGCTGAAGTTTAAAAAAAATATAAACTCCTCTATGCCCTGGTGTAAATAACAGCAGATGAGACTTCCTGTGATTTGGCATCCATCACCCACGGGACTTTGTAATTTCAAGCATTTGCATAATGACAATGGTTTCAAGACTCCATCCAGCTGAAGCGAAGCACTCATGCGTTCCAGAAGGCCTGTATTCCATCCCTGCAACGATCAACAACAACTGGTTTTATATTTCGTAAACTAATGCAGACCGATAATATTCAGCTCATTTGGTTACAAATGTGTTCTAAATCTAGACTGGTTGAAACTGTAGCTTATAACTGTAGCTTATATTACCTTATTGTGGATTTGAGAAAAAGATCAAGGAATATGCCCAATCCTTTTCTCTGAGTCTCTCTCTCTCTCTCTCTCATCAGAAAACAAACCGTCCTCATGCACACAAAGAGATACAACCAGTTAAAACAACAACGAGCAGGTGGCTAGGTTTGCATGTCATGTTGAAAGTGCAGTGAAGTGAGAGATACCGCAGAGATCATCCTCTACCAGTCCTTCTGGGTGACCCATCTCTCAATCCAAACACATCACACCAGATGAGTGACAGGGAGATAGGTACCCAGAGCCCACCCACCTTGATCAAGTCAGCCCATGTTTTCACCATGACTGTGCGTCCTCACATCATACTGCCTAACCTCTAATGAAATTACCTTTAGAAATCATAGAGTGGGTTTGATGTCAGTCAGACTGAAAGGGCCTTGGCATAGGCTACGGACAGATAGTTAAAAGGATGTAGGTTTCTTGCAGTATTTTTTTGCCATGAGTTGTCAACTGTTTAAGTAATATAGAAGTATGTCAAATTCACGCCTATTATGTCCTGTTATGTAGGTCTAACGTAGCCTTCTTGGTTTATGGTGCTGCTCCTACTCTTCCTGACCAGCCTGCCCTCCCCATCCAGTGAAAAACATACCTTAAATCAAATCAAATCTAATTGTATTTGTCACATACACATGGTTAGCAGATGTTAATGTGAGTGTAGCGAAATGCTTGTGCTTCTAGTTCCGACAATGCAGTAATAACCAACAAGTAATCTAGCTAACAATTCCAAAACTACTACCTTATAGACACAAGTGTAAGGGGATAAAGAATATGTACATAAAGATATATGAGTGAGTGCTGGTACAGAGCGGCATAGGCATGAGTATGAGATGAGTATGTAAACAAAGTGGCATAGTTAAAGTGGCTAGTAATACATGTATTACATAAAGATGCAGTAGATGATATAGAGTACAGTATATACATATACATATGAGATGAATAATGCAGGGTATGTAAACATTATATTAGGTAGCATTGTTTAAAGTGGCTAGTGATATATTTTACATCATTTCCCATCAATTCCCATTATTAAAGTGGCTGGAGTTGAGTCAGTGTGTTGGCAGCAGCCACTCAATGTTAGTGGTGGCTGTTTAACAGTCTGATGGCCTTGAGATAGAAGCTGTTTTTCAGTCTCTCGGTCCCAGCTTTGATGCACCTGTACTGACCTCGCCTTCTGGATGATAGCGGGGTGAACAGGGTGGTTGTTGTCCTTGATGATCTTTATGGCCTTCCTGTGACATCGGGTGGTGTAGGTGTCCTGGAGGGCAGGTAGTTTGCCCCCGGAGATGCGTTGTGCAGACCTCACTACCCTCTGGAGAGCCTTACGGTTGTGGGCGGAGCAGTTGCCGTACCAGGCGGTGATACAGCCCGACAGGATGCTCTCGATTGTGCATCTGTAGAAGTTTGTGAGTGCTTTTGGTGACAAGCCGAATTTCTTCAGCCTCCTGAGGTTGAAGAGGCGCTGCTGCGCCTTCTTCACGATGCTGTCTGTGTGGGTGGACCAATTCAGTTTGTCTGTGATGTGTACGCCGAGGAACTTAAAACTTACTACCCTCTCCACTACTGTTCCATCAATGTGGATAGGGGGGTGTTCCCTCTGCTGTTTCCTGAAGTCCACAATCATCTCCTTAGTTTTGTTGACGTTGAGTGTGAGGTTATTTTCCTGACACCACACTCCGAGGGCCCTCACCTCCTCCCTGTAGGCCGTCTCGTCGTTGTTGGTAATCAAGCCTACACCACTGTTGTGTCCTCCGCAAACTTGATGATTGAGTTGGAGGCGTGCGTGGCCACGCAGTCGTGGGTGAACAGGGAGTACAGGAGAGGGCTCAGAACGCACCCTTGTGGGGCCCCAGTGTTGAGGATCAGCGGGGTGGAAATGTTGTTTCCTACCCTCACCACCTGGGGGCGGCCCGTCAGGAAGTCCAGTACCCAGTTGCACAGGGCGGGGTCGAGACCCAGGGTCTCGAGCTTGATGACGAGCTTGGAGGGCACTATGGTGTTAAATGCCGAGCTGTAGTCGATGAACAGCATTCTCACATAGGTATTCCTCTTGTCCAGATGGGTTAGGGCAGTGTGCAGTGTGGTTGAGATTGCATCGTCTGTGGACCTATTTGGGCGGTAAGCAAATTGGAGTGGGTCTAGGGTGTCAGGTAGGGTGGAGGTGATATGGTCCTTGACTAGTGTCTCAAAGCACTTCATGATGCCGGAAGTGAGTGCTACGGGGCGGTAGTCGTTTAGCTCATTTACCTTAGCTTTCTTGGGAACAGGAACAATGGTGGCCCTCTTGAAGCATGTGGGAACAACAGACTGGGATAGGGATTGATTGAATATGTCCGTAAACACACCAGCCAGCTGGTCTGCGCATGCTCTGAGGGCGCGGCTGGGGATGCCGTCTGGGCCTGCAGCCTTGCGAGGGTTGACACGTTTAAATGTTTTCCTCACGTCGGCTGCAGTGAAGGAGAGTCCGCATGTTTTAGTTGCGGGCCGTGTCAGTGGAACTGTATTGTCCTCAAAGCGGGCAAAAATGTGATTTAGTCTGCCTGGGCGCAAGACATCCTGGTCCGTGACTGGGCAGGTTTTCTTTTTGTAATCCGTGATTGACTGTAGACCCTGCCACATACCTCTTGTGTCTGAGCCGTTGAATTGAGATTCTACTTTGTCTCTATACTGACGCTTAGCTTGTTTGATTGCCTTGCGGAGGGAATAGTTACACTGTTTGTATTCGGTCATGTTTCCGGTCACCTTGCCCTGATTAAATGCAGTGGTTCGGGCTTTCAGTTTCACGCGAATGCTGTCATCAATCCACGGTTTCTGGTTTGGGAATGTTTTAATGGTTGCTATGGGAACGACATCTTCAACGCACGTTCTAATGAACTCGCTCACCGAATCAGCGTATTCGTCAATGTTGTTGTCTGACGCAATACGAAACATATCCCAGTCCACGTGATGGAAGCAGTCTTGGAGTGTGGAATCAGATTGGTTGGACCAGCGTTGAACAGACCTCAGCGCGGGAGCTTCTTGTTACACTCAGGCCTTCCAAGATGAAGATGAGGGAATGCTATTCTACTTAATAGAATAAACTTTAAAGCCATAGCATTAACAGAGCATTTTAAGTCCAGTTTTTGAGCCCATCGCTGTACTGCTTCTCTGCAATGCTTTTAAATGTAGCAGTCTCTAGGGTATATTAGTGTGATAAATGTCATTTCAGTGTCAGGTGTCAAGTTGCAATGGAAATTAAGCAGGACCAATTCTATAGAAGCCAGACGTGTGGTGCATCATGCAACTACACAGCTGAGAAAAAACTTCTCAAAGAAAAGTGATTATAATGAGTTGGGGCAGGAGAGTAACAGAAATATATTTCCAGACCTGGCACAGCCAACTTTTTTTGGTGCCATTTCCCATTGATGTTGTCTCTTCTATCACCTTCCCCCAAACGTTTTTCTCTGAACTAGAGCCTACTCAAATAACAGTAGGTGTCATGCCCTGATCTCTTTCACCTGTCCTTGTGCTTGTTTCCACCCTCCTCCAGGTGTCGCCCATCTTCCCCATTATCCCCTGGGTACTTATACCTGTGTTCTCTGTTGCCAGTTCGTCTTGTTTGTCAAGTCAACCAGCGGTTTTTCTCAGCTTCTGCTTTTCCCCAGTCTCTCTTTTTCTCGCTCTCTTTGTTTTGACCTTTGCCTGTCTTGACTCTGAGCCCGCCTGCCTGACCACCCTGCCTGCCCCTGACCCTGAGCCTACCTGCCGTCCTGTGCCTTTGCCACTACTCTGGATTATCGACCCCTGCCTGACCTGACCCTGAGCCTACCTGCCGTCCTGTGCCTTTGCCACTACTCTGGATTATTGACCCCTGCCTGCCTTGACCTGTCGTTTGCCTGCCCCCTTTGCTGTAATAAACATTGTTACTTCAACACAGTCTGCATTTGGGTCTTACCTGAAACATGATAGTAAGACACATTCTAGTGAGCATGGTCCTCTGATAGAGGCCTGTGGTTTGTATCTACAGTACAATCACTGAATGAAACTCTGCCATAGGTATGTCATGACTTCCGCCGAAGTTGGCTCCCCTGCCTGTTCGGGCAGTGCTCGGCAGTCGTCGTCACCGTCCTACTAGCCGCCACCGTTCCCTTTTTCGTTTGTCTGTTTGTTTTGTCTTATTAGTTTCACCTGTGTTCTGTTGTATGGCTTAATGAGCTTCCCTATTTTAAGTACGTGTACCCGCCATTGTTTTGTGCGGGATTGTCTTTATGTTACGTGTGTGCGTTTTAGGTAGAGGTGGTTATATTTTCTGGACTTGGCACCCTGTGTTTTTGGGTAGTCACTTTGTTGTCCGCGCCCTGTGCTGTTGGGCTTGTCATTTTTGTGTGCCGTATTAAAGAGCACTTTTCCCCAGTGGAAATCTCTGCGCCTGTTTCCTTCACCCACCTAGTCCCGCGTGACAGAATCCCGCACCTAAACAACATGGAATCAGCAGGAGCAGCCGCACCTCCTCTCCCATCGATGGAGGAAAGGGTCCTGCTTCATACCAGTGTTCTCCACAGGACTGGTTCAGCGATGGATCTAATGATGGAGAGGATGGATCGATGGGAGAGGAGTGGCCTTCCCACCTCATCTCCAGCATCCCCTCCTCCAGCACCTCCTACCCCTGCTACCGCATCCTGCTCCGGGGCTCTTCGGCTGGCGCTCCCATGGGAGTATGATGGAACAGCGGCTGGGTGTCAGGGGTTCCTCCTACAACTTGAACTTCACCTGGCGACCGTTCGTCCTACTCCCTCCGGAGAAGAGAGCATGTCAGCCCTCGTCTCCTGTCTGACTGGACGAGCCCTAGAGTGGGCAAACGCAGTGTGGAATGTCCCAGACTCGGCGAGGGATCACTACCCCGAGTTCACCCGCCAATTCCGAGCTGTATTTGATCACCCACCAGAGGGTCGTGCGGCGGGTGAACGGCTGTTCCACCTGCGTCAGGAGACTTGGAGCGCGCATGACTTTGCCCTGGAGTTCAGGACCTTGGCCGCATGAGCGGGGTGGAAAGACAGGGCCTTGATAGACCATTTCCGATGTAGCCTCAGGGAGGACGTCCGCAGGGAGCTAGCGTGTCAAGACCACACCCTCACACTGGATGAGCTCATCGACATGTGCATCCGTCTTGACAACCTGCTGGCTGCCCGCGGGCGTTCGGGAACAGGTCCTGTCGTTTCCACCTCCCGGCCCTCCTGCTCCTATCCCTATGGAGTTAGAAGGGGCGGCTTCGAGGGGGAATGGAGGAGGAGTTTCCTCCTGCACCAGTTGTGGTCGGCGAGGACACACGGCCGACCGGTACTGGAGGAACTGGTCTGGGAGTCGGGAGGGCAGGCTGAGCACTACTCGATCACCCCAGGTGTCATCACCAGACTCACCCAGAGCTTCCTGTCGGTCATATGTATGTGTTAACCTCTTTTCCTGGGTTTTCTCCCTCTCTACAGCATAAGGCGCTAGTCGATTCAGGCGCAGCAGGGAATTTCATGGATCGAGGGCTTGCGATAAGGCTAGGGATTCCCCTTGTGTCGTTAGACCTACCTTTCCCCGTGCACTCCTTAGATAGCCGACCATTAGGGTCAGGAGTGGGGGGGCTCCCCTGCCAGTTCGGGCGGCACTCGGCGGTCGTCGTCACCGTCCTACTAGCCGCCACCGATCCCTTTTTCATTTGTCTGTTTTGTCTTATTAGTTTCACCTGTGCTCTGTTGTATGGCTTAATGAGCTTCCCTATTTTAAGTACGTGTACCCGCCATTGTTTTGTGCGGGATTGTCTTTATGTTACGTGTGTGCGTTTTAGGTAGAGGTGGTTATATTTTCTGGACTTGGCACCCTGTGTTTTTGGGTAGTCACTTTGTTGTCCGTGCCCTGTGCTGTTGGGCTTGTCATTTTTGTTTGCCGTATTAAAGAGCACTTTTCCCCAGTGGAAATCTCTGCGCCTGATTCCTTCACCCACCTAGTCCCGCGTGACAGAATCCCGCACCTAAACAACATGGAATCAGCAGGAGCAGCCGCACCTCCTCTCCCATCGATGGAGGAAAGGGTCCTGCTTCATACCAGTGTTCTCCACAGGACTGGTTCAGCGATGGATCTAATGATGGAGAGGATGGATCGATGGGAGAGGAGTGGCCTTCCCACCTCATCTCCAGCATCCCCTCCTCCAGCACCTCCTACCCCTGCTACCGCATCCTGCTCCGGGGCTCTTCGGCTGGCGCTCCCATGGGAGTATGATGGAACAGCGGCTGGGTGTCAGGGGTTCCTCCTACAACTTGAACTTCACCTGGCGACCGTTCGTCCTACTCCCTCCGGAGAAGAGAGCATGTCAGCCCTCGTCTCCTGTCTGACTGGACGAGCCCTAGAGTGGGCAAACGCAGTGTGGAATGTCCCAGACTCGGCGAGGATCACTACCCCGAGTTCACCCGCCAATTCCGAGCTGTATTTGATCACCCACCAGAGGGTCGTGCGGCGGGTGAACGGCTGTTCCACCTGCGTCAGGAGACTTGGAGCGCGCATGACTTTGCCCTGGAGTTCAGGACCTTGGCCGCATGAGCGGGGTGGAACGACAGGGCCTTGATAGACCATTTCCGATGTAGCCTCAGGGAGGACGTCCGCAGGGAGCTAGCGTGTCAAGACCACACCCTCACACTGGATGAGCTCATCGACATGTGCATCCGTCTTGACAACCTGCTGGCTGCCCGCGGGCGTTCGGAACAGGTCCTGTCGTTTCCACCTCCCGGCCCTCCTGCTCCTATCCCTATGGAGTTAGAAGGGGCGGTTTCGAGGGGGAATGGAGGAGGAGTTTCCTCCTGCACCAGTTGTGGTCGGCGAGGACACACGGCCGACCGGTACTGGAGGAACTGGTCTGGGAGTCGGGAGGGCAGGCAGAGCACTACTCGATCACCCCAGGTGAGTCATCACCAGACTCACCCAGAGCTTCCTGTCGGTCATATGTATGTGTTAACCTCTTTTCCTGGGTTTTCTCCCTCTCTACAGCATAAGGCGCTAGTCGATTCAGGCGCAGCAGGGAATTTCATGGATCGAGGGCTTGCGATAAGGCTAGGGATTCCTCTTGTGTCGTTAGACCTACCTTTCCCCGTGCACTCCTTAGATAGCCGACCATTAGGGCCAGGAGTGGGGGGGCTCCCCTGCCAGTTCGGGCGGCGCTCGGCGGTCATCGTCACCGTCCTACTAGCCGCCACCGATCCCTTTTTCATTTGTCTGTTTTGTCTTATTAGTTTCACCTGTGCTCTGTTGTATGGCTTAATGAGCTTCCCTATTTTAAGTATGTGTACCAGCCCTTGTTTTGTGCGGGATTGTCTTTATGTTACGTGTGTACGTTTTAGGTAGAGGTGGTTATATTTTCTGGACTTGGCACCCTGTGTTTTTGGGTAGTCACTTTGTTGTCCGCGCCCTGTGCTGTTGGGCTTGTCATTTTTGTGTGCCGAATTAAAGAGCACTTTTCCCCAGTGGAAATCTCTGCGCATGATTCCTTCACCCACCTAGTCCCGTGTGACAGGGTATTTCATCTGACAATCATCGCATCCTCTTCTATTTGGGGAGATACAACATTGCTAAGTGTGCACAGTAGATGCTCCACAAATGCATTACATATGTTTTGAAAGGGCCTGTGCACATTGGGAGTTTGTCATGCCTTTGTTACGCCTTAACTATGCAAATAAAGTTAATTGAATTATGGCTTGTAAATCAACAATAATTTAAGACTAATATAAAAACATTGATTTCTCAAAACAGCCATTGTTTTCTACCCAGCTGATGCCATGAGCAGTCTATACTATGCTTCAACAGGTCACCATCAAGTCACATACAGGGAATATTTATTTAGGTGAGAATACTTACAGTAGCTGTACACCTCCAAACATTAGATCCTAAATAAATAGATTGAGTCATGTCGCATAAGGCATGTAAAATAACCCATCAGGCTGAAGACGGCAAAGAGCACATTCCTCATCAAAGATCTCCACTAACAAAAACCCACTGACTACATGGTCTGCTGCCAGAGGCAATTACTTTTCCAGGTGCCATATAGTGGATCTGCTACACTTCTATGTAATGTATCTATTTCAAGCGGGATACAGACCTTTTTTAAACAAAGCGCTGTCTAAAGTACAGTACCTTACTCTATCTTTGGGTGACACAGGGTGTTGACAGATCTCATTCACAAAGGCACACAATGGAAGTCAAGTCAGGTTTGATGAGAGGATGTCGTTCGGCATTACTGTTGCAGCAAGGTACTAACACTACTGTGGCTAGGATTTCTGCACTGAGACTCTCTCACTGTGGCTCTTGAAAGATTTTACAGTGTTCTCTCCTCGTGAGAAGGGAATCTTGGTAGCGTGATAGTCTAATGTCTGCATGTGTATTTCTTCTTTCAGTAGACAAGAGTGATTACTCTTTAACTTGTAACTAATTATGAGCATTATGAATGTCTCTGCAATCTGTGTTGGCAAACCAGCCATGACCTGTCTGCCAATTAGAAGCTCCAATGGGCCTAATACTTCAAGATGAGAGCCCTCTTTATTACCACAGCTGCAAAACCAACAACAATACACTGTATTGTGAGTACTGTATTACAGTAAGTCAAGGGTACTTACAAATGTCAGCTGTGCAAGCCAGATGCTTTTCTTTCTCTTGGTGTGAGAGATAGAAGACGTGAGGAAGGCCCAGGTCAGAACCTCACAGACCAAAGACTAAGAAATTAGGGGTACCAAATCTATGATTAATAAAGTGTAAACCTCATTAACTGGTTTCCACATGGAGAAGCCACCACCATCTACAGTGGAGTTAGAAATTGAACCCCAAAATCACCCAGTCTTTCACCTTAAATATTTACATCCAGCAGCTCCTGAATGATGCTCAGAGCAAGGCAGGCACTCCCAGTTTGATTAACGTCTGGTTGAAGAGTTAACGGTGTTGATACACCGCTCGTTAAAGACGTCATTAATGGGTTCATGCTTCCTGACACCACCATCTGTATGTTGACATATGCACTACATCAAGCCCAGTCTCCCATGCACCAGATCCCACAAAAGCTAGGCCTAATGTCATGGATTCTACCCTGAGATGAATATGCTGATTTCTACAATGGTATGTGATATTTAAATGATTAAAGGGATTTCATAGTAATGTCTTAAAGGAGAATATCAAGCCAAGTACAATTCCCATCAAGGCATAAAGCGAGACCCGAATGCAGACACAGGAGGCAGACGGTTGGAGCCTTACAATGTTTATTAATAAGGGGTAAGCAAGAGAATGGTCGTGGACAAGAAAAAAGGTCAAAACCAGATCAGAGTCCAGGAGGTACAGAGTGGCAGACAGGCTCATGGTCAAGGCAGGCAGAATGGTCAGGCAGGCAGGTACAGAGTCCAGAAACAGGCAACGGTTAAAACCAGGAGGACTAGAAAAAGGAGAATGCAAAAAGCAGGAGAACGGGGAAAACCACTGGTTGATTTGGAAACATACAAGAAGAACTGGCACAGAGAGACAGGAAACACAGGGAGACAGGAAACACAGGGAGACAGGAAACACAGGGATAAATACACTGGGGAAAACAAGCGACACCTGGAGGGGGTGGAGACAATAACGAGGACAGGTGAAACTGATCAGGGTGTGATAATTCCACTGCTCTTCACTACAGAAAATGCTCTCAAATCCTCAACTAGACAAAAAATGGTGTGCAAATATAACTCAGCATTGCTGCATTATGCCGGCAATTATGCATAAGATCTTGATGACTGTAATTGGAGAGAAAAAAATACTCCAATTCAAAGCACATACAACACACATTGTTGTATTCACCATCCAATTATTTCCAATTACAGTGATGTACTAAATCGGGTGGCCTGAGGTTTTGCCCCAAAATAACATTTTATAGTATCCCAAAATAAAATGTTAAATTGCCATCGTTGAAAATGTAGATTGTACGATGCCTGACAGCAAAAAGGTGCTTTCATGTGGGTAGGTCCATACAGGGCCAGTCATAACGCAGCTGGATTGGCACTGTCCAGGAGAATGGAAAACGTAGCACTGGGAGCCAGGCCTCATGCTGCATTGCCTGAGCTCTTTTAGTCTGCTCAATACTCTCTGCTCTCAGCTGGGACAACTCTGGGAGGGATTTCAGCCACAAGTGTTTGAGCACAGCGCAGTGAGGCAGCCATGGTATCTGGCTCGCTCTTCTAGAAGCATCTGCCCTAATTAGCAGAAATCGCTTCGCAAGGCAGAATATGAGACGGACACGCAGTGATAATTTCAGGGTTTTCACTGCCTTTGGGGAAGCGATCCATTCCAATCCGTTTCCCCGCCACATCTGAGAACTGGATCGGCCATGGATCTTTTTGGTCTGGGGAAGTCTGGCCTGACAGACATAGGCACCAATAAAGATGGGAGAGGGTTTAGGGGTGAGGGGGAATGGGGAATGTATTTTTTTGGTTCTTTATTAGAGAGTAAGCAAACAGTGATCGTACAAGAGAATGATGCGATCGCTGATATTTGGTAAGCAATGGTATCATCAATCAACTGCCATTGTGGTTGCATAATTGTTGCAGATGACTGAAGAGTGAACGGCCGTCAGGGAAATTGCTATTGCTGCTCCGTATGGTTAGACTATTTGCTGGCCATCTTATCATGGGACGACGCCATGTGGTGCTCTTTGAGGGCTTACCTCACTGTCACTATACTCTGTCTCAAGCTTGCTTGAAAGTGAGCTAGGATTTGCTTATGTAAAAGAAAAACTCAATGTTAACTTCCTTTTACTTCTTCATCAATCTCAAGTCTGCAAATATATGCATTTACCATGCTAACAATAGAGCCTATTGGAAAATGTCGTTAAAGCCTATGAGCATTTGAATCACATTTACTTAGTCTTCTGGCCCCTTCTAAATCTCAGCCTTGGTATGCGTTTGCCATGGATTGTGCTTGATTGGGCTGTGGCTTTAAATTGAGCTACTATATTTGACCACCCAGAAGCAGTAATGAATAGAACACAACCAAACCCAGCACAGGCCAAACGCTAACTCTACCACCATCTGGGAGAAACACAAAGCAAACATCTGACATCACCAACATCATGGTAGTATTTGACCCTCAACCACCTTCCTAATAGTCAGTCTTGTTCAGTCATGCAACGTTGTAAGTAGACAACATTATGGTTGAGACCTTTGACACACCCACTGCATAGATAGCAGGCCTTTAGAGGCCTTTAAACTTGTTAGACGGCTGTTTTGTGTTCCAATCCCAGCTAATCACAATTAGCCGTTGGCAAGGAATGTGGTCAATGGTCGGGATGAGAATAGCATGTCAGAAATTCCTTGGGAAGGTTAGACAATACTTTGGGAAGAGGCAACTTCTCTTGGCAAGTTTGTAAGTTCTCAAACATCTCAAAGTTAGTTTGTTTTCCTAAAAGATCATTCTCCATCCCATTTCATATGCCAAATTCAACATTCATATATTGCTATAAATATGATATGACTCACAACGATCAAACAGTTAAACAAATAACAACAGCTATCACATCATTGACATCTGTCTCGTGTTAACAGCCAAGTTTCACACCCCAACATAGTCTGACACAGTTTGAGATCTCCTTTCCTTCTACATGCTTTGGCCTCCAACTAGCCTCTCTGATATGGAATGTGTTACAGATCTCTCCATACGGAAAATGAAAGGGATTGATTAGACTGTGCAAAGGCCTGCTTGGCTGTGTGTGTGTGTGTGTGTGTGGGGGGGGTTGAAGCATGGAGCACTCCAGTGTCGTGTCTAGACCAGAGCGACAGACAGCTGTGTTTCAGGAACACAGAGCAGCATGTGGTGAGAAGGACTGGGAGGGAGGGACTCTGCTGTCTCTCTCCGCGTTGACACAACCCAAAGAGCATGACCCTGTCCCAAAGGATTAGACAAAGTGGCCCTGAGGACAAGTCAACACACTGGAGGGTTAGAATGGAAGTTCTTACTCTCTGTCTTCAAAGTCCTCTTGAAATATGACATTCACAGTAAGCAAAGGCCCACCTCATTCCAACACAATGAGTTAAGACAATCTGGGAGAACTCTAGGAGAAAGCGATAACGATAACAGCGAATCTTTCTTTTCAGCGAGGAGGGAAATAAATCAATTAAGTTTTCAGTAGGGGGATGAATGGTGAAACATTCATCCAAATATTAGATAACTAGTTTGCTCTAGGTGAGAGAAAAAAAAGTGTGTTCATAACAGTAATAACATGTAAATGAATGTCCACACTCTGTAATTATAATCTAACTCATACATCCAATATTGCTTGTCAGCAGTTTGCTAAACCCAAGTCCTCAGGCTGTATACTCCGATAACAAGTTCACTTACCAGGCAACTTTCATGATAAAAGGAGGTTCAACAACAACAACCTATTCTCTAGGTTATTTACTTACTAACTGTCTACTGCATTTATCATCTTCAACTTTATTGTTGGTTTGTTCATTACACTTTTTGTTCCAGTGAGGTCTGCACTGGCATGCATCAATTACATGTAATTCACTTTATTGAAATGATCTCAGCATTTGAAATCCGGTCAAATGAACACCTAGAGCTTGTCAGCTGCCATCCCACGTGGTATATTTACCTAATTCTAGGTGGAATTTCTATGAGGAAGATATTCAGAGTTTAAAGTGTTTGGCATTAGTGTACCGTAGGTGGTGGGGGGGAGTCCTAAGTACAATTAGTTAGACCAGTAAAGTGCAGTCAAGCTAAATGTAAGTGAAACTGTGTGGCATGCTGCTTTACAAATGTTGAGATGTTAATTAAGTAATACAAAAGTGGCAAATTCAGAACAAATGCAAATGATCAAATGAAATGAACAGTACAGCATATTGATTAGTGAAAACATAAATGTCTGAAAATGAATGGAACACATGCCGAGGGGGGAAGGGGGGTATGGGAAATTGCTTTCACATGTTTGAAAATTAGAGTGAACTGGCCGACACGGATGTGCAGTTGAACACTTACCCAAATCACTGCTCTGATGATAGAAATGCAATAAGAGGCAGCCTAGCTGGAGGAAAGGCAACAAAAGAGAAATGGTAGAGAAATGTACATTGAGTACAGAGTGAGTGAGTTTATTTTTATAGTATAGGATGATGTGACTTTCCAGCTGTTTTCACAATAGGAGACAGAGGTGTAGTTACTATTATAGTGGATCATACAGGAGGTGTTTCTCCTGGCACAACATTAGCATCATTTTCCATTCAGTGGTCCATACACCAGAATATCCTCACCAAAGCAAACACCTCAGATGGAGAAGACAGACTGGCTCGGCCAGGGTTGGAGCCCTTGTTCAGACAGATTAGCTTTGGAGGTCCCTGGTTTCCTGGGGGTTACCACAAGGTGAAGTGTGTGGTAGTGGAAAAACTAACGTCCTCTCTCTGCGCGTCAGGCATAAAGTTTGGCAGTGTAGATTCTCTCACCAGACAGACAGACTCACAGACAGAAGGACAGGGATGGAGGGGGGGGTCCTGTGTCTGGGAAGTGGTGGCGAGAGAGAGAAGCCTTGAAATTAAAATCAGGGGTTATGCCATGTGAAAGCTGCACTTAGCATCACTGTCTCTTACTGGCTGTGGGGACTGGTGAGATGGCAGAGGAACAGTGACACCTAGTGGTTAGAAACAGAGGTCCCTGGAGCAGCTCTTCACCGGGCTCTATGGGCCCTGACATAACTAACACTAACACGGTGTAACATGGACAGAGAAGTCAAACCCATAATGTATAAGCTGCCCTTGCCAAGACAAAGTTTGGGTGGTATCCATCTTGTCATACCTTCATACGGACCTTGTGCAATACCAGGATATTCGGTAATACTGGCATTGAGCACAAGGGGCGCTATTTTCAAACCCCATTGAACTTTTGTAAACCGAAGGTTAGCAATGCTAAAAAGTACATGGAAGGGATGGATCGAATTTTACAAAATGGCTACCTGGGGAGGGTCATGTAATTTGTAATTAATGACATTTCGATATTTCTTTGTGTTTAAGAATGAATTGCTTATTAGGCTATATATCGACCTGTGCCCTATCCCTCATCTCGGATTCTCCGCTGGGGCCCCCTTTGGCTGTTTTAGTGTGGTCTCAATCAAATGATCCATAACCTTTAGGCTACAAAGTGCATGCTCGGAGAAGCACAGAGCAAAGTTGTGTTTCTAAGATACAGTAGCTGCTGGGATGGTGTAAATGCAACTAGGCTGCATTAAACATTGAAATGGATATTCCAACCCTGAGCCCTGCTCGGATCAAAAACATTTTTGTGTGCTCCCTAACCAATGGCAGTGCTGTGTTGGCCTACGGTGGTAGTTCAGGAGTCAAAGGCTTTTTCAGAATTGTTTCATTTATTAGGCCTAGTCCAAAAAAATGCACTCTTGCAAGCAGACTAGCCTATAGTCTATGATCTGTTCAGTTTGAAAAGGAGCGTGCGAAGATGAGTAGGGAGACTACAGGTCAACTTTGATTGATAGCTTGCTACTACTACAATAAATTGGATTAAAAAAGAATATGTTTCTTGCTCATGATGTATTTATCACAGTCATTGACATCACAATAAGCGAGATTCAAATAACTTACATTGTTGTGCTGAAACTTGAAAGCAGCAGCTGCTGGCACAATCAATCCGAAACGGACTGCACATGGTGCTGAAAAGTAGCAAATTCAAGTAGGCATAATTCCTTTAAAGTTTAAACCATCATTTTAATTAGACTTTACTAACAACAATAGGGCTTTATGTTGAAGCCGGTTTCTTCCTATTCATGAAACAAGAGGTAGGCCGACAGACAATATTAGGCTATAGCTGCTACATCCATAGATTTTGTCGGTCAATTCCTCCACCCACCATGCACTCTTTAAATAGCCTACCTACGTGTCAGTGAAAGGCTGTTAGGTTAAAAACCAAGACTCGAATTGAAGGGGTATGAGAGGGTATGCCATAGGCCTAACTTTTCTTAAAGAAAATGGCAAAAAGCACAGGCCTACCCCTTGTTAGCTTAAGATTTTGAAGACAATATAACGGATCCGATTATATAAAGTGATCTATAACGTTGCTTTAGTCCGAGATCCTTTAAGCTAGAAACAAGCTGTAAAATACCCAGGAAAGACTCTGATGCATATGGGGATATGTTTAGTTTCTTTGACATTCAGAGGCTGAGCTATAATCTTCTATAGCAGAGGAGACAAAACAATTGACTTTGATTGGGAAGTAATCTAATTCTGTCACTATCAGTTGATTAAGCTATTCACTTTCTGAACAATAGAAGATGTTTAAACCCTGACAGCTTTTAGGGAAACCCTTGTGACCTTCTCTCGTTGGCTTAAGCCACGGAAGAAGAGTAGCCAGCAGTTAAAGGGTAATGTCACCCTGGGCGAATCTGGGCTTGTTTTCTTCACATCCGAGGCATTTCTAGAACAGTGAGATGTGTTTCACACATAATTGCCCAGGAGGAAGGCAGGTCTGGGCTTCGCGTGCTAAATGATACACCCTATGACGGCTTCCTGTGTTTTGATGGAGGGGGGAGATCTAAAAATAAATGTCCTGCTTTCTGGCATTTCGCTCTGTTATACTGAACGCCCTATTCCTTTTTGTGCATGTAGATATGTTTGTCCTTGTTGGATAGAGCCATTGGACACTCAGGACCTCAGACTTGGGCGAAGGTTCACCTTCCAACAGGAAAGCACACAGCCAAGACAATGTGAGAGTGGCTTCGGGACAAGTCTCTGAATGTCCTTGAGTGGCCCAGCCAGAACCTGGATTTTTTGCAGTTTTACTTTAGTGCCTTATTGCAAACAGGATACATGTTTTGTAATATTTGTATTCTGTACAGGCTAACTTCTTTTAACTCTGTCAATTAGGTTAGTATTGTGGAGTAAGTTCAATGTTGTTGATTCATCCTCAGTTTTCTCCTATCACAGCCATTATGCCTCGTCCGGACCCGCAGAAGACAACTAGGAAAGCTGCCGTTACCGTCAATATTACTCGCCAACGTGCAATCATTGGACAATGAACTAGACGAGGTAAGATCACGAATATCCTACCTACAGACTACAAAGGGAAGCACAGCCACAATCTGCCCAGTGACACGAGCCTACCAGACGAGCTAAATCCCTTCTATGCTCGCTTCGAGGCAAGCAACACTGAGGCTTGCATGAGAGCATCAGATGTTCCGGATGACTGTGTGATCACGCTCTCCGTAGCCGACGTGAGTAAGACCTTTAAACAGGTCAACATACACAAGGCTGCGGGGCCAGACGGATTACCAGGACATGTGCTCTGTGCATGTGCTGACCAACTGGCAGGTGTCTTCACTGACATTTTCAACATGTCTCTGATTGAGTCTGTAATACCAACATATTTCAAGCAGACCACCATCGTCCCTGTGCCCAAGAACACAAAGGCAACCTGCCTAAATGACTACAGACCCATAGCACTCACGTCCGTAGCCATGAAGTGCGTTGAAAGGCTGGTAATAGCTCACATCAACACCATTATCCCAGAAACCCTAGACCCACTCCAATTTGCATAGCGCCCAAACAGATCCACAGATGATGCAATCTCTATTGCACTACACACTGCCCTTTCCCACCTGGACAAAAGGAACACCTATGTGAGAATGCTGTTCATTGACTACAGCTCAGCGTTCAACACCATAGTACCCTCCAAGCTCATCACCAAGCTAAGGATCCTGGGACTAAACACCTCCCTCTGCAACTGGTTCCTGGATTTCCTGACAGGCCGCCCCAGGTGTTGAGGGTAGGTAGCAATACATCTGCCACGCTGATCCTCAACACTGGAGCTCCCCAGGGGTGCGTGCTCAGTCCCCTCCAGTACTCCCTGTTCACCCACGACTGCATGGCCAGGCACGACTCCAATACCATCATTAAGTTTGCTGACGACACAACAGTGGTAGGCCTGATCACAGACAACAACGAGACAGCCTATAAGGAGGAGGTCAGAGACCTGGCCGGGTGGTGCCAGAATAACAACCTATCCCTCAACGTAACCAAGACTAAGGAGATGATTGTGGACTACAGGAAAAGGAGCACCGAGCACGTCCCCATTCTCATCGACGGGGCTGTAGTGGAGCAGGTTGAGAGCTTCAAATTCCTTTGTGTCCACATCAACAACAAACTAGATTGGTCCAAACACACCAAGACAGTCGTGAAGAGGGCACGATAAAGCCTATTCCCCCTCAGGAATCTAAAAAGATTTGGCATGGGTCCTGAGATCCTCAAAAGGTTCTACAGCTGTAACATCGAGAGTATAATAATTGTTGTTTTTTATACATTTGCAAACATTTCTAAAAACTTGTTTTTGCTTCTTTATTGTCTATAGTGTGTTGATCCATTTTATGTTATCCATTTTAGAATAAGGCTATAATGTAACATTTGGAAAAAGTCAAGGGGTCTGAATACTTTCCGAAAGCACAGGTAGTCACACACATTGACCTTTTCCAAATTTTGTGTTACAGCCTGAATTTAAATGGATTAAAATTGAGATTTTTTTGTCACTTGCCTGCACATAATACCCCATAATGTCAAAGTGGAATTATGTTTTTGAAATGTTTCCAAATTAATGAAACACTTAAAAAATAAAATGTCTTTATTTATTGACTCTTCAACCCTTCTGTTATGGCAAGCCTACATAAGTTGTGGAGTAAATACGTGCGTAACAAGTCACATAAGTTGCATGGACTCAGTCTGTGTGCAATAAGTGTTCAACATGATTTTTGAATGACTACCTCATCTCTGTACCCCACAATTATCTGTAAGGTCCCTCAGTCGAGCAGTGAATTTCAAACACATATAACCACAAAGACCAGGGAGGTTTTCAAATACCTTGTGAAGAACAGCACCTTTTAGAAGATGGTTAACAAATGTTAAAGCAGACATTGAACATCGCTTTGAGCATGGTGAAGTTATTAATTACACTTTAGATGGTGTATCATAACACCCAGTCACTAAAAAGATACAGGTTTACTTCCTAACTCAGTTGCTGGAGAGGAAGGAAAACGCTCAGGGATTTCACCATGAGGCCAATGGTGACTTTACAAACAGTTAGAGTTTAATGGCTGTGATAGGAGAACTGAGGATGGATCAACAACAGGGTTGGGTTGAGCGGGCAGAGATTGACACAGAGACAGGGAGGCTTTAGTAAAGTTGTTTTTGCAGACTAAAACAGAAAATAAACATATAGAAAATCACTGAGGTTTGGCTCAGTCCTTCTTCTCTCCTTTCGCTTGGTGTCGGTCTCTCCCTGTTCTCTCGTGGTGTGCCACCGTGCTCCTTTTATTTGGACTCCACGGCTGGTCGGCACTTTCCTCTAATTACCTCCACTTAGAGCTGTCTGTGTCGGGGTGCCCAATTCTAGTATTCCCAGCAGAGGGAGCCAACGTCGCCTCACTTACCTCCCCTCTATTACCATCCCCCGGGATAGGCCTCCTGTGATACCACAGTAGTTAGTCCACAGTACTAACCTAATTGACAGAGTCAAAAGAAGGAAACTTGTACAGAATGCAAATATTCCAAAACATGAATCTTGTTTGAAACACAAGACTAAAGTAATTCTGCAAAAAGAAATGTGGCAAAGCAATTACATTTTTGTCCTGAATATGTTTGATGCAAATCCAATACAGCACGTTACTGAGAACCCCTCTCCATATTTTCAAGCATAGGGTTTTTTGCACCATGTTATGTGTATACAGTGCCTTCATTCTGGTAAGGTTAGTAGGAGATGCAGCTGGCTGATTACAGCTGCCACACGTTGTATGCTCATTAAAGTGAAGTGGATAATATTGGACCTCCACATAGAAGAGACTAGTGGCTGTTTCTTCAATTCAACTGAATTTATAAACAAAATGTACTTATACATTTTATAACAGGCGCCAGCAGGTTCTTTAGATTGGTAGGGCTGAAAAAAAGTCAGCAGTATCATATGAAACAGTACTATGGTATTCTGACTAGGGCCCCATTTCTTCCTGTACTCCGGCGTCGGCATTTTGGTCCAGCTCCCGGGATGAATGGAGCTGCCTCAGCAAGTTTGAACAAAGGATCCAAGTCGAATTTTGGTCGAATGAGGGGTCAAGCCTTGACACACATACAACTTATTAACTCATCAAAACCCAGTCCTTTGCACCACAGCCAGCTCTTGCGCAAAAATATTTGAAACACCCCAGGAACTATAGCACATTTTAGCAAATACAATCCAGCAGCAGATCAGTCGCCACTTTTACTTTCCTTCTACTGTTTGTTGGATAAAATCAACATCTGTGAGCCGCACTCACAAGTTCCTCCATAAAGCACTTCCAAGCAGTTCCTCTGTCTGGCTTGAACAAAAGCCTGTTTAAGTTTATTGACTTCCTGTCTTGAAAAGAAATGCACAATTGAGCCTAAACAGAACAGGAACCAGAACTTTGGGCTTCAGCATATGCTGCATTCATATGTTATTGGAGTTATCAGAAGTTCATAGTTCTGCCTGGGAAGTTTCACTTGAAAGACCTTTCAAGTCAGAATTTGAAGTGGCAAATTAGGATAAAATGTTGTTTGCCGAGTTTCAACATTTCACCACTTACCTTGTCTTTTTTAAATGTATTTTTATTTTACCCCCTTTTTCTCCCCAATTTCGTGGTATCCAATTGTTAGTAATTACTATCTTGCCTCATCGCTACAACTCCCGTACAGGTTTGGGAGAGACGAAGGTCGAAAGCCATGCGTCCTCCGAAACACAACCCAACCAAGCCGCACTGCATCTTAACACAGCGCGCATCCAACCCGGAAGCCAGCCACACCAATGTGTCGGAGGAAACACCGTGCACCTAGCGACCTTGGTTAGCGCGCACTGTGCCCGGCCCACCACTGGAGTCGCTGGTGCGCGATGAGACAAGGATATCCCTACCGGCCAAACCCGGACGACGCTAGGCCAATTTGTGCTTCGCCCCACTTACCTCCCCGTCGCGGCCAGCTGCGACAGAGCCTGGGCGCAAACCCAGAGTCTCTGGTGGCACAACCAGCGCTGCGATGCAGTGCCCTAGATCACTGCAACACCCGGGAGGCCTACCTTGTACCTTTTCAAAACAAATCTAAATGTATTTGTCACAGACACATGGTTAGCAGATGTTAATGTGAGTGTAGTGAAATGCTTGTGATTCTAGTGTCGACAGTGCAGTAATATCTAACAAGTAATCTAACAATTCCTCAACAACTACCTAATACACACAAATCTAAAGGGGTGACTGAGAATATATAAATGAAAGTATATGGATGAGCAATGGCCGAGCAGCATAGGCAAGGTGCAATAGATAGTATAAAATACAGTATATACATGTGATATGCGTAATGTAAGATATGTTAACATTATTAAAGTGGCATTATTTAGAGTGAATTGTATAAAGTGACAAGTGATCCATTTATTAAAGTGGCCAGTGGTTGGGTCTCAATGTAGGCAGCAGCCTCTCGGAGTTAGTGATTGCTGTTTAGCAGTCTGATGGCCTTGAGATTGAAATACAGCTTCTGTCTCTCAGTCCCAGCTTTGATGCACCTGTGCTGACCTCATCTTTGATGGTAGCAGTGTGAACAGGCAGTGGCTCAGGTGGTTGATGTCCCTGATCTTTTTGGCATTCCTGTGACATCGGGTGCTGTAGATGCCATGGAGGGCAGGTAGTTTGCCCCTGGTGATGTATTGTGCAGACTGCACCACCCTCTGGAGAGCCTTGCAGTTGAAGGCGGTACAGTTACCGTACCAGGCTGTGATACAGCCCGACAGGATGCTCTCGATTATGCATCTGTAAAAGTTTGTCAGGGTTTTGGGTGACATGCCAAATTTCTTTGGCCTCCTGAGGTTGAAGAGGCGCTTCACCACACTGTCTGTGTGAGTGGAACATTTCAGTTTGTCTGTGATGTGTACGCCGAGGAACTAAAAACTTTCCACCTTCTCCACTGCTGTCCCTTCAATGTGGATAGGGGGGTGCTCCTTCTGCTGTTTCCTGAAGTCCACGATCATCTCCTTTGTTTTGTTGACGTTGAGTGAGAGGTTGTTTTCCTGACACTACACTCTGAGTGCCCTCACCTCCTTGCAGGCTGTCTCGCCATTGTCATGACGTGGCCCTCTTTGGGTACAGTGAGCACCATCCCCCCTCTCTCTCTTCCCCCTACACCCAGGCTCTGTTAGGCAGGTCATAAATTCCTAGAGGTTTCTCTCCTCATGGCCAGAGTATAGAGAGAGTGAATTTCACAGGAGAACAAAGCAACCTCTGCCACATCACAGAACTTGAGAACTGAACAATGTCCAGGTTTTGGAGAACGTGTACACGGTCGGGGGAGAATCTAGCAACGACCGGTCCATTTCGTTTAATGTTTGTGAAACTCAGAGACAATACAGCCACATTACCATAACTCTGTTTATACAAAGTCTCAGTTGTGAGGCTTGCATCTAATTGTTATATAAAATTAATGAGTAAAGATGAAACTATTTGTGAAATTATGTAATGTGATTTTAAACTGTTAATGAAGGAAACTCCAATTCCTTTTGGAGTTAAACTACGTCATAGGCCTGCCCCATGAGCACAGACATTGATCTGGCATCATGGGACAGCTCGTTTCTGCTGTTCAGAATAAAACCCCACCCTAAAGAATTTCCCTTTAGACCAGCTTACCTCGATTACCATGAGAGGGTTTGAGTAGAGACCAGTACCTCATCATAGAGGGAGCTAAGGTTTGAGTAGATTGCTGAATCTTTTAACCATACCACGTGGATAAACTCTGAGACTATCGATCTGACAGAATAAGAGCTACTCTTCGATACTAATTACTAGTCTGCAGCTAGAAATTATGTACCCGTGAATGCGAAGGCCGACAACCGCCGAAACACCTATTCTATAACAACATTTCTGAATGTTACTCTGAAATAGCCATTCTAACCATAGACTCCAGGGAGGGCAGAGAAAGGGCGGACAAAACTCTCCAACAGAAACAAACTTTCCAACAGAGATTACGACACACTCAGTGTAAATATATATATTGATTGCAATTATTCCCAAATGAGTGAGTGTTCATGTGCAAAGGATTAGCATTTCAATTGTTAGAATGATCAACTCTGTAGTGTCTTTTGTGCCCTTCTCAGTCCCTTTGTCTACCAACCCACCATGCCGGTTTAGCACACATCCCCTATCATTTCCTTGTAACCATATCTACTTTGTTGTTTGTTTATGCATTCCTGTGATTATTTAGTTAAATAAATAAATGATTGAGACAATTGATGTATGGATGATTCGTAGTGAAGACTAGGTTCGTGCAGATAACCAACAATTTACGACGTTTGGAATGAGACTAACGTGAGAAAGACTAATTCATTAATTAGAAGACTAATTGATGAGATATTAAAATGTCTTTAAGTTATATTAGGAAAATAATAACTTTGTAATCTGAATATTTTCCTTGGTGCCCCGACTTCCCAATTACTTGATTAGTTAATCACGAATTGTTATGGGATTTTTATGAATAATGACAAAATTATGTATACATTTAACGCAGGATTGTAACTAACGGAATTCTACCCTGTCTGATGAAGAATGTTTGTACATAGGCAAAGAGGAAGTGTTAACAGACAACTTTTGACAGACAACTTGTGATCACAGTGAAACTAACAACAGGAAAGATGTCTGGTCCCCAACCAGGGAGGGGAGAAACAGTTGGGCATGCAGTAGATTGTAACATGTGGAAGCATATGATAAGCAATATGTATGTGTTGGAATGCAATTGAAAAGCAGCTTTGTCATGGTCTGAGAGGAGGAGGGACATTTATGACGAAATGAGAGGTATATAAACCAATGTACATGAAATGATGGGCAGAGCACTCGAGAATAAACATTCTGACTATTTTTGACTGGTCTCCGTCTGTTTCATTTCCCCCAGAACATTACAAACTCAAATCAAATCAAATTTATTTATATAGCCCTTCATACATCAGCTGATATCTCAAAGTGCTGTACAGAAATCCAGCCTAAAACCCCAAACAGCAAGCAATGCAGGTGTAGAAGCACGGTGGCTAGGAAAAACTCCCTAGAAAGGCCAAAACCTAGGAAGAAACCTAGAGAGGAACCAGGCTATGTGGGGTGGCCAGTCCTCTTCTGGCTGTGCTGGGTGGAGATTATAACAGAACATGGCCAAGATGTTCATAAATGACCAGCATGCTCGAATAATAATAAGGCAGAACAGTTGAAACTGGAGCAGCAGCACGGCCAGGTGGACTGGGGACAGCAAGGAGTCCTCATGTCAGGTAGTCCTGGGGCATGGTCCTAGGGCTCAGGTCCTCCGAGAGAGAGAGAGAGAAAGAGAGAATTAGAGAACGCACACTTAGATTCACACAGGACACCGAATAGGACAGCAGAGGTACTCCAGATATAACAAACTGACCCTAGCCCCCGACACATTAACTACTGCAGCATAAATACTGGAGGCTGAGACAGGAGGGGTCAGGAGACACTGTGGCCCCAACCCGAGGACACCCCCAGACAGGGCCAAACAGGAAGGATATAACCCCACCCACTTTGCCAAAGCACAGCCCCCACACCACTAGAGGGATATCTTCAACCACCAACTTACCATCCTGAGACAAGGCTGAGTATAGCCCACAAAGATCTCCACCATGGCACAACCCAAGGGGGCGCCAACCCAGACAGGATGACCACATCAGTGAATCAACGCACTCAGGTGACGCACCCCTTCCAGGGACGGCATGAGAGAGCCCCAGTAAGCCAGTGACTCAGCCCCTGTAATAGGGTTAGAGGCAGAGAATCCCAGTGGGAAGAGGGGAACCGGCCGAGACGAGCCCTATATAGATACAAACTCTGGGTACAGACTGAGTATTTTAATTGAAGTTCAGTTCATGAACCTTG
Organism: Oncorhynchus tshawytscha; assembly: GCF_018296145.1. Classification (NCBI taxonomy): domain Eukaryota; kingdom Metazoa; phylum Chordata; class Actinopteri; order Salmoniformes; family Salmonidae; genus Oncorhynchus; species Oncorhynchus tshawytscha. The sequence goes on along the minus strand of NC_056436.1, from coordinate 35,225,111 downwards.
AGAACTTAATTCTCCTAACAATTGGTCCTTCGAGCCGGATCTAAATATCTGTCCCTGTCATCTGAAGGTAACAAGCCGAGAACCACGCACGGGCGGGCCGTGGTCCCGTAAAATAAAGCCCTGCCCCTGACATTGGGGCTCTATAACAGGCCGGTATACACCCCAGGTTGACAGGAACGGTGACTAGATCCAACAGACATTGCTTTTCCCAGTCTGCGAGACCAGGTCAGTAGTCTTTATTCTCGAATTTGGGGGCAATGATTTAAGATATCTTGGATTTTATGTTCTAAAATGCTTAGAAATGATCAATAATAGGAGCTTGGTGTGACGACCCTCCCACTCTGTCTGCCATATTCTCTCTTTGTTCTTGTTTCCTTATTAGGATGCCAGTGGGCGGAGTTGGGAGGGTCGTCAGTTACATGGGAAACACCTGGGCCCAGTGTGTCCCAGGATAAATAGACCTCTTCCACATTCATGGAAGAGACTCTCCATGCAGGCACCTTTACAGATTTTGTTGTGTATCTTGGTGGCCTTTTGGTTGTTTGCTTTGGCACCTTTCAACACCCTGCATTATCACATTCATGCATGCAAAACACTCACTTACACTACTCATTACACACTCCATTGTATATTGTACTTAGTTACTTATTTAATAAATATATATTTTGTTACTCCTTATCTCCACATTGTCTCCCTTTTGTTACGGGCTTTGAGCCGGTTCGTGACATTGGGCATTCCAAACAGATTCACTAGGTTTCTACTTAGTAGTTTAACCAAAATCGATAGGAAGGAAGGCAGGTCCGAAAAGACCTGAGGTAACGTGCAATACCACAAATAAAAATAACGGAAGGAAGGGATATAGGTGTTAGACAGGACGGTCGTTTTGAATAAATATGACAGCCATCAATTCAAAAGACATACCTAAATAAAGTCCTGACCTAAGTAGTCTATCTGTATATGGGAAGTAGTCCGACTATGAAAAGTAGCAGTAGATATATTAAAATAGGTGAGGATATAAACTAGGCTTGGTGAGAAAGGAAGGTAATTCTATGCAAACAACTTAACCTATTCAATACTGAAAGAAAATAATATCCAAAAACAGAGGAGAGGGAATAATATAGAGGAGTGAGATACGAGATATTAATGTCGAAAGTCCCAAGGAACAATTGCTTATAATTGTATACAGGTGAGATCTAATGTCCAATCGACAGACACCTCTATAGATAGTTTCCAGAAAGGAGAAAAACACATAGAAATCCATACACAGATTGTAAGCATTAGAGACACACAGTCAGTCAGGAGAGCAACTATAGTAACTAGGTAACGGTAAACAGCACATACATAGATCATAGAAATATATCCACATAGACAGTGATAAATACCATAGCGACAAGTGACAGCAAGGATTTATCAAACATGGGTAGTAAATCCTCAAAGGAGGTCCCTGAATTAACGCAAGACGAGCGCTATATGAAGCAGAAAGATAAAAGGAACATCCAAAAATGAGAAAGAAGTCTGGATGTAGAAAAGCTAGAATTGCTTATAAAAACAGATACATAAGGCATGTGTAGACAAAGATAAACAGCAGGTAGAGGGGCTAGACACCGCTAGGGTGTGGTTGTCTGAAGCCAGAAAAAGGTCAGACAGGTAGTAGGAAAGGATTGGGCAGCTGTAAAAGGAGACTGGACCCCAGGACAGGGGGCAGCGGTTGTTTTACAGTGGGCTGGAGAGCAAGAGCGAGAGAGCGAAATCAAATATTTGATTGCTACTCTGCGGGAAATTGCAGGAAAGATTTTAAAAAGATAGTGGATAGAACCCGAGGACAGAAAGTGCTACAACGGCGATAAAACAGGACACATGGCAGAGGATTGTAAGGTCCCACCAAGGAACAGTAGACAGACAGAAAAGGGAACGTAGGCGAAGGAGAAAGAGAGAGAAGTAGTAGCAGCAGGAAGGCAAGTGTAAAGAGGGAGACAATGAGAGGAGAGAGTGAGTGAGTTACATGGAATTTTTGAAGTTTTAATGAAATACGTGAATTATTTTGATAAAGGAATGTTGTTTAATGCAGTAAGAAACACTTCTTTGAAGGGGTGGTATGACATGACCTCTATCATAACTTTCCTTTGTGGTCTGATCAGCCTCATTGGAAAGCCATTTGGATAAAGAATCTAAGGTCATTTGTAATACTGATCTTAAGGTCATTTAATACAACGCTGTGAAATTGATATTATGGTGTTATTATATTTTCTTTGATGAATACGGTGAGAAAATGAGCTAGGATAAGTTAATTATGGTAGACTCATGTTAAGTATTTAGGACATATTTTAAGCCAACAGGGCAGGAAAAAAGATGAAGATAGAAAAATAGTGATTTTATAAGCGTTAAAATTAATTATGTTGCAGTTCTTAAGGATGGTAAATTACTGTAGATAATGGATCCCACACTATGCAACATATATAAAATTATTGATGACTGATTTAAGATTAACTCAGGTTATTGTTAGATAAAATACAGTAGACTCCCGAAGGAGAGATTTCATTAGTACAGAAAAACGTATGCTATGTTTAGCAGTCGTTTTGGCTTTATTTAATTATTAGAAGATTTGTATTTAAATAGTAGAAAGTTGACAAGGATATGGCATTTGTTGTGATCCAGGATCATTGAGAGTATCGAGATAATTACATAATTAAGTTGAACTATCTTATAGATTACTACATAGAAATGTTTCTATTAAATTCATTAGTGCAAACAAGGAGAAAGTCAATATTTGGAAACAGAAACCTTATCTGGTATTCAAATCAAATTTATTTATATAGCCCTTTGTACATCAGCTGATATCTCAAAGTGCTGTACAGAAACCCAGCCTAAAACCCCAAACAGCAAGCAATGCAAGTGTAGAAGCACAGTGGCTAGGAAAAACTCCCTAGAAAGGCCAAAACCTAGGAAGAAACCTAGTGAGGAACCAGGCTGTGGGGTGGCCAGTCCTCTTCTGGCTGTGCCGGGTGGAGATTATAACAGAACATGGCCAAGATGTTCAAATGTTCATAAATGACCAGCATGGTCGTATAATAATAAGGCAGAACAGTTGAAACTGGAGCAGCAGCACGGTCAGATGGACTGGGGACAGCAAGGAGTCATCATGTCAGGTAGTCCTGGGGCATGGTCCTAGGGCACAGGTCCTCCGAGAGAGAGAAAGAAAGAGAGAATTAGAGGGAGCATATGTGGGGTGGCCAGTCCTCTTCTGGCTGTGCCGGGTGGAGATTTTAACAGAACATGGCCAAGATGTTCAAATGTTCATAAATGACCAGCATGGTCGAATAATAATAAGGCAGAACAGTTGAAACTATTGACAGTAATGGGAAAGAAAATAAAAATTAGATCATCCATGTGTAAGCTAAATTTTGATATACAGTGGGGAGAACAAGTATTTGATAACCTGCAAAATCGTCAGTGTTTCCTACTTACAAAGCATGTAGAGGTCTGTAACTTGTTATCATAGGTACACTTCAACTGTGAGAGACGGAATCTAAAACAAAAATCCAGAAAATCACATTGTATGATTTTTAAGTAATTCATTTGCATTTTATTGCATGACATAAGTATTTGATCACCTACCAAACAGTAAGAATTCCATCTCTCACAGACCTGTTAGTTTTTCTTTAAGAAGCCCTCCTGTTCTGCACTCATTACCTGTATTAACTGCACCTGTTTGAACTCGTTACCTGTATAAAAGACACCTGTCCACACACTCAATCAAACAGACTCCAACCTCTCTACAATGGCCAAGACCAAAGAGCTGTGTAAGGACATCAGGTTGAAAATTGTAGACCTGCACAAGGCTGGGATGGGCTACAGGACAATAGGCAAGCAGCTTGGTGAGAAGGCAACAACTGTTGGAGCAATTATTAGAAAATGGAAGAAGTTCAAGATGATGGTCAATCCCACTCGGTCTGGGGCTCCATGCAAGATCTCACCTTGTGGGGCATCAATGATCATGAGGAAGTGAGGGATCGGCCCAGAACTACACGGCAGGACCTGGTCAATGACCTGAAGAGAGCTGGGACCACAGTCTCAAAGAAAACCATTAGTAACACACTACACCCTCATGGATTAAAAGGTCCCCCCGCTCAAGCCAGCGCATGTCCAGGCCGAGGGAGGATGGATGGGGCCATGTATCGCGAGATCTTGGTCAACAACCTCCTTCCCTCAGTAAGAGCATTGAAGATGAGTCGTGGCTGGGTCTTCCAGCATGACAATGACCCGAAAGACACAGCCAGGGCAACTAAGGAGTGGCTCCGTAAGAAGCATCTCAAGGTCCTGGGGTAGCCTAGCCAGTCTTCAGACCTGAACCCAATAGAAAATCTTTGGGGGGAGCTGAAAGTCCATATTGCCCAGCAACAGCCCCGAAACCTGAAGGATCTGGAGGAGGTCTGTATGGAGGAGTGGGCCAAAATCTCTGCTGCAGTGTGTGCAAACCTGGTCAAGAACTTCAGGAAACATATGATCTATGTAATTGCAAACCAAGGTTTCTGTACCAAATATTAAGTTCTGCTTTTCTGATGTATCAAATACTTATGTCATGCCATAAAATGCAAATTAATTACTTAAAAATCATACAACATGATTTTCTGCATTTTTGGTTTTAGATTCCGTCTCTCATAGTTGAAGTGTACCTATGATAAAAAGTTACAGGCCTCTACATGCTTTGTAAGTAGGAAAACCTGCAAAATCGGCAGTGTATCAAATACTTCTCCCCACTGTATGTAGACAAAATATTGGTGACAAATCCCTCACCGGAGGGCTGTAAAGCTGATACTCTAGCTCTGTTAGTTTTTTAGCAGAACAAGGTCATAAAGTGAGTAAGAGGAAGTCACAGCTCAGGCAGTTGAGGACTCAGCATCTGTTGTGCTTTATCATGATTTGACTTTAAAGGTTCCACATGCCGTATCCATTCTGTTGTTAGAACATAAAATGGCTTACATGTCACCAGCTAGACACCTGTCTTGTATGATAATCCTTTTGAACATGACTAATTTGACAATGGAGCGTTGTACTACTCTGAACCCCTCCACATTAGTTCCTCTTGCAACAGATGGCAGCACACATGATTATGTAACAGAAACCAAGAAAGTTGTCTTACTACGACCCGATTTAATTGACCTTGCTTTATCTGATGGGTAACTGACTATGTTTGTAGATGGTTGATCCAGAAAGAACCCCGATGGCACTAATGCGACAGAATATGCTGTAGTTGGACACTGAGGTGTTGGAAGCTGAAGCATTACCAAAAAATGACTCTGCTCAACAAGCTGAAATTGTTGCCCTTACCAGGGCTTGTGAATTGGGGAAGGGTAAATGCATTACGATACATACGGATGGTGCTTATGCTGTTAACACCGTCCATGTATTTGCAGCTCAGTGGAGAAACAGGGGTATGGTCACCACGGCGGGTAAACCCATTACCCATGCGCATCTAATTTTGAATGTACTAAAAGGTAGTTTTATTACCAAAGAAAGTAGCCATTTGTAAATGTGAAGAACATACGAAAGGCATGGACACCATAAGAGTTGGTAATAGAAGGGCAGATGAGGAAGCTAAGAGAGCAGCCGGAAAGCAACACCCACACACAGACTCTTATTTGAAAGAGGAAGTTAGTATTGACACAGAATTACTGAAGGAAAGTCCGCTTAGAGCTCCGATTAAGGAAGTTATTAGATGGGTTAAGATGGGAGCCGCTGATAAAGGAGGAATTTGGCACAACGGGTACCTACCTATTTGACCTAAGTTACAGTTTAAATAGGCTGATGTATTGTTACTTGGACAGAGCCAGGTATCAAATGGGGGATGGGTAGTTGTGGCCTAGGATAGGACGGGGCCTAGGGGGGCCTAGGATAGGACACTTTGTGGCCTATTGGATAATAAACTAATACAAATTTTAAAAAATTCTAGCTAACAAGTAGACATAGAAGTTGAAGATACAACAAATGAGAAACTGTTTGTTAACCAAACCTGCATGTCCAAGATTTTATGCACTACAGGTGAATTACAGGAGAAGGTGATTCACTCAATCCAGTCCCTGGGGAGAATAGACAGGAAGCAGCCCCTTTGAGAGGGGCCATACCAAGTATTCCTGGTGACAGCCTTCGCAGTGAGAATAGCTGAAGGAGCTGCCTGTAAAAGCACCACCTGGATTGGACACAGCTAGACAAACTATCATTTTGACAAGATTATGAAGTTTTGCGACGAAGAGGCTATGGACATCACATGCCCTGCACCAAAGTCAAGGGCAGGACAGAAACAGGCTCTCCGAATATAGATTCCCTTGTTCATGCATGGTTTGAATGGACTAGTCATCACCACTATCTGCAGTGCCTCTATTCCCATGACTCTCTCCTAACACGTTGCTGCTACTATTTCTTTTTTATTCTGTTGCTCAGCCACTTTACCCCTGATTGTATGCGTATAACTACCTCGTCTATCACTGATATCGTTTTTGATATTGTTCTTGTACATACTGTATATGTTATATATATTGACACTATCTATTTCTGATTTTGCTACTATGCAAGTATCCATTTGGCTGTACCGTTTACACCTTCTGTAGAGACCATCCACTTAGCAAAATATTGACATATAATGAATATTGATGTGTGGTTGTAACAGGATTTTGTGACATACCACAACAATATCATGTGACCGTATCAAGTGTGCACCACACAAACCTCACTCAGGTTTCAACTCAGTTTGCATATGGCCTTAACTTATGTATGGAATACTATGTGATTGTAAGGGAGTGCGTAACTGGTGGCAGGGAAGTCAGGCGCAGGAGAGCAAAACTGGGTAATCAACGGAGCAGTTTTATTCATAAAACCCCCAGAAACCAGAACAACAAACAAATGCTTACAAAACCCACCGTGCACCAGAGAAAACGTGCACATGCACTTACAATTAACAATTCCGCACAAAGACATGGGGGGAACAGAGGGTTAAATACACAACATGTAATGAGGGAATTGAGACCAGGTGTGTGGGAAGACAAGACAAAACAAAAGGAAAATGAAAAGTGGATCGATGATGGCTAGAAGACCGGCGACACAGACCGCTGAGCGTCGCCCGAACAAGGAAAGGAACCCACTTCAGCGGAAGTCGTGACAGTGATAAGTGCATGTGTAACAGTACATAAAGTGTGCTAATGTACTGTTGTGAAGGCATTTGGGCAGTGGTATAAAGTATTTAAGCAAAAATACTACTTAAGTCGTTTTTTTGTCATATCTGTACATTACTGTACTATTTTATATTTTGGGCTACTTTTACTTCACTACATTAGTAGAGAAAATGTACTTCTTACTCAATACATGTTCCTTGACACCCAAAGGTACTTGTTACATTTTGACAGGAAAATTGTCCAGTTCACACACTTACCAAGTGGCCATCCCTACTGCCTCTGATCTCACCGACGCACTAAACATAAATGCTTCCTTTGTAAATTATGTCTGAGTGTTGGAGTGTGAGCCTGGCTATCGTCAATTTAAAAAAGTGTGCCGTCTGGTTTAATATAAGGAATTTGAAATGATTTATACTTTTACTCTTTGACAATTTAGTACTTTTTCCACCACTGGATGTGGCTTGGGGCTATAGCATTTATTTCACATGACCCATCAATTTAGACAAGTGTGTCTGGGTAAGTGTCTAATATTTATAACATTTTTATCTGGACACTTTCTGTTTACCTGGAATTGTTCCTTATTGTAGGCTACTACTTTTACCACTTTTAGTCTTAATCTTTACTACACTGCTCACTGTTTAGCACATGACCTCACATGTGAATCCTTAAAGAGATGGGTGGGGCTGGTTTAAGAGGATGTGAACTGTGCTGAATGGGTGTAGACAAAGGAGAGCTCTCCAGTAGGTACCAAGACTTTCAAGGCCCTTTTTTCAAAAGTGAGTTTACAAGTTGATCAACTTTCACAGCAGAATTACTTTCCCATTGTTCCTCAATTGCATTGTATGATATACCATATTGTAGCTCTGAATCTCTTCTTTTATCCAATGTAAAAAAAAAAAACATTTCAAATTTTGCTACGTAAGACCGATTTGAGCTGGTCAGTCACATTTTCACATTCAACATAAAACCGTTACTAAACAGCAATCAAAACCTGCAAAACTAAATGCTGGGAAGTACATCTGGCAGCGAAAGACAGACTCCCACTGATATCCGCCAGTGACCCTGGTGCCCCCCCTGAAACACATCTCCTCCTGGGCGAGGAACATGCTCTCACGGACCACCACACTGCATGGCTTGGCGCAGTGTAATTCAGAACCTCAGCAATGCACACTCTGAAGTTTCTCTCCTAACAGTCAGTAAAATGACGCAACTAGAGGAACAGGAAGGCTGCTGAGAGGGGTAGTGCTGAGAGGGGTAGTGCTGAGTCCACACATCTCCATATTATTTTAGGGAGAAATCTGATGACGGGGGATTTGCTTTGAGTGAGTTTGGGGCTCTTTTTAACAAGCGGAAAATAAGGCCCGGAGCTATATTTGCATTGTTGGTTAGGAAAGTATTCGGGTAGGCCATTGGCGAATGGAAAAGCCCCATGCTGTCTGTGGTGGGGAGGGCGATGAGAGGGGGAGGAGATTGGTGACCACTGACTGTAGGGTTCCTGGTTCTACACCACGGTGTTCTTTCGTACTGGGTCTCCAGCACGTGCTCACAGAAGGAAATAGCTTAATGCTGGCATGAGTGTATAAGCGTGTGGGTGATAGAGAGAGGCCTGGTGACCACACTCTGCAGGGTTTCATCCAACTCAGTTCACCACCATACTACGGCACGTGTGCACAGATGGGGAAATATCACCATTTCAAAGCTAACACAAGGCAACATATGGTACATACTGTAGACCTAGAGCCTTACATAATCTCCTCAATGAAAGGCCTGTGTTAGCAACAAAAACTGTTCATGAGCATTATGAAGTCAAAATATTTTTGTCAGGTGAAAAGCACCTTTCTCTTCATTCGTTTTCACAGACATCCTTAGAGCTATTGTGTTAAATGGTCTGATTGTTGCTTAAACGGGTCTGGCCATGCCACTAGTCTATCACAACAAACTCTGCATACACTCTTCTGGGAAGGCTTTCCACTACATGCTGGAACATTGCTACGGAGATTTGATTCCATTCAGCAACAAGAGCATTAGGGAGGTCTGGCACCGATGCTGGGCGATTAGGCCTGGCTTGCCATTCCAATTTATCCCAACGGTGTTCGATGGGGTTGAGGTCAGGGCTCTCTGCAAGCCAGTCAAATTCTTCCTCACCGATCGACAAACCATTTCTGTATGGACCTTGCTTTGTGCACGGGGGCATTGTCGTGCTGAAACAGGAAAGGGCCTTCCCCAAACTGTTGCCACAAAGTTGGAAGCAGTGTGACACAAAACATTCCATTTTACAGCCTGTGACATTTACAATGGATATAAATGTGTCAAAACGTGTGGTTTTGGGTCTGACTTTTATTTTTCTCAAAATCAAAAAGACAAAAATACGAAAGGCTTTTCTAAGCAAAGTAATTCAAATTTAAGTCGTAACTTCTTTGGCAGTTCGTACTCCTGCATTTTTTTGTGTTGCAGTCTATTGTTAAGATCGTAACAGCAGGAATTATATGACATCAACAGGTGTTACAATTTTGATCGACACAGACGGTTATAGCAGTGATAAACTATAGGACAACATGAAGTATGTGTATTTGGCAACCAGCAGTGTGACAGGTTTATGACCAGTGAGAATAAGTAAGTGACTGGCTATGCCATCAGACAGCCAAGGACTTGTAATCATTCTGGAGAGGAGAGCTAATGTAGCTGCTGGCTTTCACTGGAGCTCAGGTCATGGTTACCTAAATAGAATGTACGGTAAGTCTACCATTAATCAATTAAAAAAGTAACTTAAGTGATCAGTCATCTGTCAAGGTTTCACACTGTTAAGAATTACAGTAGAGCAAGAACTAGACATATACAGGCCAATATGACCACAACTACAGCCATTGTTCTCTAAGCATTGAAAAACCTTTCAACTGCACTTATTGGCCTACCTTGCACAAGCCATTACAATTCCTTCAGAAAAGCAGCCATCCCATGGCACCTTCATAAGGAAATAAAGTTGATGGTCTCCCTTTTCTATTCAGCTCCTCCATTGTTGTGAGTGTGGGGGTGGCCCCGCTTGGTCCTCCAGGGCTGCAGGGTCTGGTGGGTTTCATAGTGCTTCAACGCTCAACTGGCATAATGACTTGGCCAGCGACAAGCTATACTCACTCACCTGGGTGTTCTGCAGGCCAAGCATACACGGATGTAAAGATTACTGTAAGAGAAGCCCCTGAGAGCTGTGAATTGCCTAGCTGCCATACAGCAATGAATAGGGCCGTGACATAAAAGCACAGTACCCCACAGTGAAAGTGTGTGAACATTCTACAATGCCAATGTGTATTACATCTTATTTGGCCCTTCAACGCTCTTACAGCAAATGGAATCAAATCTAAAAATATCAGATGTATTTGTAAACGTACTGCAAAACACTGAATGGTACAGCATTGGTAATAGTGCTGTTTAAACAAGGACACTGATATATATTTTGGTCACTTTTTCAATGCTTTATCAGTAATAGCTGACCACACAGACGTATCACATGATGCTTAATAAACATATGAAGCTATCAATTATTCCATTCTCTGTTGCTGAGGAGTCTTCTTAATCGTGTTCACCACAAACCATGTTTCACTTTTACTACTTGACGTCTAGAGCAAAAGGGAGGTGCCCAGTCTGTCTGATTCACTCGAGACGAGACACAAATCACCTCCCTCAGGCCAAACCCTCCATGACCAACAGTGTTGCACATCAACCCTGTGGTTAGGGACAAGAGAGGGCCAGAATAAGGCCCGAGTCAGACAGCCACAAATCACAGAGAGACACGAGGCCCATTCTCTACAGCCCCAAACGGAGCCTTCTGGTTAGTGTTTGAACCCCGGGGCCTATGGAAAAGATAGGAGAAGAGGGAGAGTGAGGCTGTCCAATTACAAGCCTTCCATATTTTCCATGACTTAAGCGCAGCTCTTGGTGTCCTGGCAGCGGCTCCGTGGCGTCTGCTGGAGAGATGCCTGGGCCAGGGGGTTAGGAGATGGGGCCTGATGCAGATGGATGTATGGATGAACCCCCCCCCCCCGGGGCTCTGCGGTCCAGTCCCACTATCATACATCAGAGGCTGTCTAGTCAAGACAAGATAATGGCCCCCACTCTGCCATAGAATAACAGGGTCCATGTTAGCTGGGCCTCACTTTCTCTCTCTCCTTCTCCATTCTTCCCACTCTCTCTCCCAGAAAGTTTTCAAAGACAACCCGACGAGCAGAGTGGTGGCATGATCGTGCAGGGGGTATCAAAGGGAGAGGGGCTGGTCGGCTTCCTGAGATCCACAGAGAGAAGAACGCAGAAAGGGTGAACCAGCAGGAAGCAGTGTATGCTGAGAGGAGGTTACCTGGGGGAAAGATTGAGCTGTGGCCTACAGAGGGTAGTGCAAAAGGCCCAGTACATCACTGGGGCCAAGCTTCCTGCCATCCAGGACCTCTATAACAGGTTGTGTCAGAGGAAGGCCCTAAAAATTGTCAAAGACTCCAGCGACCCTAGTCATGGACTGTTCTCTCTGCTACCACATAGCAAGTGGTACCGGAGCACCAAGACTTTTTCCAAAAGACTTCTTAACAGCTTCTACCCCCAAGCCATAAGACTCCTGAACAGCTAATCAAAGGTCTACCCAGACCCCTCTTTTACGCTGCTGCTACTCTGTTTATTATCTATGCAGTCACTTTGACTCTACCTTCACGTACACTACCGGTCAAAAGTTTTATAACACGTACTTATTCAAGGGTTTTTATTTTTACTATTTTCTACATTGTAGATTAATAGTGAAGACATCAAAACTATGAAATAACAGATACGGAATCATGTAGTAACCAAAAAAGTGTTAAACAAATCAAAATATATTTTTTATTTGAGATTCTTCAAATAGCCACCCATTGCATTGATGATAGTTTTGCACACTCTTGGCATTATCTCAACCAGCTTCATGAGGTAGTCACTTGGAATGCATTTCAATTAACAGGTGTGCCTTGTAATAAGCTCAAATAAGCAAAAAGAAACGACAGTTCATCATAACTTTAAGACATGAAGGTCAGTCAATACGGAAAATTTCAAGAACTTTGAAAGTGCAGTCGCAAAAACCATCAAGCGCTATGATGAAACTGGCTCTCATGAGGACCGCCACAGGAATGGAAGACCCAGAATTACCTCTGCTGCAGAGGATAAGTTCATTAGAGTTACCAGCCTCAGAAATTGCAGCGCAAATAAATGCTTCACAGAGTTCAAGTAACAGACACATCACAACATCAACTGTTCAGGAAACTGTGTGAATCAGGTCTTCATGGTCGAGTTGCTACAAAGAAACCCCTACTACAGGACACCAATAAGAAGAAGAGACTTGCTTGGGCCAAGAAACACGGCAATGGAAATTAGACCGCTAGAAATTTGTCGTTGATCTGGAGTACAAATTGGAGATTTTTGGTCCCAACCTCCATGTCTTTGTGAGATGCTGTGTGGGTGTACGGATAATCTCCACATGTGTATTTCCCACTGTGAAGCATTGAGTAGGAGGTGTTATGGTGTGGGGGTGCTTTGCTGGTGACACTGTCTGTGATTTATTTAGAATTCAAGGCACACTTAACCAGCATGGCTACCACAGTATTCTGCAGCGATACGCCATCCCATCTGGTTTGGGCTTAGTGGGACTATCATTTGTTTTTCAACAGGACAATGACCCAACACACCTCCAGGCTGTGTAAGGTCTATTTGATCAAGGAGGAGAGTGATGAAGTGCTGCATCAGATGACCTGGCCTCCACAATCACCCGACCTCAACCAAATTGAGATGAGTCGGACCGCAGAGTGAAGGAAAAGCAGCCAACAAGTGCTCAGGATATGTGGGAACTCAAGACTGTTGGAAAAGTATGGACTTGTTTTTTTTTTACCAAATAGGGCTATCTTCTGTATACCCCTCCTGCCATGACACAACTGATTGGCTCAGATGCATTAAGGAAAGACATTCCACAAATGAACTTTTAACAATGCACACCTGTTAATTGAAATGCATTCCAGATGACTACCTCGTGAAACTGGTTGAGAGAATGCCAAGAGTGTGCAAAGCTGTCAGGGTAAAGGGTGTCTATTTGAAGAATCTCAAATATATTTTGATTTGTTTAGCACTTTTATGGTTACTACATGATTCCATATGTGTTATTTCATAGTTTTGATGTCGTCGGTATTATTCTACAATGTAGAAAGTGGTAAAAATAAAGAAAAACCCTTGAATGAGTAGGTGACCGGTAGTGTACATATTACCTCAATTACCTTGACTAACCGGTGCCCCCGCACATTGACTCTGTACCGGTACCCCCTGTATATAGCCTCGCTATTGTTATTTTACTGCTTCGGTTTAATTATTTTAACTTTTATTTTATATTTTTACTTAATAACACTTGTTTTCATAAAACTTCCTAAAGGATTGTTAGTTAGTAAGTAAGCATTTCACTATAAGGTCTACAACTGTTGTTTTCAGTGCATGTGACAAATACAATTTGATTTGATTTTGATTTGAGAGATGGCCCTGTGGGTATAGGGTGATGTCATGCCCGTCACTGTGTCCTCACCAGAAGCATTGTCATACTGATTTCAGGTCATGAGTATGACCCACATTGCATTGGACTTAAAGGGGCAATCAGCAGTTGCTACATCCATTTTTGGACTTGTAAATAATGGACATGTATTTATTGATTCTTGAATAATATTACTTATAAATGCCTCATGAGCTCAGTTCAACTGTAGTATCCCATCAGAACCGAAAATATAAGCTTGATTTACTCCAATGCTTGTAAACAAACATCTGTAACCCTTCACCGATACAGGTTGAATAGAGCCCTAACTCTTTGTCATGTCAGACCCAGTGAGTTAGACAAAGTTTGGCAAGCATCTCCACCTGATATCTTGTCCATATGTCTGGGGCGTGGAAGACTCAGGCAGTAAAATATATTTATGTTGGGCTCCTCTGGCTTTTTGTTTATCATTGCTGCCAAAACCTGCCACTCCATCTGACATACACTCAGTGGCCAGTTTATTAGGTACACCCATCTAGTACAGGATCGGACCCCCCTTTTTCCTTCAGAACAGACTGAATTCTTCGGGGTGTGGATAGTACAAGTCGGAAACGTTCTACAGGGACGTTGGCGCAGATTGGCCGTAAGCACACCACTGCAACCAGCCTGTACTGTTGACACCAGGCCGGATGGGTCCATGGACTGATGCTGCTTATGCCAAATCCGGACTCTACCATCATTATGGTGCCACAGGAACTGGGATTCGTTGGATCCAGCAATGTTTTTCCAATACTTAATTGCCCAGTGTTGGTAATCATGTTCCCACTTCTTGTTTTTAGCTGATAGGAGTGGAACCGGTGTAGTCGCCTGCTGTAATAGCCCATCTGGGACAAGGAATTGACGAGTTCTGCGTTCCAAGATGCCGTTCTGCACACCGCTGTTGTACTGCGCCGCTATTTGTTTGTTTGTGGCCCACCTGTTAGTTTTGCACAATTCTTGCCATTCTCCTTCGACTTCTCATCAACGAGCTGTTTTTGCCCACAGGACTGCCGCTGACTGGATGTTGTTGTTGTTTGTCGCACCATTCTCGGGAAACCCTAGACACTGCCGTGCGTGAAAAGCTCCTGAGGACCATTTCTAAAATACTGGATCCGGCATGCTTGGCACTGATGGTCATACCATGCTTAAAGTCGCTTAGGCCACTCATTTTGCCCATTCTAATCAAACTGTAACAATGCCTCAATGCCCATCTGCCTATTTTATATGGAAAGCCCCAACCATGTGAATCACGGTCTGTAAGAGCGATCCATTTTTGAGAACGGGGTGATGTAACTAACAAACTGGTCAGTGATTGTATAAGGCTTGATTAATAATCGATCATAAACCACAGACAGTGAAATGAACATGACTTTCGTGTCTAGTTCGGTATCCCTTTTCTGTCTCAAGGAATTTATCATTCTAGTTAATAATTTTATGGCAACATAAAAGCCATCATCCTCATCATGCGTTACATACAGTAGAACCACAAAGTATTAATCAAAACCATAAGAAATCCGCTGTTCTGTGTATGGAAAAGATCAGGCCCGAATGTCTTGCAAGCATTTTCAGGTGTCATGAGAGGGTCTGACAATTAAATTAATCTAAGGTATCATTTTTGCATGACTAATGAACATTTCTTGTTTGTAATTTCCATAGTACATATGACAGGGACGTTGCACAGTAATTCCTTAGATGTGTGGAGATGGATGTGATGCGTGCGAATGGCATATGTATCCCGGTGTTGAGGATCCAGGGCAAAATCCAATATCCAAAAGCAGATGACTCGTCTCATGTGGAACTCAAATGTTTGAAGTGAGCCATCAAAAGGAAATTCCATGGAACCCATAGTTTAGCAGAAGCTTCCAGTTTCGTGGTATTTCGTATTCTCTTGGCGGGGATCAGAGGGAGAATATGGAGTCTCCCCCTGGAATAAAAACATGTCCAACACTTTGTCTGTCAGTAGAGAGTTCAACATGGCTGGATAATGATTGGCCATTACCTCTCAGACACTGGAGTTAATCACTATCAGGATGTTATAAGAGGTAAAAGGTGGTCATGGTCCTCATTAGGTAGGGCTATAACATGGACAAGTGGATTGATGATATGTCTGGGCCATGGTTTATGTTTAGGTATAACTTGGACTCGTTTCCCTACACAGGTAAAACATTTTTATATCTTCTCAAATGAACAGCACATTTTCATGCATGTGATTTCACCCAGAATAATAAAATAAGTCTTGGGTTAAGTTTCTCAACATGCACGCAGTTGCTGCGACCATTTAATGTAATAAAGGCCAGCTTTTTCATGTAGCATGCTTTGACTTGTCAACAGTCCATATAGCTTTCCAACAGGGGAGGAGGGATATGGAACGAAAATAAGTGAGAAACCATACATCTCCCATATCTCTATCAGCACACTGACTGCTCAGGTGACATGGCCACTGACCTCAACCATCTGGGTTGGGCTGGGATCGTATTATGTACACCTCTTAGACTTAGACATTCTGGTTCCAGCTCAGAAAATACACTCAAAAAACACTAAGGCTCATCTTAGTTTTCATTCTTTCTTCTTTTAACAGTGAGAGAGCTGCAATGCCTGAGAAGATTTACTGTGTATGGATTGAGACCACCATATTGAGGGTGTGAGTTACATTCCTCCGAATACTGTGCTGTGTGTGTTAGGAGGCTCCAGAGTGCAGGAGTGGACGGACTCCACTGGTCCATAATCCATACAAAAGTGCCCCGTGCAGCTGCCGTCTGTCTGGGGTTAGGGGCCAGGGCAGAGTAGTGGACAACTGGGGCAATCACATGTTTACACACCTATGATTTATCTCATGGACACACACTGAGACATGGAGCAATCATAACATTACAGGAGGTACGATTGTTTGAATGTCATTTTGATTAACGTGTCAAATTATCTCAATAGCAGATATAGATGGCTCTTTTGTGATGTTTTTGTGACCAGAGTCTTGGTTTTGTATGTGTATGTGTGTGCCCCCATTCAAGTCCATTAAAAAAACATGCTCATATTTTACCAGCACTGAATTGGGAAAGAGATTTTTGTGCTGTCTGAATGAGATAGAGATGCAGCCTCACATATGACTTCCTAATTAAATGTCCTTTTTTTAGCTCTGATCCAATGTTTTAGTCATTAATTGATAAATATGTATGAAATAGAACAGCTGGGACGAGTGGCCAATGGCATAAATGGGGTGTTTCGAAGGGAAGTCATCAAAAGGCAACATATCTGAGATAGATACTTGGAACTAGATATTGAGAACTGAGTACTATTCGCTCCTTTAAGCCAAATGGTTTAAGCCAAACATTCAAAGGCCTCTTCTGTTTGACTTACGCAATATTATACCCTATTAAATCGAAGAGGGGATATTTCCCTTCTTGATGAGAGAGAAGTCAAGTTAAATATGACCCACACTCTCTTGACTTGGCAACCTGGGACTCTGTGTTAGTTTCCTCACACACTTATAGGGGGTGTGGTGTGTATATACAGAGTGTGAATATCCACAGTGCCTCTCTATAACTCAGACTGGCCTTTGTCAGACTGGCCTTTGTACACGTACCAAGCCCAGAAGTTCCCCCAGAGCCCATTTGCTGTAAAAACTATGCTCCTGACTTTTAGACCATCAACCATCCTACAAAAGTCTTCAAACTGTTCCAGGAAATATTTAGATAACAGCTCAGCACTGTCAGTCTCAGAGAACACCAATGGACCCAGAAGAATATGCATAGAATGGGGATGGGGACGTAGGGTTGGAGGGAGGCAGAGATATTCAGAATGGTAGCTTCTAGCAGAGCAGATCCATTGTAATCTCTTTTCAAGCATTTGGCGATTTGTAACTCTTGATTATCATCGGGGCATACGTCACTTTAATAACAGAGAGTGATGGTTTATTTTGACAGCCCCTCCCTTCACCAGTCCCACACTCCCTCCCTGCTACTGCTCACATATATATTTCATGTGTGTTGAAGTCAGGGAAGTCAGACCCAGGTTTCTTTTCCTTCCACCACAGAACTATCAAAGCAGCTGATCATACCAGCCCTAACCAAGACACGTCAAACAGCAATATTTGGACAGATCCCAATCAAGCCTATAGGAGCCTCCACATTTTCCATGGTTTCGGCTACCTCCGTACTATATAAATATCATGCCAATCACACACACAGACAGACAGCGATGGTGTGCCGCACAGTACTTAACTCTTTCTGATTAGACTAATTGACTATTGTGGTGGAGGAAATGTGTGGCCGCTGTCAGTCTGTGCCAGAAAAACTGAACAAGGTAAACATTTGTGGAGAACAGTAAGAAGACAGAAATCACATTGGGCTCACAGTGCTTTCCTAGTCACTGGGGGATCAAACAGCACACACAAAGCATTTTCCTATTCAATGTCCATTGTTCTCCAAGAGTGGCTCAACATCTCTCACATACAGTTTGCATCTTGGTTGAACTGTGAAGTACTGTAGCTAGTCTAGTGACAGTATAGTGTTGCTTTTCCTGGGCAACAGCAGCATAATACTGTAGTACAGTTAAAGGTATGATCCCCCACTGTGAGTCACTCATTCAAACACACCCAGTTAGGTTTAACACAGCCTCGGTTCACCGGGCTTCACTGACTCAGAGAGTTATGCCAACGCATCAGGCCAGATTAATCACACACACAGAGGCAGCGGAGGCTCTGATTCAAAGGCCCCAAAATGGGTCAGGTGGAATAAATCTAAAAGACACAGACTTCCATTTACAACGTCTCAGCTCCTCATGCTTTCCCCTTTCACACACCGAGATGGCTTTATTTTATTAGTTTTAAAAGCCAAATGGGGCTTAAAAAGAGGTGGTTCCGCCCCTCTCTGCATGGCCAGGCCAGAGTGGAAGGGTCCATACTCATGAGAAGGGGTCATGATGACTTTGACTGGGAGAATATTTCTGAATTGTGATACTTTCTTAATATTTGATCATCCATGAATGGCAACCTTGTGTTCCAGACATGCACAGACCCACACACACACCATCATTCCCAGTGATTCCTGACCACAGGCTGTGGTGACACAGATTTTTCTAGATTCTTTAAGTACCTCTACGTGGAAGCATTATAGTGAGATTGGGGTGTCAATTGTCTGGGATGATTAAATCAAATAGCTCAGGTTTCTTTGTCCTTACAGTTTCTCTCTAATCCCTTACGTCTCTTTCTGTGTCTGGGTTAGATCAGCCGCCAGCAGCAGATGACAGCAGAGCTGTCGATATGGGGATGTGGAGGGTCACTGAGGAGATAGTGCAGAGCAGCTCACTGGGTTGTGTAAATACACACTCTGGGTGGGATGGAAGCTCAAATGAGTTTCCATGACTCTCCTTGATGACTGGAGCACGGCCTGTCAAACATAGCCTCTGTGATGCCTGCCATGACGATGTGTAAGTAGGTGCCCATCCTAGGGAGTCTCTCATCGGTCTTCTTGTTATTGAGGAGACCCCCGTTGTCTTTCATAAAGCAAACTCTACTAGGTTACCAACTATGGGATGTTTGTTTTGTTTGCCTTTTGTTATTGAATTCCTTTTAATCATTTCATCTCTGATACCAGAACCAAACATGCCAAAGTTTCTATAAAATACCAGATATAGTACTCCAGCTTGATCCACAGCACTGTAATAGGCCTACAACTTCATATGAAAAATCATATGCAGAATGAATTCAACCATCTAACTCATCCCCATGCAGTCACTATGGATTATCTGTTGTACAAGTGAACACTATTTGTCTTTCCTTGTGTCAGATCTCTCTCCAATAACAGCAGTACATGTTGTTCTAGTTGCTCACCAGGCTTTCCGTTAGGGAGTGGGGAACATAAGTTAGTCTCCTACTTTGTTTATTTCATCTACATCCCCATGGTGACAGCATCTTCACAAACCGTCATCTCTCAGCAACTTTGACGTTATTGAATATTAATCAGTGTCACCAGTCTCAATGGTCATGATTTATGGTTACATGTGAACCTCATGATGTTGTCTAGAAACTCTGAAATCAACCATTTGGTTTGGTGCAGACATCTGTCCCTCCAGCCAAATTCAGAGATTCCTTCTGTGATTGCAAGTTTCAACAGCTGGTTATTGAAAATAATTGCATTTTCCATGACCATAAGCCTACAAATCATTCATTTTCATCCCCTGTGAATAAATGCAATTACATTGTTGCTTCTGCAATATGCTATGAATATCTATTCCAATCATCACAAAACAAAAGCACTTTATCATCTTCGCCTATTCTGAAAAAATAGAAATGCAACAATTTCAAAGATTTTACAGAGTTACAGTTCATAAGGAAATCAGTCAATTTAAATCAATTCATTCGGCACCCATCTCTGTGCATGTTACTGTTACACAGAGTGTGGACCACTGCAGTACTGAGGAATTGCACTCAGAACAACAAAAAAAGATGTATAAAACAAGGAGTTGTTGTTTCAGAGCACATTTTCCTATAGATGGAAAGTATATGTTTGACAGACATTGCTATGGCCGCTAGCCCATAACTATAATAATTGGCGTTGCACAAAAAAATAATTGTACCGCGTTTGTGTACACGGCGACCTGACATGTTTCTATTGAGTAATGATGAATTAGTCCATTTTCCTTTAAAATGTGCTTAGGTGTGTGTGCGCGTGTGTACCATCCTCATATGTGTAACGGCTAGCTTAGTTAGTGGTGGTGTGCGCTAAATAGCGTTTCAATCAGTGACGTCACTTGCTCTGAGACCTTGAAGTAGTAGCTCCTCTTGCTCTGCAAGGGCCGCGGATTTTGTGGAGCGATGGGTAACAATGCTTCATGGGTGACTGTTGTTGATGTGTGCAGAGGGTCCCTGGTTCACGCCCGGGTATGGGTGAGGGGACGGTCTAAAGTTATAATATTACATATGCATAGTTTACATTCCCACAGGCCCACTGATGTAGATGTATGCCGTCACAGCTGACTGAGCAACATGTATATTTAAGGAGGTGTCTTTGTTAACTGTGAGGAGCAAGGCGTGTCTGTGCATCAGGTCTGTCTTGTATGTACTAGCAATCACACGTTAGTCCTCGGGTGATGACACCTGTTTCTGATCGATATTGTGTGATACGGGGACATTCTGTGCCACTGTGAGTTACATGAGGCCACACAGCAAACTAGCTAGAGACTGACGGGTTGCATGGACTATAGTCTTACATTGTTTAGTATGTTTATGTACGGACAGAAATTGTCTTGACAAAGCTATTGTCAATTTGTCACTCTCAGAAAAATCCTGGGAATGATATGAGTTGGAATGACAATAGCTGAGAATTGTGATATTCTAACAGGAAGGTATTGGTGTATAGATCCTGGAACAGTCCTGCTGCAGCAGCTGCCCCTCGCTAGGCCCTGTTCTGTCTGGTCTGGGGTCTTTCAGACCTGGCCTTCAGAGCCAATAAGAAACACACTATGTATTTCTGAGCACCTCCCAGATGTATGATACCTACAGGACTAATGGTGAAGTTACTTTAGACAGAAACGGTTGGGCGTAATCCGTGACCATCAAGCCAGATAGCAAAAAATGTCCCCCCGTCGCTACGGACAAGGCTATACATTCCTACAGCCAGCGGGCGAGTTTCCTGCTCAAGAATTGATTTGTATCTCTGGCGGGTAGCCCACATTCAGAGGACAGCTATAAGCCCTCCGCAGGCCGCTTTTCCATCTGGCTTTCAGCATCCACTTAGAGGACGCTATTCGTCCTAGGCAAGCCATCTAGCCATGAGTTAATTTGAAAGACAATAGGCAGGAATCTCTCATCTCAAATTCGGCCTGTCACCTTCCAGCTAACCACTGCCACGTGAACGGCAGGCGCATGGCCTGTCATGGGTGCCCAGTGAATGAGGCGATTGGATTGCTAACCAGTTAGCAATGAGCAAAGGTTGCGTGTTCAAGTCGCAGAGCTGGCAACTGTAGCATTTTAGTTAACCCTTATTCTAAACGTAACCTATATTTCACCTAACCTGCTACATAAATTCTCCTAAACTTTGTAGTGTTAGTTCTCCTAACCTTTTAAATAAAATTATCCTAACCTGTCGTTAGCTCCCCTGCCAACGTAAATTCTACCTTTAATTATCACTTGTTGCAGCGCAACAAGCAATCTGGACTCAGAGAAATATGTGTGGTACTATACGTCCTCCAAGATATATGATAATGTACACCATCCAATTTGTATGCAGTTGTACGACCGGGTAAAACATATCATACTACACGTTCTATAATTCGTATATTAAACTGGGTGGATCGAGCCCTGAATGCTGATTGGCTGACAGCCATGGAATATCAGACCGCATACCACGTGTTAGACAAAACATTTATTTTTACTGCTCTAATTATGTTGGTAACCAGTTTATAATAGCAATAAGGCACCTCGGGGGTTTGTGATATATGACCAATATACCACATCTAAGGGACGTGTCCAGGAACTCCGCGATGTGTCGTGCATAAGAACAGCCCATAGCCATGGTATGTTCGCCATGTACCACACCCCCTCTGGCCTTATTGCTTATATTGTCTGACCACTATTCCATTCATAATGTAACGTAATACATCACACTAAATGGAGATACAGATTTACTTCCAGAATAATACGAATTGCCCTGAACATATTGGTCTGTCCGTCCATCTGTCTGTGAATGGAAACAGCTAAGGAAGTCTAGTTGGCCACTACACTAACAATCCCCATTCAG
The DNA here is from genome assembly GCF_018296145.1 of Oncorhynchus tshawytscha. Classification (NCBI taxonomy): domain Eukaryota; kingdom Metazoa; phylum Chordata; class Actinopteri; order Salmoniformes; family Salmonidae; genus Oncorhynchus; species Oncorhynchus tshawytscha. The sequence goes on along the minus strand of NC_056436.1, from coordinate 35,202,660 downwards.
CTGGCTGTAGTTAAGGCTACAAAGGTTTATGATGATTGAGTAACAGTGATTTGCATAGAGTGGTGTTGTCTAGTACAGTATGAGAGAGGTAGTACAGGGCGAACGCCAGAGAGCAGGAACTCATCAAACGAGTCACTCTGCAGCTTTGAGCTACATCACACTAAAGATGTGATGAGAGATATCCCAATGGCAGATACTTTAGAGTCTAGAGGCAATAAACAGGGTGATAGACATTCAGCATCTGAAACAGTTTCACTTCTAAAACTCCTTTCATCCTTGTGGTAGACGAGAGATGACTGACCCTAGCAATAGAAACCATGGCCTCTACTTGCCCAAGAGCAGCTTAAAGTGTCATCTCTCCAAAAGTGGCGAGATGTATGCAAACTCACAGAAGAGTCCAGTGCAACTTTATTAAAATAGACGCTGAATATATCATTGTGAGCTTAAACACATTGAACCCACAAGTGATTAATTTGCAGGGAATCAAGTTGAGTGCTGGCAGAATAAATCTTAATTCAGAATTTTACTGCCTCAGCTAAACATGTTCTTCCAAAGGGTCAGAGACACATGTGGAGGATGAAAGCCAATGACTTTTATCTGTTCGGTTGCCAAATATCCAGAATGTCAGCTAGATCATAAATTATTCAGTCCGCAATTAATTAACATAACGGTATATCAGACCCATGTATCACATCCGGCTGTGATTGGGAGTCCCATAGGGCGGCGCACAATTGGCCCAGCTACGTCCAGGTTTGGCCGGGGTAGGCCGTCATTGTAAATAAGAATTTGTTCTTAACCGACTTGCTTAGTTAAATAAAAGTTCAATACAAAATTAAATGAAAAAAATATGGGAAAATAAGAGTGGGGAATTGGAACGCATTTGTTCCACGTAATTGGAACGTACACCTACATTTGTTTGTTTACATTTTTATACCAAAGTGTTCAAATGAATGAGGATACCTCACAACATTTAAAAAGATAGATGTTTTTGAAATACAAAAAAGTACATTCAACCCAGTGCATCAAATTGCTTCTTTTTTTTACCTTTAACCATTCGAACCAGGGACTGTAGTGACGCCTCTAGCACAGTGCCTTAGACCGCTGCGCCACAGGGGAGCCCAAAGCTAATAAAACTCAGATTTGACCAATTTACTGATTCAGGGTAAAGTAAATCAAATATATTACTAGAATAATAATGAGATATTTCTACAGTTTTTTGCCTTCTGACAGTGGCTCTTAAAATGGCTTATATTGTTATAACAGTAAAGCTATGATTGCAACCAGTACACATCCCAGCCAGTGGATGGCGCTGTTCTTTGTATTGGTGGTGGAGGAGCCAGAGATTAAGATCTCTTGCCTGCAGACTGCAGTCTCTCCCCCAGAAGACATAGGAGGCCCTGTCTTGCAACACACCAGAGTTGTAGAACCTCACTGCTCTACGCCGTATAAGATATTGAAGAGGTAAATGTTGTACTGATAAATATTGTATTGATTACTAGAGAGACGTAGTATAACACTGAGTGATTGTCTGCTTTGATATTAAAGGTTACTTAGTTCATAGTAGTCGTACACTTGAACCACAGCATCTTGCACATGAAAAACTTTGAAGTCTTAACATTGGGATTGTGATGCACACCTCTGTTGTGGTAAACTGCAAATAAAATCGTTGTGAATTAGCTACACAATCAATGATGACAAATCAATCTTCCAACAAAGCAAATGCATTATTTATTGTCCCAATTCAACCTCTGAAATATCAATGCTTTTGTATTTAAAATGCGAGGCGTACAGTATGTAAAAGTCAATTTACTGAATCTAAATATAGGCTAACTTTCCCAGGAGAAGCCACAGCTTTTCTGACCAGGTCTCCCGTGGCAACAGCGGGCCATTGAGCACACCCACCAGCAACTTACCTATCGGAGCTTTCCTCTGTCTCTCTAACAGCCTCAGACAGAAGTTGATTGCATGATTATACATAGTGGAGTTATAATTATGACAACTGTCAAGACAAATAGAAAATAGTGGCACATACTGACTCTTGCAACAGACAAAGAATAAGGTTGAAAACAAATGAGCCAAATATCTCCATAGAGATGATAAGTTACCTGGGGCATATGGATAACATGATACCGTATGGTCCAGGTCATTCTCTTCGTCAAACGCCTCAGCATCCAGAGAGCAGCCTTCTGTGTCAGCTTCGCTCCTCCGACAGCACTCGGTCCTCCATGTTGTAGAAAACATTCATCTGATTGACAAGAGAGGTAGAAGTGAGTGTATGACATGAAGTGGTTCTATGCCTGTGTAGTGAAATTGTAATAGTAATTACTGTAGTAATTACAAAGGGAAAGGGGGTAGTTGCACAACTGAATGCATTCAACTGAAATAGGTCTTCAACATTTAACCCAACCCCTCTGATCTTCTAAACAGCACAGTAGACATGACTTGTTATGTGCAACAGAAACACAATAGACAAAATAGTTGTCAAGGACAGAGAACAATGAGAACAAATAATTACAATGAATTGGATTTGGCCCGGGGTAGGTCGTCATTGTAAATAAGAATTTGTTCTTAACTGACTTGCCTAGTTAAATAAAAGTTTCAATAAAATACAATAAATTAAAAAACAGAAAGCTCTGTTGTTTTAAGTCAATTTGAGAGGAAAACAGTGAACGTGTTTGAAGAAAAGGCCAAATCCTCTGGATTTTTTTTTTACTGTTTCCAAAATGTAATACATCATATAAATGGCTCCCCAGGGCAGGTGAGGACACTGAAAGAAAGATGTTTAGAGGGGGTCTGTAACAGACTAAATTGAAGGCAGTTGGAAGCAGAACATTCCATCATATCCTATCTGCGATACAATCTAAGCAGATTTAACATGGACCAGACGGTATGTGTTCCAGATGGTCATTTCTGAATGAATGTGGTCAATTACCATGTTTCTGCATCTCAACACAGTTTTCACGCTGCATTGTGGGGTCAGAGCTATCATTCACAGCTGTTGCCTTCATTCACACTGGACATCGTTCTGGGATTACATGGAACGCAAGTGAGGAGACAACACTGAGAACGTATGGCCATTATATCTGAAGTGTCGGACTTGCTGGAACCTGAAACACAGGGCCCCTCTATTGCCTGTAGGAGCATACCTATACCTCACCTTCTTCTATGACATAATTAAGTCATCACATATCATAAATGTCTGTACAAGTTGAACATTGTGTTTATAGCTATGATTTAACTAGACATCCAGTGATGAATAGGTGACCTGAATACCTGAAATAAGGCAGATCAATACATCAATGAGTAAATCCTGTTCATCGTCTACCTGGGAAAATTGTTAATACTGTCGCCTTGGAACTGTACATTATGGTGGCTGTTAGGCTGATGCATGCAGTCAGGTGAAACATCACTGAAATAATGTGTCATATGTTCCACTTGAAAGAGACAAAGACTGTTACCTCTTTGCTCTGATGTAGCAGGTAGTTAGTGGAGTTGGTGTTGAAGTGGGACACTTTGTGAGAGCAGAGGGAGAGAGAGATGGATAGATTGAAGAGGGGGAGTAAAAAGGTGAGGGGAAACAAAAGAATATGGCTGAGAGACAAAAGGACAGAGATGAAGAGACAGGAATTCTCTTGGTGTTTAGAAAAGATTGCCTGTATAATATACATAACATGAATAGAGACCACACGGTTTGGCCTTGAACGACAAAAGTTGCTAGGTTTGTATTCTACCATGACAAATCCCTGGATCTGATTGGTAAACATAAACAATTCCACAGCTGCTCTGAGTCGACTTTCATCTACCACCCAACCCAAAATGAGAGATTTTTACTGGCCAACCACGTGCCTGCATCATGCCCATTGTCTAAACACAAAATGAAACATAGGCGTACGCTGCGGTTGAGTTAACGACATGTAAACCTAAACAGAGCTGTGTTGGTGATAACAAAAGATGGATGGTAGACAGTATTGAACGGTACATACCAACCACTGCCACGTGAGCCCTCTCGCGGCCTGGCACCACATCTGGAGGGAAGGAGAAGTGGAGCTGGCTGTCCAGACAGAAACACTGTCCCAGAGAAAGGCCGTTCGTTGCCCTCGGGGCTTAGAGAATACAGACCGACAGAGAGGTTACGGGACGAGTACTAAGAGGCAATATAGTGTTAATTAGTCATGGTCTGGGGTGTTCTGAGGGGAGAGGGGTACCGAGGGGGTTGTATCAAAAGACTGACTGAGTTCATAATTTTACGTCCATCAAGAATCCACTTTGTAACTAAGAAAACTCATGTATTATGAAGTTAATCAGCCACGTTGTACCTTCACAAGGATCTTTACGACCAATTTTCTCAGTCCAGTCTTTGCTTTCACAGACACAGTTATCTCTCCACGAACAAGGGGCCTGATGGGAAAGAGAGCAGCAGCGCCGCCCTGGCTCTGTACAGCCACCGTATGTGCGTTCAGTGTAGAAACAAGGGCATTGTCTGCCAGGACAAACAAAGAGCTGACTCTCAGCAACCACCAAGATGACCTGTGGAGTACAAGAGGAATGGGAAAACAATTAAGGATGGGTCACTTACATCCAAGAAGCGGTTTGATACGGGAGATGCAGAGTATAGGAAGAAGTAGAATGAAGAAAGTAAAAGATTTAATGATCCAAGACATTTTCTAAAGAGTTATTTTAAATGGTGTTGTGAAAAACTGGCCAGTATTTCCAAATTTCTATGAAATATACCATTCTTTAAACTTTAAGGGGCGGTTTCACGGATAGAGTTAATTTAAATCAGGAATAGGCTAATTCTTCTTAAATGAATCCAGATTTTTATAAATGTTTCTGAGACGTTGCTTAACTTCAGATTAATTAGTTCTAGACTAGGGAGTCTGATTAGATTAACGACGTGCACTTGGTGCTGACCTGAGAAGGCTTCAAAAACCAGGGATGGGACACTAATACATAACTATTGTGTGGATTTGGAGCAAGTCACCTAAACCAAACAATGAAGTAAAAGAAAATGTTCAAAGAATGACTTTGAAAAAAAAAAGTAATGTTTCAAAGCACTCAATTATCAAAAACAAACAGCATGATTCATCAATAGAAAACAAGAATAATGCCTGGACTACCATTTGTAATGAATTCTACTCAAATGAAAAGTAAACAGAAAGGACGCTACAACTACTTCAGGTCAGATTCTGTATTTATTGTTGGCTCACTTTTACAAATCAGAGTCACTTTGAAATGTTAGTTTTCTTGTGCAACACAGTTTGGCCAAAATGTATTTGCGTGACAAATGTAAACACAAACAATATCATACATAATTACTAATATATTTATAGATTTTCTTGTCTTTCTAAAAGGTCCTGTCGAAAACACAAAAAGACAAATGCTGTTGCTCGTAGGGAGCCATGGAATTGGAATTTCATGAGCGCAAACTGTTTAAAAGGAGAGCATGATATGAGTTGGCTGGTAAAGGAGGGAAACATGAAGCAGCACCCATGTTCTTCTCCAACCAGCACCAGTTCACAGTCCCGATATTTACATTTGTGAATTATGGATATTGTTTGCATCGATCACTTGAGCGATCTTTGTTGTGAGAAATGCTGCATAATAAAAGCATCTCTGCAGGCTTGTCCATTTGTCTGTCTCAACCATGGGAACATCTGGGTCATTCCCATCTTTAATGTGAGGTTCTGGGCAGCCATGCTGTTTGAAGTAATTGATCTGGGCAGCCATGCTGTTTGAGGTAATTGATCTGGGCAGCCATGCTGTTTGAAGTAATTGATCTGGGCAGCCATGCTGTTTGAAGTAATTGATCTGGGCAGCCATGCTGTTTGAAGTAATTGATCTGGGCAGCCATGCTGTTTGAAGTAATTGATCTGGGCAGCCATGCTGTTTGAAGTAATTGATCTGGGCAGCCATGCTGTTTGAAGTAATTGATCTGGGCAGCCATGCTGTTTGAGGTAATTGATCTGGGCAGCCATGCTGTTTGAGGTAATTGATCTGGGCAGCCATGCTGTTTGAGGTAATTGATCTGGGCAGCCATGCTGTTTGAGGTAATTGTTCTGGGCAGCCATGCTGTTTGAGGTAATTGATCTGGGCAGCCATGCTGTTTGAAGTAATTGATCTGGGCAGCCATGCTGTTTGAGGTAATTGATCTGGGCAGCCATGCTGTTTGAAGTAATTGATCTGGGCAGCCATGCTGTTTGAGGTAATTGATCTGGGCAGCCATGCTGTTTGAGGTAATTGATCTGGGCAGCCATGCTGTTTGAGGTAATTGATCTGGGCAGCCATGCTGTTTGAAGTAATTGATCTGGGCAGCCATGCTGTTTGAGGTAATTGATCTGGGCAGCCATGCTGTTTGAGGTAATTGATCTGGGCAGCCATGCTGTTTGAGGTAATTGATCTGGGCAGCCATGCTGTTTGAAGTAATTGATCTGGGCAGCCATGCTGTTTGAGGTAATTGATCTGGGCAGCCATGCTGTTTGAAGTAATTGATCTGGGCAGCCATGCTGTTTGAGGTCATTGTGAAGCACTGCTGTTGCAATTATGACAAATGCAGCATCTTCTTGGTTGAAAGCGCAATGTGTTTGAGACACTGGAAATGACTCTTCCATACACCAATCATGTGCTCCATTAAACCTCTGGTGTGGATATGAGCTTGGTTGTACCGTTGTCTCTCAGAACCCTAACACTAACTCTACCGTGTAGTTGGCTTGGGCAGAAGCATCAGAGAACTTGATGCAATTGTCTTTCAGTTCACATATAGCACTGCAGACTTTGTGGACTATTCTGCATACAGTCGGTTCACTTAGACCACCCAAATCTTCTGTTTCACGACGGAAGGTTTCAGGTGCCAAAAACCTCAAGGTGATCAGTACTTGTAGGGAAGGAGGGATGGGCCTTCCCGGCAGAGAGTCAGATGAAAGCCTTGGCTGATGCGAACTCTTGTCAGCTGCATTTTCTTTGTAAATACAGAAAAGGTCACAGTAATTGATTTCATCAAAATCATTCAGTGGGTTGCTCCTGTCTATAACCGCCATTCTGTCATGTCTTGGTGGTGCTATTTGATCATCATTAAAATAGTCCAGGTAATCAATTTTCCTCCACTGCCAGGGTCAACCTGGGGACCAACACCCATTAATCTGAAGTTAAGCCTGCCTCTGGCCAGGTTTAATTTAAGCCTACACTTAGATCTAAATGAACTCTAATCGTCCTTCTGGAAATCAGACTTTAAAAATCTAGACTAGGGCAAGTCTGAGACTATTTTAAACCATGTCTGAGAAATGCATTTTCATTTAGTCCAATTTAAAAGTGCAATTTAGTCTAGGACTCGGCTTAATCTATGTCTGTGAAACCGCCCCTAAATGTAATGTAATCTTTATGTAGTATGCCACATCTCCACAAGAGGGACCCCTTGATTTCATAATCCTTTCGGGAACAGAAAGTAGATCTCACAATATGGGCTTGTTTACGAGTTGTTTAAATGTTAAGTTATCCAAACATGGTGGTGTGTGTAATTAATTTCATACCCAATTCAGTCTTCTGTTTAATGTAAACTGGTGTCTGTTCATACCACAAGGTTACAAGTCTAAGATTTGAAAAGCAGCAAGCTAAAGTTTTGGTAACATTGTACACAAAACACTATAGGCCTATTTGTACTTGCTGTAAATGTCCTGCATTATGGAATTTTATCTGCAAAATATTAATAGAATAGAACACTTGTTTCATAGCCAAATGTATACAGTTAACCCCACATCACAGTCAACTATCATCTATGAAGAAGTGGGTCAGGTCACAGTCATGATATAAGTCCACATCAACCCAGGGATACAGTGAGGTGAGACCTAGGGTTATTCCAGGCTCAGTGTAGTCTATTCAGCAAGGCACAATGTGTGCCATCAGTACTGTGAAAATGGAGAGCGTGATAGCTTTCCCTCCAGTCATTCCACTGTGGTGATGGGTTATCTCCTTGAGTTATCCAGTCATCTCCCCCAGCAACTGAACACACCCCCACCCACAACACTAGAGATGCCACCACCACTTAGACATAACAAAAACAACTAGCTACATTACAGCAGGTTGGGCCAGTTCTGATGCCGCAGAAGTTTACCACGTAGCCATTGATACAGACAGAGCCTGACTGCTGACCTAAAACTGTTACAATCACAAGATGAACCACTTGAAGAGCTCATCTGAGATGACACTATCAGAGTCTTTGTCCTCCACGCCACCGCCATGATTCTGACCAGAGGGCCAGGTTCAAGCACACTGACGGAGGAATACCTCATCACCTGTCCTTGCCGTCAGATGGCTCCAGCTGAGACATACCTGGAGAACAGAATACATTTCATCATACTGCAATAATTCATTTAGTATACTATCACTGTATGCACTGAGTAATTTCAAAAATGAGAAAGATTAGCATTATTAGTGATACGAGTTAGTTACCTTGTTTTGTAGGACTACATGGGGCTTGATAAAGATGTGCAGTGCATTGATGTCCTCACCATCAGGTAGTACACAGCGATACAGGCCTCTGCTGACCAAGACACTGCAGGGATTAGAGAGGAGGGAGAGGTTGCTGTCCCTGCAGCCACCACCTGACCCCTGGGCGTCAACTGGTAGTCAATGACAAGAGGTCAGGGGTCAGATGTCAAAAGGTTATCGCAACGAGCAGAGAGGAATCACTACAACTCTTCACTCTCACCAACCAAGAGAAAAACCTACCAAATAATGAAGCTCATGAAGGTGGGAAGTGCTCTTTACAGATATAGGAGGAGATTCTCCAATCTGGAACATCAAATTAAATAAAAACAGTTTTATTTTCATCTGTACACCTCAGGTGAAAGATCAGATTCATATAGAGACATTGATGTCAAGTTTTGGTGACGTAAAATGGACGCCGATATGTTATGCTACAGTCTGTTGAGAGGAATATCTGTGGTTCCCTTACTATGTAAAGTGTTCCTGAAAGTTGTTGTCTATGGACATTCCTGTGGTATACAGAAAAGCACATTGAAAAGTCGCTATTCACCGGGAGGAAAAGCATCTACTTGTTTGTGTAAATAGAACTCTGTGTGTACGATCGCAATTCAACGGCTCAGACACGAGACGTATGTGGCAGGGTCTACAGACAATCACGGACTACAAAGGCAAAACCAGCCACGAGGACACAGACATCTTCCTTAAACACCTTCTTCGCCCGCTACCAAGGACTGTGGGCTCTCGTTCTTTGTGGCCGACGTGAGAAGGACATTTAAGCGTGTTAAACCTTGCAGGGCTGCCGGCCCAGACGGCATCCCTAGCCGCGTCCTGAGAGCATGCGCAGACCAGCTGGCTGGAGTGTTTACGGACATATTCAATCTCTCCCTATCCCAGTCTGCTGTCCCCACTTGCTTCATTATGTCCATTATTCCTGTACCCAAGAAAGCAAAGGTAACTGAACTAAACGACTACCGCCCTGTAGCACTCACTTCTGTCATCATGAAGTGCTTTGAGAGGCTAGTTAAGGATCAAATCACCTTACCTGACGACACCCTAGACCCACTTCAATTTGCTTACCACCCCAATAGATCCACAGACGATGGACACTGCCCTATCCCAGCTGTACAAGAGGAATACCTATGTAAGAATGCTGTTCATACACTGTAGCTCAGCATTCAACACCATAGTACCCTCCAAGCTCAGGTCCCTGGTTCTGAACCCCCCCCGTGCAACTGGATCCAGGACTTCATGACGGGCCACCCCCAGGTGGTAAAGGCAGGAAACACCTCTTCGTTGATCCTAAACACAGGGGACCCACAAGGGTGCGTGCTCAGCCCCCTCCTGTACTCCTTGTTCACCCATGACTGTGTGGCCACGCACGCCTCCAACTCAATCATCAAGATTGCAGACAACAGTAGTAGGCTTGATTACCAACAATGACGAGACAGCCTACAGGGAGGAGGCGAGGGCTCTGGGAGTGTGGTGCCAGGAAAATAACCTCTCAATGTCAACAAAACAAAGGAGATGATCATGGACTTCAGGAAACAGCAGAGGGTGCACCCGCCTATCCACATCGACGGGACCACAGTGGAGAAGGTGGAAAGCTTCAAGTTCCTCGGCGTATACTTCACTGACAAACTGAAATGGTCCACCCACACAGACAGTGTGGTGAAGAAGGCACAACAGCGCCTATTCAACCTCAGGAGGCTGAAGAAAGTTGGCTTGGCCCCTAAAACCATTAAACTTTCACAGATGCACAAGCGATCATCTTGTCGGGCTGTATCACCGCCTGGTACAGCAACTGCACCGCCCACAACCGCAGGGCTCTTCAGAGGGTTGTGCGGTCTTCCCAACGCATCACTGAGGGCAAACTACCTGTCCTCCAGGACATCTACAGCAGCTGATGTCACACAAAAGGCCAAAAAGATCATCAAGGACAACAACCATCCGAGCTAGGGCCTGTTCACCCCGCTATCATCCAGAAGGTGAGGTCAGTACAGGTGCATCAAAGCTGGGACCGAGAGACTGAAAAACAGCTTCTATCTCAAAGCCATCAGACTGTTAAATAGCCATCACTGGGCGGCTTCTACACGGTTACGTAACCCTACACCTTAGAGGCTTCTGCCCTATATACATAGATTTGGAATCACTGGCCACTTAATAATGGAACACTGGTCACTAATAATGTTTACATATTTTTGCTTTACTCATCTCATATGTATTTACTGTTTTCTATTCCACTGTATTTAGTCTATGCCATTCCGACATTGCTCATCCTAATATTTATATATTCCTTAATTCCATTCTTTTAGGTTGTGTATTGTGAATTGTTAGATATTACTGCACTGTCGGAGCTAGAAACACAAGCATTTCGCTACACCAGCAATAACATGTGACAAATCAAAGTTGATTTGCTTCGACCCTCAGGCACTGGGAGAGTCAAGCGTCGCTTGCATTCTATGTCCTACATCTTGTCTTGTGGAGAATCAGTTGAAAATTCCAAGCCTATAGATATTTACACTCACATGTTGAAATGTGTAAAAAAGGCTTCAGAACATGTGGGAAATTGAAAAGAAACAAACTATCATGCGTCATTGAGTTCATCTTATTTCTGTGTAATTAGGCTGTAATAACCTAGATTAGTCATACTTGGCCTAACATGTATACTTTGTGTCATCAATGGTCCTTTACCCACCACTGACCAGCTCAGATATTACCTCAATATATTAATTGATACACGGAAAAAAAAAAAAAAGATCAAGAACACACCTTTGAAAAAAACAGCAACCATGTTTGTTGCTTAAAGAGAAAGTTCAAGATAACTTGAAAGATGTTATAGACTGATAACATTCCTCTGTTACATCCTCTGAAAGCGCACTCTGCCTGGACCAGGCCGGTGTTGCAGTTGGTCAGCTCTGCTGCGACCCTGATTGGGTCGTTCGTGAGGATGGTGACAGCTAGGGAGGTAGGGGTCTCCGGACACAACACACTGGGGTCTGAGATCAGGTACGTAGTGCTCATATGAGCGAGAGAGAGAGAGAGCAAGAGACTTCTACATCAGCTGGGATACAAACACTAAGTGTTCAAGCAACCAGTAAAATGTCAACATGTTTTTTTTACATGATTGAAATTCCAAAATGTTTGCTTCTTGGCTCCTATGAGTTATGACTATCAGAAATGAGTACCTATAATAATGACTAGACTACATGACAGAGAAATGCAATTTATGGACATGGCAAAATATTTCAAATAATAAATCACAGATATGTCTAGTTTCCATCAGCTCAAATTCAAGGGGCATTACCTGGAGGAGACCTGGGCAGAAGCAGAAATGACAGCCAGCGCCACACAAACTCCCAGGAGCCAAATCCTCTCCATGTCTTCTCTGCTGTGTTGTAGTCCAGACCAACATGTCGTTATGGCTCCAACCTGCATCACTGTCATGTACCAACCCCACCCGTAATGCCAAATTCTGATAGGCTTGTAAGAATTTGATCAAAGCATATTTTATTGCACACATTATAATCAACTTTTTTTCAGTATCACCCACTTGGAACGAATGTTAGGTTGGCGCAAAACAACTCCCTAGCCGAGAGCTATTGCGGATGACTTATTGAGTAATATTATTCAGATGTCTCAAGGTTGTCATGATTAATTCAAATAAGTAATTAATGGATGTGATCTTGATGACAAGAGGGCAGCGGCTATGTGTGACGTTGTCCTAGACGGTCATTGCGTGTGTGTACAGTGTGTGTGTGCGCCTATGGGTACAGCTTGTCAGCTTTGAAGACACCAGTAGATGGAGACAAAGGCAAGACCAAACAAGGTCTCACCTTTGATTATGGAGGACCAAGCCTGCAATAATTAGATGTATTTAGATATCCCAAGTCAAATCACTGTGATAAAGCAATTCAGTCTCCGTGGAGACTGTACGGAACAAACAATGTTAGCTTTATATTGACAATTTTATTTATTCTGAGTCTTTGGCAACGTAGTCAGCGATCACATTTTAGTTACATATAAGCATCCACGGATTGCAAGACAGACTGTGTATATGCATTCCTTTCCTTTTAAATTACAATCATCAAAGTGCTTATAAAAAGTGCATATTTACAGAGTGCTAAAATCTGATAGAAAACATGAAAATCTTTGGAATGGAAAACTGATATTTTAAAAAAGGCACTGCACACAAATCAGCAGCTTAAGAAGGTACTGCTGAAAAAAGGGCACCTGCACTCCTGACCACAACGGGGCTCTGTTGTGCCAACAAACCCTAACTTTCACTAGATACCAATCACTAGCTAGGTTTCCATCCAATTGGCCACAGAGTTTCATGTGAATATTATAAAATCTGTATGAAAACAATAGGCACATTTTCTCACCACAGACGTGTTTCCATCAAACTGACTTGTTGCGGATTACATGCTGTGCGTGATGACCTTAGTACATATAAAAATATATTTTGCGCTTAAACTCCCATGTACTGAATTTAAAAAAGTAATGGGTTTCCCATTGCATTTTCAACTCTACCGATGGTTTTGTCCAAAACCTGTTGCGTTATATAGCAAAAGTACCCACTCTGGTTTTGGCACGTGTGTGCTAGCTAATAGCTGGCAGACACAGTGCGGGTATAGGCTAGCCTAGGCCTACATGATGAGATTATTATGGGTAAGATCGAGATTATTTGTCAAAACGGCAGCCAAGCATCAATCAGAATAAGACCCTCGAAATGTATTGGAAAGGAGCATCAGGCTTATCACGGTGCACTTTCACCCCCCCTGTGAAGTTCATAACTGATTTCATCTGTAGCTTAATAAACTGCATGCTTTCCCGAGTCGTAGTGGGACGACCACACCACATATCATTTCGTGACCATGTTTACCATATGATTGATTGATTATTATATCAATATTAGAACAGAAAAAGTGTTTCTAACACCATTTCTCGCATAATTAAATTGTACCGACACAAAAGTATCCCACCATGTTGAACAAAACTTGTCTGTCGAAATTTATGAAATTGTACCAACATTTCCTCTTTCCATCAACCCGGTCATTTTCATGCGTCAGGCAATTCATCCACATGAATTGGTTGGATGGAAACCTGGTTAATGACCATCTCAACTAGTAGAAGGGTGAGTTACAGTTCACTACTACTGGTTGAAGGAGAGGGAGTGTAACTCCCTCATACACAGTCATTACATCTCAAAGTGATGGTACATGCTCTCCACATATCCCAGAACCCTTTGCCAGTCTGGTCCTCCAGCCCTCAGCATCTCCTCCATGGTCTGTAAAACACAGAGGACTTCAATACACCAGCATCTCATTCACTATTGAGTCATGACACTAACACAGCTTCTGATTAACGGAGACTCGACTCACAAGTAATGTTGTGATTCCAACATTCTCTCCAGTCTTAAATGCCAGGCTGAGGTTCTCCCTCTATGGATAAAAGAATTAGCACCATGATTGACAGGCTAATCAATAAGTGTGTGTGCAATGCATTCAAGTGTGCTATGCATGTGTGTTACCCACCTTGCTGTCAGGGCTAAGGGTGCAGTAGGGAATACGTGAGGGGAGGTAGGTGTGGTACAGAGCACAGAAGGCCAGACCATCTGCCCAGCTACTGCTGAAGTTAGTGATGTCAATATTCTGTAAATAGAGTGAGCGTGGGCAGAAAAAGGGTGAAGAAAGTATCATAATGAGTGTTTACTGATTACATATGGAATTTTCCAACATTCTCTTTACCGAACGTCCTTTCTCCTGACCCCGTTCAAAAACACAAACACCGCGTTACGGTACCTTGTAGCCCTGAGTGCGGTTCTGACACCAGCGCAGCAGAGAGTTCCTCTTGGAGCCGCCATGGCGGCGCAGCAGCAGACTGAAGCTGTCCTGAGACCTGGTCTTAGAAGCCTTGTTAGGGGGCAGGTCTGTCAGGGCAGAGTTGTACTGGTTCAATGCCTCCTCCTGTATCCCTGTAAAACACACAAACGACAGTAGAATGTATTTTACCTGCTATATTACTGATCACGGGGTCGTGGTAGGAACGAACGCACTGACACGTGGTTGATTGGGGAACACAAAACACACCGGTGTGAGTGCTGGACCAGCTGCCTTGCCTTTCCAACTCTCTTCTTCCTCTGGTTTGGCTTTGGTTCTGAAGTGAGAGAACATAGACCATATCTATTCATACGCTATTACATACTGTGCCATACATTCCTTACATTTTATTGTTGTGCCTCAATATTTCAAAAGCATGTGAAGGCGTTAGTCGATCACGAAACACATTCTAACTATTGCAGTGACGCCACCTGCTGGAATAGTAATGGTTATATATCTGCAGGGTTATGAGACAGACTAGAAGTTGGACCCCAAATTCTAAGTGGTCTACCTTGAATGTAGACCCAACTATTGTGGCAGTATTGGACTGGGATGTTCCATTCTGTACAGTGGGAGAGTCTGAAGACGCAGGTAGTCTGGAAAGGCTTCTGTGAAATCATGGAATGCCCTTTGATATTACTGGATGAACTCAACTCACACAGACACACTGATCAGAGAAGAACCATTTGTTGTTCAGCTCATCAGGGGTCAGACATGATAGCAAAGCTAACCATTGTTGAAACACTTTATTCTCAGCTTTCAGTACCAGTAGTACAATAACTTAACATGGTTCTTTACACATCAATGTCCTCAAGGGTCCAGCCTGAACACAAGTTCCATTCCAACAACCGCTCAACCCTCCAAACGATTCGTCTGATTATGCAACTCTGTTTATGATTTACAAATTATGGCAGTCAAAAATCAGTCTGGATTTACAGTTGAAGTGGGAAGTCTACATACACTTATGCTGGAGCCATTAAAACGCATTTATCAACTACTCCACAAATTTCTTGTTAACAAACTATAGTTTTGGCAAGTCGGTTAGGACATCTACTTTGTGCATGACACAAGTCATTTTCCAAACAATTGTTCAGACAGATTATTTCACTTAGAATTCACTATATTCCAATTCCAGTGGGTCAGAAGTTTATATACACTATGTTGACTGTGCCTTTAAACAGCTTGGAAAATTCTAGAAAATGTCATGGCTTTAGAAGCTTCTGATAGGCTAATTGACAAGATGAGTCAATTGGAGGTGTGGATGTATTTCAAGGCCGACCTTCAAACTCAGTGCCTCTTTGCTTGACATCATGGGAAAATCAAAAGAAATCAGCAAAGACCTCAGGACAAAAAATACATTGTAAACCTCCACAAGTCTTGTTCATCCTTGAGAGCAATTTCCAAACGCCTGAAGGTACGACGTTCATCTGTACAAACAATAGTACGCAAGTATAAACACCATGGGCCAGCAGGCAGTCATACCGCTCAGGAAGGAGACGCGTTCTGTCTCCTAGAGATGAACATACTTTGCTGCGAAAAGTGCAAATCAATCCCAGAACAACAGCAAAAGACCCTGTGAAGATGGAGGAAACAGGTAAAAAAGTATCTATATCCACAGTAAAAACAAGTCCTATATCGACATAACCTGAAAGGCCACTCAGCAAGGAAGAAGCTACTGCTCCAAAACCGCCATAAAAAAAGCCAGACTACGGTTTGCAACTGCACATGGAGACAAAGATCATACATTTACAAACGTCCTCTGGTC
Organism: Oncorhynchus tshawytscha; assembly: GCF_018296145.1. Lineage (NCBI taxonomy): Eukaryota > Metazoa > Chordata > Actinopteri > Salmoniformes > Salmonidae > Oncorhynchus > Oncorhynchus tshawytscha. Next base: position 35,186,538 of record NC_056436.1, on the reverse strand, counting down.
TGATGAAACAAAAATAGAACCGTTTGGCCATAATGACAATCATTATGTTTGGAGGAAAAAGAGGGCGCTCGCAAGCCGAAGAACACCATCCCAACCGTGAAGCATGGGGGTGGCAGTATCATGTTGTGGGGGTGCTTTGCTGCACTTCACAAAAGAGACTGCTTCATGAGAAAGGAAATTGTGTGGATATATTGAAGCAACATCTCAAGACATCAGGATGTTAAAGCTTGGTCGCAAATGGGTCTTCCAAATGGACAATGAGCCCAAGCATACTTCCAAAGTTGTGGCAAAATGTCTTAAGGCCAACAACGTCAAGGTATTGGAGTGTCCATCACAAAGCCCGGACCTCAATCCTACTGAAGATTTGTGGGCAGAACTGAAAAAGCGTTTGCGAGCCAGGAGGCCTACAAACCTGACTCAGTTACACCAGCTCTGTCAGGAGGAATGGGACAAAATTCACCCAACTTATTGTGGGAAGCTTGTGGAAAGCTACCCAAATCGTTTGACCCAAGTTAAACAATTAAAGGCAGTGCTACCAAATACTAATTGAGGGTATGTAAACTTCCGACTTCAACTGTAGCTAGAATAGCCATCTATATAAAATCATGGACATTAACACTCATTTAAGTTCATGTATAGTTGAAATCCTTCAAACAGGTAGTCATCCTGGTACTCACCTTGACCTCTCCTGTGTGAGGATCCGTCGCATCTCCCTCACATCACACCCCTCCTCTGCACTCCTCTCCTCATTGGTCACCTTCATCAAGTACCGGTTGGCCACGACCTTAGTGTCAGTCCTAGCCTCTTCCACAGCCACATTCTTATTCACTTCTTCCTGGCTCCTCTTCCCCATCTCTCCATCTCCTCCTTGGCCCACCCTGCTGATTCCCCTCTCCCTGCCCCGGTGGCTTCCCTCCTGGGGCTCAGATGTGCTGATCTCCCCAGTGGTACCCTCCTTGCCCTGGGTCTTGGCCTGTCCTGGCCCCTGGTTCTGGGTGAGGTGGGCCAGTCTCTGCCTGCTCTCCTTCAGCTCTCCTCGCAGGATGACCAGCTGCCCATCAGTCTCTTCCCATCTCTGCTGAGCTGCCGCCAGCTCTCGCTCTGTAGCCTTCTGAGCCGTTCTGAGCACGCTCAGTTCCTCTTCGGCCTCGGCCCTCAGCCGGTCGGCCACCGCTACTGCCACCTGCAGGTCAGACTGGAACTGCTGCCACTCCCCTCTCTCAGTCTGCAGAAAGGAAGACAGTGACCTACTATGAAGAACAATCAATAGGTTGAATTGGGTGTGTTAGGGATGGGCTGAAACAAACATACACATGGCCAAAAGTATGTGAACACCTGCTCATCAAACATCTTATTCCTAAATTATGGGCATTAATATGGAGTCCCCTTTTTGATGCTCTAACAGCCTCCACTCTTCTGGGACGGCCTTCCACTAGATGTTGGAACATTGCTGCGGGGACTTGCTTCCAGTCACCCACAAGAGAGTTAGTGGTCTGGTTCGCACTCTGCGTTCCAATTCATCCCAAAGGTGTTCGATGGGGTTGAGGTCAGTGCTCCGGCTGGCCAGTCCAGTTCTTCCATTCCGATCTCGACCAACCACTTCTGTATGGACCTCGCTTTGTGCACGGGGCATTGTAATGCTGGAACAGGAAAGGGCCTTCCCCAAAATGTTGCCACAAAGTTGGAAGCACAGAATTGTTATTCTATGCTGTAGCGATAAAATTTCCCTCCATCTGAGTCTACTCACAACATTTTATGCACTGCTAGCTAGCTTTAGCTTATGCTTTCAGTACTAGATTAATGATCTGATTGGGTGGACAAGATGTCAGTTCACCCTGCAAGAGCTCTAATAAGTTGGAGGACACCCTCTGGCAGTTATCATTACTGTGTAAGTCTATGGAAGGGGATGAGAATGATGAGCCACCTAGGTTTTGCATTAAGGTCAATGTACCCAGAAGACAGAATCTAGCTGTCCACCAGCTACACCATGGTGCTACCCTACAGAGTGCTGCTGAGGCTACTGTAGACCTTCTTTGCAAAACTGTGTTTTAACCAATTATTTGGTGACGTGAATATATTTAGTATAGTTTTAACTAAAAAGGACAACTCCCCTTCCTCATCTGAGCAGTGGAGGCTCCTACATATAGTACCAGACAAAAGTTTGGACACAAGGCTTTTTCTTAATTTGTACTATTTTGTACATTCAAGAATAATAGTGAGGACGTCAAAAATAGGAAATAACACAAATGGAATCATGTAGTAAGCAAAAAGTGTTAAATCCAAATATATTTTATATTTGAAATTCTTCAAAAGGAGCCAGCTATGCCTTGATGACAGCTTTGCACACTCCAGGCATTCTCTCAACCAGCTTCATGAGGTAGTCACCTGGAATGCATTTCAATTAACAGGTGTGCCTGGTTAAAAGTGTATTTGTGGAATTAAGGAATCTATCCTTCTTAATGTGTTTGAGCCAATCAGTTGTGTTGTGACAAGGTAGGAGTGGTATACAAAAGATGGTCCTATTTGGGAAAAGACCAAGTCCATATTAGGGCAAGAACAGCTCAAATAAGCAAAGAGAAACAACAGTCCATCATTACTTTAAGACATGAAGGTCAGTCAATTCAAAACATTAAGAACTTTTAAAGTGCAGTCACAAAAACCATCAAGTGCTATGATGAAACTGGCTCTCATGAGGACAGGAAAGGAAGACCCAGCATTACCTCTGCTGCAGAGGATAAGTTCATTAGAGTTAACTGCACCTCAGATTGCAACCCAAATAAATGCTTCACAGTTCAAGTAACAGACACATCTCTACATCAACTGTTCAGAGACAGTGAATCAGGCCTTCATGGCCGAATTCCTGCAAAGAAACCACTACTAAATAACACCACTAAGATGAAGAGACTTACTTCAGCCAAGAAACACGCGCAATGGACATTAGACCGGTGGAAATCTGTCCAATACATACATACCCACTTGAAGTCAGACGTTTACATACTTAGGTTGGAGTCATTAAAACTTGTTTTTCAACCACTCCACACATTTCTTAAACTATAGTTTTTGGCAAGTTGGTTAGGACAAGTCATTTTCCAACAATTGTTTACAGACAGATTATTTCACTTATAACTCACTGTATCACAATTCCGGTGTGTCAGAAGTTTACATACACTAAGTTGACTGTGCCTTTAAACAGCTTGGAAAATTCTAGAAAATGATGACATGGCTTTAGAAGCTTCTAAAGCTAATTGACATCATTTGAGTCAATTGGAGGTGTACCTGTGAATGTATTTCAAGGCCTACCTTCAAACTCAGTGTCTCTTTGCTTGACATCATGGGAAAATCAAAAGAAATCAGCCAAGACCTCGGAAAAGTAATTGTAGACCTCCACAAGTCTGGTTCATCCTTGGGAGAATTTTCCAAACGCCTGAAGGTACCACGTTCATCTGTACAAACAATAGTACGCAAGTATAAACACCATGGGACCACGCAGCCGTCATACTGCTCAGGAAGGAGACGCGTTCTGTCTCAGAGATGAACGTACTTTGGTGCGAAAAGTGCAATCCCAGAACAACAGCAAAAGACCTTGTGAAGATGCTGGAGGAAACAGGTACAAAAGTATCTATATTCACAGTAAAACGAGCCCTATTTCGACATAACCTGAAAGGCCACTCAGCAAAGAGGGACCCACTGCTCCAAAACCGCCATAAATAAAGCCAGACTACGGTTTGCAACTGCACATGGGGACAAAGATCGTACTATTTGGAGAAATGTCCTCTGGTCTGATGAAACAAAAAAAGAACTGTTTGGCCATAAGGACCATCGTTATGTTTGGAGGAAAAATGGGAACGTTGCAAGCCAAAGAACACCATCCCAACCGTGAAGCACGGGGGTGGCAGCATCATGCTGTGGGGGTGCTTTGCTAAAGGAGAGATTGGTGCACTTCACAAAATAGATAACATCATGAGAAAGGAAAATTATGTGGATATATTGAAGCAACATCTCAAGACATCAGTCGGGAAGTTAAAGCTTGGGTTGCAAATGGGGTCTTCCAAATGGACAATGACCCCAAGCATACTTCCAAAGTTGTGGCAAAATGTCTTAAGGCCAACAACGTCAAGGTATTGGAGTGGACATCACAAAGCCCTGACCTCAAACCCTTAGAAAATTTGTGGGCAGAACTGAAAAAGCGTTTGCGAGCAAGGAGGCCTACAAACCTGACTCAGTTACACCAGCTCTGTCAGGAGGAATGGGACAAAATTCACCCAACTTATTGTGTGAAGGTGTGGAAGGCTACCCGAAACATTTGACCCAAGTTAAACAACATAAAGGCAATGCTACCAAATAATAATTGAGTGTATATAAACTTCTGACCCACTGGGAATGTGATGAAATAAATCAATTCTCTATTATTATTTTGACATTTCACATTCTTATAATAAAGTGGTGATCCTAACGGACCTAAAGCAGGGAATGTTTACTAGGATTAAATGTCAGGAATTGTGAAAAACAGTTGAAATGTATTTGGCTATGGTGTATGTAAACTTCCGACTTCAACTGTGTATATATATATATATATATATATATGTGTATATGTGTATATATATATATATATATATATATATATATGTGTATATGTGTATATATATATATATATATATATATATATATATATATATATATATATATATCTCTCCTCCTAATGTTGTGTCGCTTCAAGACCAGATTGATCTCAGTTTGTCAGAGTAGCCACTCATTTAGGTGGTATTAAAAAAATATTCAGCTAATGTCTCCTGTCATGTAAATGACATAGAATTGCATGAAATGCATTTTTAAAAATCAGATTTTTTCTAAGACTAAAATCAAAATCCTCATGTGTGGAAATCCTAAAAACGCCTCTGCTGAACTGTAGCCTACGCCACATTGCCAAAGATTTCTTAATCAGGCCCTGTCTGCCAGCATCACATCATACACAGCACCTCTAGAGACTATACGATTTAAATGATTAAATGTCCATTTGGCCTTCATAAACTAACAGCTGGATGGGATGAGACGGAGGCAAGTCTTAGCATGTTTAGAGGAGTGGATCTAGCAAATCAAATGAGCCACATCGAGACCCGTGCAAACACATTGCTGTTAACAGCCCTGGCCCCATTCAGGTGCACTGGCTCAGATCCACTAACCTGGAATGTGTGAGTTGTTTACTGCCCTTACTCAAAAGGGGCTATGATTCAGAGGTTATTGCTGAATTTCTAATGAATCACACAAGTTGAACACAGGGAGAAGAAATCATACCACAGCAATGCAGCAGTCTATCACATACAGTAAACTCACGAGAAAGTGTGGATAGAAAAGATACCAATACCAGATTGTGCGTCGCAAAGTAGCTTCGTCAACTAACATGCTAACCAAACTGACAGCGCTGCGTGAAGCAAGCATAGCAAAATAAACCAAACATGACCTAACTGCTTAAACGAGTATGCGTAGCCAAGCGTTAAAATAGAACGGATCTATGCGAAGGAGATCGTCGTGCTGCATGAGGAAAATGGTGGATACACCAGATACTGGCTGGTTCTGATCCACGACCCTACTTTTTTTTATTATAAAAAGGTATCTGACCAACGGATGCATATCTGTAATCCCAGTCATGTGAAATACGGTGTATTCGGAAAATATTCAGACCTCTTGACTTTCTCCACATTTTATTACATTACATTACATTACAGCCTTATTATAAAACGGATTAAAATTGTTTTTCCTCAATCTACACACAATACCCCATAATGACAAAGCAAAAACAGATTGTTTGGCAAATGCACAAAAATAAAAACAGAACTATTCAGACCATTTGCGACACGACTCAAAATTGAGCTCAGCTGCATCCGGTTTCCATTGATCATTGAGATGTTCCTACAACTTGGAGTCCACCTGTGGTACATTCAATTGATTCGACGTGATGAAAGGCATACCCCTGTATAAGGTCCCACAGTTGACAGTGCATGTAAAGGAAAAATCAAGCCGTGAGGTGGAAAGAATTGTCCGTTGACCACCGAGACAGGATTGTGTCGAGGTACAGATCTGGGGATGGGTACTAAAACATTTCTGCAGCTTTAAAAAGGTACCCCAAGAAGACAGTGTCTTCCATCATTCTTAAAATGGAAGAACTTTGGAATCACCAAGACTATTACTAAAGCTGTCCGTCCGGCCAAACTAAGCAATCGGGGGAGAAGAGTCTTGGTCAGGGAGGTTGACCAAGAACCCGATGGTCAGAGCTCCAGAGTTCCTCTCTGGAGATGGGAGAACATTCCAGAAGGACAACCATCTCCGCAGCACTCCACCAAATCAGGCCTTTATGGTAGAGTGGCCAGACAAAGGCCAATCCTCAATAAAAGGCACATGACAGTCAGCTTGGAGTTGGCCAAAAGGCACCTAAAGGACTCTCAGACCATAAGAAACAAGATTCTCTGGTCTGATGAAACCAAGATTTAACTTTTTGGCCTGAGCGCCAAGCGTCACGTCTGGAGGAATCCTGGCACCATCCCTAGAGTTCAGCATGGTGGTGGCTGCATCATACTGTGGGGATGTTTTTCAGCGGTAGGTACTGGGAGACTAGTCAGGATCAAGGGAAATATGAACGGAGCAAAGTTTAGAGAGATCCTTGATTTAAAACCTGCTCCAGAGCGCTCAGGACCTCACTGTGGCGAATGTTCTCCATCCAACAGTACCACGAACCTAAGCACCCAGCCAGGCCAACGCAGGAGTTGCTTTGGGACAAGTCTCTGAATGTCATTGAGTGGCCCAGCCAGAGCCTGGACTTGAACCCGATCGAAGATCACTGGAGAGACTTGAAAATAGCTGTGCAGCGACGCTCCCATCCAACCTGACAGAGCATGAGAGGATCTGCTGAGAAAAATGGGAGACTCCCCAAATACAGGTGTGCCAAGCTTGTGGCGTCATACCCAAGAAGACTTAAGTCTGTAATCGCTGCCAAGGGTGCTTCAACAAAGTACTGAGTAAAGGGTATGAATACCTAAGCAAATGTGATGTATTTTTAATATGTAATACATTTGCAAAAATGTCTCATTATGGGGTATTGCTTGTAGATTGATGGGGAACATTTTAAAGGCTGTAACGTAACAAAATGTGGAAAAAGTCAAGGGGTCCGAAGGCACCGTACATATTAGGACCTAATGACTATTTCAATTGACTGATTTCCTTATGAAATCTTTGAAATTGTTGCATGTTGTGTTTATATCTTTTGTTAGGCGTAATACAGATGGTTCACAGTTGGTTTTGCTATTTTAACTTGCGTGTCACGAACATTTCCGGTGGGGATAGACAAAAAAAAGAACCGGCGGATGCAAGCGTGGAGACGGTTTAGTCCGTAAGTGTTACCTCGCGTGCACTGATATTATAAAGAACTGCACCGACGTAACATACCACTAAACTTCCACCATGTCTTCTTCACATATTATTTTCTATTGAGTGCAGATGCAGGAGAGGAGACCAGGTGAGAACGCCACTATCGACAAATGTACACCCTGAGAGCATGCACAAACACTGCCCTGTGGATAAAAGGTAGAAATAAAACACAGGCTCTCAAGCAGAGTTGCTGAGCCAAAAGGTAAAATGATAAGGAACACTGAGAAAAATCTGTTGAGAGCAGCCGAAATACAGCACTATCCAGTTACCAAACATGCAACAGCACATAAAGTAACATGCACAGATGGAATCAGTGCAGAATGGGTGCGAGCATTGCAATGTGACCCCGCAGAGAAATGTGGGAGTGTGGAGGAGTGGAGGGGTTGCCTTGTTTGGTAATTAAATGAAGAATGGATAGAGACGCGGAGGAGGAGAGACTGGAGCCAGCTCGTTTCCTCATCTGACCAGCGACTCTAGACCACAGCTGGGGTCTATTATGTCGTCATTGGACAGAGACACACACCTCTCCTTGGTCATTTCTCTTCCAACACAAGCACAAAGTGAAGTTCACCGCTCTCTCTAACACAGTAAACTTTAGGCCACTGAACAACCCGTTCTTACATTCTTTGATTCAAAGCCTCAGAGTTTAAACTGCCTTATGGCAGCAGACACAAAGTGATTTTTATTAGTACACATGATGCAACTCATAATGCCAGATGGGAGACAAGAACACAATGGGAAACCATTAGACTAAACCACCCTGTCCTGTAGTAGCCTCTGATCTGCATCCTGCCTGTACAGCTAACTGTCAGTGTGTCCAAATAGGGCACGTCTTAGACGGGAAACAGGAGGGGGCACTCCTCACACACAGAGAGATAACACTGTTGATTCTCCCTTAGACACAAACATAGTCCCTCTCGGGAATCCTCCACAGGCACAGACTCGTATGCACCGACACATGCCGCATAGTCTCTCCAGGAGGGTTGTGGTTATTCCAGTTGTGTGTCTATCTCAGCTGGTGTATGTGTGAGAGAGACAGAGAGAACCATCCGTCTGTCCCCAAGCCTCCGTTCACTTCCACACCCAGACCCCCTAATCTGTGTCCCCACTCGCCGTGGGTTTTCTGCAACTTTCCACACTCACTTGGGTGTATTGAACAACCAGTTCCCATACACTGATACTCATTAAGATACCAACTCAGTTCAACAGCAGTCCCTACAAGGCCTGTGGATACACTCACCCACACTAGACACATCTAGATCAAAGACAGTGCTTCTACCCCCCCACACAGGATATCTAACTTCTCCCCAGCCGCAACCATTTATTCTGCATTGCAAATTTGACACACAACCTTCATTTGGCATGTAAACATATTCAACCTCAGTTTCAGAGCCAAAACCAGCTCAAACCTGGAAAACTGCAGCACTGTCCAACTGGAACTGATCCCAGAGCAGATCTGAGAGCTATTTAATCCACGGGAAAAGATCAGCCCACCTACCCAACCACACGGACAGACGCAATAGACAGGGAAAGAGACCGGGTGGATGAACGGGACATTGGTTTGGTGAGAAGGAGGAGTGGACGTAAAGGACAGGAAAGAGGAGCTAGACAGGGAAGACGAAGGGCAGAGGTGGGATCAGGAGGGAGCAACAGTTGTGAGGTCGTTTGAGTGTGAGGGAGGGAGGGGTGGTGAGAAGAGCCTCGAGAGCACAGGAGCAAGCACGCTCTCCCTCAAGTGCCGCTCGAGAGCACGAGAAAGCGGCACGGGAGCAAGAGAGGCGGGCACGGGAGCGAGAGAGAGCGAGAGGCACTGGGGAGAGAGCAGGAAAGCGAGAGAAAAGCCAACTGACATTTACTCCTGAGGTACTGACCTGGTGCACCCTCTACAACTACTGTGATTATTATTTGACCCTGCTGGTCATCTATGAACGTTTGAACATTTTGAAGAACAATCTGGCTTTAATGGCCATGTAGTCTTATAATCTCCACCCGACACAGCCAGAAGAGTTGTTCCTAGCCACCATGCTTCTACATCTGCATTGCTTGCTGGCTTCTGTTTAACACTTTGACATCTGCTGATGTAAAAATGGCTTGCATTTGATTTGATTCAATAGTGTTTACCATTATTTTTTATGACTACCTCATCTCTGTACCTCACACATACAATCATCAGTTGATCAGTGAATTTCAAAACACAGATTCAACCACAAAGACCAGGGAGGTTTTCCAATGCCTCGCAAAGAAAAGCACACATTGGTAGATGGGGTAAAAAAAAAAAAAGACAATGAATATCCCTTTGAGCATGGTGAAGTTATTAACTACACTCTTGATGGTGTATCAATACACCCAGTCACTACAAAGATACAGGCATCCTTCCTAACTCAGTTGCCCGAAAGGAAGGAAAACCACTTAGGGATTTTACTATGATGCCAATGGTGACTTTAAAACAGTTAGAGTTTAATGGCTGTGATAGTAGAAAACTGAGAATGGATCAACAACATTGTAGTAACTCCACAATACTAACCTATTTGATAGAGTAAAATATTCCAAAACATGCATCCTGTTTGAATTAAACACTAAAGTAAAACTGCAAAAAAATGTGGCAAAGAATACAAAGCCTCATCTTCGGGGAAAATCCAACACAGCACTGAGTACCACTAAATATTTCCTAGTATGGTTGTGGCTACATCATGTTATGGGTATGCTTGTCACTGGGAAGGGAGTTTTTTTTAGGGTAAAAACAAAGCTAAGAGCTAAGCACAGGCACATTTCTGGAGGAGTGTGCTTTTCAACAGACACTGGGAGACAAATTCACCTTTCAGCAGTACAATAACGTAAAACAGTGTTTCCCAACCAGGGGTACTTGAGAAGACTCATGAGACCATAGGCTTACTGGTAAAATGCACGATGGGGTACTTCAGGGGTACTCCATGCAGAGCAAAAATGTCATTGGTGGTACATTAACCAAGAGCGTTTAGGAACCACTGACCTAAAACAAGGCCAAATATACACGAGTTGCTTACCAAGACAACATTGAATGTTCCCGAGTGGCCTAGTTAGTTTTGACTTGAATCGGCTTGAAAATCTATGGCAAGACATGAAAATAAATGGATGTCTAGCAATGATCTACAACAGACTTAATAGCTTGAAGATTTTTATTATTTTTTATAAATGTGAAAATATTGTACAATCCAGGTGTGCAAAGCACTTACTCAGAAAGACTCACAGCTGGAATCACTGCCAAAGGTGAGCCTAACATGTATAAACTCAGGGGTGTGAATACTTATGTAAATCAGATATTTTTGTATTTCATTAAATGTTCTAAAATGTCTAAAAACATGTCACTTTGTGCTTATCGGGTATTGTGAGTAGATGAGCAAGAAAATCTATTAAATAAATGTTGAATTCAGGCTGTAACACTACTAAATGTGGACTAAGCCAAGGGGTATGAACACTTTCTGAAGGCACTGTATGTATATACAGTATGTACAGTGTGTGTGTGTTTGTGCATAAAGGGGAGATCAAGATTATCTTAGAGCATTTCCTCCTTGACTCCTCAGGAGGGGTCTAGGACAGGAAGAGGCCATTTAGCAGGACTGCGTCTCCCAGAGGCCCTTGCTCTGTTCCATTTCTGGGTGGAGATGACAGGATGTCTTTTGTTGTTATCTCCTGAGCTAAGAGGTTACATGCGGTAAACCCCAGCTGCAACCTCTGGGATTGTGTAATTTCCTGTTTATGTTTCTAAACTTATCCACCAAAAACTCTCCCCAATACACCTCTCCAAGTACAATGAACAAAAATAAAGTTTAAGTCGGAAGTTTACATACACTTAAGTTGGAGTCATTAAAACTGGTCTTTCAACCACTCCACACATTTCTTGTTAACAAACTATAGTTTGGCAAGTCGTTTAGGACAGCTACTTTGTGCATGACAAGTCATTTTTCCAACAATTGTTTACAGAGATTATTTCACTAATAATTCACTGTATCACAATTCCAGTGGGTCAGAAGTTTACATACAATAAGTTGACTGTGCCTTTAAACAGCTTGGAAAATTCCAGAAAAGTATGTCATGGCTTTAAGTTTTAGCGTCTGTAGGAAGTTCATTTGAGTAACAATGGGGCGGGGCAGGGCCTACATGCAGCTTTGCAGAGAGTTAAATAAAGTGATGGTACAGAGCCATCGATGTGTCTGATATATCGGCTGTGATTATATATCGAAGAGAATTCTCTTGGTAGATAATGCGGTCTCTGATAGGCTAATTGACATCATTTGAGTCAATTGGAGGTGTACATGTGAATGTATTTCAAGGCCGACCTTCAAACTCAGTGCCTCTTTACTTGACATCATGGGAAAATCAAAAGAAATCAGCCAAGACCCCAGAAAAAGAATTGTAGACCTCCACAAGTCTGGTTCATCCTTGGGAGCAATTTCCAAACACCTGAAGGTACCACGTTCATCTGTACAAACAATAGTACGCAAGTATAAACACCATGGGACCAACACAGCTGTCACACCTCTCAGGAAGGAGACGCGTTCTGTCTCCTAGAGATTAACGTACTTTGGTGCGACAGTGCAAATCAATCCCAGAACAACAGAAAAGGACCTTGTGAAGATGCTGGATGAAACAGGTACAAACGTATCTATATCCATAGTAAAACGAGTCCTATATCAACATAACATGAACGGCCGCTCAGCAAGGAAGAAGCCACTCCAAAACCGCCATAAAAAAGCCAGACTATGGTTCGCAACTGCACATGGGGACAAAGACTGTACTTGTTGGAGAAATGTCCTCTGGTCTGATGAAACAAAATAAAAAACTATTTGGCCATAATGACCAGGAAAACTGACCTAAGACAGGACATTTTTACTAGGATTAAATGTCAGGAATTGTGAAAAACTGAGTTTTAATGTATTTGGCTAAGGTGTATGTAAACTTCCGACTTCAGCTGTAAATGCAAAATGTTGGTGCCATGTTTCCTGAGCTGAAATAAAAGATCCCAGAAATGTTCAATACGCACAAAAAGCTTTTTTCTCTAAAATTGTGCACACATTTTTTATATCCCTGTAAATAAGTATTTCTCCTTTGCCAAGATAATCCATTCACCTTACAGGTGTGCCATATGAAGAAGCTGATTAAACAGCATGATCATTACACAGGTGCACCTTGTGTGGGACAATTAAAGACCACGCTAAAATGTGCAGTTTTGTCAAACACCACAATGCCACAGATGTCTCAAGTTGAGGGAGTGTGCAATTGGCATGCTGACTGCAGGAATGTCCACCAGAGTTGTTGCCAGAAAATGTAATGTTAATTTCTCTACCATAAGCCGCCTCCAATGTCATTTCAGATCATTTGGCAGTACGTCCAACCAGCCACACAACCGCAGACCACGTGTTTGGCATTGTGTGGGCAAGCAGTTCGCTGATGTCAACGTTGTGAACAGAGTGCCCCATGGTGACAGTGGGGTTACGGTATGGGCAGGCATAAGCTACGGACAACGAACACAATTGCATTTTATCGATGGCAATTTGAATGCCCAAAAATACAGTGACAAGATCCATTGAGAGGACAATTGTGCATATCTATACGCCCAGTCATGTGAAATCCATAGATAAGGGCCTAAAGAATGAATTTATTTCAATAGACTGATTTCCTCAAATGAACTGTAAATCAGTAAAAATCAATGAAATTGTTGCATGTTGCATTCATATTTTTATTCAGTATACTTAGACAAATGCTAAATAAAGAACAGTAGCAACACCTAAAACAAAGTAGTTGTCCAACCTAAAAACACACCTGAGCTTAGTACTTAGATTAAAGGAAGGGATTCTGTCATGTTCTATTGTCTGAGTTTGTAGCAATGGTGGCCCTCGCTCCACATCTGTTTGTGCTTTAGCCAACTCTTCTCTGCAGTGTTCCTTTGTTGTCATGCCAAAGGTAGTCCATGGCATGACAACAATAGTTAGAAGAGTTGGCTAAAGCACAAGTCAATCTGGGACTAGGCTAAAGCTGAAGGGTTACACTATGTAGAATCTGTTTCCTGATTTGGAAACAGGTCAGTTCATTGTTTACTGGAATGTCTTGTTAATCTTTCTCACCTGCATGGTCTCCCTCAGACTCTGGACCTCTACGGTCAACTTCTGACGTTCCACTAGCAGATGCTTCAATACATCTACTAGATGGGGAGAGAGAAAAAGAAAGTGAGAGGGGATAAGAGAAAAATGTGTTTGTTCAGAGGTATGGGATCATGCATTTCAGAAATATGGCATTGTGGGATTATTTTAGGCATTGCTAGAAAGAGGGTCTGTTAATGTCTACGTACAGTATGTGCTGCTCTTACCCGTGCTGCTCAGAGCAGCATACTGACTGGGGCTGAGACCCAGTGCTGTCCTACACTCCTCCACCAGTCTCTCCAGCTCTCCCTGGTTGTCTGCAGTCCTACGGACCTCCAGCATGGATGTGCTCAGTCCACTGTCCTTTTCCTTCCAGCTATGGTCAGAGGGGCTGACCGGGCCGGGTGAAAACAAGGGGCTATCCAGAGATGGAAGACTCTTGGTGGGGCTAATCATTGAGCTATTCCCCTGGGATACAGGACTCCTGGGAGTAGAGCAGGTGGGGCCTCCATTACGCCCCATCACAACCCGCCTTTCAGGCGCTGCTGCATCACTTCCTGTCTTGCCCTGCAGGGAGATAAGCCCAGGACCAATCACAGAGTAGCCTGGGCTAACAGGCAGGGAGGGTAGTAGTCTCTTCCCACTTAGGACTGGAGCTGGGGCCGGAGCTGTGGCTGGGACCGGCTGGCCTGGTGTAGAGGGTGTGATCTGAGTGAGAGCAGGCAGGGTGGAGGTCACTGGAGAAGTAGGGGGGGTGTGGAACACATCCAAGTTGGGCCCTGGAGAGAATAAGAGCAACAGCACAAGTGTGAGTAAGAGACACAGCCAGACAGACAGCCAACGAGAGGGTGAGAGATTGAGTGCAGTGGTCACTGGTTGGGCATGTATCGTGTGATGGCATGCAATGCTGCCTTGATGACTAATCCGGACCGTCAACCCCCCCACAATACTCAGGCCGTCATTCTCAGGATGAATGGGCCATTGCTTGTCAGGAGACAGACGTTCCTCTGCTCTGTGCTGCTGATCTATACCACCACTGACCCTAAATCCTCCTTTGTCCTTGGTTTAAACAGATATTCTCTAGGCTTAATTCATATCATTCCTGATAGAGTTCCACAATACAAGTTATGGAAAGTGATGCATCATAATCATGTCAATCTAACCCACAGCAAATTCAGTGACTGGCCGTAACTTCCCACTTCCACTGCTGACTTCTATTCACCCATTCCAAGCCATAATGTGTGTATGCGTCAGTCCGCCAGCATTAGGCTTCCCATGATTAATCCGTTGCCCTTGTGCTGAGCCGGGGAATTCTGCAGATTCATCACAGCTTGGGTTGCAAAGCCTGACAAATCGCAAGGGGACGCGAGGAGAATGACCACCGAGCAACACACACACACAGGAACCAAGCCAAGATTCCTACCCCCTGACCCACACACACTCTGGAGATTGGGGAACACAAATGCAGAGATGGATCCAGTCTCTCCTCACTCCCTCTTGTCTCATTCCTTCTCTCTATTAATGCCTCTCTCTGTCCATCCCCATTCGGTCTTTTCACCATTGACTAAAAGCTGAAATAGGTATGTGAGCATCCCTCTGGGTATGCCGTCTTTGTTCTCTGAAGGAAAAGTCAAAAGACTTCAGAGGCAGCTGTTCAGCACATCAGGAGGGTTGACAGGTTAAGTGAGGAGTGTGTGTGTGTAAGGGGGGCAGAGGGTACCTGTGGGTCCATGGCTGTCCTTGCTGGAGAAGTTACCCATGATGCAGTGGGAAAGTAGACAACACGCCAGTGGCCCTGGCCTTTCTTGGCTCTCTGGACAGAGCTGAGGCTGCAGAGGAGACCTGCACAACAGCAATCAGTGCGATTAATCATCTCTAATATGGCACTGCACTGTTATGTAATGTTCCACAAAGGAAATTATGCACCAATGAATAACACATCCCGCACACAGCAATTCGACACCCCTCGATATAGATTGGTGAGACACCAATCTATATTAAAAGTGATTAGAGAACTGCAATGGGAAAATATTACTTGTTTCACATGGAAAGCAGTCACTTGTATCTGACCCTCCTGCATATGCCCAGTAAGAGAGAGAGGACATGAGTGTATATCCAGACTAAACATTAGATAGACGTCTTAGTTCTGCACCATGTTCATTTGAATGTTGCACCACCTTCGGGGGAAAACAAAAAGTCTGCAACAAACCAAAGCACATTTTAGTGAGGGATAGAACAGATGACAATAGAATCCCACAACTCAATTTTTGTAGCTTTAGTAAAACAGTGCCCGTATCATGAATTTGGTCGTTTAATCTGTCAGTGAGATCTGTCCAAAGCGTGCCAATACGTGACTGGGGTGCTGGTGGTTCTCAACTTTAATTATTCTTATTTGTAGCTGACTAATGACGGAGATCATTCAAACCTCAGTGGCTTTGGGCGTTTGAATTGATTCCCATGTTAAATAGACACGAAGGCCCATTTCCATATCTAAATTGGATGATTAATAGCCAAATTAAGTTCAATGCATGTAGCCCTAGAGTTACAGAACCGCACCTTCCCCTACAATGAATTTACAGGCGCAACTCAGTCGTCCCATCAAAAATACTAAAACTCAACGTATATATTTACACAAGGGAGGAGAATAGAAAATATTTCGTTTTTCTACCAACACGAAACCCGTCTCAAAGAAATGTGAAAGTTAGCTGAGACACACGTCTTTCTATCCAAACAGCGACGCATTTATCAAGCTTTTTAATCAGAGAAAAAAATTAACTGTAGGCCTACACACCCTTTAAACTTTAAGGTATAATTATTTATTTGTATCCCTTTCTTTTCCTCCTCGTGCAAATATAATCAATCGTATCTCCTCCTCACCTACCTTCCCGCTGTAGCCTACCGCGCACTGGATCTGTCCTCTTTGTCAATGCGGGGAGTGCGTACCACGAAAGAGGATGAAGTAGCCAAACGCACCAACTCCGCTTGTTCAAGGTGAAGTAGACCTATACACTTGTTTCTCTCATGAGAACCCCCAATATGTAATGTCACAAGTATTTTATAACAGAACTTAATGCATCTTCATCGTTATCAACTTCACCTAACTTTCCTCCATTCTGCTCTGATACAGTAAACTCTCAATTCTGGCCATGGCCACTAGGAGCATAATTGCGATCTTCTATTTGCATGCAATAGTGATTTGGTCGTTCGCGAACGGATCTTTTTGGTGAACGCAGGGAAAATAATAGCATCGGTGAAAGAGACGTTAATTTGGCTCCCTGATTTGCATACTGCTGCTACTGCTTTTTGAGCTCAAAAACAACGTTTTTCTGCAGATAAATGACAAAATAATTATCGAAAGAAAGTGAATTCTCACTGCAGACAATGAAGAGTGGGAATAGAGAGCTGTCAATCTGGTCCACGTTGATGTTTTGTGCATAAAAAATGTTGTTCCTATTTTTTGCAGGCCATCTAATTTGGCCAGGTAAAATCGTATTTGAACAACCATTTCACGATCTGACATAATGGTAGCCTACCTTTTGGGCTTTACATTAAATGTTGTTGTTTTTTTAATCATGGTTCTAGGTAGATTTTTAAAGGGAAACTTCACTGCTAGACATAATGTAGGGTGTTTTTCCAGTTTCCCTGCATAATTATGATTGATGGAGGGTGTTTCAGACATAATTATGCACTACAGCTGTGTTTTAGAATGTTCGAGCCGGTAGAATTCAATCAATGACGTCATTGGTTGATTGACCCTGCTGTCAGATCTAAAACTGAATGGTCATGTTTTGTAGCAATTATTGTGTCTTTGTGTTTCGCAGATTGCACGATCACGCTAGCAGAGAGTAGATATGGTTGTCCTTGTTCAATAGAACCATAGAGTACCACGGCATGAGTCATAATACCCATAAAACCTAGCGGTTAAACAGGGAAATGGTTCCAATCGTTTTTTACACCATTCAGTTTTCCCAGGGGATTTTAGAAACATAAAAAACAAGGGCTGTGTTTCATGTAGACTTACATGTGACGTTTTGATAACCATATAAATCTTTCTTGGACAAGGTGACTTTTATCAGTATATATCGGCTCTATTTACTCTCATATTCAAATGCTAATTAACATCAGAGTAGATATCATGCTAAACTACAAATCCCTGCAAGCTCCTGCACATCATCTCTAGCTGAAACCTTTGCTAAACAGGTATTGTCAATTTAAAGACAGTTCACAGAATTGCCAATTAAAATAAATATAGCCAATTTATTCATTACTACATTTCGCTAACATTAGACAATTAATCCAGAGATTCTTACCTTTGCCTTGATTAGCATTTCATTTTTTTGCAGGTAAATTCAAGTTACTGGTTACTAGTTACTGGAGCTATGTTATCGTGCACTGTCTCGCCGAGATTGCTAAATAATTAGCTACAATGGCTGCTTCTGATGATTCCTCTTTCCAAGATGAGCTGGACAACAATTATTATGTTTTTAAATGTTATTTTACATGGAAACATACAGCCCTATTTATTTGAGCCGGAATACAGGGAAGAGGAGTTGAGATAGTGAGAGAAAGAAATTGCGAGACCAGCAGGCAGCGGGGGCAGCTTAGACAAGTTAGTCCAGGACTCAGGTGGGCAAATGACAAACTAGTAAGTTGTTTTGCTGTCGGTAGCTAGCTAGCAATATGACCTCTCTTTTTACAGGAGGCAGTTGTTCAATACAGTACAATTTGGTGATGAATGTGGCCATAACGGTGCTTGCTAATACCACTACAAGTCAAGTTTAGCAAGCTAGCTAACAAATGAATAGAATTGACTCCATACAGTTCAAAAATTCAATGAGCATTTCACCAAACAACATGTCTTATTTTTATGGTGCAGATAAAACAATCTGGTAATAGAAAAAAAGTACATGAGACTTGAAAGATAAAAAGTAACATACCTTATCAAGGCTATCAACTCCCCCTTTGTTCCTGTTGTAATCCAGGACAGCGTTGCGTTTCTTGTCCTCCCTGTGCAGAGTTGTCATCAGGAGCACATTCTTCTTTGGGCAGTAGGACACAAGAGTGTGTGTAATGGTGAAGGCAAATTCAGAGAGGAAAAACTATCCCTGTCCTTGGTAGTGAGTAAGGCAGGAGGCAACTCCGGCTTGTTCCTTCTGACCGTCCCCATCATGGTCATTTTTTTAGCAGCTCCTGACCAAGAGCATATGAGGTGAAGAAATTGTCACATGTTATGTTGTGCCCCTGGAGACCTGCAGTCATTTCCAGGACCACTCGCTTCCCCTACTTCCTTCCAGGAACACCGTCAGCAGGTTTCCCAGTGTAAACCTGCATGTTCCAGGCATAACTTGTCCTGGCATCACATACTGCCCATATCTTTACTCCATATTTACACGGTTTGCTTGGCATATACTGTTTGAATGGGCAGCGACCAGATGCTCATCCACTGTGATGTCTGGACTTGGGTTATAGATGAGTGGCAGGCGCTCCATCACTTGTGCCAAACCTCTCTGATCGCAGCCAGCTTGTCTTGTTGATGGTGGCCTGGTCTTGTATCACGGTTGTCAAAGCGACTCAATCATGACAACACGTGAAATGTCTGGAGTGACATAGTGGCACCCAAAATTGCCTGACACATTCTCTATCCCATAAACTGGTGGTAGATTTGTTTCTGGATCTGAACACACCAGCCAAAATCAAGAGACCCACGAATGCTTGGATGTCTGTCTGGTCTACCTCCTTCCAGTTGTCTGTGTCTACCTCCTTCCAGTTGTCTCCCCTCCAAGTTGGTCATGTTTATCACTATAGTTTCAATTGACTCTGTCAGGAACAGTTCAAAGCAGCGTATCTCGTTGGCCCTGGGGTCATCCTGATAATATTTTCAGCCAACAGCAGACCTCTCCTCTCAACCGGAATGTAACAACAACCTCAGCAGGCCCCTCTTCCTCATCACTGGATTGTTCCACATCGGTTGTCTCTTGGTCTGGATCATATTCTGTGTTGTCTTCAACTTCTGACACTTCCTCCTCTAATGCATCTTCACTGTCAGTTTCTCGGCCTCTCTCCTCCTCACCAGAGTCATGATCAAAGATTGATCAAGAGCCTCACATACAGTATATCGCTTGGTCATTGTGCTGCCACAGAATGAATTGTGAGCAAGGCCTCAAAAAAAGCTTTGTACCAGAGCTGCGAGAAAAGTTCTATATATTATTGAAACAATGCAGCGATTGTTTGTGAGAATGCCAAACAGGTGTGGTTGGGGAAAGGTTCCTGTGGGGGTTGCCATGCAAGCCAAGAAGGGAGTGAGGTGTGTGTGTGTGTGTGTGTGTGTGCGCTCAAACACACATGCATGTGGGGTTCTGGGAGAGGAAGTGTTTCCATCTGATGAATGGACATGTGCCTGAACTCAATTTTATACACTAATTGTAGTCTCACCCATTCATTTCTAATGACCAGTCATATTTAACCGGGAACACCACAGGTGTACAAAAGTAAAATAAAACATCCTGTAATGAAAATCATCATAATGTATTTTGTGTGTTCAGATGCCCTGTGTGGACAAAGTAATCTGACAATCAGATTAAATTAACTACATTTTCCAGAGAGAGAACTTGTAAAACGATCCAATTCGACCGGAACGCAACAGGAGGGTTAAATCTACTGGAAAAATCTAGACCTGAAAATTGTTGTCTAGCAATGATCAACAACCTATTTGACAGTGCTTGAATAAATTTGAAAAGAATAATGGGCAAATGTTGCACAATCCAGGTGTGGAAAGCTCTTAGAGACTTACCCAGAAAGACTCACATCTGGAATCACTGCCAAAGGTGCTTCTTCAAAGTATTAACTCTGGGGTGTGAATACTTATGTAAATGAGATATTTCAGTATTTCATTTTCAATAAATTGACAAACATGTCTAAAAGCATGTTTTCACTTTGTCATCATGGGGTATTGCGTACAGATGGGTGCTAAAAAAGTATTTAATCGTTTTTGAATTCAGGTTGTAACAAAATAAAAAATACTGTAGTTAGCTAACCTGTGTCTGTGGGATGTCTCATATTCAACACCGTGCTGCTGCAGTAGGAATACAGGCACAACGATTGTCCATGGATGTCTAATACCGTTTGGATACAAAGAAGTTGATGACTCTCAAGAAGAGATGTGAAAGGTCCCATAAGAACAATATGCCGTTGGATCAAAGGGACTTCGAACACCTCGCTGTACAACCCAAACACACCATATGCAAGTATTCCCTTTGTAGAACTGTAGTATTTATTATTAGTTAGTAGTATATTTCTATTTGGAAAGTATTCAGACCCCTTGACTTTTTCCACATTTTGTGAAGTTACAGCCTTATTCTAAAATTGTTGGAAGGTGAACCTTCACCCTAGTCTGAGGTCCTGAGCGCTCTGGTGCAGATTTTCATCAAGGATCTCTTTTTTTACCCCCTTTTTCTGCCCAATTTCATGGCGTCGGTCTTGCCTCATCGCTACAACTCCCGCTCGGGAGAGATGAAGGTCGAGAGCCATGCGTCCTCCGAAACACAACCCAACCAAGCCGCGCTGCTTCTTAACACAGTGCACATCCAACCCGGAAGCCAGCTGCACCAATGTGTCGGAGGAAACACTGTACACCTAGCGACCTGGTCAGCGTGCACTGTGCCCGACCCAGCACAGGAGTCGCTAGTGCGCGATGAGACAAGGATATCCCTACCGGCCAAACCCTCCCTAACCCTGATGACGCGAGGCCAATTGTGCGTCGCCCCCATGGACCTCTCGGTCGCGGCCGGCTGCGACAGAGCCTGGGCTCAAACCCAGAGTCTCTGGTGGCACAGCTAGCACTGCGATGCAGTGCCTTAGACCACTGCGCCACCCGGGAGGCCCCAATCAAGGATCTCTTTGTATTGTGCTCCGTTCATCTTTGCCTCGATCCTGACTAGTCTCCCAGTCCCTGCCACTGAAAAACATCCCTACAGCATGATGCTGCCACAACCATGCTTCACCGTAGGGATGGTTCCAGTTTTCCTACAGACGTAATGCTTGGCATTCAGGCCAAGAGTTCAATGTTCATTTCATCAGACTAGAGAATCTTGTTTATCATGGTCTGACAGTCTATAGGTGCTTTTTGGCAAACTCCAAGCGGGCTGTCACGTGCATTTTACTGAGGAGTGGCCTCCGTCTGGCCACTCTACCAGAAAGGCCTGATAGGTGAAGTGCTGTAGAGATGGTTGTTCTTCTGGAAGGTTCTCCCATCTCCACAGAGGAACTCTAGAGCTCAATTGGTGACCATCGGATTCTTGGTCACCTCCCTGACCAAGGACCTTCTCCCCCGATTGCTCAGTTTGGCTGGGCGTCCAGCTCTAGGAAGAGTCTTGGTGGTTCCAAACTTCTTCCATTTAAGAATGATGGGGGTCACTGTGTTCTTGGGGGCCTTCAATGATTCAGAAATGTTTCGGTACCCTTCCCCAGATCTGTGTCTCGACACAATCCTGTCTTGGAGCTCTACGGACAATTCCTTCGACCTCATGGCTTGGTTTTTGCTCTGACATGCAGTCAACTGTGGGACCTTATATAGACAGGTGTGTGCCTTTCCAAATCATGTCCAATAAATTGAATTTACCACAGTTGGACTCCAATGAAGTTGTAGAAACATCTCAAGGATGATCAATGGAAACAGAATGCACCTGAGCTCAATTTCATGTTTCATAGCAAAGTGTCTGAATACTTATGTAAATAAGGTATTTCTGTTTTTATTTTTAATCCATTAACAAAAATATGTAGAAACCTGTTTTAACTTTGTCATTATGTGGTATTGTGTGCAGATTGCTTAGGATTTGTATTTATTTAATCCATTTTAGACTAAGGCTGTAACGTAAGAAAATGTGGAAAAAGTCAAGGGGTCTGAACATTTTCCGAAGGCACTGTATTTCATATACTGCCATAACTCGGTCTCTAGAGCAAATAGACTTTGTCTTGAATATAAGCCATGTCTGCTTACTGGCTACATTGACAGACTAATCTATTGTTTTATTTAAACATGTTAACTTGCCAACAAATTAAAGTTTAAATGATACATCAACTCCCTTCATCCTTTGTTTTAGCATTTCATTAATATCACAATGAATTGATGCAGAAGGTGAAGTCGAGACTGATGCAGCTAGAATCGTTTATTCATGTCAGTACACTTCAAAAAAGATTATATAAAACACCATTATATACATACCCCTGTATGTACAACAGCTAGCGATATCTATACCACAATGCAGTTATGTGCATACTAGGCACTCTATACTATACTACAACATCAGTCTAACTAAATCGTATTGGTTGAATGTTCCAGGCAGGTTCCAGAATGTTCTTCAGCTGGTGAACCTCTTCTTGTGTTGGGTAATGGCACCTGGTTTAGCAGGCTTTGGCGCTGTGGCAATGTTCTTCACCACCCACTACTTAGACCTCTTGCAGAAGATTTGTATGCCTGTACAGTACTGCAAGTCTCCTGGAAAGACATGAAGACTGATCATGAGAATGTGTAACCATACAATAAACCATGTTCATCTGTAAACGAGGAAGGGTACAGTAGAACTGGTATGTGTTTTGTTACACTCAATAATGGGGCATTGAGATGGGCTGTTGGCAACGATATAAAACATTTGAGGAGGGCTTGACTTCTAGACAGTCTAGTCGTGTATTGTTGTGGGTGAGCACCTACACTTGTGCTGTTAAGTAGACAAGCACTGCCAACAGTAGAGTGGATAGGGTAGAAGAGTGTACTAACAGCCCCTCTCTTCCATGCCAAATAACTGACTGCAATGGTGTGAAAAATTGAGAAGCACTTACATTTATATATTTTTGTCTTGCACACAGTAGTTTATTCATGATTTTGTTTTCTCAAGAGGGTAGTGTGCTTTCATAAATCCATTTGGCTGTCCTGGCTTGTTTCAAAGTCAGATGATGTTGAGTTTGAGCTTATTCCCGGCTGAAAGCTTTCATCCAATGGGTCTACAGGCTCTGTACTACTGAAGCTAATGTCAAGGTCGTCGTTGTCAGCAACAGCAGGACTAGTCTGTTGAACACACAGTGATTAGCCTACATGTCACTACTTTGTCCCATCAATAAACACTCATACTATATTCACCCCCCCTACCCCCCTCATGTCAACAGATCATGCATACTAACCTTCACACACAATACCCACCCCAACAGACACCATTCAGTGACTCACACCATCCCCTCCTTACTGATCCCTCCTTTTCTCCAGTTTACACTTCAAGCCTTGCAGGAACAATCAGCTAAACCTCTATAATACAGAGAACTACAGTAGTAGTTGTAGCTGACTTGTGAACACATCAACCGTAACAACAAGACCATGTTTATGCCTTGCTCATCATGGAGTCATGGAAAGATTTTGTCGATTTTATTAAGATTTTTAGAAGGTGACTTCGCTGCAATAGTCTGGTGCATAGCTTGATGTTGATGCCTCTGCAGATGTTGATGGGATTGGACTCTAAATAAAACACAGTCATGTTAGCTAGCTAATGGTTAACTAATGTAATCTAACAAAGCTAACGTTAGCTTGCAAAGTTACAAATCTTTTTTGTTGTTGCACAAAACTACCCTCTATACCGATACCGGTTACCTTCAGATGAGTCTGATTGTCTGATCACTACTTTATTTGAAAAATTATTTCTTTCATCACATTCCCAGTGGGTTAGAAGTTTACATACACTCAATTAGTATTTGGTAGCATTGCCTTTAAATTCTTTAACTTGGGTCAAATGTTTCGGGTAGGCTTGTACAAGCTTCCCACAATAAGTTGGGTGAATTTTGGCCCATTCCTCCTGACAGAGCTTGTGTAACTGAGTCAGGTTTGTAGGCCTCCTGGCTCGCACACACTTTTTCAGTTCTGCCCACAAATTTTCTATAGGATTGAGGTCAGGGCTTTGTGACGGCCACTCCAATACCTTGACTTTGTTGTCCTTGAGCCATTTTGCCACAACTTTGGAAGTATGCTTGGGGTCATTGTCCATTTGGAAGACCCATTTGCGACCAAGCTTTAACTTCCTGACTGATGTCTTGAGATGTTGCTTCTATATATACAAATAATTTTCCTCCCTCATGAAGCCATCTATTTTGTGAAGTGCACCAGTCCCTCCTGCAGCAAAGCACCCCCACAACATGATGCTGCCACCCTGTGCTTCACGGTTGGGATGGTGTTCTTCGGCTTGCAAGCCTTCCCATTTATTCTCCAAACATAACGATGGCCATTATGGTCAAACAGATCTATTTTTGTTTCATCAGACCAGTATGTTTTGTTCGATAAAGTTCATATTTATATCCAAGAATCTCAGTTTACATTGGCGCGTTACCTTCAGTAGTTCCAAACCATCCAGGGATTTTGCAGAGAGCCACATCAATTTACAGAAATACTCATGATGAACATAGCTAAAAGATATGTGTTATGCATGGAATTTTAGATCCACTTCTCCTTAAATATATTTGGCTAAGGTGTATGTACATTTCCGACTTCAACTGTATATAATAAACAGAGTAGCAGCAGTGTATATAATGATTCAAATCAAATCAAATCAAATTTTATTTGTCACATACACATGGTTAGCAGATGTTAATGCGAGTGTAGCGAAATGCTTGTGCTTCTAGTTCCGACAATGCAGTAATAACGAACAAGTAATCTAACTAACAATTCCAAAAAATTGATTGTATGTGAGTGGGTGTGTGTAAAGTCAGTATAAATGATGGAGTGAGTGTTTGTATTTGTGTTGGAGTATCAGTGTGCATTGTGTGTAGGGCCCTATGAGTGTGCTTAGAGACAGTACCAAAATAAGAATAAATTACAACGGTTAACTCAGCCTGTGCAGCCATTTTGTTAGCTAATTTAGTTAGCTATTTAGCATTCTTATGGCGTGGGGACAGGCACTGTTCAGGAGCCTGTTGGTGTCAGAGAGAACAGTCCTTGGCTTGGGTGGTTGGAGTCTTTAACAATTTTCCGGGCCTTCCTTTCACATCGCCTGATATAGAGCTCTTGGATGGCAGGCAGCTCGGCCCCAGTGATGTACTGAGCTGTCCTCACTACCGTCTATAATGCCATGCGACCGAGGGCGGTGCTATTGCCACACCAAGCAATGATGCAACCAGCCAAGATGCTCTCAATGGGACAGCTGTAGAACTTTTTGAGGGCCTGTGCCAAACCTTCTCAACCTCCTAAGGGGGAAGAGACTGTTGTGCCTTCTTCACGACTGTACGCATGTGTGTGGACCATTTTTAATTTCTTTGTGATTTGGACACCAAGGAACTTGAAGGTCTCGACCCACTCCACTGCAGCCCATTCGATGTGGATGGGGGCTTGCTCGCCACCCCATTTCCTGTTGTCCACGATCAGCTCCTTGGTCTTACTGATGTTGAGGCGAGAGGTTGTTGTTCCGGCCCTACACTGCCAAGTCACTGTCCTCCTCCCTGTAGGCTGTCTCATCGTCACCGGTGATCAAGCCTACCACCGTCATGTCCGCAGAAAACTTGATGATGGTGTTGGAGTCGCGCATGGCCATGCAGTCGTAGCTGAACAGGGAGTACAGGAGGGGACTAAGCACACAACCCTGTGGGTCCCCGTGATGAGGGTCAGCGTTGTGGAGGTGATGTTGCCTACCCTCACCACCTGGGGTCGGCCCATCAGGAAGTCCAGG
The DNA here is from genome assembly GCF_018296145.1 of Oncorhynchus tshawytscha. Taxonomy (NCBI): domain Eukaryota; kingdom Metazoa; phylum Chordata; class Actinopteri; order Salmoniformes; family Salmonidae; genus Oncorhynchus; species Oncorhynchus tshawytscha. Next base: position 35,160,308 of record NC_056436.1, on the reverse strand, counting down.
ATCCAGTTGCAGAGGGAGGTGTTCAGTCCCAGGGTCCTAAGCTTGGACGGCCTACAGAGCGGCCGTCCAGCGCTCTAACATTCATGGGAGTGGAGAGGGGCTGAGTGGGAACGTTCAGCTCAGAATCCAGGGTAGCGTCCAAAAAGCTCTCATCAGCCAAAGAGTTAATGAGGACCTGGAGAGATTTGGACTGGTTTCCCCACAGCAGAATGGCATGAAAAGGGGTGCTTGCAAAGGAAGCAGGAATGTTCTCCATATGGCCCACTCGAGTACTCGCTTCTACCAGTGAGCCTGGTCTTTTTAGGCTCACTGAGAAGGTGGAGTGGCCGATGAGACGGCACTGCTAGAAGCTGGGTTACTGAGGGGCTGTGGGGTTACCAAAGTGGTAGGCTGCCTCCCAGACAACCCGCGGAATTACTCCAGCAAAATGTCCAATGCCTGGTCATGGCGTTCAGCCAACATTTGGACCCCCTCCATAAGGCCACAAAGCAGTTCCTCGTGCCTCCCGATGGTGGCTCCTTGGGAGGAGATGGCGTCGCACAGCTGGCCCGGGTCTGCTGGGTCAGTCATGGCCAGTTCGTACGAACACGTTTTGAAAGGAAGACCCAGATGCAGACAATGTCGAAGTAACAACATTTTATTGATTCGAACATGGGCAGTCAAAGGTACAGAACAGCAGACAGGCTCAGGGTCAGGGCAGACAGAAAGTTCAAAACCAGGAAAACTAGAAAACATGCACTATAAACTGGACAGGAGAAAGGGGCAAACGCTGGTAGGTATGAATGAACAAAACGAATTGGCAACAGACAGAGAACACAGGTATAAATGCACAGGGGATAATGGGGAAGATTGGCGACGCCTGGAGGGAGGTGGAGACGATCACAAAGACAGGTGAAACATCAGGGTGTGACATCCTTACTAATTAGTGACCTTAATTAATTAATCAAGTAGAAGGGTGGAGCGAAATCCGCAGACACTCGGCCCTCCGTGGAATGAGTTTGACACATGGTTTACAGTGTTTGTTTACATTTACTTTGTTTATAAAATTTCGAGTAAAAGAAGCTTATATTTTGAGTTCTGATGATCGATGAAAGTTGAAATAAGCTCGTGAGGCATTTATAAGTTATTTTCTTCAAGAATCAATGGGGATATATCATTCATTTATAAGTCCAAAAATGGATGCAGCAACTGCAGATTGCCCCTTTAAACCAACTTCAAAATGGCGGTCTTTGTGAGTCAAGATGTGGGTTTTTCATGACCGAAGGCACATGTACAATATGGAATTACATGCACGCAAACCATGCATAGAGCTGGCTGCCCAGCCAAACTGAGCAATCGGGGGAGAAGGGCCTTGGTCAGGGAGCTGACAGAGCTCAAGAGTTCCTTTCTGGAGATGGGAGAACCTTCCAGAAGGACTACAATCTCTGCAGCACTCCACCAATCAGGCCTTTATGTTACAATGACCAGACAGAAGCCACTCCTTAGTAAAAGGCACATGACAGCCTGCTTGGAGTTGGCCAAAAGGCACCTAAAGACTCTCAGACCATGAGAAAGATTCTCTGGTCTGATGAAACCAAGATTAAACTCTTTGGCCTGAATGTCAAGCATCACGTCTGGAGTATGCCTGGTAACACCTCTACGCTGAAGCATGGTGGTGGCAGCATGCTGTGGGAATGTTTTTCAGTGGCAGGGACTGGGAAACTAGTCAGGATCGAGGGAAAGATGAACGTAGCAAAGTACAGAGAGATCCTTGATGAAAACCTGCTCCAGATTGATCAGGACCTCAGATTGGGGCAAAGGTTCACCTTCTAACAGAACAATGACCTTAAAACATCTTAGGGCTAGGGGGTAGTGTTCAGAAGTTTGGATAAATGATGTGCCCAAAGTAAACTGCCTGTTACTCAGGCCCAGAAGCTAATATATGCATATAACTGGTAGCATTGGATAGAAAACACTCCGAAGTTTAGAAAACTGTTAAAATAATGTCTGTGTGTATAACATAACTGATATGGCAACCCAAGGAAATTCCATCCAGGTCACAGTCCATTTCAATGCTTGTATATGGGATATACAAATAAATAGCTCCCAGATTGCAGTTCCTATGCCTTCCACTAGATGTCAACAGTCTTTAGAAAGGGTTTCAGGCTTGTTTTTGAAAAATGAGCAAGTATTTGTAGTCTTTCAAGGTGTCCCTCGTTAGGACTCTAGTCTTGTGGTGCACGTGAAAGAGTGCGCACACTTCGTTATTTATCTCCGGTATTGAACATACTACATTCCGTCTTATATTGTATTTACATATTAGGGTACCTGAGGATTGATTAGAAACGTTGTTTGACTTGTTTGGATGAAGTTTACGGGTAACTTTTGGGATTCCTTTGTCTGCATGTTGAAATAGTGAAACAGGTGGAATACTGAATCAAACGTGCCAAATTAAACAGACTTTTTTGGGATATAAAGAAGGACTTTATGGGATTGGGACCCTTGGGATTGCAAACAGAGGAAGATCTTCAAAGGTAAGGGATTTATTTTATCGCTATTTCTGATTTTTGTGACGCCTCTGCTGGTTTGGAAAATGTTAATGCTGGTGTATGCGGGGCGCTGTCCTCAGAAAATCACAAGGCATGCTTTCACCGTGAAGCCTTTTTAAAAATCTGACAATGCGGTTGGATTAACAAGAAGTTAAGCTTTTAAATGATACAAGACACTTGTATGTTCATGAATGTTTAATATTACAATTTTGTCATTTGAATTTGGCGTGCTCCAGCTTCACAGGATGTTGTCGATTTTGATGCCGGTAACGGGATCCGTGCGCTAAGAGGTTTAAGCACACAGCCAAGACAATGCAGGAGTGGCTTCGGGACAAGTCTATGAATGTCCTTGATTAGCCCAGTCAAAGCCTGGACTTGAACCCTGCAGAGCTTGAGAGGATCTGCAGAGAAGAATGGGAGAAACTTTCCAATACAGGTGTGCCAAGCTTGTAGCGTTATACCCAAGAATACTCAAGGCTGTAATTGCTGCCAAAGGTGATTCAACAAAGTACTGAGGAAAGGGTAAATACTTATTTGGATGTGATATCAGTTTTATTTTTATACATTTGCTGAAAATGTCTAAAAATTAGTTTTTGCTTTGTCATTCTGGAGTATTGTGTGTGGATTGATGAGGAAAAAGAATAAGGCTGTAACATCACAAAATGTGGAAAAAGTCAAGGGGTCTGAATACTTTCCAAATGTATTGTATAACGTCCTTGGACGTTAAAGGAGTAGGCTTGCTTGCCTACGTTCCTTAATAGTACATTCCTGAAAGACATGAAAGAATGATTGATGTGTGTAGGTGCTGTGTAGGTGTCTCAGTGCTTCATAGCCCCGTGACAATGCCTTACATCTTAGGGACACATCAAGATTTCTCTTTGCTTATTTTTCAGCACAATAAACTGATTTATTGATTTTTATAATGAACAACCAAATATCGCTATATATCTTTATGAAGAACATGAATGAAAACAACCCAGCTCTATGAATACACTCCTTGGTTGAAGAACTCACGCTTTATCATAGAGATCCTATTAAATTACTAGAGGGGCTATGTCATAAACCCTCAAAGTTCCTTAATTCCATAATGGGAGAAAAAAATTGCAGCCATATTGGTCAGGGAGAAATCCAAAATCGATCTAATTGAATGCAGAGCAAATAAATTGCCCGCGCTTGAAGACGTCTACAGTATATGGGTCTGCTAATACAGGACTAGTAAAGGCCCAGTGCACTACTTTTGTGAAAATTGTATTTGAGTGTTTACCAGCATTTGTAACTTAAGTCTGATAATTATCTGTACAAAGCAGTTAGTCTGATAATACAAAACAGTTAATCTGATAACATTTGTGGAATATAAAAATACTATATATGTTTTCCAGTTTCTTGAAATACTTTGCAAATGTAACTTATTTCTATGTGAAAACTGAAATGGTCTATTCATTCCTTTTCCATTTTAGTAGATGCTCTTGTCATTTTTTTTAGTATCTGTGGGAATCAAAACCACAACCCTAGCATTGCCATACCAACTGAGCCACATCATCACAAACCACTTGATGTCTCAATGTACTCAATTACTGCATTGGTCATTGTTTTTCTTCACAGTGATGGAAAGTCTACAGGTACAAACCACAGCCTATGTACAATACAGTAATGTATATTTACATTACGTGGTTTGTACGGATGGTAAATTAATACTTCACAAAAGTGGTTGATTTCAGTCTTATTTGATAAAACAATATATTTCATTTGATGGGGATGTTTTGTGTCTTTGCCCATAACTTTGCACCTTTTGGTGTAAATGTTTGAGGACAGGGTTTTGTTCTTTGTGGATCCCATTAGAATGGTGATCACAGAGAAAGGGGCAGGGTTTTGTTCTTTCTGGATCCCATTAGAATGGTGATCACAGAGAAAGGGACAGGGTTTTGTTCTTTCTGGATCCCATTAGAATGGTGATCACAGAGAAAGGGGCAGGGTTTTGTTCTTTCTGGATCCCATTAGAATGGTGATCACAGAGAAAGGGGCAGGGTTTTGTTCTTTCTGGATCCCTTTAGAATGGTGATCACAGAGAAAGGGGCAGGGTTTTTCTTTCTGTTTAGAATGGTGATCTTTTGTCTGGATCCCATTAGAATGGTGATCACAGAGAAAGGGGCAGGGTTTTGTTCTTTCTGGATCACTTTGTTCTTTCTGAATGGTGATCACAGAGAAAATGGGGCAGGGTTTTGTTCTTTCTGGATCCCATTAGAATGGTGATCACAGAGAAAGGGACAGGGTTTTGTTCTTTCTGGATTCCATTAGAATGGTGATCACAGAGAAAGGGACAGGGTTTTGTTCTTTCTGGATTCCATTGATCAAGAAAAGGGACAGGGTTTTGTTCTTTCTGGATTCCAGAATGGTGATCAAAGAGAGAAGGGACAGGGTTTTGTTCTTTCTGGATCCCTTTAGAAGGGACAGGGTTTTGTTCTTTCTGGATCCCATTAGAATGGTGATCACGGAGAAAGGGACAGGGTTTTGTTCTTTCTGGATCCCATTAGAATGGTGATCACAGAGAAAGGGACAGGGCAACAACTCTTACAATTCCAACTATTGAATCCTGCAAGATCCTGTTCTTAATTATACAAATATTTTTTTTTTGCCAAAGCACATTTTTGCCCACGCTATAGGCGTTTCTATTGGTCTGCTAATACTAGTAAAGGCCCAGTGCACTACTGTTGTGAAAAAATATTTGTTTAAAAAAATAATAACAACATTTCGTTTTTTATTCCGATTTTCAGGGGTTGCTGCACCCCATACTTCCCGCAGCTATGGGGTTGACTGCATCGTTTGAATGGAATGTTAGTAGATTGGCAGTTAATTAGGAAAATGAATAGGATCATTCCTATCAAACAGTCTGCAGATGAATTCTTCACATTCATTATTTTAACACTATCTTATCACAGCACTAGCAAACCATAGATGACCAACATGGCTGACCTTTGTACCAGCAACAGACAGCCTGGTCTCATAGACTAGATATAACATAGTAAATGTAAATCCGGCACACTCAAATTAGTACGATATGTTACGTTTTAATTTATTATTTTAAGGTTATTTTAAGATGTATTACATTACTTTTAAGAGTGATTATTTTATTGTGACTCTGGGCGCGAACCCAGAGTCTCTGGTGGCACAGCTGGCGCTGCAGTACAGCACCCTTAACCACTGCGCCACCCGGGAGGCCCGTGCTCTGGTCTTTAGAATGCACATGTTCACAAATGTTCACAAATTCACAAGAAAAGACAAGCAAAAGTTATATCATCACTGATTTAGTGTTGCATTACTGTTTATAGCAATATATGTTCATCTGAATGGGGATAATGTTTGAGTACAACTTTGCAAGGCTAGCCCAACTACCATTAGCTTTGTTGTGGGAGAGGGTCTCTATCAGGTGCAGACATTGAGTTTTTATTTTCTCATGGGTTTTCTGCGCTGTCTTTTATCAGGCAAATGTACTTGTGTGTAGTCCAGACGGCAGCATTAACTTTTGTATTTGTATCCATTCCATGCAGGTATGTTGTGAAATGTGACGATTTTGTATTTCATGTTTAATGTGCCGTTCATTAGCTGCCGTTCATTCTGTTACTTGCCCGGGCATGTCAAAAATGGCGTTGTTGCTTCATTAGTATGCCTCAGGTATAATGGTACAATAGTACACTCTCTTCGAAATATTTAGCACTTATTAACAAATTATTGGTGTACAACATTTATATAATCTAATTGGTCTTTTGAAAATATGAACATATACATTTTGTACAATGTATTTTTGTTGTTGATGCTTTTACTACTGAGTTCAGAGCGTGATGAGGAGAGGCAAATATAGTTGTATGGGAGTCCAGACTGCAGCATTAACTTTTGCCTTGTATTGTATCCATTCCATGCAGTCATTAAAAGAGAGACAACCGGCAGAATTGTGTCTAGAGCCTTATCTTCCTCCTACACCTTACCAGAACCCAACGTAGAAAGGTCACAGTTACTTAAGGCAAAAACCAAAGTAGGGTGGTTGGCCAATCGTATATGTTACGAATATTCAGGGAGTCAGGAAGCAGGTGCAGAAAGAGAGTTTATTAATGATGATGCAAGGCAGATGGACATAACAGGGATAGCGTACTGAACACGTTGAAATCTCATTATGGACAGCTTTCGCATTTGATCTAATTAGCAACTTTTCAACTACTTACTAGTTTTTAGCTACATGTACTTTGCAACTACTTAGCATGTTAGCTAATCTTTCCCCTAACCCCTTTTAGATAACCCTTCCCATAACCTTGACCCTTCAACCTAACTCCAAAATGTACATATTGTGCAAATTTGTAACATATAATACGAATTGTAATTTGTAACATATATCTTACGAAATGAGGTGATGGACATCCACAAATTAAAACATACGAAACGTAACATAATCTACTAAATTGACTATCTGGGATTTGCGTACAGAAAAATACTAAATGCTAAGAGACCAGGCTGCATAAGACGGTTCATGTCCATTCTAGTATTCTAATTCCTAATTGCGCTTTATACACTCACACAAAGGGCACTTTTCCTCGCTAAATAGAATGAATGACGCAATATCTGACTGGTAAAACAGAGTTGAATCCATTTGGAATTTACTACAGTGTAAAAGCACATGACTCTGTTACACCCTGTGGGTTCATTAAGAGAAGTGTTGGTGTCTAGTTGGATGATGATAGTGAGTCGGATGGGGGATACATCAGCAATATGTGCTCTATGAACCACAGCTAACAGAGCTGATCTAGAGCTAATGCCTCTGGATGGTGTTTCATGCTTCAAGTCATTATTATACAGCCAAAGAGCCGGAAGCCTCAACAGGAAACAAGTCTGGAATTGGGAATAGAAAGACCAATATCAATCGTTCTAACTATGCCTGTTGGGGTTCTGGGTACAGTATATGCTATTCTACACACCGTGTCAATTACCATTATTATGTCTAAGTGATCAGACAAAACAATATAATACATTGGTCAATCATTTTGAAAAACGTTTTATTGACTTTCTACTGTACAGGTAGATATAACAGGGGTAGTGAAGGTCAACAATAGTCAACAGTAATAACTTAAAATAGTAGTGACACATTTGTAGAAACAAGATAAATTAAAGAAGGAAAAAGTGCCCAAAGTGCAAAATTGCCAAATTTCTTTGTCCCAGAAATACCTTACAAGGTATAGGTATAGAATACATCATGTTCTATTTAGAGGGCAATAGGGGGTGACCTAACAGGAGGCATTAGAGTTTTGTGCTGTTTCGACATGTCATGTTTCTGTGTAAGATCATTAGCCAGTCCATTGACAAGTTGTTTATGAGTGTCGGTCTCAGCCGAGTTGTGGGGACTGCCGGTCGCTCTCTGACGCCAGCTTGGCCAATTAGAACATCTGCTGAGTGGATTAGGGCCATTTGTAGTGACCTACAATGCAGTGGCAGGGCTAGCACAGCTAATCTGGTCCTGCTAAAAACGTATATCTTGGCAGACTCCGGAAACTGGCTCGGCTGCTGTGGAAAAAGATTATGCGATCAGATTCTGCTGACCTCTACTGTACCTGCTCTCCTTAAAAATCACTCCTCTTTGTTTAAGGTCAAGAGTATTGATTTGACGTTTAGTGGTTTTACAATAGCTGGTGATTTTGAATGTATCATCTCCCAACATAGACTGGATAAAGAGCTCCCATAATATGACCGCTTTGGTACCCAGCCTCTGTTCACAGCAGGAACCAGTCTCCTGTCCTCATTGGTCATCATCCCTAATACCAGATTAGAGCGATGTGCCAACTCCACCTGGTTAAATCCTACAGGAGGAAATTGGCTTAGTGATTAGGAGCTTCGTCATCCTGCTCTCTCTCTCTCTCTGTCTGTCTCTGCCAGCATCATTTTAACCATTAGACCATATGAACGTGACTATACGAACATACCCAAACCAAAAACCGTGGATTACAGGCAATATCCTCACTGGGCTAAAGACTAGAGCTACTGCTGACAAGGAACAGACAAGGACACAGACATGGACACACGGCCTCCGACAAGACATCAAACGTACAAAAGGACAATATAGGAGGAAGGTAGAATCCTATTACACCGGCTCCGACGCTCGTCGTATGCCGCAAGGGCTTGTAGACGATAACGGATTACAAAGGAAAACCCAGCCGCTTCGAGGACTGTGTGATCTCGCTCTCTGAGGCCGATGTGAGGAAAAACGTTTAAACAGGTTAAAAATCACAATCCCAACCAGTTTCAAGCTGACCACCCAGTCCTTTTACCAAGAGCTCCTAGGTAAACTGCCTAAATGACTATTGCCCTGTAGCACTCACATCTGTAATCATGAAGTGCTTTGAAAGGCTGGTCATGACACACATCAACACCATCATCCCAGACACCCTGGGCCCACTCCAATTTGCATACCGCCCCAGCAGATCTACAGATGATGCCATCTCAATTGCACTTCACAATGCCTTCTCACACCTGGACAAGAGCGGAAATAATTATGTGAAAATGCTGTTCATAGACTACAGTGTTCAGTACTATAGTCCCCTCCAAGCTCATTATCAAGCTAGGGACCCTGGAACTGAACCTCTCCATCGGCAACTGGATCCTGGACTTCCCAATGGGCCGGGCCCAGGTGGTGAGGCATAGTCCCTTCCTGTACTCCCCACAACTGTGTGGCCACGCATGACTCCAACACCATCAAGTTTGCTAACGACACAACGGTGGTAGGACTGATCACCGATGGCGATGAGACAGCCTATAGGGAGGAGGTCAGAGACATAGCAGTGTGGTGCCAGGACAACAACATCTCCCTCAACGTCAGTAAGACCAAGGAGCTGATTGTGGACTATAGGAGAAAGAGGGGAGAGCACGCCCCCATCCACATCAACAGGGCTGTAGTGGAGCGGGTCGCGAGTTTCAAGTTTCTTGGTCCACATCACTAAGGACATAACATGGTCCACACACACCCACACAGTCGCGAAGAGGGCATTCCCACTCCGGAAGAGGAACAACAACAATCAGGACTGGCCTATTTACCGCTTGGTATGGCAAATGCACCGCCTTCCACCGCAAAGCGCTACAGAGGGTGATGAGAACAGCTCAGTACAACTGCTCAGCATCCAACCACAAGGCCCAAAAGAGGGTAGTGTGTACAGCCCCATACATTACTGGGGCCGAGCTCCCTGCCATCCAGGACCTCTATATCAAGCAGTGTCAGAGGAAGGTCTGAAAAATTGCCAAAGACTCCAGCCACTCAAGCCATAAACTGTTCACTCTGCTACCATCGGAAAACGGTACCGGAGCATCGGCTCAGACCAACAGGCTCCGAGACGGCTTCTACCCCAAAGCAATAAGACTGCTAAATAGTCAATTCATGGTCCCCAAACTTTCTGCACTGCATCTCTTGCACTGACCCTACGCACACCTAGACTATAGAAACCAGATACACATTGACTCACAACCACTACATTGACATTCCCACAGAAAACACACACACATTCACATACACTACATACACACACACACACACACACACACACACACACACACACACACACACACACACACACACACACACACACATTACACACCCACGAACACACACACACTTTAAACTCGTAATTTGCTGCTGCTACTCTTATTTATTTTGCTCTTATTATCTATTCTGTTGCCTGGTTACTTTACCCTGCCTTCATGTACATATCTACCTCAAATACCTCATGCCTCTGCACACTGATCTGGTACTGGTACTTCCTGAATATACCGTAGTTCCATTCTTGTGTATTTTATTTCATTCTTCTTCTGTTACTATTTTATCATTATTTTTCTTTTGTATTATTATTTTTTAGACTCTGCATCGTTGGGAAGGGGTCATAAAGCAAGCCTTTCACGGTAAAGTCTACACCATTTGTATTCGGCGCATGTGACAAATAACATGTGATTCGATTTGAAAATAGGAACAGTAATCTAATGAACAGTATTAATAAAGTGGCATTATTTACATGGCATTGCAGTCTGGATGTTGTCCTCAAGTGAGAAATCATATTGCGAGTATGGTCCATCCTATACAACTGGAAGAATCACTAGCTTGCTTCAGTGACTGTCTCTGAAAAATTGCCCAAAACACCCTTGGACATCCCTCATCACAGTGTACAATGTACCTCATTACATACAGTATCAATATGTAAGAGAATTGACACCCTCAGAGAGGACGACTGTAGTGCTATCGTTTGACAATGCAGTGAAATAATAACCGGTCTTTCACTCTGGTCCAGACCGGACCTGACAGTGCATGCCAAGCTATAGTGACGGATGGCACCTCCTGTTTCTTATTCATTGAAATCAATGAAAGTAGTTGGACGTGGATGAGCTTCCCCAGCCCTTATGGTTGGCAATCTGCCCGAGGGAGCGGGGGTTGCCAACCATCTGTGTACCAGGGGGCTGAGCCAAACATGGTGACAATTTACCAGCCTTCACAGGCACACAATATGTAGCTATTCAGATGGACGGCCACAGCTAAATCTTCCAAGCTACTATAGCAACAGGTTGAACTACTCATCGAATCAGTAATCTCAAATTCATAACCTGGTATAGCAGCTCATATACTGTATGCCAATGAAGAATTTTACACAGGTGAGGCTAGTAATCATTGGTTATCAGATTATTGATCACTAGGTTAGGGTTCAACTTCTGTTAACACTAAAGTGCTAAAGCTCCACCATACCTGGGTAGAAAGATACTACATACTGAGGGATTCATATTGATTGATTGTTGTTTTTAAGGCACTTTCTGCCCAGCAAATGACGGAGGCGGGATGTTCTGACAGACAGTGTGGCGTTGAGACAGGTCCATGAAGGATGGGGCTCTCCCCTTCCCCGGGGTGCTCCCGACGTCCATCCAGGTCAGCACGCGAGCGGAGGGCCGGTGGTACAGTGCCAACTGCCTGGAGCTGTAGCCACACACCCCAATCCCCAAGGCCCCCAGGAACATGGCCAGACGGGGCATGGCCAGGTCCCCAGCCCTCTGGGTCTCACTTGCCACAGCCTGGGTCTGAGTGGGAGACAAAGCAACATGATGTGGTTACAGGGGAAAGCTTTCTTATTCATTAACAATTGACTTGGGAGATGGCATGGCATTGGCATCTATAGGATAACCAGAACAGATTTTCAATACTGGCTCAATGCCAGTCCACTGAGACCAAGACCAATGTACTGAATGTACTGTGCATTGTGGCCATATAAGCCAGCTAAATGAAAATAACATATATATAATGCAATTATTTTCTATACTGATAGATGGGGGAGATGTTGTGGGCTGCAGTCGCTTCAACAGAACAAACATAATATAACCTCCCAGTCTCTTGCGACAGAAGTCTCAACTTTCCTCTGCGCCAATCGAGTCAGCCACAATTATGCCCCCATCACCCCCACCCAAGAAATTAAAAACCCACTTTCTCCCATTTTGCCAAATTAACTCTGACAAAGGCTCTCTTGTGATACGGGCACATTTCCACGCAGGCCCCTAGACAACAATAAAGAGAAGAAGAAATAACAGGAACCTGAGCTCTGAGTCCCAGCCCCATTCCTGATGCTCTCTCACGGAGTTATTTGTAATCAGAATTCAACCAAACATGTCATGGATTTGTCCTCACTAGCTTGCGGTAAACAGCAGTAAATACGTCAAATAAAGCTTTGTGAGCTAAAACAAAAGACTTCCTCAAGTCTATAGCTGATAAGTAAAACAGAGAATATAGTTTTTTTGATGGAAGTAGAAACATAAACTGCACTGTGGTCTATTACACATTGCAAATTCACTGTGTTTTTTCCTCTGTCATTGCCTGCAGTCACTCTCAAATTTGAATGATTGCAAAGCCGCTGAACTTTCGAAGAAGGATCTAAACATAAAACTATTTGAGACAAACTGCCCTATATAAGATGGATTAGCAATGGATTAGTAATATATGATAACGTTAGGCTCAGTAAAGCAATCTATGGATAAGATGTAAACCTAGAGGCAGAGCCGAACCTGTCCACCCATCCACAACAACTACAGGCAATACAGCATACGTCAATACACCATCTCAAGTTCAATCCATTTCTCTACATCCCATGTACTCCCTAGAGACTCCTAAAGCCTCAGAATTCCAAGGACCAAGTCATCTATACTACAACATCAGCAGATATTGCCAGGCATTATGTTTGAAAGGTCCTCAATCAAAACAAGCCAGGAAAAGTCATGCCAAAAAAAGCAGAGCGCACTGCCTCATGCTATCCAGTGTCGAGGGCAGTTTCCACTGCCTCATGCTATCCAGTGTCGAGGGCAGTTTCCACTGCCTCATGCTATCCAGTGTCGAGGGCAGTTTCCACTGCCTCATGCTATCCAGTGTCGAGGGCAGTTTCCACTGCCTCATGCTATCCAGTGTTCGAGGGCAGTTTCCACTGCCTCATGCTATCCAGTGTCGAGGGCAGTTTCCACTGCCTCATGCTATCCAGTGTCGAGGGCAGTTTCCACTGCCTCATGCTATCCAGTGTCGAGGGCAGTTTCCACTGCCTCATGCTATCCAGTGTCGAGGGCAGTTTCCACTGCCTCATGCTATCCAGTGTCGAGGGCAGTTTCCACTGCCTCATGCTATCCAGTGTTCGAGGGCAGTTTCCACTGACTCAACCAAAGAGATCATCTGGACCTGAGCTACTTGATGTAGCAGACAGGTTACAGGTAAAAAAATAAAAATAATCTAAGAAATGCATATAAAATAAAAAGATAACCCCAACCCATTCCCCCCACAGTCCCCATCCACCTGCCCGCCCGCATCCTCCCTCCCCACCCGGAAACATGCCTCCCACCCCACCTAGCCTCATTGTTTTTCGCAGCAGTGGTGCATGCCAGCATTCACTTTCTCTGATTGATATAGAGATTCAAGAGGCTATCGTTAAGTAACATGATAGTTGCAAAGCATTGAATATTTAAATTCATGCACTTCTAAATTAATTGTGTAACTTTGCCCCAGTAGCATTTAACTGCAGGGCACCCTCACATCATATGAAATAATGTGACTAACTGAATTAGGGGACACAGTGAACAGTTGGGAGTGGGGGCCAATTTCATCCTAAAAAGTTTCATTGGCGTTAAATACAGTCTGTGAACAAAATTAAAATGTATAAATTGATGGTTCGGATTACGGGATGTCAAGGTCATATTTTTCCATATTCTGTTCCAGTTAAAGGGTTGTCAACCATACTTTTTTAATGGCTAGCTCAGAATATTAGCTTTCCAAAAGTAGTTTATATATTATAGAGATCAGCCCTTTCAGGAGCCCAGATCATTTATTTATAAATGCCATCATTTGATGGTTCGGTAGCAGACAGTTTTAACAACAATGCTACAACAAAACACGCTGTCCTTTTGTATCATTTTATAAGATTTATCTAAAAAAGTACATTTCACTGGCCACTCACCTGTAGATATCGTATGTACCCAGGAGTTAATCTTGGGAGTCTAAAAAACATCTTGCTGCTGGTCTCCAGGGTTTCAACTGGTTGCTTAGAGACTGATAGTGAAAATACAGCTCTGCTGGGCAACTCCTCTCAAACGGTTTCCTCTCGGTCTTCCTAGACTCCCTCTCTTTCTCTCCGATGGGGAACCCTCTGTAAGAGAGAGGACTGGATTTGGATGTGTGGACCTGCTGTTGTCTACCTGGTGTGGGTCAGTGTCTGAAGCTTTTATGTAGCCTCTTTATATAACCACTCAAACACAGTACAGTATAAGACACAGGTGGTGCATCTGACTGGATTATGGGAGTTGCTGGCACAAAGACAATGGCCTAGGAGTAAACACGTGGGGGAGACCATCAATGAGGAGACACAAGTCAACCGTTAGAGAGCCAGGTGAGATATGGGTCAAATTCCTTAGAGATCAAGCATGTAAACACAGCATACAGTTTCAAGTTTTACTAGTCGTATGTATGGGATACACCGTCCAACTAATTGCTGACTTGCAGGTTCCTTCTCGACAATGCAACAACAGTAAGAAATAAGAAAATATAAAAATAGGATCATAAAGTAAATGGCTCAGTAGAATAGAATAAACATTTTATCATAAGTATAATACAGGAAAGTCCAATATTTACATGTGTTTTGGGATAGGGGGGGATTGTTTAAACTGTGCAGTATTTAGCAATAATAATAAGAGTCTGGTACCAGCAGTTGTGATGTTTGTGTTGCATGAATGTACTGTATATACTGTATGTGTATGTGTGTATGTGTGTCACAGGAGGCTGCTGTGGGGAGGACGGCAAATAATAATGGCAGGAACAGAGCAAAAGGAATAGCATCAAACACACGGAAACCGTTTAATGTATTTGATACCATTCCCCTGATTCTGCTCCAGCCGTTAAAACGAGCCAGTCCTCCCCAATTTAGGTCCCACCAACCTCCTGTGGTCTGTGAGGGTGTATGCATGTGTTCTAAGGTGTGGAGAATCAGAGCAGATGGTCAGTCCAGTTCAAGTGTTCAGCAGTCTGATGTCTTGTACAGTACATACAAACTGTCTCTGAGCGTGTTGGTATCAGACCTCATGCTCCGATACCGTCTGCGTGACGGTCAGTGAGTAAACAGCTCATGGCGGGGGTGTGTGGAGTCCTTGATTATATTGCCTTCCTCATCCAGCATTTAAGTAGGTGTCCTGGATGGGTGGGAGCATACAGTATATACACTGAGTGTACAAAACATTAAGAACACATTCCTAATATTGCGTTCACCTGGTCAGTCTGTCATGGAAAGAGTAGGTGTTCTTAATGTTTTGTACACTCAGTGTACACTGTAGCATACAGTATACTGTACAGCAGTGGTAATAAAAAAATGACCCCAGTAAAAGTGAAAGTCACCCAGTAAAATACTACTTGTGTAAAAGTATTTGGTTTTAAATATACTTCAGTACCAAAAGTTAATATAATTGCTAAAATATACTTAAGTATCATAATTTCAAATTCCTTATATTAAGCAAACCAGAAGTCATGATTGTATTTATGGATAGCCAGGGGCACACTCCAACACGCAGACATAATTTACAAACAAAGCATGTGTTTAGTGAGTCTGCCAGATCAGATGCAGTAGGGTTGACCAGGGATGTTATGTTGATAATTGTGTGAATTGTAAAAATGTTGTCCTGCTAATCATTCTGTGACGTGTACTTTTGGGTGTTACGGAAAATGTATGGAGTAAAAAGTATATTATTTTCTTTAGGAATGTAGTGAAGTACAGATACCCAGATACAGAAACTTTTTACTGAGGAAGTTTAACTACTGAGTAATGATTTATGGTCAAGCATACTAAATGGATGGACATTAGGACCCCAGTTGGTTAGCTACTCTCCCCTTCCCAATCTTAGAATGATTGATAGGTGTGAGTTGAACCCTGCTTGTAACGTACAAAAAGTATTTAAGAGGGGGTACGATACCCAGCCATGTCACATCACCCCGAAAGATGACAAGCCAGACTGAAATAAAAGTCTGAAATTAGCAGCATCACCAAGCAAAGTGCTAATGGTATGCTGCTAACACTAACTGTTATCACAGCATATTGGCAATGTTGTGTTTGCCTCGCCGTCCCCTCTGGCTAATGGCTCGAGAATGGGACTATAAGCATGAACCAGACACCACAAACCTGGTGGATCCTCCTATGAATAGGGGCCAGAAATGGTGGCCCTTGTGTTAATCGTTCACTACTGCTGTGGCAGGTAGCTACTGATCCAGTCTGAGCTATTCCTGATCTCATAATGCCACTCAGTTCTAAATCAGCATCTGAGCACCGGAATGAAATCAATTCCTCTTAATCTAGTGTAAATTTACTATTGAATGCTGGGCAACCACAACCCAAACTAATTCCCTTCACCCGCTCCTCTCTGTCACACACGCTACTGCCAATTCTATTAGATTAGAATGCTCAGTGCTAAAGTCAGATGCTGTGATGTTAGTGGATAAGCTGTTGGCTCTGTGACAATAGGTGATTATCAACTTAAGTTCACTCACCAACAGAATGTCCGTATCATTGTGTGTGTTTGTCCCTAAGGCCAGAGTTTTTCCATAGCATGAGATCTGATCAGCAACAATAGCCTTATGCTAGGGCTCAGAGTTCTCCTGTTCAGGAAAAACGTCACATGTGCACCTTGACTTGATTAGTGAAGTAAATTGTCGCCAAGTTAGCTTGTTCAAGAGGTGTAGGTTCTGACCTTGTTTAAAGTGGATTGTGAATACTACACTGTACAGTAATTGGTAAGCTATCAAGTTGGTCCAAATGTCATATTAACTAACAAACAAACAAACAACTAAGCCAATAATTGGGCCAGACTTGGCATTTCCGTCTCTGGTAATTTGGAAGGACGCTGTGTGATGCTACTCCCATTAGGTATCCATGCTATCATATGAAACAACTTTAACAGTAACTCAATAGTGGCATTATCATGCTTACTCATGGAAGGAATAATGATCCAACAGCCTGTCAATTTGAGGAAGTAATTAGGGTGCAATGTCATACTGTATATCATGTGGACAATACAAATAAATACAAAATATATATCAAAACAAACATTTTAATACGCATACAGACATTCCCATGTACAGTGCCAGTAAAAAGTTTGGACACACGTACTCATTCAAGGGTTTTTCTTTATTTGTGCTATTTTCTACATTGTAGAATAATAGTGTAGACATGAACACTATGAAATAACACATATGGAATCATGTAGTAACCAAAAAAGTGTTAAACAAATCCAAATATATTTTATATTTGATATTCTTCAAAGTAGCCACCCTTTGCCTTGATGACAGCTTTGCACACTCTTGGCATTCTCTCAAACAACTTCAATAGGAATGCTTTTCTAACAGTCTTGAAGGAGATCCCACATATGCTGAGCACTTGTTGGCTGTTTTTTCCTCACTCTGCGGTCCAACTCATCCCAAACCATCACAATTGGGTTGAGGTCAGGTGATTGTGGAGGCCAGGTCATCTGATGCAGCACTCCATCACTCTCCTTCTTGGTCAAATAGTCCTTACACAGCCTGGAGATGTTTTGGGTCATTGTCTTGTTGAAAAACAAATAGTCCCATGAAGCCCATGGGATGGCGTATCGCTGTAGAATGTGGAGCAGCCATGCTGGTTAAGTGTGCCTTGAATTGTAAATAAATCACGACAGTGTCATCAGCAAAGCACGCCCTCACCATCACACCTCCTCCTCCATGCTACACAGTGGGAACCAGACACGCTGTCACGACTTCCGCCAAAGTCGGCTCCTCTTCTTGTTCGGGCGGCGTTCGGCGGTCGACGTCACCGGCTTTCTAGCCATCGCCGCTCCATTTTTCATGTATCCATTTGTTTTGTCTTGTTCCCTGCACACCTGGTTTTCATTCCCCAATCAATCTATATTCTTTGTGTAAGATTGTTTGTTTGTGTTACGTGTATTTGGAATTGTGGATATTGTTACGCGCATCACTTTTTGTCTATGTTCCGTGTTTGGGCACATTTTATGTTACTTTGTGCTGTCATTTTGGACCGGAATAAAAACGCGTGCCTGTTCACTACACTCTGCTCTACTGCACCTGACTTCGCCTCCAATACACACTCCTAACACATGCAGAGATCATCCGTTCACCTACTCTGCGTCTCACAAAGACACGGCGGTTAGAACCAAAAATCTCAAATTTGGAGTCATCAGACCAAAGGACAGTTTTCCACTGGTCTAATGTCCATTGATCATGTTTCTTGGCCCAAGCAAGTCTCTTCTTATTATTGGTGTCCTTTAGTGGTGCTTTCTTTGTAGCAATTCAACCATAAAGGCCTGATTCGATAAGTGCGGTCTCCTCTGAATAGTTGATGTTGAGATGTGTCTGTTACTCTGTGAGGCATTAATTTGGGCTGCAATCTGAGGTGCAGTTAACTCTAATGAATGTATCCTCTGCAGCAGAGGTAACTCTGGGGCTTCATTTCCTGTGGCGGTCCTCATGAGAGCCATTTTCATCATAGCGCTTGATGGTTTTTGCGACTGCACTTATCACGTTCAGGTAAGACCCAAATGCAGACTGTGTTGAAGTAGCAATGTTTATTACAGCAACAGGGGCAGGCAAACGACAGATTAAGGCAGGCAGGGGTCGATAATCCAAAGAAGTGGGGCAAAGTACAGGACGGCAGGCAAGCTCAGGGTCAGGTCAGGCAGAGGTCAGTAATCCTGAGTAGGGGCAAAGGTACGGGACAGCAGGCAGGGTCAGAATCAAGCAGAGTGGTTAGGCAGGCGGGTAGGTGGAGACAAGCACAAGGATAGGTGAAAAACAGATCAGGGCATGACAGCACATGAAGAAACTTTAAGTTCTTGACTGACCTTCATGTCTTAAAGTAATGATGGACTGTCGTTTCTCTTTGCTTATTTGAGCTGTTCTTGCCATAATATGGACTCGGTCTTTTACCAAATATATTCTGTATACCACCCCTACCTTGTCACAACCCAAATGATTGGCTCAAACACATTAAGGAAAGAAATTCTACAAATGATGAATGAAGCTCATATGAAGCTGGTTGAGAGAATGCTAAGTGTGCAAAGCTGTCATCAAGGCAAAGGGTGGCTACTTTAAATCATCTCAAATATTTTGGACAACCAAATTGAAGCAAAAATGATTGATGAAATCAAAGTGTTTCAGCTGTATGGTGATTTGCGATTCATAACTTACATTTTACCGGTACTACCAGTAGTAGCAGGCCAACCGATAACACCAAGATGGAATGCTTTTGAAGTGTTAATGCGCCGCCGAGAACAAGTCCAGGGAAGTACATCGCCAGTGGCACGCACACACTTCGTGCCGATCAGCAGCTCCACAATGATGTGATCGACTGTCTCCAAGGTGGGGGCTTTTCGTGGCAGCCAGACGAGACAATCAAAGGAGGATGTGGTGAGCAAAGTTACAGGGCTCGAACTTAGTCAAGCTTGCTCTATAGATTTGATGCTTTTAATTGTGCACGTTAAAAACAACATTTTTTATTTGGTGATGATAGGCTATACTCTATGGCTGGATTCATGTATTTTTTCCAATGCTACATTCATTTGGCAGACCTAACTTGATTGACCCTCTTTCTACAAGGCCTAGTCTATAAGAGGCCTAATCATATTTGTATGAATATTTTGTTAACGCCTAGGCTATAGAGATGCATTCAGGTAATGACCTCAATATTGTACATCAACATTTTAATCTGATTACAATTATTTATTGTCCATCATTCTTGAATTTGATTTGTTCTCTCTACTCTATTACCCTATACATCACATTGAATTACGAGATTGGATTGCACTTTTTCGATTAATTTGACCCCATTCAAATGATTCCCCTTTATTAACAATGGCATATTTTTTTCCTAGGAAGGGTAGCCTATGAAAGGCCTTTATATTTGTATTGTCTTCATTTGTTAATGCCTTGTTAGGCTATTTCCCAATCATTTTTGAATATATCATTCTATTACATATCCTATGTGGACAATGTTCATTAATGTTAATTTGTGTATTAATAATCTGATAATCAGGATGAAATATAATGTTTCTCCTATTTTTCATGTCCATATAGCCTGGACATTCGTTACCCGATTATCAAAAGCACTCTGGTATATGGAACTCCATCTAGAGAAGTTTAAAGAGGGAGGCTTAGCCATACCAGACAGATTCCTGCAATTAGGCCTTGGATCCAACAACAGGTACCAGGAAACACGACACAAAGGCACCAAAACGAAGTCAAAATCAGCTTCATTGCAGTCAGCTGTCTATTTCAATATCCCAGCCCTGGGCACACTGGAATCACTTCACAGGTATGTTCATGAATGTGTTGTCTCACTCCTTGGAGATTCATGTCTCATATACTGTGTCTGATATTGTAAAATGTCACCATTTATTCAGGAAATGTAAAACGTGTAAGCTTTATGTTTTAAACCTCTCAACTAAAACGGCCTGTATTCATTAGATCTCAGAGAAGATGTGGCGAGTCGAACAGAGTCCATAGCAGCTGATGCATCCCACTGGGAGAAGGTGAATCAAGCAATGACCAGACGTCACCAACAGCCCACTCCCCTACGTACACCAGAGTCTGATGTTTTATGCTACACTGTGAGAGCACCATGCTGACCGGTCAGCCCCCAGTATAGCAC
Organism: Oncorhynchus tshawytscha; assembly: GCF_018296145.1. NCBI lineage: Eukaryota > Metazoa > Chordata > Actinopteri > Salmoniformes > Salmonidae > Oncorhynchus > Oncorhynchus tshawytscha. Next base: position 35,139,577 of record NC_056436.1, on the reverse strand, counting down.
TCTGTTACAAGCTTTGGATAAAGTGCCCCAATTCCACCCCCTCTTTCAACTGGACTTTGCTGCTGAAGATAAGATTCCAGAGAAGGAAATGGATTGACAACTTGAAACCGCCATCGACTTTCACTGTATAGAAGTATGCCTGTGGTAACCACCTAGGCACTCTGACATTCAAATGGAAGGTATCCTCACACAGCAATGGTGTTCATGAGACCAGGCTTCTGTCATCTCCCCACTGTGAAAAGAAATACCAACATACTCCACACTAGAGCAATGCAAAAAACATTCCTGAATACATACGCACACGCTGCAAAGTGAACAGCTACTTCCTGAGAGAAATGTATCAGTTTCTGACAGATGACAAGAGTTAAGCAAATGATGATGAACAGGGGGCCTACTTGATGAGAGAGTATCCTTGTTCCTCCTTGATGGTGATGACCCAGACCTGATCATGGATTTAAGGAAGCTGAATGGCAAACCACAATCCTCATTTCAGCACTTTTGGGATTAAGTACAAAAGTATTTTAACGAATACACAGCTCAGGTCAACGATTGCAGACATGGGGCGGCAGGTAGCCTAGTGGTTAGAGCATTGGACTAGTAACCGAAAGGTTGCAAGATCAAATCCCCGAGCTGACAAGGTAAAAATCTGTTGGCAGTTAACCCACTATTCCTAGGCTGTCATTGAAAATAAGAATTTGTTTTTAACAGACTGGCCTAGTTAAATAAAGGTAAACAATATATAAATATATATTAGTTGAGGACTTGTGTGACAAAGTGGAAAAGCGGCTTCCACCAGTAACTAAAATCCCATCAATACAGTGGCTAAGACTGCAGTTTACACCCAAGAATCCATGGTCCATGTCTGCTCTCCAGTACACAGGAAGGTTTGACCTCAAGTTCATAGTCCAGTCTCGGGTGATAAGAAAGGAACATCAAGACTGAAAGTTTAGAACTACATTAAAACAGTTTGCCTGCATGTGGCAGAAGGACAGTGAAATGTTATGTGTGGATGATAAGGCAATCATCCCTGTCGGAGAACCTGGCCAGCCTATAGGGACCTGTAACAGAGGCAAACATCCAAGCATTGCTCCTGTGAGCGGGCCAGTTCTAGCAGCTGCCGACCATGATTATCACATCAGTGGACTTGTACCATCTGTCATGTTGATCCCAGGATCTCCATCTAGTTCATTCTATGATGGGAAAGTTCATGTCACTGTCAAGGACAAGGTTTTCTAGCCTTCCAGCCCCCTTTGAAAATACAGTTAAAATCTCAGCATCCTCAGTGGATAGAACTACAGTGAAGATGATGTGTCTCTCAACAAGTCAATCTTGATCATTCAATTGGATAGTGGGCCAGACCACAGAACCACAATTGCCTCTGTTCAAGCATGCCACACACTCAAACCCACAAATGCTGATGCTCCAGATACTCAACTAGTCTAAAGGCCAGTTTTATTGCTTCTTTAATCAGGACAACAGTTTTCAGCTGTGCTAACATAATTGCAAAAGGGTTTTCTAATGATCAATTAGCCTTTTCAAATGATAAACTTAGATCAGCTAACACAACGTGCCATTGGAACACAGGAGTGATGGTTGCTGATAATGGGCCTCTGTACGGCTATGTAGATATTCCATTAAAAACGAAATCTGCCATTTCCAGCGACAATAGTCATTTATAACATTAACAATGTCTACACTGTATTTCTGATCAATTTGATGTTATTTTAATGGACAAAAAAAATGCATTTCTAAGTGACTCCAAACTTTTGAACGGTTGTGTATATCAGAGATAATTATTTTGATCAGGAATAACGAAACTGTCACAAGTTATACTTTAGTGTGTTTAATTTCTCATGGTTATAACATTGTAACATCTGCATTCTTTTTAAGAAAAATAGTGTAGGTTTTCACATGGAATATAACTCTAGAGCCCACACAGGTGCATAGGACAATGTGGTAAAGTAATGTTATTCCTTATCCACAAAGTATCCACAAAGTAATGTTATTCCTTATCCACATGAAAAAACACTTGCTCGCCTCACTTTTCTGTGGGGAAAATCCATTAAACGGTTCATTAATTTAGTCTGTTATCACTTCCTCGATTCGGCTTGTACCTGGCTCGAACTCGGGACCTCTGCTTTGCTAACACACGTGGCCTCCCTCCTTGACAACATTCCAACGGTTTGAGCCACCCAAAAGGTACCGATTGGATGGCTCCATCCATTTAAAGCTAGCTGTGGAGTGAGCTTACGGTATGTACTTAACTCCGTTTCATGGGCTCACAATGAATTAAGTCAGACATGTTTTCCGTCAGGAGTATTGTTAAAAACCCTGAACATCTAGGAAAGTCTAAGGTTGTGTTGTTGGTTGGCTCGACTAGGAAGGTTATGTTGTAGGTTGGCCTGTTTTCCATTCTCTCTGCATGGGCGGGATGTCTGTGATCCAATACTGGAACAGGGACACAACTGCAGTGGCATCACCTGGAAAGAGAAGAGACAAACGTTACATTACAGTTGATTGCAATCAGGAATAGTGAGTGGTTAAATGTTAGTTAATGAGGTCATTACTGCTGTTCCATAGCGGTGAGGACAAGTAAACCTAACCTAGTTATCCTAGGCTAAATCCAGTATTGTACTGCCAGTGTACTCCTATCACCTACAGTACCTCACTGTTTCCTAACAGCTTCCCTTTCCCCCTGGGCTATGGCTTTTATCTGACTGTTCCGTTCAAGCAAAAATTAAAAGGAGATTCCATTCACCAGGTGCATGAAAGTCATTAAATAAAACTGTCAGCAGACGTCATCCCTGAGCGAGAGGTGTTGGGTGAAACAGTGAAATATAAGCTGTGGGATATTCCTTAGCGCTGCCCCTTGGGTGAATTGATTCCTCCTCTCTCTCAGTTCTGAAAGGAAGCTCCAGTGAACTGTAAAAAAACGTGAAGGACTTTAAAACAGGCTAAACCAACAGCACACCGCAGGCTTACTGGGCTAAAGCATTGGTGGCCAGAAGCAGCTGGTTTTATTCCACTGGTGGCCAATTCCATTTGTGTTTAGCTCGATGAATACCCCACTTTGCATTTGCCACCTAAAACATTTATAGTACCCCATTGACATTCTGTTAAATGGAAATGTGCTTTTAGCAAAAAATAACAAGGGGGAATATTTTGCCGCTCCGACACAATATGCAGGTGGGAATAGATTTGTTTTAACAGACTAAATGGTTATTAGACTTCTTTATTTCCCCTTCAAATGACTAATTAAGTTTCAGGGAAATACACAAAGCTTGCCCACATCTGGAGAGCAGGTGGAGGGACCAGCAAGAATACACTGTGTGGTTTGAGTCTATAGTGAGTCTATTGTTGGAACTGATCACTGGTTTGGACTGGAGCCTGTTTTCCTCCTCAGCGTTGCCTTAGCGACGAGAGTGGAAAGAGGAGCGTCACTATTGCCACCTGCTCAACTGTGCCCTGAATCCCCTGAACAGGACAGTCATATAACACTCCAGAATAGTACACTCTTCCCCAGGGACAGCCAAGTATCCACTGATCCTATTAGTCAATTAGGGCTGGGAATTGCCAGGGACCTCACGATACAATATTCTATATGTATTGCGATTCAATATGGCGATTTATTGCGATTTCATGTTCCAAACATATTGGTCTGCTGCAGAGAGAAGAGAGACCATGATCAGTCATGGAAATAAAAGTGCTGTAAACATGTTGGCTCAGGTACAGCCGACTAGCTCTAAGTAACGCAAAAAATATATATAATATCATCCAAAAATAATATCGCAATATGTAACTATCGATTTTCCCTCCCATCACTATTAGTAGGGTGTCTAATCAAAAACGCATCTTTTGACCAATGGATAAAATAATATGTTAATTGTGTTGATGCCCCTCTATGAAAACACATGGTCCAAACCGCATGTCTCTATCATAATCTGTTCAAAAGTTATTGGCGTTGCTACCCTTGTAGGATGGCCAAAATTAGGGTGAATAATTCAATGGAGGCCAGAGGGAAAAAGTTGTCAAATATTTGGAAAATAGCATCGTGTCAGCTAAGCTGAATGCTGTGCGATAATTGAGGCAAACTGACAGGCTCACTGTTGAACTCGTCCCCTTTCTTCTCAAATCCAGAGGACATAAAACAATATTGAGGTAAGCTATATATCGATTTTGAGACATGACATGATATTTTAGTATACGCTTTTCATATACATTTTTTCAAATTTTATTTTTTATTTTCACCTTTATTTAACCAGGTAGGCTAGTTGAGAACAAGTTCTCATTTACAACTGCGAACTGGCCAAGATAAAGCATAGCAGTGTGAACAGACAACAACACAGAGTTACACATGGAGTAAACAATTAACAAGTCAATAACACAGTAGAAAAAAAAGGAGTCTATATACAGTGTGCAAAAGGCATGAGGAGGTAGGCAAATAATTACAATTTAGCAGATTAACACTGGAGTGATAAATGATCAGATGGTCATGTACAGGTAGAGATATTGGTGTGCAAAAGAGCAGAAAAGTAAATAAATATAAACAGTATGGGGAAGAGGTAGGTAAAGTTGGGTGGGCTATTTACCGATAGACTATGTACAGCTGCAGCGATCGGTTAGCTGCTCAGATAGCAGATGTTTGAAGTTGGTGAGGGAGATAAAAGTCTTTGCGATTTTTGCAATTCGTTCCAGTCACAGGCAGCAGAGAACTGGAACGAAAGGCGGCCAAATGAGGCTTTAGGGATGATCAGTGAGATACACCTGCTGGAGCGCGTGCTACGTGTGGGTGTTGCCATCGTGACCAGTGAACTGAGATAAGGCGGAGCTTTACCTAGCATGGACTTGTAGATGACCTGGAGCCAGTGGGTCTGGCGACGAATATGCAGCGAGGGCCAGACGACTAGAGCATACAGGTCGCAGTGGTGGGTGGTATAAGGTGCTTTAGTAACAAAACGGATGGCACTGTGATAAACTGCATCCAGTTTGCTGAGTAGAGTGTTGGAAGCTATTTTGTAGATGACATCGCCGAAGTCGAGGATCGGTAGGATAGTCAGTTCTACTAGGGTAAGTTTGGCGGCATGAATGAAGGAGGCTTTGTTGCGGAATAGAAAGCCGACTCTAGATTTGATTTTAGATTGGAGATGTTTGATATGAGTCTGGAAGGAGAGTTTACAGTCTAGCCAGACACCTAGGTACTTATAGATGTCCACATATTCTAGGTCGGAACCATCCAGGGTGGTGATGCTAGTCGGGCGTGCGGGTGCAGGCAGCGAACGGTTGAAAAGCATGCATTTGGTTTTACTAGCGTTTAAGAGCAGTTGGAGGCCACGGAAGGAGTGTTGTATGGCATTGAAGCTCGTTTGGAGGTTAGATAGCACAGTGTCCAAGGACAGGCCGGAAGTATACAGAATTGTGTCGTCTGCGTAGAGGTGGATCAGGGAATCACCCGTAGCAAGAGCAACATCATTGATATATACAGAGAAAAGAGTCGGTCCGAGATTTGAACCCTGTGGCACCCCCATAGAGACTGCCAGAGGACCGGACAGCATGCCCTCCGATTTGACACACTGAACTCTGTCTGCAAAGTAGTTGGTGAACCAGGCAAGGCAGTCATCAGAAAAACCGAGGCTACTGAGTCTGCCGATAAGAATATGGTGATTGACAGAGTCAAAAGCCTTGGCAAGGTCGATGAAGACGGCTGCACAGTACTGTCTTTTATCGATGGCGGTTATGATATCGTTTAGTACCTTGAGCGTGGCTGAGGTGCACCCGTGACCGGCTCGGAAACCAGATTGCACAGCGGAGAAGGTACGGTGGGATTCGAGATGGTCAGTGACCTGTTTGTTGACTTGGCTTTCGAAGACCTTAGATAGGCAGGGCAGGATGGATATAGGTCTGTAACAGTTTGGGTCCAGGGTGTCTCCCCCTTTGAAGAGGGGGATGACTGCGGCAGCTTTCAATCCTTGGGGATCTCAGACGATATGAAAGAGAGGTTGAACAGGCTGGTAATAGGGGTTGCGACAATGGTGGCGGATAGTTTCAGAAATAGAGGGTCCAGATTCTCAAGCCCAGCTGATTTGTACGGGTCCAGGTTTTGCAGCTCTTTCAGAACATCTGCTATCTGGATTTGGGTAAAGGAGAACCTGGAGAGGCTTGGGCGAGTAGCTGCGGAGCTGTTGGCCGAGGTTGGAGTAGCCAGGAGGAAGGCATGGCCAGACGTTGAGAAATGCTTGTTGAAGTTTTCGATAATCATGGATTTATCGGTGGTGACCGTGTTACCGAGCCTCAGTGCAGTGGGCAGCTGGGAGGAGGTGCTCTTGTTCTCCATGGACTTCAGTGTCCCAGAACTTTTTGGAGTTAAAGCTTTCTTGGAGTTAAATGCAAAATTCCTGTTATTTTTCAAAGATTTCACAAAAACAAGCAGATCTCTGAAATGTCAATGGAGCACTGAGCGTACAGCAAGCTTTAAAAAAAAACTTTAAAAAACACGTTATGTTAATTTAGCTTTTTGCGACTCGCGGACACAACTTTGCAGACTACCACCACAACATGGAAAATCCTCAAAAGTCACTGCGAGAAAGCGTCGCCACTAATGTAAACAGAGCTCGGTGCTTATTATCGGACGTATTCGGTTACGAAATCCGACTTTTTGAATATAATGTTCCACTGAACAATTCAGAACATGAAAAATCATATTTGTCTTGGTAAAATGTACTTTATAACACAAGTGAAATTTCATCACAAAAAGTGTGGGCAGAGTGGGTGGACAACATACTATTAGACAGATTTGACCCAAATACACACCTGAGGTCATCTCATTCACAATTTCTAGATCTGTACAAAGTGTGGTCTCCTGGCAGCTCCTGAGTGAAACTCCAGGTGAATGAATGGCAGGAGACGCTGATGATTTTCAAACGGGTTAGTGTTTGGATAGGTGAGAACATGCATGTATAGGTAAGTCATAGTATGGACAGGTGTGGTCTGGTATTTACGGACAGGTGAGGGCTGATACTGACCGGTGAATGTATGCATGTGTACGTGAATGACGGGCTCAGACAAACACCGTTTAATCCAGGCGAGGTAAAACCAGATAAGACTACTCAACAGTAGACATGGTAGAGCTGTTCTGGAGCTCCTGCAGATCCTTTGGCATCCTTGCTGTGTCCTGTTGCTGCACCAGGGACTAGAGGCTGTGGAGCTGTGCCAAAACAGCAGGGGGGAATGTTCCATTGTACAGGCTGGTCAGAAGGCCCTCCACTACCAGATTTAACCTGCTTGGTAGTGGAGTAAGTATACTATTACTCCACCAACCATTAGAAACTCTGTTGCTGAATGGGCCTGTGTCTAATCACCTGGTCTTTCTCTAGACTGAGGTGCATATAAGGAACAGGATCATCTGGCCCCTTTAACTGAACTACTGTGGACATTTCCAGAGGTCTTCCTTCTTAGCCTTCCACAGTAATTCACCAACAGAGAAACCTTAATCCCTGGAACCAATGGGATTCTTTGGACTGACTGACTGTCGGTCTGTCTAGCCCTCCAGAGGCAAGTCATGGAGGGATTATGACAGACCAGATGACTGAGCCTGTCCATTACATTTGAGCATGATGAAGTAAACCCAAACACCTCAATGCACCTCTATACCTCGATTCCTAAATCTCTCAAGGTCCTCAAGTTGTTATAGGCTAGTGATTAATGAGCTGTGCTTTCACTTTCAATGTGCGTGTGCTCTGCACAGTGCTGTTCAAATTATTTATTTTCTACCAATCCCGAAAGCGATAAAATGAACTATGCTTCAGCACTTTTGGCCAGCTCTTAGGAAGACTGAAACACAGCCTAGGCTATATGTGACCGTATCTGGGTTGATTAGCAGCCCTGGTATGTCACACTCACAATCAGAAACATAGATCTTGTGTGGTCCTGAGGAAGATTATCACTTCAGCTGCTCTTCTCTGCCTCATATCTTCCTCCCCCCTCGCTCTCGTAGGTGAACTTGAGCCGCAGCACGCGGCACCAGACCCAGACACAAGAGCTTCTGTTTATGACGCTGTTTCCTCCTCTTCTTGTTGAGCCACACTCCTTCCTCCATGGAGGTCCCCAGGGTTGGATCCTGTAACCTGGCCCGCTCCGTCCACCACTGTCCCACCTCCTGGAGCTATAGTTTCCATTTCTCCTTCTTCTTCCTCCATCGTCTTCTTCTACCTCTTCATCTTTGTTGGACTCATGAGTGTTCTCAACTGAAGGGAACAATAAAAAAGTGAGAGCTTTTTAACTTTCATGACTTTCACAAACTAGTGTCTAATCCCTTAAAGCTGGAATCCGCAATTGTAAAACTGCCACGTCCATTTGTGAAATTAGAACAACAAAGTTACTGCAAACAACGAACACCGTTTTTTCCCCCTCGGACATCATTGCATGCAGCTGCATATGCAGTGCAATTTGTTTCACTACCATGCAATACGCTCCCCAGCGCTGCTTCGCCAACAAAAACAACGGCTATGGCACTGTTTCCCCCATATTGCGGAATCCAATGCAGACGTTTTAGATCAATACCTATTTTACTGTAATAGTTTTCCATTTAAATTGACCAACAAAAAAAATGAATCTAGCAAAAAAAATGATTTCTCAAGCAGAATTGAACTAGGACTGTCTGGGAGTGGTCTGAGTTGCGAGGGGAAAACTGAAAACTAGCAGTCAGGAACTCTTTGTTATTGGTCTATTAACAAATGTACCGCTTGGTGACGTCAGCAGGCAAGCAGAAACTCACGTCCATGCAAACCTGCTGATTAGAAGCTCCTGTGTAGATTGCATTTTAAACGAGCAACTATCAGAAAACAACATTGATTTGGCGGCAGGTAGCCTAGAGGTTAGAGCGTTGGACTAGTAACCGAAAGGTTTCAAGATCGAATCCCCAGGCCGACAAGGTAAAAATCTGTCGTTCTGCCACTGAATAAGGCAGTTAACCCACTGTTCCTAGCCTGTCATTGAAAATAAGAATTTGTTCTTAAGTGACCTGCCTAGTTAAATAAAGGTAAATAAAATGTCACATTGTTACCATGTTAGTTTCATCAGCTGTTGTACAATATGATACAAAACACAAGAAAAAGATTTTGACTGCCCTGGGCCTTTAAGGCAAGAATCCCATTTGGCTGTAGTACTGTGATCCCTGTGATCCAAATTCATCAAAAGTACCCATTTCATCGCACTTGGAATGAGCCACCTTCTACACCATGTTTACCCGGCCTTTAACACAAGACTTTGTTTATTTTGTAACAGATCAAGCTAATTCAGCAAGCATATTCAGCCAAGCTGCACCCCTTGGATGACCCTGCCTATAGACCTCTCTGTAGTGTAGCTGAGGGGATTGACGCTCCAGGATGGGTGGATATCCACTGCCCAGGATCACAGAGCACAAATCTGACCAAATCGCCTGTGGTAAAGATGGGGCCTTCCCACACACAGCAGAGAGTGGAGGTTTTTCCCTAGGGTAACTGGCGGGTAGAGAGGCTGTCTGGAAATCGGCAACTCAACCACAGTCTACAGACTCCAGCACCACTACTACAGAGCGTAAATGCACACACACTGTTAGGTGGGCGGCACACACACACTCTTTCTCTAGGCTTTCAGCAGAGTGTTGATAGCTTAGCAGTCCGAAGGGGAAGCAGCTACCATAAGGGCAGCTGTGCAGAGACAGAGAAAGTGGCATTTTAACCATCTTAAAAAACATTTGATTTATTTATCCATTTTCAGCTGTGAAAGAAACTGCGCAAATAGCAAGCTGGTAAATTATTATTCACGGCATTTACATAAAACTATTCATAAAAACCATGTACAGAGCATTCGGAAAGTATTCAAACCTCTTGGCTTTTTCCACATTTTGTTACGTTACAGCCTTTCTAAAATTGACAAAAAAAATGTTTTCCATCAATCTACACACTATACCCCATAATGACAAAGTTAAAACAGGTTTTTAGAAATGTTGACTAATTTATTAAAAAAAACAAAAAACAGAAATAGCTTATTTATATAAGTATTTAGACCCTTTGCGATGAGACTTGAAATTGATCTCAGGTGCATCCTGTTTTCATTGATCATCGTTGAGCTGTTTCTACAACTTTATTGTAGTCCACCTGTGGTAAATTCAATTGCGTGGACATGATTTGGAAAGGTACACACCTGTCTATATAAGCTCCCACAGTTGACAGTCCATGTTAGAGAAAAAAAACAAGCCATGAGGTCGAAGGAATTGTCCGTAGAGCTCCGAGACAGGATTGTGTCGAGACACAGATCTGTGTAAGGGTACCAAAACATTTCTGAACCATTGAAGGTCCCCAAGAACACAGTGACCTCCATCATTCTTAAATGGAAGACGTTTGTAACCCCCAAGACTCTTCCTAGAGCTGGCCGCCCAGCCAAACTGAGCAATCGGGGGAGAAGGGCCTTGGTCAGGGAGGTGACCAAGAGTTCCTCTGTGAAGATTTGAGAACCTTCCAGAAGGACAACCATCTCTGCATCACTTCGCCAGTCAGGCCGTTACGGTAGAGTGGCGGGACAGAAGCCATTCCTCATTAAAAAGCACGACAGCCCGCTTGGAGTTTGCCAAAAGACATATAAAGACTCTCAGATCATGAGAAACAAGATTCTCTGGTCTAATGAAACCAAGATTGAACTCTGGCCTGAATGCCAAACGTCATGTCTGGGAGAAACCTGGCACCATCCCTATGGTGAAGCATGGTGGTGGCAGCATCATGGGGATGTTATTCAGTGGCAGGGACTGGGAGTTTAGTCAAGATTGTGGGAAAGGTGAACGGAGCAATGTACAGAGAGATCCTTGATGAAAACTTGCTCCAGAGCACTCAGGACCTCAGACTGGGGCAAAGATTCACCTTCCAACAGGACAACGACCCTAAGCACACAGCCAAGACAACACATCTTGGAGTGGCTTCGAGACAAGTCTCTGAATGTCCTTCGAGTGGCCTAGCCAGAGCCCGGACTTGATCCCGATCGAACATCTCTGGAAAGACTTGAAAATATCTGTGTAGTGAATCTGACAGAGCTTGAGAGGATCTGCAGAGAAGTATGGGAGAAACTCCCAAAATACAGGTGTGCCAAGCTTGTAGCGTCATACCCAAGAAGACTCGAGGCTGTAATCGCTGCCAAAGGTGCTTCAACAAAGTACTGAGTAAAGGGTCTGAATACCTACCTGTTTTTGCTTTGTCACTTTGTCATTATGGGGTATTGTGTTTTAAATACATTTTCGAATAAGGCTGTAATGTAACAAAATGTGGAAAAACTCAAGGGGTCTGAATACTTTCTGAATGCACTGTAGGAAGCGATTTGCTGTTGGAGGTAATATGTAAATTATGCGGCAGATATGGGGCTAAGAAAACATGGGCTCGATAATAGACGCTTAATGCAGCAAGGTCCAGGTCAATCAATCGTGGTTCAAAGACACAGGCTGTCCTGTAGAATGAAGACGGACGTGTGGTGCATTCACACGCACGCATAGTATTAGTCATGAAAAATAATTGTCTGTTTTAAAAGGGAAACAGGTGAACTGCAGTCATCTAAGGAATGTGAGTCACACTGCTCCCTCTAGTAGTCAGGTAGGCTAAGTCTATTAGTGATCCAGAAACAACATTGTAATGTTGACAGGAGGGATGAATAGTAAGGTCATCCAAGGCCTCTCTGATGAGTACATCTAAACCACTGATAAGATATCCTTCTTGGCTGAGTTGGTCCCTCACTTTACACATTTTGACAGTCTACGAACTCCAAGGCCTTGTGGGAGTTTGAAGGAATTAGGCTTTTGGAAACAAATTCCCTGTGACATGCATAGACACACAGGCCTAAAACTACTCACCAACTAGCGGGCTCTGGGCAGCCCAAATACAATGCAGTAGAGTTGCTATTAACTAGGCAAATAGCAGTAGACATTGCTCTTAGTGTCAGATTATTCAGTCACTTGAGTATTGCTGAGCTTCTCCCCATGCCTCTTTACTTGTTTTTGGTGTGTATACTGTTCATTGAGATTTTCCCATAAGTGGGCCTTTTCAAATATGCAATATACATGATGACTTCATTCCTTGCTTAGATGTTAATTAAAAAAATGGAGAAGAACTGCATCATGCGTATACGCCCAGCTGCTCTACGTGGAAGTACTTTAAGCCATTATTCAAAATAGACATCTGCCACGGTAAATGTTAAGACTTTGAAGAAACAACAACAAAAAAATACAGATTTTCATGACTGAGTTTGTCATGCTCTTTGCTTTCTCCATGGTAACAACAAATATTTAAAGCGGTAGGCATACCGTACCTGCAAGTGTAATGTAGCACAGAGCCACAGACACAAACATCCACTCAAAACCACTCTACTACTCCATGTGTACTGCTACAAGATTAGGCCTATCCTGTGCTAACCTCTACTACTTCTAAAATAGTGCTGCTTGTCAGAAAAATGGAATGGCCAAGCATTAAAGGTGCAATACGAAGAAATCGCTCCGCCATTTTCTGGTTACAAAAGTGTGAATAGTTCGCCAAATTTCAGTTGGTGACAAAACAAGCAATAGTGTAGAGAATCATTGTACCATCTAAACTGCTGTGAAATATATTTTCAATAAACAACAATATTGTGTTTTCAGCTTGTGTACAAAACCGAAAGACGCAAGAACAAAACTTAACGGGAAGCATAGAAATAGCGCACATAGAACCGATCTACCGGTTCTTAGACTTGCTTTTAATGAGAATGATAGATCTATAACTCACATTTCTATGTGAATTTGGACAGGCTTTAAGAGAAAGTATTAATAGGCCTAAATTGCTGACTCGGCCTAAACCATTGTAATGGGTAAATATAGCTCAATTGAGTATGCCTTGATGTCATAAATTCTTGAGCTGCTAGAAAAACATGTCTTCCAATTAATTAACACAATTGCTGCAGAGAGCTGGTAATGTGTAAATACTAGTACAACCCATTCAGTGTACAAATTAAGCTGTTGCCTTAGGCTATTCTCTAATGGCAATACTCATCTCATCAGTTTCAACCAGGTAGCCCAAACCCCCTACCCCTCCAGCAGGCAGACGGTGAGTGAGTGAAATGGACTTGGGTAGGACGGCTTAAAGCAGCTTGTTCATTCAGCTGTTTCGTGATGCCAGGGAAACCTCCACTAAACACATCTACTGTACTTGGTTACATCTCAGTCTACTGACCACATATCAAAAAATATATACGTTCTTTGGTAAATCAATGTCAACTGTTGAGCCAAAATGGTTTAATTGAGTGCCCACATAAGCCATTTACACTGAGATAATCAATCCATATCTGTAATGACAACCATAACATTTGAACTTGAGAACACACTGAGCAACAGCATCAACCATTTGATTTAACTAGGCAAGTCATTTAAGAACAAATTCTTATTTACAATGACGGCTTAGCCCAGCCAAACCCTAACCCGGACGATACTGGGCCAATTTTGCGCTGCCCTATGGGACTCCCAATCACAGCTGGTTGCGATACAGCCTGGAATCGAACCAGGATCTGTAGTGAGCACTGAGTAGCACTGAGATGCAGTGCCTTAGACCACTGCGCCACTCGGGAGCCCCAAACTGGCTGGTCTAATCCATGTCGCACAGAGATTGAAAAGATCCCATCTCAATGCATGGGGTACACTCTGCATAACCATCTAACAACTAAGATCATGGTTAAAAATATTTGTTCCTGCTTTTTCCCCACAACTGGACAGGAAAAGACAATCAAGGAGAGTGATAGTAACACTGAGCACTGAGCCGAACAGGGGAACCAGGGAGAGGCCTCGATAGTAAATCCCTTGCTTTACGGTGCATCTCTTTCCCCAGACAGTCCATAAATGTAAGATTATAGCCCTCTTACCAAATTCACAGTATTTATGCATGCTGGCTGAAGGCGTGACAGATCCCTCTGCACTCGTCTTTTAATCTGCACTCGTCTGCCTGTCTGGGGATAGTGTTATCCCTCTATCTCCTGCGACACAGAGCAAATGAGAAAGAAAGAACATTAGCTATACTGTATATACTGGCAGTTGGTTTGGAGGTGTTTGTAGCTATATAATTTCCAGAGTGTGAAACCAACTTAGTTGGGAGTAATAAAAAGCAGGTGATGTCTCACTTTGCTTAGCCCCGGAAACAATATTTATTTCAAATCAAATTTTATTAGTTACATGTGCCGAATACAACAGGTGTAGACCTTACAGCGCAGGGCCTACTTACAAGCCCTTAGCCAACAATGCAGTTTTAACAAAAGTATGTGTGAAGTACAAAATATAAGTAAAAAACATGAAACAAACAGTTACAAATAATTAAAGAGCAGCAGTAAAATAACAATAGCGAGGCTATAAATTTGGGGTACCGGTACAGAGTCAATGTACAGAGTCACTGGTTAGTCGAGGTGATTGAGGTAATATGTACATACATGTAGGTAGAGTTAAAGTGACAAATAATAAATAAATAAATGGAGAAAAACGGAGAAAAGCAGCAGCGTAAAAGAGTGTGGGGGGCGATGCAAATAGACTGGGTAGCCATTTGATTAGCTGTTCAGGAGTCTTATGGCTTGGGCGTCGAAGCTGTTGAGAAGCCTTTTGGACCTAGACCTGGCGCTCCGGTACTGCTTGCCGTGCAGTTGCAGAGAGAACAGTCTACAGTTGAAAGTGTAGTTTACATACACTTAGGTTGGAGTCATTAAAACTCATTTTTCAACCACTCCACAAATTTCTTGTTTAGAAACTATAGTTTTGGCAAGTCGGTTAGGACATCTACAATGTGCATGACACAAGTAAGTTTTCCAACAATTGTTTACAAAAAGATTATTTCACTTATAATTCCTGTATCATAATTCCAGTGGGTCAGAAGTTTACATACACTAAGTTGACTGTGCCTTTAAACAGCTTGGAAAATTCCAGAAAATGATGTCATGGCTCTTGTAATGATCTTTGTCTTCATCGGATAAGGAGTAGGAAGGATCGGACCAAAACGCAGCGTGTTAAGTGTCCATGATTATTTATTATAACAGATCACGAAAATACAAAATAACAAAGTGAATGTAAGAAATGAACATCCAAACAGTACTGAAAGGTGAAAACACAAAACAGGAAACAACTACCCACAAACACCAGGTGGGAAAAGCCTACCTAAGTATGGTTCTCAATCAGAGACAACGATAGACAGCTGCCTCTGATTGGAAACCATACCAGGCCAAACACATAGAAAAGAAAACATAGAAAAACAACAGAATGCCCACCCCAACTCACGCCCCGACCAAACCAAAATAGAGACATAAAAATGGAACCAAGGTCAGGGCGTGACAGCTCTAGAAGCTTCTGACAGTCTAATTGACATAATTTGAGTCAATTGGAGGTGTACCTTTGGATGTATTTCAAGGCCGACCTTCAAACTCATTGCCTCTTTGCTTCATGGGAAAATCAAAACAAATCAGCCAAGACCTCAGAAAAACAATTGTAGACCTCCACAAGTTTATCATGTTTATCTGTACAAACAAGTATAAACGCAAGTATAAACACCATGGGACAACGCAGCCGTCATACCACTCAGGAAGGAGACGCGCTCTGTCTCCTAAAGATGAACGTACTTCGGTGCGAAAAGTGCAAATCAATCCCAGAAAAACAGCAAAGGACCTTGTGAAGATGCTGGAGGAAACCGTGCAAATCTTTTCAGTCTCCTGAGGGGGAATAGGTTGTCGTGCCCACTTCACGACTGTCTTGGTGTGCTTGGACCATGATAGTTTGTTGGTGATGTGGACACCAAGGAACTTGAAGCTCTCAACCTGTTCCACTACAGCCCCATCAATGAGAATGTGGGCGGGCTAGGTGCTCCTATTCCTGTTGTCCACAATCATCTCCTTTATCTTGATCACTTTGAGGGAGAAGATGTTGTCCTGGCACCACACGGCCAGGTCTCTGACCTCCTCCCTATAGGCTGTCTCATCGTTGTCGGTGATCAGGCCTACGACTGTTGTGTCATCAGCTAACTTAATAATGGTGTTGGAGTCGTGCCTGGCCATGCAGTCATATGCAGAACATATTTCATTCTGTGCTAGCAACACAGTCCTGTAGCTTAGCATCTGCTTCTTCTGACCACTTTTTTATTGACCAAGTCACTGGTGCTTCCTGCTTTAGTTTTTGCTGGTAAGCAGGAATCAGGAGGATAGAATTATGGTCAGATTTGCCACATGAAGGGCGAGGGAGAGCTTTGTATGCGTCTCTGTGTGTGGAATAATTGTGGTCTAGAGTGTTTTCCCCTCTGTTTGCACATTTAACATGATGGCAGAAATGAGGTAAAACTGATTTAAGTTTCCCCGGCCACTAGGAGAGCCACCTATGGATGAGCGTTTTCCTGTTTGCTTATGGCCGTATACAGCTCATTGAGTGCGGTCTTAGTGCCAGCATCGGTTTGTGGTGGTAAATAGACAGCTACGAAGAATATAGATGAAAACTCTTGGTAAATAGTGTGGTCTACAGCTTATCTTGAGATACTCTATCACAGGCGAGCAAAACCTTGAGACATCCTTAGATATCAGCACCAGCTGTTGTTTACAAATATACATAGACCACCACCCCTTGTCTTACCAGAGGCTACTGTTCTATCCTGCCGATACGGTGTATAAACCGCCAGCTGTATATTATTCATGTCGTCATTCAGCCACAACTCGGTGAAACATAAGATTTTACAGTTTTTAACCTTTTTGGGATAGGGGGCAGCATTTTCACTTTTGGATGAATAGCGTGCCCAGAGTGAACTGCCTCCTGCTCTATCCCAGATGCTAATATATGCATATTATTATTAGTATTGGATAGAAAAAAAACTCTGAAGTTTCTAAACTGTTTGAATGATGTCTGTGAGTATAACAGAACTCATATGGCAGGTGAAAATCCAACCAGGAAGTGGGACATCTTGAGGTTTGTAGTTTTTCAAAGCTTGGCTTACCGAATACACATTGAGATATGGATAAAGTTGCACTTCCTACGGCTTCTACTAGATATCAACCGTCTTTAGAAACTTGAATGAGGATACTACTATAAAGAAGGGGCTCATGAGACCTGTTTGAGTCAGTGGTCTGGCAGAGTGCCTTGGTCTCATGACGCGCGCTCCCGACAGAGTTCCCGAAGGAATTCTCCGGTTGGAACATTATTGATGTTTTATGCTAAAAACATCCTAAAGATTGATTCCATACATCGTTTGACATGTTTCTAAAGGACTGGAATGGAACTTTGAGTTTTTGTCTGGACGAAGTGCCTGCGCCTCATGAAGATGGATTACTGGGCTGAACACGCTAACAACAAGTGGCTATTTGGACATAAATGATGGACTTTATGGAACAAATCAGTCAATTATTGTCAAACTGGGATTCCTGGGGGTGCCTTCTGATGAAGATCATCAAAGGTAAGTGAATATTTATGGTGTAATTTCTAACTTCTGTTGACTGTTGCAAATGTTCATTTTTACCAAAAAGATTATTTGTGTAAGTGAAATAGCTCCATTTTGTTCATCACGTTTGGCTAAGAAAAAAAAATGAAATTGCAGTCACTTACAACGCCAAACTTTTTTCCAAATTAGCTCCATAATATCGACAGAAACATGGCAAACGTTGTTTAGAATCAATCCTCAAGTTGTTTTTCACATATCTATTCGATAATCTATCAGTGGTGGCAGCTGGCTTCTCATCAGAAGAAAACGGAAAAATACTGCAGCTGGAGATTACGCAATAATTGCGACGGAGGACACCAAGCGACCACCTGGTAAATGTAGTCTCTTATGGTCAATCTTCCAATGATATGCCTACAAATACGTCACAATGCTGCAGACACCATGGGGAAAACATGGAAAAGGTAAGCTGACTCCTAGCACCTCCACAGCCATATAAGGAGTCATTGCCATGAGGCGGTTTCAAAAAATTTGTCACTTCCTGATTGTATTTTTATCTGTTTTTTTTCTGTAACATCAGTTCTGTGGCACTCACAGACAATATCTTTGCAATTTTGGAAACGTCAGTGTTTTCTTTCCAAAGCTGTTAATTATATGCATAGTCGAGCATCTTTTCGTGACAAAATATCTTGTTTAAAACGGGACGTTTTTCATCCAAAAATTAAAAGAGCGCCCCCTATATCGAAGAAGGAGAAGTCTATCTTTTATCAATGTTTATTATGAGTATTTCTGCAAAATCACAGGATGTTTTGGAATCAAAACATTACTGCACGTAACGCGCCAATGTAAATATGCACATTATCGTACAAAACATACATGTATTGTGTAACATGATGTCCTATGAGTGTCATCTAATGAAGATCATCAAAGGTTAGTGATTAATTTTATCTATATATTTCTGCTTTTCGTGACTCCTATCTTCGTCTGGAAAAATGGCTGTGTTTTTTTGACTTGGCTATGATCTAACATAATCATATGTTGTGCTTTCGCTGTAAAGCATTTTTGAAATCGGACAAGATGGGTAGATTAACAACAGATTTGTCTTTCATTTGCTGTATTGGACTTGTTTGTAACAGTATTTTTATTGGAATTTCACAATTTTCACCCATATTAAGAGATACAACAACAGAGACAAAGCACACAGAAAAAAAACAAGAAAAACAGCACCCACTTACACATATCTACGCGCATATATATACACATATATACACATACATATACCCATGCATATACACACACATACGCATACATACGTGCACGCACACACACACACACACACCCATACATACGTACACCATTTTCCTCTTCCCGCTCGGTGCTTCTCTCACCCCATCCCATCATTGCGTCTCTCAATACATACATTTTAAACAAACTTACAAACAGAATTTAAACAAAAAGGCTCAGTTTAAACCAAGAGGTTAGGTTCCACACATGGAACGTACAGTGTAGTTCTGAAATACATAGATCCCCGCCATTCTAAGAGAATCCTTGCAGCATAATAGCTGATACCTCAGGTTCTAGGTAATTTAGATAAGGTTCCCATACTTTGTAGAACTGGTCTGTTTTAGAATGCAATGTACATGTCAGATATTCCAGAGGCACCCATTCAAATAGTATCTTATGCCAATCTTTAATAGAAGGAACCTTATCACCAATCCACTGTAAAAGGATGTTTTTCCTCACTGCGAAGGTAAGGATGTTGTAAAGCCTCCTTTTACCCACAGAAGTAACATGCCTACTAGGGAGACCTAACAGTAAAGAAACTGGGTCCAATTCTAGATCAACCCCTAGGATCTTTTCAATTTCTTGCAGAACACCAGACCAGTATCTTTGTATTTTGGTACATGACCATAAACAATGTGTTAGGGTGCCTGTATCAGTTTTGCATTTAAGACACTGAGGGGAAGAGGAAGTGGGGCTAAAAGCATGTCTGCGATTTGGGGATATATGCAATCTGTGTATTATTCTTAATTGGATTGCTCTAGTACGATTACATATAGATATTGTTTTTGCAGTATTGGACTTGTTAATGTGTGAAAGTTACATATTTCTAAAAAACATTTTTGAATTTCGCGTGCTGCCTTTTCGCCAGCGGAACCCCTGCCCTAGAAAGGTTAATGTCCCGTTGGTAGGATATACGTGCTTGTAGTTCGTCTATTTTATTATCCAATGATTGTACGTTGGCTAACAGGACTGATGGTAAAGGCAAATTACCCACTCACCGCCAGATCCTTACAAGGCCCCGACCACCGCCCTCGATATCGCCATCTCTTTCTCCTGCGAATGACAGAGATAAGAATAATTTGAGAATAACTTGTATATTGTAATATGAAACTCTACTTACCAGTGATAGTGCCCTCCTCCTCTACGCCTACTTTTGTTTCACAGAGGTCTCAAGGGGTGGAGAGCTGGATTCTTTCACAGGCCTGGTAGGTAAGGTACAGCATCTGAAGAACCTTAGACTGGAATACTGAAACAAAGTTAACTAACATTCTTAAAGGTGCTTCACATATTTTTTTGCATAGTAATGTCTAAACATGTCTAATATACCTGGCGCTAATAGTGGAATGATAGTGTTTCACAACATTACTTAACTGCCACTGTTGTGATTGGCTAAGATATTTGCCTATTGATTTCTCCCTTCAGGGGCGGCTTCTGTTGTAAAAAGTATATATATAATCTTGTGTAGCATCTTTTAACTTTTATTTTACTTTGCTGTCCATGTCAAGTACATGTCATAGGCTTCAAATATAAATGTAGTTAATGGACAAATGGGGGGAAAAATCATCACAACAGCAGATAATAGATGTATACATCTATGAATGTATTGCAAAGACACGCGGGATTGACAGGGCAGGATGCCACTTGCGTTTGACACAGTGAGATGCGCGAGGTGAGTAGCAGCCTTGCTAGCAGGATAGCTAGCTAGTACAAACTTGTAAAACCAGCTAACGTTACGTCTGGCGTTAGAAGCGAAATGGACTTACCTTGTTTCCGATGTGCCATATCACTAGAATTAACTCGAATGCACCATTAAACAAACCCGTGATGAACGCTAAAGCTATCAGCTAGATAGCTCGTTAGCATAGCCATCTACCCTGCTAGTGAGTGTTTTGCAGCTTTTAAGAACTTCTGGAATGACACTCCATCATTTGCATCATTGCATTGCCGAAGCATGCCCCGTTACCATTGAAATCATTTAGCCAAATGTCAATGTGTGTGTGTGTGTGTGTGTGTGTGTGTGCACAGCGGTGAAAGAAAAAAAAACAAGCAAGCTGGAGCGCAGACCTCACATCCATACGATAATGGAACCAAAGACTGTATGGTTTAGAAACTGATAGAAGTTCAACTGCCTGCATCAGTCCCCCTGCCAGACAGTGGCTCCCTATATCCTGATCAACAGCTCCCCCTCTGGTCGCATCCAGTAAAACTCCATTGACATGCGCAAACTAAGCCAGATGTGAAGAAGGGTTTGAAAGCAGCGCATGGAAACCGCGATGTGAATATCAAATAGGTAGGTACCAATGGCTCAGCATCAGGACCAGAGTGAGCCTAGTTTGGAATGGGCGCACCCTCTAAACTTCGCTGGAAACCTCAGCATGTGAACGGGATTTGAGGAGGAATTACCTACTGTAGAATGTCAGCCCTGAAGAAGGTAACATCATTTTTGATAATCTACCCCTCATGTCATAGTTATACCCTATTCGAAAAGTCTAAAGGGGGTCGGATTAGCAACGTTGGCAGCACATGGATTTCAGTGTGTTTGAATAGTCAGTGATTTTAGCATAGTGATAGATTAAGTGTTCAGTTTGGAAATGGGTGGGTCTCAGCATCTTACTTCCAAATATATTTTTTTCTGTATGGCTGATCAGTCTTATATATCCACTGTTTAAGAATTTTGATAGATGATTTTGGTAGGAAAGATCATTCATTACTTTTTAGTTACCTGCAATTATTAATTACCCCCCTGCATCTTTCCTAGAAAGATTATCATTGGAATGATTTTGCACTGTGGTGCACCTGACATGCTTTTGTACACAAACACACCACTGTTCTCTCTGGCTGCTACTGCATACATGCACAACTTTGCCCCGGAGGAGAAGAGTGAGAGATGGGAACTTTCTAGGCAAAACAAAAAAAAAATTTTTTTTGTGAGATGTAAACCTCTGAAATGGAAGAAATGTATCTTTCACAGTGCATCTCATCTCACACACTTCTGTGTGTAGCCGGCAGACATGCAATGTGCTGCTGCTATCTGTCTGTGTGGACTATGTTCAGTGGAAGCAGTGGTGGTGGTTAGTAGTGGGTACCGCTTGCCTTTTGCATGCTTTGAAGGGAGAGCTCGGTTCAGCTAGGGAAGGGAGGCAGGCAGCCGTGTTTGAATAGTCAGTTTCTCTGTCTGTGAGGAGCTGGGAGGAAACCTGGGTAAACATGTTATGTAATGATCGGGTGTTGAGGACACTGTGAGAGAAGCCAAGTATTCAACAAGACTATCTGGGACAATAATAATCAACTAGTACACTGTGCATTTATTTATTTGTGGCCAAAGAGCAATAGCAGCAAGACTAGATGTATTCCCGTGAAGGATGCATAGAATCTGTGAATTAGGTTACATCACTTGGGCTGCGGCTGGCGTACTGGAAATGCATACAGTATGATGTGCTATTGTCAGGTATGATGATGAGTCAAAGGCCACAGTAGTTAGGATTCACAATTTGCAGATGCAATGATTGATGCCAAACAAAAATGCTGTTATTGTGTGCAAAATTGGGTTTTTGAACACCACGGGAAGAAATGCTGTAAAATTCCTGGGACACATTGGCACAGTACAATCAATTATCTGGTTGCACAGAGACCACATATAGGCTAGTGGTTGACTGAGTTCCCACTGGGCTCAGATGGCAGTTCAACGTCTAGTTTTGATTTACATTGGTTGAGTTGTCAATTTATGTGAATTCAATGTGGAAGGTACAAAACATGTCTGGATCATTGGATCTAGTTTAAAATTTGGGAAAAAAACATGTAATTCCCTTATGTGGATGACCTTTTGCATATCAGTTTACCACATTGATTCAACAACATCATATTGAATTATTTTGTTGAACTGATGTGGAAACAACATTGATTCAACCAGTTTTTTTCCTGGTAGGTTGTAAATATTCCACAAACATCATAGGTGTTTTTATTTAACTAGGTAAGTCAGTTATGAACAAATTCTTATTTACAATGATTAACTGCCTTGTTCAGGGGTAGAACAACAGATTTTTACCTTGTCAACTCGTGGATTAAATCTAGCAACCTTTAGGTTACTGGCCCAACACTCTAACCACTAGGCTACCTGCCACCCCCTAAAAAGGTGAACATTGTAATTTGCATGTAATCTCTCCTAAAAGCTGAATGGCTGGCACATTGCGATCCCTCAAACCTCATATTTCCTAAACAGTTCAAATACGCTACACCTTGCCTCTTCAATAATACAAAGAGATTGTCCGTATTTTTAGCCCATAGTTCCCAACGCATCTTTCTTCAATGACAACCAGCTGCGCGGCAGAAACTTTGTGGTAGATTCCTGTGTGTTTCTCTCTGGACAAGGAAGAGAGAGGATCGCTACAGTTGCAACATGGAAACTGCATGTCTTACCATGTGGAAGCAAGCTGAGGGCACGTCAATTGCAAAGTGTTCTGTGTTCATTTATTATGCATGCATGTGTGAGAGATAGTGTTTTGGCAAAGCCCTGTCGTGACAGCCAGGAGGAAAGCAGTGTGTAATGAAATGAAGTGAATGGAAGAAGGGGCGGACCTGGCGTCAAATGAGCAGGGAGTTATCAAGATTGGCAACTATAAATGATTAGTATGTGTTTGTGTGGTATTGTACGTGTGTGTGTGCGTTCGTGTGTGTGTCAGGGCTGGGCTCAATTCAGAATTGAATTGAGAATTCCTCATGAATTTCAATGAAATGATTGCATTTTAATTGAATTTTAATATAAGTAGTTAACAGGATACAGAATTGCAATTCGAATTTGCATGAAAGGAAATAGAATTGATATCAATGAAATTCAATGAAATGTAAATGTCTCTTCTAATCTATATTAGGTGTAGTCTATACAAAGATTCATCTTGTACATTAAACATCATGTCATATTATACAGAAAGCATTCAGACTCCTTGACCTTTCCAACATTTTGTTGAATTACAACCTTATTCTAAAATGTATAACTTTTTTAAACTCATCAATCTACACACAATACCCCATTATGAAAAAGCGAAAACAGGTTTTTAGAAATGTTTGCAAATGTATAAAATATTAAAAACAGGAATACATATTTACATAAGTATTCAGACCCTTTGCTATGAGACTCGAAATGGAGTTCAGGTGCATCCTGCTTCCACTGATCATTCTTGAGATTGGACATGATTTGGAAAGGCACACATGTCTATATAAGGTCCCACAGTTGACAGTGCATGTTAGAGCAAAAACCAAGTCATGAGGTCGAAGGAATTGTGCGTAGAGCTCCGAGACAGAATTGTTTCGATGCACAGATCTGAGGAAGTGTACCAAAAAAAATGTCTGTAACATTGAAGGTTCCTAAGAACACAGTGACCTCCATCATTTGTAAATGGAAGAAGTTTGGAACCACCGTGACTCTTCATAGAGCTGGCCGCCCGGCCAAACTGATAGCCACTCTGACCTTCCAGAAGGACAATCATCTCTCCAGCACTCCACCAATCAGGCCTTTATGGTAGAGTGGCCAGACGGAAGCCACTCCTCAGTAAAAGGCAGTAAGCTTGGAGTTTGTCAAAAGGCACCTAAAGGACTCTCAGACCACGAGAAACATTATTTAACACTGGCCTGAAGGCGTCACATCTGGAGGAAACCTGGCACCATCCCTACGGTGAAGCATGGTGGTGGCAGCATCATGTTGTGGGGATGTTTTCAGTGGCAGGGACTGGGAGACTAGTCAGGATCGAGTGAAAGATAAACAGAGCAAAGTACAGAGAGATCCTTGATTAAAACCTGACCCAGAGCACGAAGGTCCTCAAACTGGGACGAAGGTTCACCTTCCAACAGGACAACGACCCAACGACCCAGCCAAGACAACGCAGGAGTGGCTTCGGGACAAGTCTCTGAATGTCCTTGAATGGCCCAGCCAGATCCCTGACTTGAACCCGATCGTACATCTCTGGAGAGACCTGAAAATAGCTGTGCAGTGACGGTCCGCATCCAACATGACAGAGCTTGAGAGGATCTGCAGAGAACAAATGGGAGAAACTACCCAAATCAGGTGTAACAAGCTTGTAGTGTCATACCCAAGAAGACTCAAGGTAGTAAGCGCTGCCAAATGTGCTTCAACAAAGTACTGAGTAAAGGGTCTGGATACTTATGTAATATTTGGGTTTTCTTTGTTACAAATTCTAAAAACCTGTTTTTGCTTTGTAATTATGGACTATTGTGTGTAGATTGATGAACGAAAAAACGATATAATCAATTTTAGAACAATGCTGTAATGTAACAAAAATTGAGAAAATGTCAAGGGGTCTGAACACTTTCCGGTTGCACTGTATAACAATTTGTATCCAGGACAAAACGGGAATTGCTTTGCCACATATTCTGTACAGGCTAACTTCTTTTCAGTTCTTTTTGTCAATTAGGTTAGTATTGTGGTGTAACTACAATGTGGTTGATCCATCCTCAGTTTGCTCCTATCACAGCCATTAAGCTCTGTAACTGTTTTAAAGTCACCATTGGCCTTATGATGAAATTTCTGAGCAGTTTCCTTCCTCTCTGCCAACTGAGTTAGGATGGACCCCTGTATCTTTCTAGCGACTGGGTGTATTGATACACCATCCAAAGTATAATTAATTTCACCATGCTCAACGGGATATTCAATGTCTGCTTTTTTTTTTTTTTTTACCCATCTCCCAATAGTTTCCCTTTTTCACTAGGCATTTGCAAACCAACCTGCTTTGTGGTTGAATCGGTGTGATGTTTACTCCTGAACTTGTTTTAGGCTTGCCATAACAAAGGGGTTTAAAACTTATCGACTCGAGACATTTCAGCTTATTCATTTTTAATTCATTTGTAAACATTTCAAAAAACATAATTCCACTTTGACATAATGGGGTATTGTGTGTAGGCCAGTGACACAAAAATATACATTTGAATCCTTTTTAAATTCAGGTTTTAACACAAAAAAATGTGAAAAAAGTCAAGAAGTGTGAATTCTTTCTGAAGGCATTGTATATCAAAATTAACCCAGTTGAATGAAGACACATTTATAGGATTTTGTTGTATTACAACTGCAAATGAGACCATATGCACGTGCCTATACTGCTTGAACTCCAATATACCTTAAGACTCATTTTGTTTGGACATGCTCAGGTTGACTTTTTCATGGAATCGCCCAGGCACAGACTTAATGGGCCCAGTCAGTGTGAGTTAAATTTGATTAAGTTACTGTAAAAACACAGAGTTCTGGCTTCTTTAGTCAACAAACAGTAGGCTAATTGTTTAAATGGGTCTTAATTGGTAATTATTCTCCCTTTGGTATCACTTCTCCTGCTCGGGTTTGCTCTGATTTCAGCAGTTGAAGAACTTAACCACTATTTTGTACAGTATTGTATAGGGCTGCACAATTAATTGAATTGACATCGAAATATTAACATGTGCAATATCCATATCGCAAGAGATTCATAGCGCATGCAATATTTTGAAACGCATCTCCTCACTGTTAGATTCACCATAAGGGTAAAATAAAGTCAACTGATTGTTCCAAACAAGAACAATGCTTCTTTTCACTTAGCTTCTTACCATAAGTCGTTACATTTCTATGATTCCAACCGTTCGCCCAAGTGTTTTGATCTAGGCAATATCTTATGTCAAATCGCAATAGCAAAATTTGGTAGTATGGGTAATGTTTGGCCATATCATGCAGCCCTAGTACAGTACAGTTGTTCAGCTATAGGTCTAGTAGTCTATCTTGTCTGTGGGTGTAGTTTGCTGGTGCAAATCGTGAATGTGAAAGTGCAGTTTTCTTGAACAAACTGTCACCTCCTGTGCTCTGCAGCACACTTCTCTGCTTTGAAAGTTAAGCAGAGGGAGAGATTATGAGTCATACAGACGTGAGAAAAACACTCTACTGTGTGAACTTAATGGAGGGGTGATGATATTAGAGGCTGAGATGTTCTCATTTACAGCAACCACCTGGGGAATAGTTACACGGGAGAGGAGATGAATGAGCCCATTGGAAGCTGAAGATGATTAGGTGGCCATGATGATGTGAGGTCCAGATTGGGAATTTAGCCAGGAAACCAGGGTTAACACGCCTACTCTTACGATAAGTGCCATGGGATCTTTAGTGACCACAGAGAGTCACGACACCCGTTTAATGTCCCATCCGAAAGGCACCACCCTCCACAGGGCAATGTCCCCAATCACTGCCTTGAGATATTTTATCTAGGACCGGAAGAAAGAGTGCCTCCTACTAGCCCTCCAACACCACTTCCAGAAGCATTTGGTCTTCCTTCCAGGGTCCGACCAGGACCAACCCTACTTAGCTTCAGAGGCAAGCCGGCAGTGGGATGCAGGATGGTATACTGCTGGCAAATTTTAATGCATGTCATAGGTAGTGGATTTGGAAACAAAAAACACAACATGTCATTCTGGAAAGTGGCTGCTTTACCTGATTTATTGTCATATTGTGTAGCGATAATGTGTTAATCTTTACAAACGGTCTTTCTACAGTTTGTTTTATGAGAGAGCCTACCATGTTCAAATCCTCCTCCTGAAGTATAACCTAGACTTCTTCTCATTTTAACCTTCATTCAGAAATTCTCTCTCTCTCGCTCTCTTTTCTTCCCTGATATGAACTGTTGGCACTGCCTCGGTCTGGCCCCCCTTCTATCTAACATGAGTGTGAGACACTGTAGCCAACCTCTTCACCCTGCTGTGCACCACAAGTACTGTATAACTGGTCACCTGTACCTTTGCCAAAATCAACCATGCTATGTCTATGGGATGTATCGACCTCTCCTCAACCCCACCGCTCACTCCACTGATATGGAGGGCTGCCTGCAGATGGACATCCTGTAGTGATTTCACCTCCAGAAGTTAAAAACATATTTTATATCTCCATGTGCAGTTATATGCAGTGAAGTATGCAGTGAAGTGCAGTGCTCTCAACTCTAAATGAACACGGTTCTACGTGAAAGAATGCACGGTATACTGCCAGCGAGCGATGTACTGTAAGTCTTTACGAAGCGGTTTTGGTGGGTATTTTGGTGTGAACCTTTATGGGTGATGCAAACACGGCATAGGTGTTGTAAAATACAGTATCTTCACTTTAGAGTGCATGAGTACAATTGTTCTGAAACTGAAAGCATCTACACGTGAAGTGGAGGCAGTCTACTTGGTGTAGTACAGAACTTTCCTGCCATGCAGGACATTTAAACCTGTAGTGTATTTGAGGTTTAAAAAGGCTCCTGAAGTTTGTAATTTACACTTTGAAATCTCTGACTTGATTTTCCCTTACAAAAAAATTTACCAACCCCTACACAAATGTCCGTTAATTATAATCCATAATTCACATTTCCTGTTGCTGCAGGATTATTATCGCGCTGTAGCAAACTAGCTCAAATTACGATCCTACATCAATAGGTGGCTTATAGTGCTTTCCCCTTTTAGGTACCTTTCAGCCAGTTCACTGCTTGTAATACGATCATTACGCGGTAAGCCGTTCCTCAGCAGACTAAGCTGACGTTTATTAAGTCTCTAACTTCCTCAGGGGATTCTGATTAAACATAGCACTTATCTAACATTTCATCTACACACAAGTCATCTTGATAGCTTGACTGAGCATAGGGGACCAAATAGGGGAGAGTAGCAAACACTTTGAAATGCATGGAATCTACTCCACTTCTCAGCTGCAGGAAGAGTTGCTCCCCAGCCACCCACACGTAGTTTGTGCCAAGATATCCCATTATACACTGTTTTTTCCCATAATTAACTGTGTGTGTGTGTGTGTGTGTGTGTGTGTTATGTGTGAATGCATGCATGCCTGAGTGAGGTTGGATTTGACACTGTCAGTGGATCTGAGTCTCTGCTGGGACAATAGGCATTTCTGTTGACTACACTCCTCTTGATAAACTGTGTTGCATCTCCCCAGCCCTGCATGCAGTGCAGAGGCGTTAAATGAAACTGGGACAGTGTGTGCATCCAACCCTGTCTTGTATTCAGGGGAGTTTTCAACTTTCTTCAGCTTACTAGAGTCAATGTCCGTGCCACACGGAATTCTAATTACCACACACCAAAAAAATCCCCATCAAAACCTGTTTTTTTAAGCGACACTAAGAAAAAAGGGTTCCAAAAGGGCTCTTTAGCTGTCCCAATAAGAGAAACCTTTTTGGTTCCAGGTAGAACCATTTTTCGTTCTAGGTAAAACACTTTTTGGTTTCAGGTAGAACTATTTGGGATTCTATGTAGAACCCTCTGTGGAAAGGGTGTTACATGGAACCCAAGAGAGTTCCACCTGGAATCAAAGGGGTCTGCCTGGAACCAAAAAAGGTTATTCAAGGGGTTTTCCTTCTTGATAGTATCTTGTGTGGAGATGTCTATTTTTTTGCATGGGCTGCTGAGATGCAGTGGAGATGTATTCCTGTTAGTGGTCTTGGGTGGAAAACAACCCAAGACTTTTATAACATTTACATGTATGCTCCTCTGTTATCTATGACTGGGAGAGTTCATGCTGAAGCTGCTGTATCCGTTTCCTA
Source organism: Oncorhynchus tshawytscha (assembly GCF_018296145.1). Taxonomy (NCBI): domain Eukaryota; kingdom Metazoa; phylum Chordata; class Actinopteri; order Salmoniformes; family Salmonidae; genus Oncorhynchus; species Oncorhynchus tshawytscha. The sequence goes on along the minus strand of NC_056436.1, from coordinate 35,110,332 downwards.
CTGAGGGACAATCAGTGTTCTGCTGATTTCTATTCAGCAGTCATATCCACTGGCATGGCCAAACGGTACTTTTGCTTTCTGCTCCCCAAATAGCCATTCAGAGAGTAGGCAATCAGTTCCTTTTATATGAGATGCCATCAGTAAAAAAAAAAAAAAAACCTCAAAACGATAGTGTATGACTTTTCTGGTCTGTATTGGCTTTTTTTTCCTTTCGTTTTGCATCTCTCGCCTTCTCACTTGTACTTTCCTGAGTGTGTGATTGTTATTGTGTGAAATTACCACTGGCCAATCTCTCTTTTCATTGGCAGTCTACATGTGATGCTTGTATTTCTATTGAGAGCAATCATATTCAGTTAAGACATGATTGTGAAATTAACAGTCAGTGGTCGAAAGAAGTACTTATTAGTCATACGTGAGTAAAAGAAAAAATACCTTCATCGAAAATGACTCACGGAAAAGTTAAGGTTACGCAGCAAATACTATACTGAACAAAAATATAAATGCTACATGTAAAGTGTTGGTCCCATGTTTCATGAGCTGAAATAAAAGATCCCAGAAATTCTCCACACGCACAACAAGCTTATTTCTCTCAAATTGTGTGTACAAATGTGTTTACATCCCTGTTAGTGAACATTTCTCCTTTGCCAAGATAATCCATCCACCTGAAAGATGTGGCATATAAAGAAGCTGATTAAACAGACTGGTCATTACACAGGTGCAACTTGTGCTGGGGACAATAAAAGACCACTCTAACATGTGCAGTTTTGTTACACAACACAATGCCACAGGTGTCTCAAGTTTTGAGGGAGTGTGCAATTGGCATGCTGACTGCAGGAATGTCCATCAGAGCTGTTGCCAGAAAATGTCATGTTAAGTTCCCTACTATAAGCCACCTCAAACAGTGTTTTGGAGAATTTGGCAGTATGTCCAACTGGCCTCACAACTGCAGACCACGTGTAACCACGCCAGCCCAGGACGGTTGGACGTATTACCGCCACACCGGCAGTCACAAGTCATGCCGGCAGTCAAATTCCACGTGCCCGTTTAGTCACGGTAATTAGGCTTCTCCAAGCCATGATGATACTAATTGTCATTAGTAGCCTATCAAACTTGCTAACTGCCTGGTACTCAGCACTCTATTGTCTCTCAAATCACTATGACATCAATGCAAATGTAATCAAAAATCTAAACTAACACTTCATGAGAGCCCATGACCTCATGTTGTGCAACATTTCTATAGGCTATGAAATTGCGTGAGAAAACAGAGTGATGGTCTCTTTTAAAAATAGGAGGATCCCATCAGCTTGCTATAGGCTATTTCTACTATATTTATTTCTCAACACTACTAATATTAAGCATATTACTTTACAACAGGAGTATAGCCTACCTGGCTGGCATGAAAATGAACCAATGGAAAAGCGTCCTCCATTCTCTATTTAAGATGACATGTATTTTTTCCCCTGACCCTGTTTCGATACAGGTACTTGATAATGGTCCATTCTAAATCAAAACAAATTTCACACATATATGATTCAGTATATGTGTAACGGTTCTCTTGTGGTGAAGGAGAGTCGGACCAAAATGCAGCGTGATGATGATTCATGATATTTTAATGAAGGAAAAAACTATACATGAAGAAACTACAAAATAATGAAATGTGAAAACCGAAACAGCCCTATCTGGTGCAAACACAAAGACAGGAACAAACACACAGTGAAACCCAGGCTACCTAAATATGGTTCCCAATCAGAGACAATGACTAACACCTGCCTCTGATTGAGAACCATATCAGGCCAGACATAGAAATAGACAAACTAGACATGAAACATAGAATGCCCACTCAGCTCACACCCTGACCAACCAAAACATAGAAATATACAAAGTAAACTATGGTCAGGGTGTGACAATATGTAAAGACTAGATTAAATCAAGTATAGTCAGATGGGTGTCGATATTAGCCTATCACTTGTGAATTATATATTATCAATTGTGAATGATGTCCCGCTTGTGTTCAGTAAGGCAAGGTACAGTGCATTCGGAAAGTATTCAGACCCCTTGACTTTGTTACACTACAGCCTTATTCTAAAATGTATTAAATAGTGTTTCTCCCTTATGAAACTACACACAATACCCCATAATGACAAACTGAAAACTGGTGTAAAATTTGGGGGGCAAATGTTTAAAAAACATTTTTTTACATAAGTATTCAAACCCTTCACTCAGTACATTCTTGAAGCACCTTTGGCAGCGATTACAGCCTCGAGTCTTCTTGGGTATGTCTCTACAAGATTGGCACACCTGTATTTGGGGAGTTTCTGCCATTCTTCTCTGCAGATCCTCTCAAGGTCTGTCAGGTTGGATGCGGACCGTCACTGCCTGGCTATTTTCAGGTCTTTCCAGAGATGTTGGATCGGGTTCAAGTCTGGGCTCTGGCTGGGCCATTTAAGGACATTCAGAGACTTTGGCTTGTCACCAAAAACACTCAAACTTTTACAGATGCACAATCAAGAGCATCCTGTCGGGCTGTATCACTGCCTGGTACGGCAACTGCTCTGCCCACAACCGTAAGGCTCTCCAGAGGGTAGGGAGGCCTGCAATACGCATCACCGGGGGCAAACTACCTGCCCTCCAGGACACCTACACCACCCAATGTCACAGGAAGGCCAAAAAGATCACCAAGGACAACAACCACCCGAGCCACTGCCTGTTCACCCCGCTATCATCCAGAAGGCGAGGTCAGTACAGGTGCATCAAAGCTGGGACTGAGAGACTGAAAATCAGCTTACTGCATGGACGCGCTCCTCCACCTCAATCGCCGGGGTATCCTCTCCTGCTGACTCCATAGTGTGGTCAGAGGTTCTGTAATGGGGTGCGTGCTGGTGGCAGGGAAGTCAGGCGCAGGAGAATGAACTTGGTAAAAATGGAGCTGTTTAATAAACATTCAAAAAACCTCCTAAAACCAAAGTATACAAATATAACATAATAGGGTGCAAAACCCGTCGCACACCAGAACAAATAACACACATACATACAACAAACAATCTCTGACAAGGACATGAGGGACAACAGAGGGTTAAATACACAACATGTAATGAATGGGATTTGGAAGCAGGTGTGTAGGAAGACAAGACAAAAACAATGGATCAATGATGGCAAGAAGGTCGGTGACGTCGACCGCCGAACACCACCCAAACAAGGAGAGGGACCGACTTCGGCGGAAGTCGTGACAGTCGGAACTAGAAGCACAAGCATTTCGCTACACTCGCATTAACATCTGCTAACCATGTGTATGTGACAAATAGAATTTGATTTGATCTATTTGATTTGAACAGTAGTTCAGGTGCTACAAAACTAGGGCCTGTAGGACCTGCCTTGTTGGTAGTGTTGTTAAAAAGGCAGATCATAGCTTTATTATGGACAGACTTCTCCCCATTTTAGCTACTGTTGTATTAACATGTTTTGACAATGACAGTTTACAATCCAGGGTTACTCCAAGCAGTTTAGTCACCTCTACTTGCTCCATTTCTACATGATTTATTACAATATTTAAGTTGAGGTTTAGGGTTTAGTGAATGATTTGTCCCACGTACAATGCTTTTAGTTTTTTAAAATATTTTATTTATTCCTTCCCACCTATTCTGAAACTAATTGCAGCTCTTTCTTAAGTGTTGCAGTAATAAGTGTTGCAGTAATAAGTGTTTGCAGTAATAAGTGTTGCAGTGATAAGGGTTTGCAGTAATAAGTGTTGCAGTGATAAGGGTTTGCAGTAATAAGGGTTTGCAGTGATTTCCCTCGCTGTAGTAGCTGGCGTGTAGTGTTTTGTCATCCACATACATTGTGAGGACAAACGATGGGCGACGAGAAGCAAGTACAGGGAGTGAATATTTAATAAATAAACGTCATGAAAGAAAACAAGGACAGCGTCAGGACAAGGGGAACAAAACAACATTAATGCAGACACAGGGAAGAGACTGAGTAAGCCCCATGTTCGCACTCCCTTAAATCATATCCTTTCTATTGTATTCAGCTATGTTCAATTGTATTCTTCATACTATAAAATAATATAAAATAATGCCATGGAATTCTAAATACATCTTGTCTGGTAAATTAACTAGTGTAGTCCACAACCATGTGGCATAGCCAGATCATGGCCTAACATAAGGACAACTCAGAGTATGTTATTCTGTTCTACATTTCTTTCATATCATGTTTCTCTAGAACAGAGTGGAGGTGGGGTTATGGTATGGGCAAGCATAAGTTATGGACAACAAACACAATTGCATTTTATCGATGGCAATTTGAATGCACAGAGGTTCCATAACGAGATCCTGAAGCCCACTGTCGTGCCATTCTTCCACCGACATGACCTCATGTTTCTGCATGATAATGCACAGCCCCATTTTGCAAGGATCTGTACACAATTCCTGGAAGCTGAATTTGTCCCAGTTCTTCCATGGCCTGCATGCTCACCTGACATGTCAACCATTGAGCATGTTTGAGATGCTCTGGATCGACATATAGGACAGCGTGTTCCAGTTCACGCACAGCCACTGAAGAGGAGTGGGACAACATTCCACAGGCCACAATCAACAGCCTGATCAACTATGCAAAGGAGATGTATCGAGCTGCATGAGGCAAATGGTGGTCAAACCAGATACTGACTGGTTTTCTGATCCACGCCCCTACTTTTTTTTTTAAAGATAGCTGTGACTAACAGATGCATATCTGTATTCCCAGTCATGTGAAATCCATAGATGAGGGCCTGATGGATTTATTTCAATGAACTGATGTTCTTATATGAACTGTAACTCAGTAAAATCTTTGAAATTGTTGCATGTTGCGTTTATATTTTTGTTCAGTGTACTACAGTAAAAGTCTAAAAGTATCTGGTTTAAAATGTTCTTGGTGTACAGTGGTGGAAAAATGACTCAGTTGTCATACTTGAGTAAAAGTAAATGCTGTACATCAAATTCCTTAATTTATCAAACCAGATGGCACAATTTTCTTGTTTTTTATTTTATTATAAGGACAGCCAGGGGCACACTCAGACATCATTTACAAACGCAGTATTTGTGTTTGGTGAGTCCACCAGATCAGAGGCAGTAGAGATGACAATGCCATATATTGATAGGTGCTTGAATCGGACCATATTCTGCCTGTCCTGCCTGAGCATTTGAAATGTAAAGAGTGCTTTTGGGTGTCAGGGAAAATGAATGGAAGTAAAAAATGACATATTTTCTTTAGGAATGTAGTGGAGTAAAAGTAAAAGTTGCACATTCATCATCATGATATTTTTCTCTCTCTTCTGAGAAAAGCCCCCCTCCTGTGATCTGCTGGCTTTGCCTGGAAACACAGGACATGGTTGTGTTGTGCATTCTCTTTGGCTGCAGAGACAGATAAGGGAAGAAGGACAGGAGGCATCCAGAATGCAAATAATGAGATACACTCTAATTCTTTTGTATTTCATCTGCAGCCCCGAATAGTAATTAAGCAAAAAATATAACATTGAATAATATTGGCAGTAGCACAGAGGATTTGAAAGCACTTATGCTAAATGGTACCTTTTAATAGCACATTGGCACAGTGGATTAAGACTGTTCATTCACAAGATCTGTCCTTTAGTCCAGATGGTAATGTAGTAAACTCTCATTTACAATCTTGTTTCATGCATGCCTATTCATTTGTTTTATAGAAACTGTGGACCTCCACAAAAAAACATGTAATTATTTGCTAACCAGAGCCATAGTCTGTGCCAATAAGCTCCTTGTTCCCTGTTAAAATTGGACCTGAAGCTAAAAATAACTTAGCACATACAGTATAGAACTAAAATAACAGATCAGCTGTGACTGTGCTTTTTCATTAGTTTCACCTTCTATTCATCCCCCAACTGGAATGTTCCACTATCACATCCATTTGAATGAGTCGACATCAAACACATCCTAAAGCTGATTCTTGACATGTTATTCCCAGTTGTCCCATTTATAGTATTGTACTATTTGTGTTTCTTGTAAATCTGCCTTGTTAAAGCAGAACAACATAAATCCTCTCTCTGGTACGCAGCCCAAGATGAGCTTAAAGACAAATGGATGCCTAACATGTTTATATGAAATTAGACAATATGCTTTCAGGCCCAACAATCCCTTTAAAGTGAAAATGAGAAAGAAGGACTCCTCTTTCTGGGTGTGACTCCTCTTTTCGTGGTATCCAATTGTTAGTAGTTACTATCTTGTCTCATCGCTACAACTCCCGTACGGGCTCGGGAGAGACGAAGGTCATGCGCCCTCCGAAACACAACCCAACCAAGCCGCACTGCTTCTTAACACAGCGCGCATCCAACCCGGAAGCCAGCAGCACCAATGTGTCGGAGGAAACACCGTGCACCTGGTGACCTGGTTAGCGTGCACTGTGCCCCGCCCGCCACAGGAGTCGCTAGTGTGCGATGAGACAAGTATATCCCTACCGGCCAAACTCTCCCTAACCCGGAGGACGCTAGGCCAATTGTGCATCGCCCTATGGACCTCCCGGTCGCGGCCGGCTGCGCCAGAGCCTGGGCTCGAATCCAGAGTGTCTGGTGGCACAGCTAGCACTGCGATGCGCCACCTGGGAGGCCTGGTGTGAAACATTTATGATCATCCTGACAGTTTGTCTCTCCCCCTCCTAATGCAACGTCTGCCAGCCCAGCCAGCCAGCCAGCACCATGCACCGTCCCCTTAACTTAGCCCATTAATGCTGAGTTTGATCCATGCAGGCCAAACTGTTTATCATTCACTTTTGTGGAGCCTCTCATTCGGTTTCAATGCTCATCTCTTGCTCCTTATCCACCTAACCACTCCACGGCAAGGCTTAGGTCATCCTTTAAATGCCTGGCGGAGCAACAGCCAATAACATGAGCTGCTAATTGATGAATGGAGCCGACAGGCTGAGAGGAGGAGGTGAGGATGATTTGTGGCGCTTATGAAGCAGAGGTGACAGGATAAAGACTACCTGTTCAATGTTTCCCCAATATGCATTTAGCAGCGGCGCAATGCCGTTGCTAGATTGTGGCCGCCACTGAAAACAAAACAAAACAAACAAGATATACAGTAACAATCAAAAGTTTTGATGAAGACATCAAAACTATGACATAACACATGGAATCATGTAGTAACCAAAAAAGTGTTAAAAATCTAATTATATTTGAGATTCTTCAAAGTAGCCACCCTTTGCCTTGATGACAGCTTTGCACACTCTTGGCATTCTCTCAATCAGCTTAATGAGGAATGCTTTTCCAACAGTCTTGAAGGAGTTCCCATATATGCTGAGCACTTGTTGGCTGCTTTTCCTTCACTCTGTGGTCCAACTCATCTCAAACCATCTCAATTGGGTTAAGGTCGGGTGATTGTGGAGGCCATGTCATCTGATGCAGCACTCCATCACCCTCCTTCTTGGTTAAATAGCCCTTACACAGCCTGGAGGTGTGTTTTGGGTCATTGTCCTGTTGAAAAACAAATGATAGTCCCACTAAGCTCAAACCAGATGGGACGGCATATCGCTGCAGAATGCTGTGGTAGCTGTGCTAGTTAAGTGTGCCTTGAATTCTAAATTAACCACTGACAATGTCACCAGCAAAGCACCATCTCACCCCCTCCTCTATGTTTCGCGGTGGGAGGTTTGAACCAAAAATCGCACATTTGGACTCATCAGACCAATGGACAGATTTCCACCGGTCTAATGTCCATTGCTTGTGTTTCTTGGCCCAAGTAAGTCCCTTTTTCTTAATTGTGTCCTTTAGTAGTTTGTTTGCAGCAATTCAACCATGAAGGCCTGATTCACGCAGTCTCAAGGCAAAGGGTGGCTACTTTGAAGAATCTCAAATATAAAATATATTTTGATTTGTTTAACACATTTTTGGTTACTACGTGATTCCATATCTGTTATTTCATAACAGTTTTGACGTGTTCACTATTATTCTACAATGTAGAGAATCGTAAAATATAAAGACAAACCTTGGACTGAGTAGGCGTGTCCAAACTTTTGACTGGTACTGTACAGTGAGGGAAAAAAGTATTTGATCCCCTGCTGATTTTGTACGTTTGCCCACTGACAAAGAAATGATCAGTCTATAATTTTAATGGTAGGTTTATTTGAACAGTGAGAGGCAGAATAACAACAACAAAAAATCCAGAAAAACGCATGTCAAAAATGTTATAAATTTATTTTAATTTTAATGAGGGAAATAAGTATTTGACCCCCTCTCAATCAAAGATTTCTGGCTCCCAGGTGTCTTTTATACAGGTAACGAGCTGAGATTATACTTTTTTCCCTCACTGTATATATTTAGTCTATAATGTAGAAGTATAGATGTATGCCCCAGGAAGACCCCATCCACCGCCGCCCCCCATCTCCCCCTAGACTCCTCTCATTAGAGAGGATAGGAACTTGATATGTTTCAGTTTTAATTAAGATATGCTTATCCAATACCTAGTAGCAGGACTTGATATAACTCTGGTAGATTGAGGTGTTTGAAGTTACAAAGAAGAGCAAATATAGGGAATATTATTGCCTCCCTTCCCACTGCTCTTCCCATGGGTGAATGGGAGAGCGCCGAGAGGTCGTTATTATGAAAGTAATTTTGATGACAATAAACCTGTCAATCAGTAGTCATAAACAGACACCTGCTGTTTGCTGTGACACCTGCTCTACCCTAATCGCTCATGGACAGACTAGGTAAACCAAATGAGCAAGATTTTAGTTCTGGTTTAACTGAGACTAGCTCTACCCAATTCCTGCCTCTAGTTTTGTGTTCTTTTCAGTGAAAATGCTACATAAGAAGCTTTAGCTTTAGACTATGAAAATAGTTTACATTTGCTGGTGCTGAGGGAAATCATTTCACTATGCTGTGTTTAGATCATATATTTCATTTTAATATATGAAATAGAGGTGAAATCGATTAGCAGGCATTGGATAGGCTACAGTGTGTTATTGTTCATTATATCATACAAATAATGTAAATAGTACAGTAAGTGCTTGTTCTATTTTATGTTCCATAGCTTCCTGTCAAACTGTTGATGCAGCAGAAAATGCTTCTAAGTCAGGCTTCTTCAATCTTGTAGTGAACACATCAGATTAAATTATCAGATGGTCTTAATTTCCTCCATTTGACTGCTAGATACTTGTTATCCTATCACATTCTCCTCTCCACACCACCAAATTCACCACTGCCAATGTTTTAGATAGAAGACTCTCAGAATTACATGGTCCACCCACACACACATCTGTATCTGGACCACAATTTCACAGCTTACTGCATAATTAAAATGCTTCATAACAGATCCATTTAAATAAACATGAGGATCATTCTCAGCCCATACAAATGGGGTGAGAAATTGTTGCCTATTGCTGTAATTGTAGGCCATAGAGTGTGGCTGAATGCTCTCCCAGGACTAATTGCCATCCATTCTGCTGTGACAGAACTGTTCTTTTTTTTTTATCCCTCTCTCTCTCCCTACACAGGTGCTGCCAAGCATCCTGCAGAAGCATTGCTGTATCTTACCTGACACGAACACAGGTAAAAGCAGGTGCCCCAGCCAAACACATTCAGAGCAGAGGCAGATTGGGGCGTGGGACAGGGGGAGATGCACTGTCTGTCAGCCAGCCCGCCAGCAAGGGGTGAGGGGGGTTCATATCTGTCTGCATGGTCCCTGGAGTATCACAGGATTCTATCTGACAGATGTTGACATACTGTCAGACCTGCTGTTTCTGTCTCATCTCAGCTGGGAGTGGAAATATATGCTGATGGGTGTAGTCAGTGCTACTGCAGAAGCCGTCTGCTTATTTGAAACTGCAACAGGTATTTGAAGTGTTGTTCAGTTTGGGGTTAGGATGGGTGGTGATTTATATAAGCAAATGATCTAATATTGTTGCTGCTCTGAATGTTAACTACTGTATTACTGGCAGTCTCCTGTGTGAAGGTCCTGAGTGTGTTGTGTTGCCTTGCCTCGACCAGTTTCAAGGCTACTGTAACATTGCCCTGCGCATGACGGGCTTCTTCACATCATTGTTGCAGGTGTGAAGCGGTGGCTGATGAAATTGAAGAGCAGGGAGATATACTCAGATACCTGGTCGGGGCTCTTCCCCAGTTTACAGGGTTTGTGACATTTTCTCTCTATCCTCCTGCACTAGGCTAGCGCAGGGCCCCATTATTACCTTGCATGAGGGCTCCAGAAACCATTCATTTCACAAAGCAATGCCGCGGTAGAGTTGTTGTGACACACCCATGTCTATTGCTTACTCATCTTTCAAGTACTATAGGGAGGACATGGTCACTCTGGATTGGATCATTGAGAAAACATGATGATGAAGATGTATGAGTAAGAGATTTCATTGTGCTCATCAATCAAAATGAGTTATTGAATGCTTTTGTGCTGTAGGTTTATTATAGTGCATGTCCTTAAAAAGTGCTAGTGCATTTAGTGTTAGTAAATGTTTTTTTCAAACTGGCATTAGTTACTGTGTCTTCTTATTGATGAGGTCATATTATAATGCTCTTGTTGTTTTGGCAGTTTGCAATGATAAGCACCCAAGGATGGCAGTTAGCCTGGTTGGTAGGCTCGTTGGGCCAGAAACCGAAAGGTTGCTGGATCGAATCCCTGAGCTGACAGAATCCCAGAATCCCATCCTTGAGGAAAGATGAAAGCAGAATAGAGCTACAGTAGTTAAAAGTCTGATTGAAAATATCTGTTATTAGTCTAATGCTTGATGGAGGACTATAGTATATACTATATCTGTAAGTCCTTAGTGAAACAAATGAGTATCTCTATTCTATTCTATTGACAGTGTGCATATTCTAATCTGTGTGCAGCAATCTCAATAGGGAAATGGATACCCTCTTATACTGGTATTTGTTGAAGCAGGTGACAATATGGAACTATGAATATGGAGGAATGTGTCTGACGTCCAGGGTGCTGTTCAGAGAGTAGTTATGGCAGAGTGGATATTTATCTAAACAATCCCTCATGAATATGGATGTCTTCCCTCTCCCTGGGACTAAAACACAGTAGCTGATTAGGAGAGAAGAGTTAGCTTTCAGTCCCCCTGTTTCAGACCTTACAATTTAAATTATGTGTGTGTGTGTGTGTGCGTGCAGAAGCGCCTCTAGTGTTTTGGGGGTGAGATTTGGTTGCCCCTCCCACCTTGCGGGCAAAACATTTCAGTGACCCCCTTCTTGGCAGAGGAGAAAAAAAATCAGTTTTTAAGCTAATCCCCTACAGTTCAACATATTTTGCCATGATTTATGTCATGTTCATATGATATCAGAGTAAGAGTGACTAACAAAATCAGTCGTGGACCCCTGGAGGTCAGGGCCTTTGGTGATGATTGCTGCAAGGTTTAGAAAGCCGGCTAGACTACTTTGCCTAGCAATACATACAAAAATGGTAGATGACATGGGTTTATAGAGTGACTGGCATAACAATTGGAAAACTGCTGATGCACTACTTTAAAAAAAAATTGCGCCTTGTTTCTACTATTCTACTCTTCTATCTCTCAACAGTAAGTTGAGTCTCTGACTGAGTTCCAATTTGTAATCGGTGGCGCCCTAGAAACCAGGGGTATAGGCAGAGGCACGCAGGCACGTGAGTGTGTGGGCATGCGTGGGTATGCGTATGTGTGGGCATGCGTGTGTGTGGGCGTGCGTATGTGTGGGCAGGTGTGTGTGTGGGCGTGCGTATGTGTGGGCATGCGTGTGTGTGGGCGTGCGTATGTGTGGGCAGGTGTGTGTGGGCGTGCGTATGTGTGGGCAGGTGTGCACATGTTGATTGTTTATTTTTAATGCACATACCTGTGTCACGAATTGCAGAAGAACTTCAGTGTCTCATCTGCATGTTTCTCACAGTAGATGCCCACTTCTGACTCTTCTTGTCTTCTTGTCACCAAACCGAAGATGGCAGAATTATCCACTAGCTTAGCCACACCAGAGTGCGGTACTTTGATCACCTGTCTGCATGAGGGGCACGGCGGCTCCCCCTTACTGGTGTGACTGTCTATCTCTCCCAGACAGATGAGACGGAAGGTTTCCCCACAGTGCAGCAGCTTGGGCCGACGCCGGGCCTTATTGTAGCGCTTAGTACACACAGGACAGGTAGACAGCCAGTCAATGGAGTGGAAGGAGGGAGAGCTCATAGTGAATCAGTCAGATAGTACTCCAGCTCTCTCTGTTAGAAGAGATTCTCTCAAGCATATAGATCCTATTAAATTACTAGATGGGCTATGTCATAAACCCTCAAAGTTCCATAATCGAGCGAAAATGGCAGCCATCTTGATCCGGAAGTAATCCAAAACCAGTCTAATTGGAATGAATGGCAGTAGAGGCATAGGTGATGAATTTCCTGCTTTTACTTATGCAGGAAAATAAAAGTATAAACTGGGTGGTTTGAGCCCTGAATGCTGATTGTCTGAAAGCCGTGGTATTTCAGACCGTATACCATGGGTATGACAAAAAGTATTTTTACTGTTTTAATAACGTTGGCAAACCAGTTTATAATTGCCTGCTGGGCTGATGAGACAGTGGATTGCGCAGTCAGATGGAACAGAGTAAATAGGCATTTTAACGTCATAGATTTAGCCGGTGGTAACTTGTGGAATAGACACTGGCTGGAATGCGATTTTAATCATTCAGCATTTAGGATTAGATTCACCCATTGTATAATTAAGCAATAAGGCATGAGGCAGTGTGGTACATTGTTCAATATACCATGGCTAAGGGCTGTTCTTTTCACGACGCAAAGCGGAGTGCCTGCATACAGCTGTTAGCTGTGGTATATTGGCCATACCCCACACACCCTCATGCCTTATTGCTTAATTATAAACTGGGTGGTTCAAGCCCTGAATGCTGATTGGCTGAAAGCTGTGGTATATCAGACCGTATACCATGGGTATGACAAAAAAATGTTTTACTTCTCTAATTACATTGGTAACCAGTTTATAATAGCAATAAGGCACCTCAGAGGTTTTTGGTATATGGCCAATATACCATGGCTAAGGGCTGTATCCAAGCACTCCGCGTCGTGCGTTATAAAACGGATGGGTCTAATCCTGAATGCTGATTGGCTCTTAGAACTACCCATCCCGGATCCTGGAGAATTGTCATCAACTACACTAATTAGCATAGCGCAACCGTCAAAAAATATTACTAGAAAATATTCATATTCATGAAATCACAAGTGAAATATAGTGAAACACAGCTTAGCCTTTTGTTAATCACTCTGTAATCTCAGATTTTGAAATGATGCTTTACAGCCAAAGCAAGACAAGCGTAAGTTTATCGATAGCCTAGCATAGCATTATGTCCAGCTAGCAGCAGGAAGCTTGGTCACGAAAATCAGAAAAGCAATCAAATTAAACGTTTACCTTTGATGAGCTTTGGATGTTTTCACTCACGAAAATCCTCATAAAGAGGATTTTTATAGCCAAAATACCTCCGTTTCTTGTCCACGTTTTGTTGAGAAATCCACCGGAAATTGCAGTCACGACAACGCCGAAAAAAACTCCAAATTAGATCCATAATATCGACAGAAACATGGCAAACGTTTTTTTATAATCAATCCTCAGGGTGTTTTTCAAATATCTATTCGATAATATATCAACCGGGACAATTGGCTTTTCAGTAGGAGCGAGAGGAAATATGGCCGCCTTTGTCTATTACGCACAAATCACTCTGAGAGCCACCACCTGACCACTGACGCAATGTTGTCGTTCACGCTCATTTTTCAAAATAAAAGCCCGAAACCATGTCTAGTGGCTGTAGACACATTAGGGAAGCCATAGAAAAAGGAATCTGGTTGATATCCCGTTCAATGGGCAATAGGGATGCATAGGAACACAGGGGTTTCAAAATAAGAGTCACTTCCTGATTGGATTTTTCTCAGGCTTTCGCCTGCAATATCAGTTCTGTTATACTCACTGACAATATTTTTACAGTTGGAAACTTTAGAGTGTTTTCTATCCTAAGCTGTCAATTATATGCATATTCTAGCATCTGGTCCTGAGAAATAGCCGTTTACTTTGGGAACGTTATTTTTCCAAAAATGAAAATAGTGCCCCCTAGTTTCAAGAGGTTAAAACCGCATTCCAGGCACTGTCTATTCCACAAGTTACCACCTGCTAAATCTATAACGGTGAAATGCCTATTTACTCTGTTCCATCTGACTGCGCAAACCACTGTATTGGCTGCCTGTCACAGTCACACTATGCCTGCTAACAGTTGCATCTGACAATGATCACTGTGCCTCTAAGAGTGTAATGTTAATGTTTCTCGACAAATCATCTCTTGTATTTATCTCAACTCGTACATTATTTCCTCTTGCTTCCAGCCTATCATTTAGTTTGGTACAGCGGGAGTTAATATAAGCCTCGCTGTCAGCCTGTTCGACCTTGGAAACAATGTTTCCCTTTTGAATTTCTATCTCTGTACCATACATAGGAACTGAACAGTGCCCAGACCAGACCAGACATTTTTTTCTGAGCTAGGCAAAATCATGCATCAACATCATTATCACTGTTAAACAGAAAAAAAGCTCAAACAAACAAAAATGCAGCTAGTGTACTGTCATTCCAGGTTAAACATGTTTTACGTGATGGAGTTAGCTGAAGTTAGCCTGCCAGCAAGTGACAAGAACGTTATCCAGCCTGCTTAGCAACCACTTTGTTTAGAATGTACGCTTAGCATAGCAACTATGCAAAAATAATGAAAGACTGGCTTGTGTCCAATTCATACAGTAAGTAATTCATACAATTTCAGAATGAAATTTTATGAATTACTTATCAAAATAAATATGTCATTAATTGTTATTTTAATTTGTTGGCAACAGTTTTATAAAAGCAATAAAGGCAAGTGTCAAACAAACGCCATTTACCTGTGACTGTGTTCATGATACAGTGTCTTATTGTTTACTTGTGGAATGGAAATATAGTCAACCTAATATATTGAAATATAATTATAAATACAGTTTAAATAGGTTTTATAAAAATGTTCTCTGAATAAATAGCCTCAAAGATATACAGTGAGCAAAAAAGTATTTAGTCAGCAACCAATTGTGCAAGTCCTCCCACTTAAAAAGATGAGAGAGGCCTGTAATTTTCATCATAGGTACACTTCAACTATGACAGACAAAATGAGGAAGAAAATCCAGAAAATCACATTGTAGGATTTTTTATTAATTTATTTGCAAATTATGGTGGAAAATAAGTATTTGGTCAATAACAAAAGTTTATCTCAATACTTTGTTATATACCCTTTGTTGGCAATGACATAGGTCAAACGTTTTCTGTAAGTCTTCACAAGGTTTTCACACACTGTTGCTGGTATTTTGGCCCATTTCTCCATGCAGATCTCCTCTAGAGCAGTGTTGTTTTGGGGCTGTTGCTGGGCAACATGGACTTTCAACTCCCTCCAAAGATTTTCTATGGGGTTGAGATCTGGAGACTGGCTAGGCCACTCCAGGACCTTGAAATGCTTCTTACGAAGCCACTCCTTCATTGCCCGGGCGGTGTGTTTGGGATCATTGTCATGCTCAAAGACCCAGCCACGTTTCATCTTCAATGCCCTTGCTGATGGAAGGAGGTTTTCACTCAAAATCTCACGAAACATGGCCCCACTCATTCTTTCCTTTACACGGATCAGTCGTCCTGGTCCCTTTGCAGAAAAACAGCCCCAAAGCATGATGTTTCCACCCCCATGCTTCACAGTAGGTATGGTGTTCTTTAGATGCAACTCAGCATTCTTTGTCCTCCAAACACGACGAGTTGAGTTTTTACCAAAAAGTTATATTTTGTTTTCATCTGACCATATGACATTCTCCCAATCTTCTTCTTGATCATCCAAATGCTTTCTAGCAAACTTCAGACGGGCCTGGACAAGTACTGGCTTAAGCAGGGGGACACGTCTGGCACTGCAGGATTTGAGTCCCTGGCGGCGTAGTGTGTTACTGATGGTAGGCTTTGTTACTTTGGTCCCAGCTCTCTGCAGGTCATTCACTAGGTCCCCCCGTGTGGTTCTGGGATTTTTGCTCACCGTTCTTGTGATCATTTTGACCCCACGGGGTGAGATCTTTTGTGGAACCCCAGATCGAGGGAGATTATCAGTGGTCTTGTATGTCTTCCATTTCCTAATCATTGCTCCCACAGTTGATTTCTTCAAACCAAGCTGCTTACCTATTACAGATTCAGTCTTCCCAGCCTGGTGCAGGTCTACAATTTTGTTTCTGGTGTCCTTTGACAGTTCTTTGGTCTTGGCCATAGTGGAGTTTGGAGTGTGACTGTTTGAGGTTGTGGACAGGTGTCTTTTATACTGATAACAAGTTCAAACAGGTGCCATTAATACAGGTAAGGAGCGGAGGACAGAGGAGCCTCTTAAAGAACAAGTTACAGGTCTGTGAGAGCCAGAAATCTTGCTTGTTTGTAAGTGACCAAATACTTATTTTCCACCATAATTTGCAAATAAATTCATAAAAAATCCTACAATGTGATTTTCTGGATTTTTTCCCCTCATTTTGTCTGTCATAGTTGAAGTGTACCTATGATGAAAATTACAGGCCTCTCTCATCTTTTTAAGTGGGAGAACTTGCACAATTGGTTGCTGACTAAATACTTTTTTGCCCCACTGTATGTAAACAGACCATACATGTCTCAGATTGTGTTTACTTGGAAAGCTGTGAATGCTATTACATGATACAATATCAGTACTTGTTGCATTTGGCATGGGTCCCCAGATCCTCAAAAAGTTATACAGCTGCACCACCTGACCGGTTGCATCACCACCTGGTATGGTAACTGCTCAGCATCCGACCGTAAAGCGCTACAGAGGATAGTGAGTACAGCCCATTGCATTACTGGGACCAAGCTTCCTGCCATCCATGACCTATATACTAGGCGGTGTCAGAGGAAGGCCGGAAAAATTGTCAAAGACTCCAGTCACCCAAGTCATAGACTGTTCTCTGTGCTACCGCACGGCAAGCGGTACCGGAGCGCCAAGTCTTGGTCCAAAAGGCTCCTTAACAGCTTCTACCCCCACGCCATAAGAACAATGAATCAAATGGCCACCAGGACTATTTACATTGACCCCCTCCTTTGTTTTTACAGTGCTGCTATTTGCTGTTTATTATCTTTGCATAGTCATTTTACCCCTGCCTACATATACAGATTACCTTGACTAGCCTGTTCGTCCGTACATTGACTTGGTACCAGAACCCTCTGTATATAGCCTCGTTATTGTTATTTTATTGTGTTACTTTTTTACTCTAGTTTATTTTGTAAATATTTTCTTAGCTCTATTTCTTGAACGCATTGTTGGTTAAGGGCTTGTAAGAAGCATTTCACATTAAGGTCTACTCCTGTTTTAATCGGCGCATGGGACAAATACAATTTGATTTGATTTGATTTACAACTTGTCTAAGTCCTATCATCAACTGATTTGAGACTGTGGGTGCATTTGTAAATGGCCTCCAGTGTGTCAGAGTGCGCTCTGGCCATTCGTAAATTCAGAGAGTTGTCAGATTGTCTGCTTGAAAAATTAAGCATGTTTTGCTCTTGGAGCGTTCAGAGCGCAAACTGTACCTCAAGCTAACTGGCTAAAGTTGGCTAGCTTGCTAGC
Organism: Oncorhynchus tshawytscha; assembly: GCF_018296145.1. Lineage (NCBI taxonomy): Eukaryota > Metazoa > Chordata > Actinopteri > Salmoniformes > Salmonidae > Oncorhynchus > Oncorhynchus tshawytscha. Next base: position 35,092,706 of record NC_056436.1, on the reverse strand, counting down.
TACTACAAATCAAATTCAATTGTATTCGTCACATGCACCGAATACAACAAGTGAAATGCTTACTTACGAGCCCCTAACTGACAGTGCAGTTTCAAAAAATACGTATAAGGATAAGAGATACTACCTCACCGGTTAGTTGAGGTAGTATGTACATGTAGGTAGAGTTAATTAAAGTGAATATGCATAGATTACAACAGAGAGTGGCAGTGGTGTGGAGAAGGGAGGGGGGGCAATGTGAATAGTCTGGGTAGCCATTTGACTAGATGTTCAGTCTTATGGGTTGGGAGTAGAAGCTGTTTAGAAGCCTCCTGGACCTAGACTTGGCGCTCCGGTACCGCCTGCCGTGTGGTAGCAGAGAACAGTCTATGACTAGGGTGGCTGGAGTCTTTGACAATTTTCAGAGCCTTCCTCTGACACCGCCTGGTATAGAGGTCCTGGATAGCAGGAAGCTTGGCCCCAGTGATGTACTGGGTCATCCGCACTACCCTCTGTAGTGACTTGCGGTCGGAGACCGAGCAGTTGACATACCAGGCAGTGATACAACCAGTCAGGATGCTCTCGATGGTGCAGCTGTAGAATCCTTTGAGGATCTGAGGACCCATGCCAAATCATTTCAGTCTCCTGAAGGGGAATAGGTTTTGTCATGCCTGCTTCACGACTGTCATGGTGTGCTTGGACCATGTTAGTTTGTTGGTGATGTGGACACCAAGGAACTTGAAGCTCTCAACCTGCTCCTCTGCAGCCCCATTGATGAGAATGGGGGCGTGCTCTGTCCTCTTTTTCCTGTAGTCCACAATCATCTCCTTTGTCTTGATCACGTTGAGGGAGAGGTTGTTGTCCTGGCACCACATGGCCAGGTCTCTGACCTCCTCCCTATAGGCTGGTTCATTGTTGTCGGTGATCAGGCCTAACATTGTTGTGTCATCAGCAAATTTAATGATGGTGTTGGAGTCGTGCCTGGCCGTGCAGTCATGAGTGAACAGGGAGTACAGGAGGGGGCTGAGCACGCACCCCTGAGGGGCCCCTGTGTTGAGGATCAGTGTGGCGGATGTGTTGTTACCTACCCTTACCACCTGGGGGTGGCCCGCCAGAAAGTCCATGATCCAGTTGCAGAGGGAGGTGTTTAGTCCCAGGGTCCTTAGTTTATTGATGAGCTTTGAGGGCTGTAGTCAATTAATAGCATTCTCACATAGATGTTCCTTTTGTCTAGGTGGGAAAGGGCAGTGTGGAGTGCAATAGAAACTGCATCATCCGTGGATCTGTTCATGGCTACAGACGTGAGTGCTACGGGTCATTTAGGCAGGTTACCTTAGTGTTCTTGGGCACAGGCACTATGGTGGTCTGCTTAAAACATGTTGGTATTACAGACTCGGACAGGGAGAGGTTGAAAATATCAGTGAAGATACTTGCTAGTTGGTCAGCGCAAGCTCGCAGTACACGTCCTGGTAGGTGCATCGAAGCTGGGACCGAGAGACTGAAAAACAGCTTCTATCTCAAGGCCATCAGACTGTTAAACAGCCACCACTAACATTGAGTGGCTACTGCCAACACACTGTCAATGACACTGACTCTACTCCAGCCACTTTAATCATGGGAATTGATGGGAAATTATGTAAATATATCACTAGCCACTTTAAACAATGCTACCTTATATAATGTTACTTACCCTACATTATTCATCTCATATGCATACGTAGATACTGTACTCTATATCATCGACTGCATCCTTATGTAATACATGTATCACTAGCCACTTTAACTACGCCACTTGGTTTACATACTCATCTCATATGTATATACTGTACTCGATATCATCTACTGTATCTTGCCTATGCTGCTCTGTACCATCACTCATTCATATATCTTTATGTACATATTCTTTATCCCCTTACACTGTGTATAAGACAGTAGTTTTTTTGGAATTGTTAGTTAGATTACTTGTTTGTTATTACTGCATTGTCGGAACTAGAAGCACAAGCATTTCGCTACACTCGCATTAACATCTGCTAACCATGTGTATGTGACAAATAAAATTTGATTTGATTTGATTTGGTAGTCCGTCTGGCCCTGCAACCCTGTGAATGTTGACCTGTCTAAAGGTCTTACTCACATTGGCTGCGGAGAGCATGATCACACAGTCTTCCGGTACAGCTGGTGCTCTCATGCATGTTTCAGTGTTATTTGCCTCGAAGCGAGCATAGAAGTAGTTTAGCTCGTCCGATAGGCTCGTGTCACTGGGCTGCTCGCGGTTGTGCTTCCCTTTGTAGTCTGTAATGGTTTGCAGGCCCTGCCACATCCAATGAGCGTCAAAGCCGGTGTAGTATGAATCGATCTTAGTCCTGTTTGATGGTTCATCGGAGGGCATAGCAGAATTTCTTATAAGCTTCCAGGTTAGAGTCCCGCTCCTTTAAAGCTGCAGCTCTAGCCTTTAGCTCAGTGAGGATGCTGCCTGTAATCCATGGTTTCTGGTTGGGGTATGTACGTACGGTCTCTGTGGGGACGACGTCATCGGTGCTCTTATTGATGAAGCCAATGACAGATGTGGTGTACTCCTCAATGCCACTGGAGGAATCCCGGAACATATTCCAGTCTGTGCTAGCAAAACAGTCCTGTAGCTTAGCATCTGCTTCATCTGACTACTTTTTTATTGATCTAGTCACTGGTGCTTCCTGCTTTAATTATTCCTTCTAAGCAGGAATCAGGAGGATACAATTATGGTCAGATTTGCCAAATGGAGGGCGAGGGAGAGCTTTGTATGCATCTCTGTGTGTGGAGTATAGGTGGTCCAGGGTTATTTTCCCTCTGGTTGCACATTTAACATGTTGATAGAAATGAGGTAAAACGGATTCAAGTTTCCCTGCATTAAAGTCCCCGGCTACTAGGAGTGCCGCCTCTGGGTGAGAGTTTTCTTGTTTGCTTATGGCGGAATACAGCTCATACAATGCTATATTGGTGCCAGCCTCTGACTGTGGTGGTAAGTACAGCTACAAAGAATATAGATGAGAACTCTCTCGGTAGGTAATGTGGTCTGCAGCTTACCATGAGAAACTACCTCAGGCGAGCAATGGCTCGAGACTTCCTTAGATATCGTGCACCAGCTGTTGTTTACAAAAATACATAGACCGCCGCCCCTTGTCTTACCAGCCGCCGCTGTTCTATCCTGCTGGTACATCGTATAACCAGCCGGCTGTATGTTGATATTGTTGTCGTTCAGCCACGACTCCATGAAGCATAAGATGTTACACTTTTTAATGTCCCGTTGGTAGTTTCATCTTCCCAATAACTTGTCCATTTTATTGTCCAAAGATTGCATGTTTGACAGCAGAATTGAGGGAAGTGGCGGTTTATTCGCTCGCCTCCTACTCCTCAGATGGCAGTCCGCCCTCCTGCCTCTCTTTCTCCGCCTCCTCTTCACGCAGATCACTGGGGTCGGGGCCTGTTCCCGAGGGAGCCGTATCTCCTCCGCATCGGGCTCGTCAGAGTTGTGAAAGAAGAAAAAGGATTCTGCTAGTCCGTGGTGAGTAATCACAGTCCTGATGTCTAGAAGTTATTTTCGGGCATAAGAGACGGTAGCGGCAACATTATGGACAAAAATAGTACAAAAAAATAAGTTACAAACAAAGCAGATGAACGAACAAAAAAACACAATTGGTTGGGGGCACGTAAAACGTCTGCCTTCTGCTCCGACGCCATTTGATGACACAAATGAGAGAAAACCCTCATCTGACCATTTTACTCACCCCAGCAGTGCTGGTTAGGCTGTTTTCATGTTATCTAGAGCGTTAGTGACTGTAAGTGTGCTGCTGGAAACAATTGAATTCTGTTTTTTTTTTGCCAACGTTTTCTGACACCAGTCATATTCAACTGGTGTTGCCAGGTCTCGCTAGAATTTTTGCCCAATGTCGTTCTTTGCTTATTCGAGCTGTTCTTGCCATAATATGGACTTGGTCTTTTACCAAATAGGGTTATCTTCTGTATACCACCCCTACCTTGTCACAACACAAGTGATTGGCTCAAACGCATTAAGAAGGAAAGAAATTCCACAAATGAACTTTCAACAAGGCACACCTGTTAATTGAAATGCATTCCAGGTGACTGACTACCTCATGAAGTTGGTGGAGAGAGTGTGCAACGCTGTCATCAAGGCAAAGGGTGACTACTTATAAGAATCTCAAATATAAATAATGATTGAATTTGTTTAACACTTTTTTGGTTACAACATGATTCCATACGTGTTATTTCATAGTTTTTATGTCTTCAGTATTATTCTACAATGTAGAAAATAGTACAGATAAAGAAAAACCCTTGAATAAGTAGGTGTCCAAACCTTTGACTGGTAGTCTATATCTATTTTTTTTTTTTACCTTTAGCCTAATCTGACTACTGTTACCGTCAATCTAATGCTTTCTAACAACTTATCCGCAATTGTGATAGAGCTTTGATAGCTTCCAATTTAATTAACTAAACATGTCCATTAGTAATTGCATAATAACACAAGGCTACAACAACAATAAACAGAAGTTATAGGCTATTTATCAGTGGTGTAAAGTACGTAAGTAAAAATACTGTAAAGTACTACTTAAGTCATTTTTTGGGGTATCTATACTTTACTATGTATATTTTTGACAACTTTTAATTTTACTCAAATACATTCCGAAAGAAAATAATGTACTATAGTAGTTACATTTTGAATGCTTAGCAGGACAGGAACATTGTCTAATTCACACACTTATCAAAAGAACATCCCTGGTCATCCCTACTGTCTCTGATCTGGCAGACTCACTAAAACCAAATGCTTTGTTTGTAGTGTGCCCCTGGTTATCCATAAATTTAAAAAGCAAGAAAATCGTGCTGTCTGGTTTGCTTAACATAGGGAATTTGAAATTATTTTACTTTTATTTTTGATACTTAATTATATTTTAACAACTACGTTTACCTTTAATACTTAAAGGTACTTTAATACCACTGCTATTTATTAAATTGGTGTGCTAGCTCCAGGTAGGCTACCAGTAGACAACTGGCACACACTGATTTGCAGTGACTCCAGTGATATCGTCATTTCAACATATGTATTGTATCAAATGGTAGCCTACAATGGTATGAAAATGAACTGGCTAATCGATGGCCAAGAGAGGCAAATGTATCATTCTCCACATGTAATATCGGTTTCATTGAGGACTTTTCCACATAAAAAGAAGCATGCGAGGGAGTTCCATAACTTCCATTTCAAATGTCCACTCGACAGCCCCCGAGACACAGGAACTGAGCATGCACATAATAACACTTTGCATAATACCATTTTCTTAAAGCGAAGTCAACATTAGAATGCAGTTTAAACCACCTCTGTGCGAATGTGCTTTAGTGCACGTTTTCCAGTCTTTGTCTGTTATTTCTTCATGTGCATCAGTTCTAGCGTATTAATATGTTTTATGGAAAAAGTGTTGTAAATAGGGGTCTCCATAATGACAATAGCCAAGTAATGAAATGCAATCATAATTGACTGTAGCCGCATATAAAGCACACACAACAGCTACCGGTGTTTCCATGATGACTGAAAACACAACACAAGGGTGGCTCATTTAAACTCATTCATTCTTCCCACGCCCTGCAAGCTTCATTTATATTTTTATATTTATTTATTTATTTATATATATATTTATATATATATATATATATATAAATAATATTTTTTTGTATTGGTCGCTGTAACTGGCGACCAATACATTTTCACCCCCACATCGTTTTCAAAATTACCCAATTTGCCGAACATGACAACACTGGGTGGGGAATCGACTCCAAAATAATCGATTAATCGGCTCATTGTCTATCGATTCCTATGGTTAGTTATTTTTTGCAATGGAGGAAGCTATTTTCCCTAGCCTACAGTACTTCGAGAAAATCCTCGCATTTTTCACAGAAAAGAAAGAGCGAGCTAGCGAGGGAGATAGAGATGGGAAGGTCACAGCCAGGCATAGGTAGGCATGTCAGCCATCAGGCAGACAGTCGGAACTGTGCATCGGTAATCAGAAGATCTAGGCTATAGGCTGTCGCATTGTTTTTGCAATTTCTTGGCTTGCAATGTCTCGCGCAACTTCACTAAAGTAGGGGCTGTCAATGAGAAGGCTGAGCTTTTCAACACGCAAAAGACCGAAGACCAAACACACACTAGCGTTTTTCATAGCAAAGAGAAAAATGAGCAAGCGAGGGAGATAGATGATCCGGGCAGGCAGAGAGAGTCAGAACCGTGCTCATATGCTGTATCATGGCCATCTTTACCTAGCAATGCCTCTTAAATTCACCAAAGGTATTGTAACGATCCTGGGTTAATACGCGCGGAAATCGACTCTGCCGCACGAGCATGCTGTTGCGGACCTGTCGATAGCTCGCCGGACCTCGGGCTAGATGGTCGAGGGTTCGAGACCTTCTCCCTACCTGTTTCATTACAGTATATTCAATAATATATTAGGCTATCAATGCGTATGGTTTAGCTATTCTTCATAGTGCCAGTGAATTGAAGTTGAACATCGCGAAATGCATTAGTTTAATTAGGCCAAAATGTGCAATAAAAAGTGTTGCACATAGTTTATTTAACGAAACACTAAGATTTTTGGAAATGGCAAGTTCACTTTCTCATTCATAAACACAGTCAAGTGTAAAAACGGTTCAGCAGCTCAAATCAGCAGGATGTCTGGCATTTTTATTAGGAAGGATGTCTACCATGGATGGATCAAAAAAATTATGATTATGATCACACTTAATCAATTTAAACAGTATGAGGAGACCTATACATTTGGCGGCTAAGCACGAGTTATCAGTTTCGCCTAATATCGTCATGCCTACAATAAAAACCTCCAAGTTTCCGTCATAAGATTACATTTTTTTTAAATTATTACAGGGGGCAGTTTGGAAAAACGAATCATGTGTGAATTGAAATCTGGATTAATGCACATGCTTGGATAATAATGACAAAACCTACATATCTAGTAATACCCGTCTGAATAGGGCTATAACATGGTAAATAATAGGTTTATCAGTGTTGAGTGTGCCTCATCATCCAATGGGATCTGTCAAGGCTGCACACAGCAGAAATATCACAAAAATATTCTAGTTTCTACACAGCACCTTCTATATTCTAACAAAATAAGCCTTTTATAGGCAAATGGCAGCATCATTCTCATGTCAGTGCTCTAGAACGCAAATGTAGTCTTAGTAGGATTGCAATAATGGGATGGTGTGTATGTGTTTGCGCATCTGTTTCAGCATGTTTTGGGAGTCGAGCAAGAGTCGACTCCTACGACTCCAACCACAGGAGTCAGGGAGTCGAGCAAGAATCGACTCCTACAACTCCAACCACAGGAGTCAGGGGGTCGAGCAAGTGTCTACTCCTTTCAACTCCAATCACAGGAGTCAGAGTCGACTCCAAAAATCTTGGAGTGTGCACAAGAGTGAATTTACGAACGCACCCCGTGTATAGCTGTGGATTGACAGCATTGTTTGAATGGAATGTTGGCATATTGGCAGTTAATTTAAAAAAATTATGGAATCATCCCTCAAAAACTGGCTGGCTAGCTACAGTACGTTAGCACACATACAATGCAGATGCATTCTTCACATTCATTGTTTTACACAAGATCTCAACACCGCACTGTCAAACCATGGTTGACCAACTCCCTAACCAACATGGCTGACCTTTGGACCATCATAAGAAGGATCATGTCCATTCTAGTATTCAAATTCCTAATTCTATGCTCTCAAGGCTCTCTTTGAATAGGATAAACCTAATCAAATATAAGTTGAATGTAGTGTATTCACTCTCACTCTTACATTCACTCTCACTCACAGAGATGGGGGTTGTGATACCCACAGTACTGACCAAATAACTCATTCCGAACATCCACCACCAGACACTGGCGTACGTGAGCTGCCGCCAGAGCCAGAGATCAAGCGCTCTCTCTTTCTGGGTGCCAGTACCAGTCTTTATAGTGCACCAGACAGAGCTAGCATGGCAACATGTCTATCTGCTTGGCCAGTGTTATTGTAGAGGGAAGTGCTAATCAGAGTAGCTAAGACTACACTCTCACAAATCCTGGCCAAACATGACAGCAGGATATGCTACACAGTTTGTTGAATTTAATAGCTGCTGTTTGTGCTAGCACTGTAGTTAACTGGCCAAAAACAAGCCCTGTCCCAATTAGGTATTTTTATCCGCAACCTTGTCACTTGTGGGTGACAGAGGCTGTTGTTAACTCAGGGATTACTTACTGTGATGTCAAACTCATGTTATAATGACATGTCACACTCTCAGAAATGATTTGTGTTCAAATGGCCTTGGAGAGAGAGATCTATACGTATGTGACTGTGTTCTGTCTCGCTTGACTATTTAAAGAAGAGTTGAATGTCACCAACACCTCTTGTGAATATTCCATAGGTCATAGATCCCAACTCAACCATGTCGTTATTTCTCCAAATACAATCTGTGACAGTCCTTTTGTTTCTTACTTCAGTGAAGTAGGTACTGGAGTTGTTATTTCAGCTGAACAAACTCAAATAACCTCAACAGTTTGAAAAGATAATGACTATGGTTGCATTCTGTTTCTATGGCGACAGAGTCGTGGATGTCTTTGGAGGTTATAAAATATGGTATTGTGCGTGCTGTCAATTACATTCACTTGTCCGCTGATTCAATGATAAAGCCATGGTGAATGGTTCTCCTAAGTTAACATATGCACATTTTGGAAAAGGATCAAACAGGGTTGGGGAGTAACTCATTACATCTAATCAGTTACATGTAATCTGATTAAAACAAAACTGTAACTGTAATCAGTTACCAGCAAAAATATTGTAATCAGAATACAGATACTTTTGAAACCTAGGTGATTACTTCTTGAATTACTTTTAAATTCAGAAAGGAAATACATTATGATATTGTTCTGTTTCCTCAATGACATTCAATTCAGCACTGCAAGTTTAAGACCACAAGTCAGAGACCACTATGATGACACTCTTCTAACACCTCTTAAAGGAAAAGTAATCAGATTATGTTGGCTAGTCCAAAAGTTAAGATACTGATTACAACTTTGTACAGGTAACTTTTAACTGTAACAGATTACATTGAGAAAGTAACCTACCCAACCCTGCCCCGGACATACAGTATATGGTCGCGTTTATAATGTTACCGCATCAGCATAGCAGTTATTTATAGGGTAGTGTCTCAATGTTACCTCATCAGCTTAGTGTCACGTCTCTCCTCCTCCTTTACTATAAGCAAGCATGCGGAATGTCACTCACCTATTCATTTCAGCCAATGAGCATGGCACACTTCCACCACGGTTGCTGATTAACCTATGGGCTCACTGGTGCAACAATCACTTTCCTTTCTTTCAACAAAAGGGCATGAATCTAGGGGAGTATTTATATGTCAACTCAAACTTTGTTTCCCACTTGGTGTTTTGCACCATCAGCCCAGCATAGGGCAATCTGTCATCAGCATCTGATTCTGAGGAGCATTCCTTGGAGACGAGGCCTACCCCAAACTATTCAATACAATTTCATATTGTATTCTGTCTCTGTTGTCATTCAGTAGTAAATAAACCCATGGAAAACTGTGGTACCCTTCATACCGTGACAAACCATTTTTTTCTATCTCGCAAATCTCAGTTTTGGACCAGACTGACTTTATGACCAAAATTATATTTACACTTTGTCGTACATTTTGACAGTAGAATAAATGTTTCTGGCTCATATCGATGCCACATAGGCCATTTTCAAGACAAGAAGTTGCTTTTAGGGACATTCTTTCTTTAAGGAGGTCCACAGCTTGGGCGGCCTCCTGTCCTTTCATTGGGTTAGTGGTGCCCTCTGCTGGCACTATGCCCTAAGTGTGTAGGTCTTTGTACAATGCAATTACACACACATGAATTCTCTCTCCCTCTGCCTCACCCACTCTCTCTCCCTCCCTCTTTCTTTCTCTTTCAACCTATCTCACCCCCCTTTACTGCCAATGTACCCCCATCCCCCCACACTCGCACATTTCCCGTGACTTTAAGTAGTACTGTATCTCAGAGATAATAGTAGTACTGTATATTCATGGGATCTAAACTCAGCAAAAAAATAAACGTCCCCTTTTCAGGACCATGTCTTTCAAAGATAATTCGTAAAAATCCCCAAAACTTCAACAATAGTTCATTGTAAAGGGTTTATACACTGTTTCCCATGCTTGTTCAATGAACCATAAACCATTAATGAACATGCACCTGTGGAACGGTCGTTTAGACACATTTACAGACGGTAGGCAATTAAGGTCACAGTTATGAAAACTTAAGACACTAAAGAGGCCTTTCTACTGACTCTGAAAAACACCAAAAGAAAGATGCCCAGGGTCCCTTAGGCATGCTGCAAGGAGGCATGAGGACTGCAGATGTGGCCAGGGCAATATATTGCAATGTCCGTACTGTGAGATGCCTAAGACAGTGCTACAGGGAGACAGGACGGACAGCTGATCGTCCTCGCAGTGGCAGACAACGTGTAACAACACCTGCACAGGATCGGTACATCCGAACATCAAACCTGCGGGACAGGTACAGGATGGCAACAACTGCCCGAGTTACACCAGGAATGCACAATCCCTCCATCAGTGTTCAGACTCTCCGCAATAGGCTGAGAGGGGCTGGACTGAAGGCTTGTAGGCCTGTTGTAAGGCAGGTCTTCACCAGACATCACTGGCAACAATGTCGCCTATGGGCACAAACCCACCGTCGCTGGACCAGACAGGACTGGCAAAAAGTGCTCTTCACTGACGAGTCACGGTTTTGTCTCACCAGGGGTGATGGTCGGATTCGCGTTTATTGTCGAAGGAATGAACGTTACACTGAGGCCTGTACTCTGGAGCGGGATTGATTTGGAGGTGGAGGGTCCGTCATGGTCTGTGACGGTGTGTCCCAGCATCATCGGACTGTGCTTGTTGTCATTGCAGGCAATCTCAACGCTGTGCGTTACAGGGAAGACATCCTCCTCCCTCACGTGGTACCCTTCCTGCAGGCTCATCCTAACATGACAATGCCACCAGCCATACTGATCGTTCTGTGCATGATTTCCTGCAAGACAGGAATGTCAGTGTTCTGCCATGGTCAGCGAAGAACCTGGATCTCAATCCCATTGAGCACGTCTGGGACCTGTTGGATCGGAGGGTGAGGGCTAGGGCCATTCCCCCCAGAAATGTCCGGGAACTTGCAGGTGCCTTGGTGGAAGAGTGGGGTAACATCTCCCAGCAAGAACTGGCAAATCTGGTGCAGTCCATGAGGAGGAGATGCACTGCAGTACTTAATGCAGCTGGTGGCCACACCAGATACTGACTGTTACGTTTGATTTTGATCCCCCCCTTTGTTCAGGGACACATTATTCAATTTCTGTTAGTCACATGTCTGTGGAACTTGTTCAGTTTATGTCTCAGTTATTGAATCTTGTTATGTTCATACAAATATTTACACATGTTAAGTTTGCTGAAAATAAACGCAGTTAACAGTGAGAGGACGTTTATTTTTTTGCTGAGTTTATATAAACCAAGGAGATGAGTTTTCCTTTTCATACTGTGTGACAGCTATGTGTTATCAGTGTGTCCCTCCTCTCACATCGTACTCAGAGAGAGACCTGGGGAACCAGCCTGTGTATGGCATGGACTCAAAGCTTCTGCTCCCTATTTTTAGCCATTAATTAGAGTGTTAATATTTCACCATTGTGTTGCCATTTTTCACTTCCATACCTAATTGATTGTGCCCCGTTATCACCTCCTATCCCAGCTCCTAGCCTCTTCTGGTTTGGAATAAAAAGGAGGCCAGCATTCAGATGTGCCTTATATAATGTACTGCAGACTGTGTTTGCTCTTTGTTAAGTCATGAAAATTTTGGGCTACTGTAACAACTCAGTAGCTTAGCTCTAGCTTTAGCCAACTCCTCTGGCATGACAGCGATTGTCAGGTGACTTGGCTATAGCAAATACAGATCCAGAGAGACCCCGGCTCACAACTCAGCATTGTAACGAGCGATTGAGCGAACACATGTCAGTGACACAGTTAATGTACAAAAGTTAATGGCAGTCTGCCTGTGTGTACTGTATGCCACTGTATGCCACAGTTGCAGCAGTCACAAAGGCACCAGAAAGACACTGGCATTCTCATTCCAGTGAAGTTGTTGATCCCTCTTTGCTGTACTTGTTTGTTGCCCCTACTTTACATTCTGGGTCTGTGGTCCTTATTGATTTTGGTTCCCACTCCCTGGTCTCCCCTGAGCCCTACCTGCCGCCCAATCTCCCTCTACACCTGTGTCCCATTTCTCTAGGCCTGTTACCTGGCTGTCAGCTCCACTTTCAGCCCCCTCACTACACCAGCCCCTCTGAATAGTAACAACAGCGGGAGGGAGGGAGGGAGGCAGGGAGGGTGGAAGGAAGGAAGGAAGAAGGAAGGAAGGAAGGAAGGAAGGAAGGAAGGAAGGAAGGAAGGAAGGAAGGAAGGAAGGAAGGAAGGAAAAGGAGAGAGAGATGGGGAGATGGTGAAATGGGCTGGGAGCGAGAGAGAGCTTTTGGGAGAGGGAGTGGACTAGGGAAGAATAGATAGATTTTTTGCTGGGTAATGCTTAAATGCTCTGCAGCAGTATCTTTGCTAGGTGCATCTATGTCTACTGAAGCTTCAAAGTGCTTCTTCACAGTGAGTAGTTAGCGCTCTCTACTACACACAATGTTAAAATACCCGCAACGTTTTCTCATTGCAAACTGCTGAGCCTCAGACGAATGCTCGATTGTCCGGTGGAAAATGAAAATCTAGACACATCTGCTGTATGAGCTGCAGATGTTTTGCTTAGAGCACTTCTAGTGCAATACTTTGACAGGAGTATGACGTCTATGAAAGCAATAGGCTATTAAAAATTACATATATAACTCCTCTCATCCTCTTGAATGTGGAGGTAAGCACTCTTGAAATCAACTTAAAATGGTGGTGATTTTCTTTTACACGGAGGGGTTCCACTGACAGAGAGCTGTAAAGAGATAGAACCCTGTCTAGTCTCATGGTTCTGTCCTTACCTTACCTCATAATAACTGTATTCTCTATTGGAGCATGTGTGGGGAGAGTGTCTATAAGTGTCCATGTGGGTCCATTCTTTGGAAGACCTCTCAGAGCTCTGAGGTCTCATTGTACTGCTACCTCGCTCCGTTATCCCCCATACCCCCCTCTTCCTCCTCGCACCCCCACCACGTCCTCCTAGGCCCTCGATGGCAATCTGCAGCAAAGCGAGACTACCTGAGTGTGCCTGTCTGCTGCTGATACCCTCTGAGGCCTGATGCCAACTCTGCATGCTCACCCTGCTGTTTCAGAGAGAAAGATAAATAAAAAGTTGGACAGAGAGAGAGCACGAGAGAGAGTGAGAGAAAGGGGGGCCGGGGGTGAGACAGGGATGCAGCTTGAGCCCCACCCTCTTCAACATTTATATAAACGAATTGGCGAGGGCTCTCGAACAGTCTGAAGCACCCGGCCTCACCCTACTAGACTCTGAAGTCGAATGTTTACTGTTTGCCGACTACCTAGTGCTTCTGTCTCCAACCAAGGAAGGCCTACAAAAGCAGCTAGATCTTCTGCACGGATTCTATCAGACTTGGGCCCTGACAAAATAATGGTCTTCCAAAAAAGGTCCAGTTGCCAGGACCACAAATACAAATTCCACCTAAACACTGTTGCCCTAGAGCAAACCAAAAGCTGTACCTACCTCGGCCTAAACATCAGCACCACAGGGAACTTCCATAAAGCTGTGAACAATCTCTTTTGATGGCCTTCTACGCCATCAAAAGGAACATAACATTTGACATCCCAATTAGGATCTGGCTAAAAAAATACTTGAATCAGTTATAGAAGCCATTGCCCTCTATGGATGTGAGATCTGTGGTCCACTCACCAACCAAGAATTCACAAAATGTGAAAAACACCAAATTGAGACTGCATACAGAATTCTGTAAAAACATCCTCTGTGTACATCGTAAAACACCTAATAATGCATGCAGAGCAGAATTAGGACGATTCCCACTAATTATACAAATCCAGAAAATATCAATTGAATTCTACAACCACCTAAAAGGAAGCAATTCCCTAACCTTCCATAAAAAAGCACTCACCTACAGAGAGATGAACCTAGAGAATAGTCAGCCAGCTGGTACTGGAATTCACAAAATTCAAACAGACCCCACATATATTTTAAGTGAAGTATCACAGTGTGTCACCACAGCAGCAAGGTGTGTGACCTGTTGCCACAAGAAAGGACAACCAGCGGAGCACAAACAAAATTGTACGTAAATACAACCTAGTTTTATCTATTTGCTTATTGTTACAACACTACATTGCCAATCATATAACATTTGAAATGTCTATATTCTTTTAAAACTTTTGTGAGTAATATTTACTGCTCATTTCTGATTGTTCATTTCTGATTGTTTACTGTCTATTACTGTCTATTTCACTTGCTTTGGCAATGTAAACATACACCACATGACCAAAAGTATGTGGACACCTGCTTGTCGATCATCTCATTCCAAAATCATGGGCATTAATATGGAGTTGGTCCCCCCTTTGCTGCTATATCACCCTCCCCTCTTCTGGGAAGGCTTTCCACTAGATGTTGGAAAATTGCTGCAGGGACTTGCATCCATTCAGCCACAAGAGCATTAGTGAGGTCGGACACTGAATTTGGGCGATTAGGTCTGGCTCACAGTCTCCATTCCAATTCATCCCAAAGGTGTTCGATGGGTATGAGGTCAAGGCTCTGTGCAGGCCGGTCAAGATCTTCCACACCGATCTCGACAAACCATTTCTGTATGGACCTCGCTTTGTGCATGGGGGCATTGTCATGCTGAAACAGGAAAGGGCTTTCCCCAAACAGTTGCCACAAAGTTGGAGAAGCGTGATTCATCACTTTAGAGAACACATTTCCACTGCTCTAGAGTCCAATGGCGCTTCAGTACTCTGCAGTCCTGTTCTGTGAGCTTGTGTGGCCTACCAGTTTGCGGCTGATCTGTTGTTGCTCTGAGACGTTTCCACTTCACAATAACAACACGTACAGTTGACCGGGGCAGCCCTAGCAGGGCAGAAATTTGACGAACTGACTTGTTGGAAAGGTGGCATCCTTTGAGGGTGCCACGTTGAAAGTCACTGAGCTCTTCAGTAAGGCCATTATAATGCCAATATGTGTCTATGGAGATTGCATAGCTGTGTGCTCTATGTGTGCTCAATTTCATACACTTCTCAGCAACGGGTTTGGCTGAAATTTGAAGGGGTGTCCGTATACTTTTGATATGTAGTTTATATTTCCCATGCACAGAGAGAGAGAGAGAGAGAGAGAGAGGGAGAGAGAGAAAATAACAGGCGCCCTTAGCTCTCTCTCCCTCTGCTAAACTTTGTCTACTGGTTCATAATGAGAGCTCCAGTATCTCTATGCCTCAGCTTTTAGGTCTAGTTAGAATTCCCCTGAGCATGTGTCTCGCTCCTTCTTCCCGCTCCGCCCGCTCAGGGGTGCAGCTGAGATGTGGCCACTGAACTGTACACCAGAAGTGAGTATTGAACACCCTCTATCTCTTTACGCCGTTGGGATGCTAAATTGATTGTAAACAAATAAGACGGACACACATTTAGGGAATACAGAACAGATCCTGGAGATATCCGAGGGGCTTGGGATTGGGAGCGGCATGGGTTTAGGAAATCGATCAGTTTTTCCCCTTCTGCCGATTTACGCTCATTATTACGTGTATCATGATGACCATGGGCACCCAGAGATGCCCAAACAGCATCAGTGTTTGGCGGCTATGCTGATGCGTAGGGAAAGCTTCTCTGTTGGGATTTGATCACCTCATTGATCCACACTTGGGCTGGCCAGAGGGTGTCAAAAATCACACGACGATGGTTTGGGAACTCAGAAACAGACATCGACATAAACAATGAAATAATCTTCCAGTCATAATTTTGTAGGACTGTAATCATAATAGACTACAAGCTAATGATCTCTTTAATGTGACAGTCTTCACTGGGGTCTGCCACTGCTCTCAGGCTGAAGAGCTAAGGACTGCTCCGACCAGGCAAGGGCTATCTGCAATCTCTCATTATAGCACATCACTTAGGAGAGGAGGAAGGAGATGAAGTCCCTCAACACTTCTGAAACAAGGCAGAGCCCACTGTTTATCCAGAGAGAGAGGAGGATAGATAGAGAGGGAGGGAGAGAGAGAATAGCCTAGAAGACAGAGGGAAAGTGAGAGGATAGCCACAGCAGAAGTAGTGCCATATTAAAACTGGCAGTCTCAGTGTTATTGTCAGGCAAAATTGGGGTTAGAAGGTGAGAATGGGGGGTTTGCCTGAAGTCCATTGATAGGTATTCTGAGCATGCCATACTTGCGTGTTTAGACAGTTTAACAGGCAAAGGAAGTATGAGAGAGTGGTGTGTGTAATCTCTCGTGGATTGACAGTTATGGATTAACTGAGATTAGGTGAATGTGTCCACTATACACAGTGGCGTTTTTACCATGTAAATCTTGGTGGGGGGATTTTTTTTTAAAATACATGGTGTTATAATGCCAAGAGTGTGCAAAGCTGTCATCAAGGCAAAGGGTTGCAAAGCTGTCATCAAGGCAAAGGGTGGCAAAGCTGTCATCAAGGCAAAGGGTGGCAAAGCTGTCATCAAGGCAAAGGGTTGCAAAGCTGTCATCAAGGCAAAGGGTTGCAAAGCTGTCATCAAGGCAAAGGGTTGCAAAGCTGTCATCAAGGCAAAGGGTGGCAAAGCTGTCATCAAGGCAAAGGGTGGCAAAGCTGTCATCAAGGCAAAGGGTTGCAAAGCTGTCATCAAGGCAAAGGGTTGCAAAGCTGTCATCAAGGCAAAGGGTTGCAAAGCTGTCATCAAGGCAAAGGGTTGCAAAGCTGTCATCAAGGCAAAGGGTTGCAAAGCTGTCATCAAGGCAAAGGGTTGTCAAAGGCAAAGGGTTGCTGTCATCAAGGCAAAGGGTTGCAAAGCTGTCATCAAGGCAAAGGGTGGCAAAGCTGTCATCAAGGCAAAGGGTGGCAAAGCTGTCATCAAGGCAAAGGGTTGCAAAGCTGGCATCAAGGCAAAGGGTTGCAAAGCTGGCATCAAGGCAAGGGTTGCAAAGCTGTCATCAAGGCAAAGGGTTGCAAAGCTGTCATCAAGGCAAAGGGTTGCAAAGCTGTCATCAAGGCAAAGGGTTGCAAAGCTGTCATCAAGGCAAAGGGTTGCAAAGCTGTCATCAAGGCAAAGGGTTGCAAAGCTGTCATCAAGGCAAAGGGTGGCAAAGCTGTCATCAAGGCAAAGGGTGTCATCAAGGCAAAGGGTGGTCATCAAGGCAAGCAAAGCTGTCATCAAGGCAAAGGGTTGCAAAGCTGTCATCAAGGCAAAGGGTGGCAAAGCTGTCATCAAGGCAAAGGGTGGCAAAGCTGTCATCAAGGCAAAGGGTTGCAAAGCTGTCATCAAGGCAAAGGGTGGCAAGCTGTCATCAAGGCAAAGGGTTGCAAAGCTGTCATCAAGGCAAAGGGTTGCAAAGCTGTCATCAAGGCAAAGGGTTGCAAAGCTGTCATCAAGGCAAAGGGTGGCAAAGCTGTCATCAAGGCAAAGGGTTGCAAAGCTGTCATCAAGGCAAAGGGTTGCAAAGCTGTCATCAAGGCAAAGGGTGGCAAAACTGTCATCAAAGCAAAGGGTTGCAAAGCTGTCATCAAGGCAAAGGGTTGCAAAGCTGTCATCAAGGCAAAGGGTGGCAAAGCTGTCATCAAGGCAAAGGGTTGCAAAGCTGTCATCAAGGCAAAGGGTTGCAAAGCTGTCATCAAGGCAAAGGGTGGCAAAGCTGTCATCAAGGCAAAGGGTGGCAAAGCTGTCATCAAGGCAAAGGGTTGCAAAGCTGTCATCAAGGCAAAGGGTTGCAAAGCTGTCATCAAGGCAAAGGGTGGCAAAGCTGTCATCAAGGCAAAGGGTGGCAAAGCTGTCATCAAGGCAAAGGGTTGCAAAGCTGTCATCAAGGCAAAGGGTTGCAAAGCTGGCATCAAGGCAAAGGGTTGCAAAGGGCATCAAGGCAAAGGGTTGCAAAGCTGTCATCAAGGCAAAGGGTTGCAAATCAAGGCAAAGCTGTCATCAAGGCAAAGGGTTGCAAAGCTGTCATCAAGGCAAAGGGTGGCAAAGCTGTCATCAAGGCAAAGGGTTGCAAAGCTGTCATCAAGGCAAAGGGTCAAGGCAAAGGGTGGCAAAGCTGTCATCAAGGCAAAGGGTGGCAAAGCTGTCATCAAGGCAAAGGGTTGCAAAGCTGTCATCAAGGCAAAGGGTGGGAAAGCTGTCATCAAGGCAAAGGGTTGCAAAGCTGTCAAAGGCAAAGGGTTGCAAAGCTGTCATCAAGGCAAAGGGTTGCAAAGCTGTCATCAAGGCAAAGGGTGGCAAAGCTGTCATCAAGGCAAAGGGTTGCAAAGCTGTCATCAAGGCAAAGGGTTGCAAAGCTGTCATCAAGGCAAAGGGTTGCAAAGCTGTCATCAAGGCAAAGGGTTGCAAAGCTGTCATCAAGGCAAAGGGTGGCAAAGCTGTCATCAAGGCAAAGGGTGGCAAAGCTGTCATCAAGGCAAAGCAAAGCTGTCATCAAGGCAAAGGGTTGCAAAGCTGTCATCAAGGCAAAGGGTTGCAAAGCTGTCATCAAGGCAAAGGGTTGCAAAGCTGTCATCAAGGCAAAGGGTGGCAAAGCTGTCATCAAGGCAAAGGGTCAAGGCAAAGGGTGGCAAAGCTGTCATCAAGGCAAAGGGTTGCAAAGCTGTCATCAAGGCAAAGGGTTGCAAAGCTGTCATCAAGGCAAAGGGTTGCAAAGCTGTCATCAAGGCAAAGGGTGGCAAATCAAGGCAAAGGTGGCAAAGCTGTCATCAAAAGGCAAAGCTGTCATCAAGGCAAAGGGTGGCAAAGCTGTCATCAAGGCAAAGGGTTGCAAAGGTCATCAAGGCAAAGGGTTGCAAAGCTGTCATCAAGGCAAAGGGTTGCAAAGCTGTCATCAAGGCAAAGGGTGGCAAAGCTGTCATCAAGGCAAAGGGTGGCAAAGCTGTCATCAAGGCAAAGGGTTGCAAAGCTGTCATCAAGGCAAAGGGTGGCAAAACTGTCAAAAGCAAAGGGTGTCATCAAGGCAAAGGGTTGCAAAGCTGTCATCAAGGCAAAGGGTTGCAAAGCTGTCATCAAGGCAAAGGGTGGCAAAGCTGCAAAGGCTGTCATCAAGGCAAAGGGTGGCAAAGCTGTCATCAAGGCAAAGGGTGGCAAAGCTGTCATCAAGGCAAAGGGTTGCAAAGCTGTCATCAAGGCAAAGGCAAAGGGTGGCAAAGCTGTCATCAAGGCAAAGGGTTGCAAAGCTGTCATCAAAGCAAAGGGTTGCAAAGCTGTCATCAAGGCAAAGGGTTGCAAAGCTGTCATCAAGGCAAAGGGTTGCAAAGCTGTCATCAAGGCAAAGGGTGGCAAAGCTGTCATCAAGGCAAAGGGTTGCAAAGCTGTCATCAAGGCAAAGGGTTGCAAAGCTGTCATCAAGGCAAAGGGTGGCAAAGCTGTCATCAAGGCAAAGGGTGGCAAAGCTGTCATCAAGGCAAAGGGTTGCAAAGCTGTCATCAAGGCAAAGGGTGGGAAAGCTGTCATCAAGGCAAAGGGTTGCAAAGCTGTCATCAAGGCAAAGGGTTGCAAAGCTGTCATCAAGGCAAAGGGTTGCAAAGCTGTCATCAAGGCAAAGGGTTGCAAAGCTGTCATCAAGGCAAAGGGTTGCAAAGCTGTCATCAAGGCAAAGGGTTGTCATCAAGGCAAAAAGCTGTCATCAAGGCAAAGGGTTGCAAAGCTGTCATCAAGGCAAAGGGTTGCAAAGCTGTCATCAAGGCAAAGGGTGGCAAAGCTGTCATCAAGGCAAAGGGTGGCAAAGCTGTCATCAAGGCAAAGGGTTGCAAAGCTGTCATCAAGGCAAAGGGTTGCAAAGCTGGCATCAAGGCAAAGGGTTGCAAAGCTGGCATCAAGGCAAAGGGTTGCAAAGCTGTCATCAAGGCAAAGGGTGGCAAAGCTGTCATCAAGGCAAAGGGTGGCAAAGCTGTCATCAAGGCAAAGGGTTGCAAAGCTGTCATCAAGGCAAAGGGTTGCAAAGCTGTCATCAAGGCAAAGGGTGGCAAAGCTGTCATCAAGGCAAAGGGTGGCAAAGCTGTCATCAAGGCAAAGGGTGGCAAAGCTGTCATCAAGGCAAAGGGTGGCTACTTTGAAGAATCTCAAATATAATTTGGATTTGTTTGGCACTTTTTTTGATTACTACATGATTCCATATGTGTTATTTCATAGTTTTGATGTCTTCAATATTATTCTACAAAGTACAAAATAGTAAAAATTTAAAATGAGAATGAGCAGGTGTGTCCAAACATTTGACTGGTACTCTATTAACAATAAAAACTGAAATATCACATTACATAAGTATTCTGACCCTTTACTCAGTATTTTGTGGCAGCACCTTTGGCAGCGATTACAGCCTTGAGTCTTCTTGGGTATGACACTACAAGCTTGGCACACCTGTACTTGGGGAGTTTCTCCCATTCTTCTGTGCAGATACTATTAAATTATGTCAGGTTGGATGGGGATCATTGCTGCACAGCTATTTTCAGGTCTCTCCAGAGATGTTCGATCGGGTTCAAGTCCGGGCTCTGGCTATGCCACTCAAGGACATTTAGAGACTTGTCCCAAAGCCACTCCTGTGTTGCCTTGCCTGTGTGCTTAGGGTCGTTGTCCTGTTGGAAGGTGAACCTTCACCCCAGTCTGAGGTCCTGAGCACTCTGGAGCAGGTTTTCATCAAGGATCTCTCTGTACTTTGCTCCGTTCATCTTCCCCTCGATCCTGACTAGTCTCCCAGGGCCTACCGCTAAAAAACATCCCCACAGAATGATGCTTTCACCACCATGCTTCACTGTAGGGATGGTGCCAGGTTTCCTCCAGATGTGACGCTTGGCATTCAGGCCAAAGAGTTCAATCTTGGTTTCATCAGACCAGAGAATATTGTTTCTCATGGTCTGAGAGTCTTTAGTTGCCTTTTGGGAAACTCCAAGTGGGCTGTCATGTGCCTTTTACTGAGGAGTGACTTCCGTCTGGCCACTCTACTGTAAAGGCCTCATTTCGTGAAGTGCTGCAGAGATGGTTATCCTTCAGGAATGTCAGAATTACAGAGCTCTGCCAGAGTGACCATCGGGTTCTTGGTCACCTCCCTGACCAAGGCTCTTCTCCCTCGATTGCTCAGTTTATCCGGGTGGCCAGCTCTAGGAAGAGTCTTGGTGGTTCTAAACTTCTTCCATTTAAGAATGATGGAGGCCATTGTGATCTTGGGGGCCATCAATGCTGCAGAAATGTTTTTGTACCCTTCCCCAGATCTGTGCCTCGACACAATCCTGTCTTGGAGCTCTACGGACAATTCCTTCGACCTCATGGCTTGGTTTTTGCTCATATATCAAAATCAATTGAATTTACCACAGGTGGACTCAAATCAACTTGTAGAAACATCTCAAGGATGATCAATGGAAACGAGATGCCCCTGACCTCATTTTCGAATCTCATAGCAAAGGGTCTGAATACTTAAGTAAATACTTTTTTTTTTTTTTACATTTGCAAAAATGTTTTTTTTTTTAAACTGTTTTCGCTTTGTTATTATCTGTTATGGTGTGTATAATCCAGCAGGCTGTAACGTAACACAATGTGTAATAAGTCAAGGGATCTGAGTACTTTCTAAAGGCACTGTAGGTATAGAATCATGAATTTGACTCAACCGAGTCCGGCAGCAGAGTTGCTCTGTGTGGTGGCAGACAGCCCAGCTCATTACTTCGACCTGGCTGTGCTGTGCCACTAGGCCTGGGGGCAGAATGGAGCCCTCTCCACCTGTCCATCTTTCCCTCCCTCAATCATTCCATACCTCCAGGTAATATCTGTGGCACTCAAAACACTCCATGGACTGCCACATCCAAAGATCTGTTAGTAGTCAAGTGTTTCCAATGCTTTCTCCATCACTCCATGCTATTTCAGCCTTTTCCATTTGAAATGTACTCTCTTTGGAGTGTTTTCCAATGCTCTCTCCATCACTCCATGCTATTTCAGCCTTTTCCATTTGAAATGTTCTCTCTTTGGAGTGTTTTCCAATGCTCTCTCCATCACTCCATGCTATTTCAGCCTTTTCCATTTGAAATGTACTCTCTTTGGAGTGTTTTCCAATGCTCTCTCCATCACTCCATGCTATTTCAGCCTTTTCCATTTGAAATGTACTCTCTTTGGAGTGTTTTCCAATGCTCTCTCCATCACTCCATGCTATTTCAGCCTTTTCCATTTGAAATGTACTCTCTTTGGAGTGTTTTCCAATGCTCTCTCCATCACTCCATGCTATTTCAGCCTTTTCCATTTGAAATGTTCTCTCTTTGGAGTGTTTTTCCATTGCTATTGTGCTCTCCTTCTTTACTTGTTGTTGAACTCAGCCATGCATATTGATTTACTTGATGGGGGCATCTTTGCATAATCTGGAGTGGTACAGTGGTTCCTGCTAGCTCTGGGCACTCTTGACTCTTTAATCACAGCTGGTTGAGAAGAAAAGGAATGACTGTACTTTGTTTTTCAAAGAGCACCACTTTCTTTTCCTTTGAAATATCTCTGGATTAGAGGAACATTAGATGTGCCCTCCGCATCTCTTTGATTTCCCCTCTCCAGTTCTCTCTCTCTCTCTCTCCCTTTCTTTCTGTTCCAGCTCCCCTATAGCCAGTCCATTTGTTTGTGTGAGGAGTGTTGTGTGCGGTTTATGCCAACGCAGCAGTTATTGTAAAGTGGCATTATTAATTTCACTCCTCATTATCAGCATGGCTGCCATGTTGAATAGATGGTACTCATTTGGCAGCTTCTCTTCTTGCAGACACCCTGCAGTCTGCTCTAATTGATCTTCACCTTTCTAGCCAGCGACCGTGTCTCTCTACTCTCGCCGTCTGTCTTACTCCTTCTCTCTCGCGCTCTCTCCTCCCACTGTCCTCTCTCTCTCTTCTCTTTCCTTCTCTCTCTCTCTCTCTCTCTCACACACACACACACAGCACATGTATTTCCATCTGAGAAAGTTAATGTTATCTGTTAAGATGTTGCATTCACTGGATCTATCACTTTGATTGATCACATAGAGCATGTCTTGTAAGAAAATGCCATCTTTGTTTTCCCCTTTGGGAAAGTGACATTATCACCGTGTGTAGATGGGCTGTAGCCTGAGGCTGGAGACTGTCTGGGGATGAAGCTCCACCAGATAAGACTAGAGGAGATCATAACCACAATAAAATAAAATACCATTATTGAACGGTTTCTGGTTCCTCATCAGATGGAAAAACATTCAAGGTATTAGAGATGTTTAATGGTTATGCTTTGATTGCTCAATACATTTCAGTCTCATTTGAATGCGAAAACCCATTCTGCAGATGTTGTCTAAACGCCACTTCGATTCCTTTCAATAAAACTACTCAAAATAAATCACGAACTTGATGAATGTCAAACTTCAGACTAGGTGTGTATGTCGCAACAGAAAAGCAATCATCAAGATTATAGGTTTTTAAAAAGACAGGACATTCTAAATCTCACCCCCCCCCTTTCAGAAAATCCATCACTCATCCTTGCTTCCCTTCTCATGCCTCCCCCTCTCTAATCTCTTCTCTCTCCTCTCTTCCTTCTCTCCCATTCCTCCTCTCCCGTCCTCTCCCCTGCCTTCGCCTGCCCTCAGTGAGTATCACTGTCAGATCAGAGGGATTAATTGCAGACTGTAGTGTAAATAAGACAGGGTTGTGACTCACCAGTGTCACTTCACATGTTACAGTACCCCAAATGAGGTGCTTGACACAGACTAGAGAGGGCTACCATGTTCCTCACTCACTACCACAGCTCTACCACAGATAGAAACATGAGCCAGATGTTTCCCCGGATGTATAAATCTGAAGCATCCGGTTGTCATTTCCACTCACCACCAAATATGGTGATGAGAGGAAGCCCAGTGGCCGGCAGTGGGAGAAGATGGATTTTGGCCGACATTCTGCACGTTTTCTCATCGATAAAACATTTTATCTCAATAAACTTTTCTGTTCCCAAAACTATACTCTGTTTTGTAGACCCTTTGCCAAAGTTTATTTTGTTTTGGTTGTTTAGAAGGAGTACAAGGGCGAATTGAGTTATTGCACACACGCACTTCACAGAGTAGGTTTTCCTAATGGAAATATACAAATACATGCTAGAACACGCCAATAGGATCTCGCTAGCACGTGCTTGGCTCTGCCCACTTCCTTGCTTGTTCTTCCCACTATGATTAATTTGCTCCCATTGGAAACAACAGGCGGTGGTCTATCTTGGGTTAGTTCTAAAAGTCTTTGTCCTTACCGTTGCTTCTCCTCAGCTAGTCTGACTACAGGATCTTACAGAGAGAAAGTGAGCCCTACTGTCTTACTGCTATGTCAATAACAACAAAAGTATGACTCAAATCCTGCTTTTGCAGCCCTGAAAACATTAGTTTGGCCATGCAGAATGACAGAGCTCCTTGTAGCTGTATGTTTTCAATAGTCACAAGCACAGCTTAAAAGGCCAGCCTTTGCCATTATTACTAAGTCAGAGGCAGAGTGCTCATTTCAGACATGCAGTATCTAAATCTACACAAACCGAACATGTCTCAATTTTAAGGACATTCCTTTGCAGTGTGACAATGAGGTCATCCCATGCAGCTGTATAGGCAGGTGGAGTAGACTTACCAAGAGAGGCTGTTATTCAGCTGTTTGTCCTGCTACAGTACTAGTTGGCTTGGCCTGTATTTGATAGCTCCCTATCGCCTCCACAAATAATGCACGTAATTGTTTCGGGAAGCGTGAATTGTCCATGGGGATTTTGTCATTTGGTGACAAGTAGGTATTGTTATCTGACTCCCTCTGTGAAAAAGAGAGTTATTTTGGGATGGAGAATAGATTGACTACAGTGTAGTATTTATAGGCTGATTGCAAAGGGCTTCTGTGTGTTTGCAGATGCATCTTTCAGCAGGTAGCTTAATTGAAATGGAAATGTTGTTTTCTACATATCCAATAGCATCCCCAGGGGCTGTACTCCCTGGGACGTTTTGGTCTGTAACAACTGTAGCTCACTGAAGTTGTGATCAGGTTGTAACAAACCCATTTAGTTTGATGTCTTAGTCCTATGGATAGGCCAATCCCAATGCAAAGACAACATACCGTGTAATGATTTACCACCTGTGTACTATGCTTTATTTCCTATAGATGGTGCTCTCTGAGGACCAATTCTCTCTCTAAACTTTCTCTTTCTCTCTCTCTCTCTCTCTCTGTCTCTGGTTTCCCCATGCATCTCAACGGGCTGCCAAATCTGCGGGTTATTATAAAGCTAACCGCCAGCGTTTGTTTAAGATAAAACGACCATCTCACAAACCACTTGGAAATCTTCCCTATTATTTTTATGGAAATGCCTGTGGCTGATAGCAGGGTGATTTCAGCAACTGGGATGTAAGGAGAATGAATAAACAAACTCAATGCAGTTTTCTCCTCTCTCTTCTTTCTGTGTTGGGTAGGAGAGGGGTTGGTTACTCTTGGTGATGTGCCGGAGGTTAGCTGATTTATTACAGTGTCTGTGTTTTAGAGATATCTCTGGTTACCTCATCAGTTAGATCTCTTTGTCTGGGAGAATTATGATTCTTTCAGTGACCTCGCTTCCCGTTCACATATTCATCACATATTCAGATCATTTTCTCCCTCAAATCCATCTTAAATACGTTTATCAATGTTGCGGTTCAAGTTGCATGGCAATTATTCTGTGTTTATTTCCGGAGATGAGAAACAGATTACTAGTCAGGAATCCTGAGGCATGCTGAGAACAGAATACCAATGACTCCAAGGAGGAGAGGAAGAGACAAGCATACAATATGGCGTGTGTGAGGAGAGATGATCTGACATTTATTGTATTTTATGTACTATACATTATTCAGACCTGAGTGTACAATTATACCATTATCTAAGAATGTTGTATCCCAGCTCAAAACTGTGTGTGTGTGTGTTGCATTTTTGTTTTTGAAGAAGCTGATGAATAAATTATGTTTCATTGGCGAGAAGAAGTTCACAGAGTGGAACACACACACACACACACACACACACACACACACACACACACACACACACACACACACACACACACACACACACAAACGCAAACAGAAAAACAGGAATGTTATCAGTGAGATTGCTAATAGCAGGGGAAATGTGGAGTGGCTGCTCGTGTTTGTGTCAATGACCTGCTGAGTAATCTCCCTCACAGAGTCTGACCCCTGACCTGTGTCAGCAATGGCAGAGGAGGAAATGACCTCATGAGAGGGGCAACATGACCTCATCTGAGAACTCATCAGCATGACTCTGTGTGTGGTGAGGTGTCCCGAGTAGACTGTGTGTGTGCGTGTGTGTGTGCGAGGCTGCATTTATTCCTAATTATGAAGACCAATAATATGTATTAACCCTAGATGACAGACAGGGGCTGCTGTTTTGAAGCCACCATGCAGCCATCTTGGTACTCCTATATTGTAAAAAAAAAAATGGAAGCAAAAGAAATGCATGTATTAATGTCTACATTCACTGTTGGAAAGTATATTATATTAGACACCTTAATGCATACTTATATTTAGGGAGCTGAACATGAAAATGTCAAATAAATATATAGCATATAGAGAGTGCTAATGTTACTGTCCCCACTACAACAAAGAAATATTTCAAATGTAATTTTGTCCTTGAAACATTTTATTTAAATACTGTAGAATTCGATTAATTCCTATGGCGGACTGCTCCTTTTAGGGAGTGCCAAAATGGTGGGCGGTGGCTTCAAAGCCTCTTATTGGCCATTAAATAGCATCAGCAATCCAGGGTTCATACACATCATTGGTAAAGACAGGGTCGGATATTGTAGGACAAGCTGGGACGGGGGCTCAGAGGCGTGAATGTTAAGAGTTAATTCTGTGTCAAGACTGATGAGTCACAGCCACATCAAAATGCACAACCTTGGTATGGGCTGTTTCAGAGTGATCCCCACACTGTGACCTGTAGGAACTCTCTTATTTGCTGTCTTTTCAAGCCTATAGTCAATAGCGTATTCTATAGCATTCTGATGGACAGATTTGGTTATTTGTCTGTCAGGAGATACAGTATAGATTTGGACATAAATTGGTACTTGTTTGACCATTTCATATGGAATGTAAGCGCTGTCTGAGAAAATCCTGAAGAGATTGTTTGGGTAAATACGATGATTGTTTTTCTGTGCAACTCCCATTTTTGAGAATCCTGTGTTTACCTACCTGGCCCAGGAAAAGCCACCTACAGCCACTGTGTAACAATCTATCAATCGCCCTTTGCAATGACTAAAGCAAATATTGTCTTTCTCTGCTGAGGAGGGCTGTGGTCCTGCACTCTGCTAAGGCAATAAAGCAGACAGTCATGAAGATGGATGGAGGTTATCTCCCTGGTCTGTCCGATGCAGGGCCGATAAGACTGGGGACACCAGGGGGATTCACTGGGCCTCTCATTAGGCGGTATAATGGTGTTTCTGAAAGTACACCTGCCTCAGCATGCTATTCTCCACAAGGATCTCCACAAGGAAGGAAGGAAGGAAGGAAGGAAGGAAGGAAGGAAGGAAGGAAAGAAGGAAGGAAGGATGAAAGACATACCACAGGATTCCATTGTGTTTGTTTACATCTACTGTCATGTATTGCTGAATTATTCAGCATAACTTTGTTTTCTGTCTGTTGTTGTTACCCGTAACATGGACTATGTGCTAAATGGTTTCAGTTCATAAATAGGGCAAGGCGTTTTCCCCGACCACATGCCCTGGTGGTCCAGATGAATTATGTTCTCATTCCTGATTGGAGCTGTGCATCTGTATTCAGTGTGGTGGTGGACTGACATTTTGAGAAACCTGCTGTTTAAAGGCTGGTAATAATCATGTGCGGTTAGCGGTGGCCTCTAAATGGCTCATGCATCACACAGTGTCCTGTGCTGGGATTCTGCAAACTGGGATTGATATTAGCGCTCATCTCTGTTTGGGCCGTGGAGGCTGCAGTGCCTGACATATGGCCCTCATCACAATCAATGAATACTGCAGAGATGTTTCAACTTATCTGCATACAAATACACTTTCCACCACACAAATACACCCTCCACCACACAAATACACCCTCCACCACACAAATACACCCTCCACCACACAAATACACCCTCCACCACACAAATACACCCTCCACCACACAAATACACCCTCCACCACACAAATACACCCTCCACCACACAAATACACCCTCCACCACACAAATACACCCTCCACCACACAAATACACCCTCCACCACACAAATACAACCATACACAAATACCCCTCCACCACACAAATACACCCTCCACCACACAAATACACCCTCCACCACACAAATACACCCTCCACCACACAAATACACCCTCCACCATACACCCTCCACCGCACAAATACACCCTCCACCACACAAATACACCCTCCACCGCACAAATACACTTTCCACCACACAAATACACCCTCCACCACACAAATACACCCTCCACCACACAAATACACCCTCCACCACACAAATACACCCTCCACCACACAAATACACCCTCCACCACACAAATACACCCTCCACCACACAAATACACCCACCACACAAATCCCCTCCACCACACAAATACACCCTCCACCACACAAATACACCCTCCACCACACAAATACACCCTCCACCACACAAATACACCCTCCACCACACAAATACACTTTCCACTGCACAAATACACCCTCCACCGCACAAATACACCCTCCACCGCACAAATACACTTTCCACCACACAAATACACCCTCCACCACACAAATACACCCTCCACCACACAAATACACCCTCCACCACACAAATACACCCTCCACCACACAAATACACCCTCCACCACACAAATACACCCTCCACCACACAAATACACCCTCCACCGCACAAATACACCCTCCACCGCACAAATACACCCTCCACCACACAAATACACCCTCCACCACACAAATATACCCTCCACCACACAAATACACCCTCCACCACACAAATACACCCTCCACCACACAAATACACAAACATATAGGTATTTCAGTAGCCAAAGATGTAGCCTACTTTGTGCCCAATCTATGGGTTCAGTTTTACTTTAAACCTAGACATTCTGTACATCAGATATCTTTTCTGCAACCCATACGTCAGTCTGATGCTATCCTCAAGGCGAAAGGTGGCCTATATATTCTTTCACTTTGCAACTCATGTATAATTCTAGTCGCTGCCATATTCTCATCTTTAAAAAGGTTTGAACTGGCAAGCGTGAATTCGGCTTTGCACGAGAGACAGGACAGATAATTCATGTTGTTTTACACTTTGTATATTTCTGGATCGGTAGCTGAGGAGCTGTGGCTCATGCAAATATGCATCAGGCCCGATGGGACTAGCTGGCACAGTGACTTATCAGGCTTAACCACTTTGTAGGGAGGGAACAGTCAGATGTGTTAGTCAAGTAGTTTCATTAGTTCTGCTCGCTTGTGTTTGTATTCGATTGCCTATCATGTTACTGTAAACAGAATAGACTAAGTGGTTGTACTGGTATTGTAGCACTTGGTTACAAGCACGGTCAGTACTCTACAACCAAAGCCCAAGACCATTGGTCACTGTAACATGATGAGTATTGGCCCAACGCTCTTAAGTGCTAGGCTACAATCAGCGGGATTTGTATAGGCGAGGTACAGTACCTGTTCACATAGGTGAGGTCCTACAGTTGCAAATGGACAACATCGCATTCAATTTGGAATGCAGTATAAACGTCTTTCTGTCTGATTAGAAGTTGAATTTCAGAGTAAGACCATGAGATGGTGCTATGTGCCTAAATTAGGAGTTGTGGCATTAAAATATAGGTAGGATTGCATTACAGCGCAGCACAGGAGTCAGGCCCCAGTTTTGTCTTTGTAGATGTCATTGATCATGTTCAGGGACCTGTACATGCCAACCAGTTCACATGTTAACAGCAGTATTCCTGTGGCTCTTGCTGGCATTGTAGTACCTGTACCATGGGCTGTTTCTGCACAGCCCAATTCCCCCTCACTGTACATAGCATTCAGCCCCTGGGTCGCTTGTCTAAATGAGACAGGCTATTGGGGAATCTCACACTACAGTTAGCAGGACCTGTTCCTCTGAGCACGTCCTCTCAGGGTGAAATGAGACGATGGCTGCAGCGCAGAGCAGGACGGCGTGGCACCGAGCAGCAGCACCCATGAAGCATTCAATCTGTGTGCCATCAGAATGCATCACACTCCCAGCCTGCTTTTTGGAGAGGTTAGTGTCCTGCCTGGAAGCTAAAGGTCAAAGAAGGACAGGGCTGTTGAGTTTGACCAGCCTGGTAGTCGCTGTGATGTTTCTGAGGAATATGAGGCCCCCATGGGCCTGGAGGGATGCAAGATCGGCCCCACGTCCTAACCATCTGTAGCTCACCTGGCCTTGGTGTGGATGAGTTGATTGTGAAGTGTTGAATGAAGTGTTCTAGTGTTGGACTTCTTCATTACAAAAATAACATGAGTTTTAGGGAAAGAAAGCAGACACGGATTTAAACAGTCATTTGTATTGGAAAAATACATGCAGCTACATTGGACTTCTATTTAAGGGTCCCACGGTCTTGTCCTCTTTAATATTCATAGTGTTGTGGACCATATTTACATTTTCAATACCTGGACGGCTCCGAAGATTGCTGCAATTCATCAAGTGAAGGACACCCTTTATTACTGTGGTGTGACGGTGGGGGTGACCTGAGTGAGTGTACCACTGAGAACTCACGTTGAATATCTGAATTATTTACAAGGGTTTTACACATCGCCCCACAGGCCTGGGAATTGCCCGGTTCCTCAAATAGAACAGACAACCTGTTATGATATCACAGGCTACCTGAGGTAACGTGAGATCGTGTATCCTTTTGCTTGGGTAACAGGGTTGTACCTGAGACAAAATGCCCCTTTGTTTCTTCTGTGATAAAGGAAACATTGAACGTTCAGACTTAACATCGCAGGCTCATCTCAGTTCCAATCGCAGACTGAATTTGGCCAATGTTGCCTATGAGGGAAGCTGCTGAGGTGCAGAGGGAGTTGATTTTGGGAAAGCCGTTGCTCCTCTACACACAGGAGCGTACACACAGACACAGACACACACACACACACACACATATCACACACACACCCCGTCTCCCCCTGACAGTTTCTGTAATGGAACAATTCCCCTTACAGCAGAACATGAGGATGTTGGTGTCTGCCTGCCACATGTCACTTATCCTTCCTACCCAGCAGCTGAGAGGAAGAGAGAAGACAGGGATGAAAAGCGCTGGCAGCGTGTGTCTTGGAGAAAAGTGGTCAGTTCCTGTGCATCCTTTTTCGATTGGAGCAATGACTAAAAGAAACTCTGTACTCCTTGTGATACACATCAGTAATGTGTTGGGAGGGAAAACCACGCGTGTGTTTTTGTACCGCTTCCCCTCTACATCATGATGACCTGTCCTTATTTTCACTCTACCCGTTCCTCTCTCCTCCTCTCCCGGG
Organism: Oncorhynchus tshawytscha; assembly: GCF_018296145.1. NCBI lineage: Eukaryota > Metazoa > Chordata > Actinopteri > Salmoniformes > Salmonidae > Oncorhynchus > Oncorhynchus tshawytscha. The sequence continues at coordinate 35,061,023 of NC_056436.1, read as the reverse complement.
TTTTACACATTCACCCCGTACCCTGCCGCAATTTCTCTGTAGTTTGGGAATACATCCTGATAACGTAATGTGGCCCGTCGTGTTTTGACATAGGGACAAACTCATTTGATATGAATCCAGGATTTCTTAAGTAGAGCTGAAAGTGGTGGACAAAATGCATCAATATTTCGTGCAGACTTTTACAACACAGTGCCAAATGCAGTGTCATTTGACTGCAAGTCAAATCATTGGAGAGGGATTTTATAGTAATGTCAGGTTTCACGTCTAGGTAGAGCTGTGATGTACCATTAAACTGAAGGCTCTGAGATGGTCGCTTACATTTCACATGGCTGTCATTTATCTTATACACTCCCATTAAATTTCACCTCAGAGGTAACTATCTTAATTGCAGGTGGACAATCTCTTGAATGGCTGTCTTTATTTTAATAACTATACTCTGATAGAGGCTGACAGATTGACTTCTGCTCTGAACAAACAGGGTTCAGAAATGAACTTTACAATAAGTCTTGCAGAATGGAGGTCTTGACACCTGCTATTTTATGAATTTCACCTCACTAGAAACTTTTGATATAGTCATGGAATTCTTTCTCCTCACAAGGAAGGAATTACTTTTAAGGCTGCTGGGACTTCAACTGCCATCACAAGCTGGTCAAAGGAAGAGGCTGGTTAGACTGTCACATTATTTTTGACAGACTTGCTCATATGTATGACTGTTGAAACAAGCTAAGTAGAAGAGACGATTAAAGAGTAGTTGATGTTAATTCATGTGCCTAAGAGGAGTCATGTGTGCATGTGAGTGTGTGTGTGTTTGCTTGCGTGCATATGTGTGTGCATGTGCGAATGTACAGTGCATTCGGTAAGTATTCAGACCCTTTGACTTTTTCCACATTTTGTTACGTCACAGCCTAATTCTAAAATGGTTAAATGTTGTTGTTCTTTCTCATCAATCTACACACATAATGACGAAGCAAAAACAGATTTTTAGAAATGTGTATATATATATTTTTTAAATGGATATATCACATTTACATAAGTATTCAGACCCTTTACTCAGTACTCTGTGGCAGCACCTTTGGCAGAGATTACAAACTCAAGTCTTCTTGGGTATGACGCTACAAGCTTGACACACCTGTATTTGGGGAGTTTTTCCCATTCTTCTCTGCAGATCCTTTCAACCTCTGTCAGGTTGGATTGGGAGTGTTGCTGCACAGCTATTTTCAGGTCTCTCCAGAGATGTTCGATGGGGTTCAAGTCCAGGCTCTGGCTGGGCCATTCAAGGACATTCAGAAACTTGTCCCGAAGCCATTCCTGCATGTTCTTGGCAGTGTGCTTAGGGTCGTTGTCCTGTTGGAAGGTGAACCTTCGCCCCAGTCTGAGGTCCTGAGTGCTCTTAAACAGGTTTTCATCAAGGATCTCTCTGTACTTCACTCCTTGCATCTTTCCCTCAAACCTGACTAGTCTCCCAGTCCCTGCTGCTGAAAAACATCCCCACAGCATGATGCTGCCACCACCATGCTTCACCATAGGGATTATATTGGCCAGGTGATGAGTGGTGCCTGGTTTCCTGCAGAAGTGACGCTTGACATTCAGGCCACAGAGTTCAATCTTGGTTTCATCAGACCAGAGAATATTGTTTCTCATGGTCTGAGTGTCCTTTAGGTGCCTTTTGGGAAACTCCAAGTGGGCTGTCATGTGCCTTTTGCTGAGGAGTGGCTTCCATCTGGCCACCATAAAGGCCTGATTGAAGGAGTGCTGCAGAGATGGTTGTCCTTCTGGAAGGCTCTCCCATCTCCACAGAGGAACTTTGGAGCTCTGTCAGAGGGATTCTTGGTCACCTACCTGACCAAGGCCCTTATCCCCGATTGCTCAGTTTGGCCTCGCGGCTAGCTCTAAGAAGAGTCTTGTTGGTTCCAAGCTTCTTCCATTTAAGGATGATGGAGGCCACTGTGTTCTTGGGGACCTTCAATGCTACAGAATTTTTTGTTATTCTTCCCCGGATCTGAGCCTCGACACAATCCTGTCTCGGAGCTCTACAGACAATTCCTTTGACCTCATGGCTTGGATTTTGCTCTGACATGCACTGTCAACTGTGGGACCTTATATAGACAGGTGTGTGCCTTTCCAAATCATGTTCCATCAATTGAATTTACCACCGGTGGACTCTATTCAAGCTGTAGAAACATCTCAAGGATGGTCAATGGAAACAGGATGCACCTGAGCTCAATTTTGAGTCTCATTAGCAAAGTGTCTGAATACTTGCATTTTGCTTTGTCATTATTGGGTATTGTGTGTAGAATGATGTGTGTAAAAAATATTTAATAGATTTTAGAATAAGGCTGTAACGTAACAAAATGTGGAAAAAAGGGAAGGGGTCTGAACACTTCCCGAATGCACTGTGCATGCTTGTGTGTCCCAAGTTATCGGCAATACATACCTTAACTTTCTCCATTGTTGATGTAACCCAAAATAAAACCATCTGAGGCCAAACTCTATGCTTTGTGATTGTGTAATGTTGCTGCTGGCGTCCCGGGACGGATGGCTTGCGCACAGTGTTGCTGCGTTTAGGTGTGAGATGAGCAGTGGGCTCAGTGTGACAGCAGAGCCATCACAGAGAAGAGAGGAAGGAGACACTCAGAGGAACACAAACAGGCTCATGTTGAAGGGTGTAAAACCCTCGGGCCTGTTCTCTCTCTGTATAATAATAACAGTTGAGGAATGATGCAATCAGAGGCAGCTCAGGACCTGCGTGATGTTTTATGTGTATGATACTATATCTGGGCCCTAATTGGGATAGATACAAATAAAATGTTGACATGATGTGTCCACAACAGTCAGCAGTGGCAGTGCTGTATAAAAGTGATACAAGATTAAAAGATTCCACATCAAATTTCAAATGCTGGGCCTCCTGAGTGGCACAGTGGTCTAAGGCACTACATCACAGTCCTAGAGGCATCACTACAGATCTGGGTTCGAGACCAGGCTGTGTCACAGCCGGCTGCGACAGGGAGACCCATGAGGCAGCACACATTTGGCCCAGCGTCATCCGGGTTAGGGGAGGGTTTGGCCGGCCGGGATTTCCTTGTCCCATCGTGCTCTAGCGACTCTTGTGGCGGGCACATGGACAGTGTTTCCTCTGACACATTGGTGTGGCTGGCTTCCGGGTTAAGTGAGCAGTGTGTCAAGAAGCAGTGCGGCTTGGCAGGGTGGTGTTTCGGAGGACGCATGGTTCTCAACCTTCGCCTCTGCCGGGTCCGTATGGGAGTTGCAGCGATGGGAGGAGACTTTAACTACCAATTGGATATCATGAAAAAGGGGTACAATTATAATAATTAAAAACAATATTTCAGATATTTGCTGAGGAAGTTACAACTAGTTACCAGTACACCTCCTTCACTATGTGATGTGGGCCCTGTCTCTCTTCGTATCAGAGCTGTGTTAATCAGTTTTCACGCTCAAAGCAGATAGATGACTTAAATCATCTCTCTTTTTTTCTTATTTTCTATGTTTCCCAGCTGAGTATCTGGAGAGGCTCGATTCTGATTTTCCTTCTACCACTTTCGGTTACTTTCTCTCTATCTAAGTAGCTGCAGGACCTCAAATCTATATATGTTTTTAAACCAATTCACCTATTTCTCACTCTCTCTCTTTCTCTCCTGACATAACGCCTCACTTTCTTTCAGCTTCTCTTCTCATTGATGAATCCACCATCCGCCCATAGTGTGGAGTGACAGTTAGATCGAATGAAGGAGCAGTCAAATCTGGATCTATGAATATTTGATCAGCAGTGGAAGTGATATTGTTCTTCCCATTTTACCCGTAGCAGTTCTATAGAAAAGTTATTTAGGTTCTGCATTAGTATTCATAACCACGCACAGTATCCTGCAAATATGATTACATACTTGAATGAGGAATGTGTTCAGTCCTATACACCTAGCCCGCTGGGCACAAACTGGTTGAATCAATGTTTCAACGTAATTGGTCATCGTATTGTGACGTGCAATCTACTGTATGTGGAAAACACATTGGATTTGTTCAAAGTCATCACTGTTGTATTGAGGGTGAAATTTCAACTATAGAATTATGTTATCGCGGTAACCGATTTTGTACCTATGAAACAACATCAGATCTTCAACATTATATCCACCTGGGGCGGCAGGTAGCCGAGTGGTTAGAGCGTTGGGCCGGTAACCGAAAGAATAGCACTAAATCAAATCAAACTTTAGTTGAAGTGCATTTAAAGTTTTATTGATTTTAGGTTGAAATGGAGATGTGAATCCAACATATTCCAAATCTTAATTTGTAGACAAACTGGAATTAAAGTCCGACTAAGTCAGTGGCACAAAATGTACAGTACCAGTCAAAAGTTTGGACACACCTACTCATTGAATGGTTTTTCTTTATTTTTTACTATTTTCTACATTGTAGAATAATAGTGAAGACATTATAACTATGAAATAACACTTATGGAATCAATAATAACCAAATATGTGTTCAAGAAATGTTATAGAATTCTTCAATGTAGCCACCCATTGCCTTGGTGACAGCTTTGCACACTCTTGGCAATCTCTCAACCAGCTTCAACTGGAATTATTTTCCAACAGTCTTGAAGGAGTTCCCACATATGCTGAGCACTTGTTGGCTGCTTTTCCTTCACTCTGTGGTCCAACTCATCCGAAACCATCTCAATTTTGTTGAGGCCGGGTGGTTGTGGAGGCCAGGTCATCTGCTGCAGCACTCCATCAATCTCCTTCTTGGTCAAATAGCCCTTACACAGCCTGGAGGTGTGTTGGGTCATTGTCCTGTTGAAAAACAAATGATAGTCCCGCTAAGCGCAAACCAGATGGGATGGCATATCGCAGCAGCCATGCTGGTTGAGTGTGCCTTGAATTCTAAATCAATCACTGACAGTGTCACCAGCAAAGCACCCTCACACCATCACACCCCCTCCTAAATGCTTCACGGTGGAAACCACACATGCGGAGATCATCGGTTCACCTACTCTGCGTCTCACAAAGACACGGCGGTTGGAACCAAAAATCTCAAATTTGACTCATCAGACCAATGAGCAGATTTCTACCGGTCCAATGTCCATTGCTAGTGTTTCTTGGCCCAAGCTAGTCTCTTATTCTTATTGGTGTCCTTTAGTAGTGTTTCTTTGCAGAAATTTGACCATGAAGGCCTGATTCAAGCAGTCTCCTCTGAACAGTTGATTTTGTAATGTGTCTGTTACTTGCACTCTGTGAAGCATTTATTTGGGCTGCAATCTGAGCTGCAGTTAACTCCAATGAACATATCCTCTGCAGCAGAGGTAACTCTGTGTCTTCTTTTCCTGTGGCGGTCCTCATGAAAGACAGTTTCATCATAGCACTTGATGGTTTTTGTTGCTGCACTTGAAGAAACTTTCAAAGTTCTTGAAATCTTCCAGAATGACTGACCTTCATATCTTAAAGTAATGATGGACTGTATATTTGTCTTTGCTTATTTGAGCTGTTCTTGCCAAACATGGACTTGTTTTTTTTTACCAAGTAGGGCTATCTTCTGTATACCACCCCTACCTTGTCACAACACAACTGATGGGCTTAAATGATTAAGAAGGAAATAAATTCCACAAATTAACTTTTAACAAGGCACACCTGTTAATTTAAATGTATTCCAGGTAACTACCTCATGAAGCTAGTTGGGAGAATGCCAAGAGTGTGCAAAGCTGTCATCAAGGGAAAGGGTGGCTACTTTGAAGAATCTCAAATATAAAATATATTTAGATTTGTTTAACACTTTTTTGGTTACTACATGATTCCATATGTGTTATTTCATAGTTTTGATGTCTTCACTATTATTCCTAATTGTATAAAATAGTAAAAAATAAAGAAAAACCATTCAATGAGTAGGTGTGTCCAAACTTTTGACTGGCACTGTACATCTCCTTCAAATGTTGATATTTGGTCCAATATCACTTTTGCAATTCAGTACATTTCCTATTAACTCGTCGACAAGTGATATGATTGATATGATTGATTCGTGTCTCCAACTAAACCAAAAATGTAAGCTATGAAAGTTATTAAGCCAGTGGCTCAGATGAAACTATCCAACCATTAGCTATCTCCTTTAACTGTTGATATTTTGTTGCATTGTCAACCTAACACAATTTGACATGACTTTTGTAATACACTAAATAGCCTAAAGTTATGGCTATCTTACAAACTAATGTATCAGTTTCTATTCAACCTTAAAATTAGTAACTCATCCGTGGCCACATTTTGAAGTCACTGTAACTCGTAAAGTATTATTACATAGTCATAGAAGGCGTGCATGTTCAAGATAGCATGCAAAGGCTACAGGTCTTTGGAAATCTTCACAATATAAATATCGGTGCAGAATCTCGAACGACATTGATCACTTGCTCTATGTACTTTTAATGTAATCTCCACTATACTGAACAAAAATAAACTCAACATGGAACAATTTAAAAGATTTTACAGAGTTATGGTTCATATAAGGAAATCAGTCAATTGACATAAATTCATTAGGCCCAAATCTATGGATTCCACATGACTGGGAATACAGATACGTATCTGTTGGTGACATATACCTTAAAAAAGGTAGGGGCTTGGATCAGAAAACCAGTTGGCATCTGGTGTGACCACCATTTGCCGCATGCAGCGCGACATCTCCTTTGCATAGAGTTGATCAGACTGTTGATTGTGGCCCGTGGAATGTTGTCCCGCTCCTCTTCAGTGGCTGTGTGCGAAGTTTCTGGATATTGGCGGGAACTGGAACACGCTGTCATACTCGTCTATCCAGAGCATCCCAAACATGCTCAATGGGTGACATGTCTGGTGACTATGCAGGCCATGGAAGAATTGGGACTTTTTCAGCTTCCAGGAATTGTGTACAGATCCTTGCGACATTGGGCCGTGCATTAACATGCGGAAATATGAGGTGATGGCGGCGGATTAATGCACGACAATGGGCCTCAGGATCTTGTCACGGTATCGCTGTGCATTCAAATTCAATAAAATGTCATTGTGTTTGTTGTCCGTAGCTTATGCTGACCCATACCAAAACCCCACCGCCACCATGGGACACAACGCTGACATCAGCAAACCACTCGCCCACACAACGCCATACATGCTGTCTGCCAACTGCCCGGTACAGTTGAAACCGGGATTTATTCGTGAAGAGCACACTTCTCGAGTATGCCAGTGACCATCGAGGGTGAGAATTAGCCCACTGAAGTCGGTTACGACACTGAACTGCAGTCGGGTTAAGACCCTGGTGAGGATGACGAGCACGCAGAATAAACCATCTCAGGGAAGTTCAGACAGCTTGTGTAGAAATTCTTTGGTTGTGCAAACCCAAAGTTTCATCAGCTGTCTGTGTGACTGGTCTCAGACGATACCACAGGTGAAAATGCCGGATGTGGAGGTCCTGGGCTGGCGTGGTTACACGTGGACTGCGGTTGTGAGGCCAGTTGGACGTACTGCCAAATTCTCCAAAACAACGTTGGAGGTGGCTTATGGTAGAGAAATGAACATTCAATTATCTTGCAACAGCAATGGTGGACATTCCTGCAGTTAGCATGCCAATTGCACGCTCCAAACTGCACATTTTAGAGTGGCCTTTTATTGTCCCCAGCACAAGGTGCACCTGTGTAATGACCATGCTGTTTAATCAGCTTCTTGATATGCCACACCTGTCAGGTGGATGAATTATCTTGACAAAGAAGAAATGCTCACTAACAGGGATGTAAACAAATTTGTGCATATGGAACATTTCTGGGATATTTTATTTCAGCTCATGAAACATGGCACCAACATTTTACATGTTGCGTTTATACAGTGCATTCAGAAAGTATTCAGACCCCTTAAAATTTTCCACATTTTGTTAAGTTACAGCCTTGTTCTAAAATGGATACAATTTTTAAAAATGTCCTCATCAATCTAAGCACAATACCTCATAATGACAACACAAGAAAAGTTGTTTTTTTTATCTTTGGAAATGCATTAAAAATAAAAACAGAAACACCTTATTCACAAAAGTATCCAGGCCCTTTGCTATGAGACTCGAAATTGAGCTCAGGTGTATCCTGTTTCCAGTGATCATCCTTGAGATGTTTCCACAACTTGATTGGAGTCCACCTGTGGTAAATTCAATTGATTGGACATGATTTGGAAAGGTACACACCTGTCTATATAAGGTCCCACAGGTGACAGTGCATGTCAGAGCAAAAACCAAGTCATGAGGTCAAAGGAATTGTCAGTAGAGCTCTGAAACAGGATTGTGTTGAGGCACAGATCTGGGGAGGTGTACCAAAAAATGGTTCCAGCATTGAAGGTCCCCAAGAACACAGTGGCCTCCATCATTCTTAAATGGAAGAAGTTTGGAACCACTAAGACTCTTCCTAGAGCTGGCTGCCCTGCCTAACTGAGCAATCGGGGGAGAAGGGCCTTGGTCAGGGAGGTGACAAAGAACCCGATGGTCACTCTGACAGAGCTCTATAGTTCCTCTGTGGAGATGGGAGAACCTTCCAGAAGAACAACCATCTCTGCAGCATTCCACCAATCAGGCCTTTATGGCCAGATGGAAGCCACTACTCAGTAAAAGGCACATGTCAGCCCGCTTGGATTTTGCCAAAAGGCGCCTAAAGACTCTCAGACGGTGAGAAACAAGATTCTCTGGTCTGATGAAACCAAGATTGAACTCTTTGGCATGAATGCCAAGCGTCACATCTGAATGAAATCTGGCACCTTCCCTACGCTGAAGCATGGTGGTGGCAGCATCATGCTGTGGGGATGTTTTTCAGCAGCAGGGACTGGGAGACTAGTCAAGATTGAGGGAAAGATGAACGGATCAAAGTGCTCAGGACCTCAGACTGGGGCGAAGTTTCATCTTCCAACGACCCTAAGCACACAGCCAAGACAATGCAGGAGTGGCTTTGGGACAAGTCTCTGAATGTCCTTGAGTGGCCCAACCAGAGCCCGGACTTGAACCCGATCTAACATCTCTGGAGAGACCTGAAAATAGCTATCCAGCGACGCTCCTCATCCAACTTGACAGAGTTTGAGAGGATCTGCAGAGAAGAATGGGAGAAACTCCCAAATACAGGTGTTCCAAGCTTGTAGCATCATAGAGAAGAAGACTCAAGGCTGTAGTCGCTGCCAAAGGTGCTTCAACAAAGTACTGAGTGAAGGGTTTGAATACTTACTTCCAAAGAAGTATTGCTCCTTTGTCATTATGGAGTATGTGTGTAGATTGATGGGGAAAAAAACAATTTAATCAATTTTAGAATACGGCCCTAACGTAACAAAATGTGGAAAAAGTCACGGGGTCTGAATACTTTCCGAATGCACTGTATTTTTGTTCAGTATACATTCCAGGTAATTTAGTTGTGCTATTAGATGAAGTTCAGTGATAACCCATTAAGTTATTGTATAAATCCAAAATATCTGACATTGTATTCCCATTTGAACTTTCTTTTCTTTTTAAATGGTTGAATGTTCAGTGATAACATATTTAGATGACAACTAAACCAAACATCAGACAATGTTTGGTTGTTTGACATTGTGGTTGTTCTGATAGATTGTTGAAAGCATAGTGATAACACATTGGGAATTCAACAACCTTCTGGCTGTCTTTTTGAGTGGGTGATTAAATGTTGAAATCTCATTGATCAACTTCTCAACCACATTTCCACGCTGAAATGACATGGTGTGCCCAGTGGGAGCTCTCTTCCAGACGAAAATCGATAACACTACCTTGAACCTTTACTCAGTTAAGTGCCTTTCCCTTTTCTGATTCATCACAAAAACACTATACACTTAGAAAAAAAGTTAGGGGTCTTCAGATAGAGTCACAGAATGACCTTGAACCACTTGAGTCACTTCACAATTGAGATGGATCCCCTCACATACAGGGCTTTTTCTATAGGAATCCATTCTTCCTACTGTACATTGAAATGTCTGATTGTGGTTGTCAGGAGCAATGACTTGATACTGTATGTTTATACAGAGTTTATTCATTCACTTATTCATGACTTCAGTAATTCATGTCTTCATCCCTTCATTTGATCATTCATTGTAAGATCACTCTGATATTTGCTCTGAACTTGTATCATGCTTTTTTTTGCCGGTCTGGTTACACACGACAGCAAACATGTTCGTTTGTGTGTTTATCTATTTCCTGATGTCGAAGGGAGGCAGTGAGTAAATGTTTGAAAGCCTTATCAACCTATATTTGTGCAGCCTTGGCTACAGACATTTGCAATACAGTTCTTTACTAGCCACCGATCTCTGCGTCAGTATGAGCCACACTCATGGCGTTATGAAATAAATAGTCTAATGTACACAAGGTTTAACGTGGGAGGCGGCAACCTCTGTGTTGTGAGTCATCATTCCACATTGCTTCTTTGTTGAGCCTTATGGCACCTGGTGTAGTTTGCTGTCAGCACTATTTTTGATGTTAGGTTATGTATTGAATAGTTTTCCAGCATGGTAGATACGAGTAACCCCAGCTAACAACAAACGTTCTCACAGTATTAGCAAACATTCCCTTAAGAGTCTCATTACCTAACGTTTTCGTTGGAATGTTCCAGTGACGTGCAAAGACTGTTTCCAAGAGACCATTCCCTTCATGTCAAACAGAACTTTACCATGTTCTCAGAATATTTCTGATTAATGTTCTAGACATGTTTCGTGGGAATGTTTGCAAGAGCATTCCTGTGTCCAGTTTTCTAAGGGTTAGGTTAATATTCAATCAACATCCCACCAAACTTAAACAGAACATGGTTGCAATGTTCTCAGAATATAAGATATGGTCCCAGAAACGTTCTCCCCAAAAACATCTATTGTTTCATCATTACGCATCACCCCTTGTTAGTGTGGCCGAGCCCATTAGGAGAGACAAAGCTAGAAGATTAAGGAAATGTTCTCCTAACTTTAATACCAAAACATGCTAAAAAGGTTCTCAGAAGGTTTTTGCTAACATAGATAGAATGTTCCCCTAATTAACGGAAAACTAAAACATCCAAACATTAGGGGAACATTACGGGTAACATTACAAACATGTTCTCTCTCTCTAGAATTGTTAACTGGGACACCACATTATGTGGCAAGTGTTTCCTTGATATTGAGACATTAACAGCATGTGGGAAAACACTTTTCTGTTGCCATAGAACCAGCTGGTGTTTTTTATCTTGTCATCTGCATAAACGAATCAGACCATGAACAAGGCACATTTTTTAACACACAGCTTTATTTTTGAATTATTTTGTAAGCATCAACAGATGACCCTTAATCGATCTTGTTGTCATAGCGCCAGATGTTGGAAAAACACAGAGTAGTGTTTTCTGCAAGAGAGCCCGTGAAATGGAACAAAGTTGTAGAAAGAGCTGAGCACAAGCTAATCACTACCATCTGCAGCGATTGACTTGGGCAGGAGCTCACCAGAGCCGAGTACCGGCACCTCAAATGTTCTACTGCTTGAGCTCCTGTTCCTCTTATAGGATATTAGAGCAAAAGTATTGTGGCGCTCCTGCATCTAAATGTAAATCGTACCGGCACCTATTTCAGTCCAAGTCAAGCATTGACCATCTGTATAAATGAATATCTCAGATGCTTCGTATCTCGTGGAGATGTACTTCAAGACTTAAGCAAACAGAAAAATGATATACTGTATATATTTTTTTTTACTTTTACCCCTTTTTTCTCCCCAATTGGTAGTTAAAGTCTTGTCTCATCGCTGGACCTCCCCTACGGACTCAGGAGAGGCGAAGTTCAAGAGCCACATGCTTCCTCCGAAACACGACCCTGCCTAGCCACACTGCTTGCTTAACCCAGAAGCAGCAATGTTTCAGAGGAAACACCGTCCAACTTCAGCTTGCAGGTGCCCGGCCCGCCACAAGGAGTCACTAGAGCACAATGAGACAAGGAAATCCCAGCCGGCCAAACCCTCACCTAACCCGGAAGATGCTGGGACAATATGCAGTGCCTTAGACGGCTGTGCCACTCAGAAGGCCCTTACTTGAAGACTTTTATAGTTAATTCACTACTTTAATATATAATGTTCTACCTTGAACAAATAAGCCCTGTCCGAACCAGAACTGCCCACAAAGCTCTGGTGGACGGCTTTATTTTTCATTTTTAATTTAACCTTTATTTAACCAGGTAGGTCAGTTGAGAACAAGTTTTCATTTACAACTGCGACCTGGCCAAGATAAAACATAGCAGTGCGACAAAAACAACAACAACAGAGTTACACATAAACAAACGTACAGTCAATAACACAAAAGAAAAGAGAATAGAAAGATCTATATACAGTGTGTGCAACTGTAGAAGAGTAGGGAGGTAAGGCAATAAATAGGCAATAGAGGTGAAAATATTTACAATTTAGTATTAATACTTGAGTGATATATGTGCAGATGATGATGTGCAAGTAGAGATACTGGGGTGCAAAAGAGCATGAGGGTAAGTAATAATATGTGGATGAGGTAGTCAGGTGTGCAATTTACAGATTGGCTGTGTACAGGTACAGTGATCGCTGCTCTAACAGCTGATACTTAAGGTTAGAGAGGGGGATATAAGACTCCAGATTCAGAGATTTTTGCAATTCGTTCCAGTCATTGGCAGCAGAGAACTGGAAGGAAAGGCGGCCAAAGGAAGTGTTGGCTTTTGGGGATGACCAGTGCAATATACCTGCTAGAGCGCGTGCTACGGGTGGGTGTTGCTATGGTGACCAGTGAGCTGAGATAAGGCGGGGCTTTACTTAGCAAAGACTAATAGATGACCTGGAGCCAGTGGGTTTGGCGACAGGTATGTTGTGAGGGCCAGCCAACGAGAGCATAGAGGTCGCAGTTTATCAGTATACGAGAGCATAGTGGTTGCAGTATATCTCTCTAAGAAGTATAAAATGATTATGCCTTTATGTAATTCTCTGTTGTCACTTTCCACTATGCAGTGCCATACAGAAAAACATCATATGAATGTGAAAATAGTGAATAGCTGAAGTGCAGTTTAAAAAAGCTATCCCCTCAACAGCCACAAGCATTTCTTCAAGACTGTTGTCCATTTTACAGACATTCCCAGCTAATTTTGCTAATGTTATCTGTAATGTTCCCCTGATGTTTGAGTATCCACTTTTCTGTTATTCCTGGGAATATTATAGGTATGTTAGCAAAAACCTCCTGGGAACCTATTTATCATGTTTCCCGAGTGGTGCAGTGGTCTAAGGCACTGCGTCACAGTGCTAGCTGTGCCTCTAGAGATTCAAGTCCAGGCGCAGCCGGCTGTGACCAGGAGACCTATGGGGTGGCACAAAATTAGTGACTCCTGTGCCAGGCGCAGTGCATGCTGTCACAGTTGCCAGGTGCACAGTGTTTCCTCTGACACATTGGTGCTTCTGGGTTAAGTGGGCAGTGTGGCTTGGTTGGGTTGTGTTTCGGAGGAAGCATGGCTCTTGACTTTCGCCTCTCCCGAGTCCGTACGGGAGTTGCAGCGATGAGACAAGACTGTGGCTACCACAAAATTGGGGAGAAAAATGAATATTCATGTTCTAGACAAGTTTTATTGATATGTTGCAAGAATATTCCAGTGTCCAGTTTTCTGAGGTTTAGGATAATATTCAATCAACGTCAAAACATAAATAAAACAATTTTTTTTCTCCTGAAAAACAAGTCATCATTCAGGAGACTCAGGCACCAACCTTCTGCATAGCGACAGCTAACATTGGCTTACAAACGGCAGAGATGTGTTTAAACAATAAGCCTAGTGGACATCATAACTCTTGTCTATATCAACATAGGCCACAGTATCTGTTGGCCAGCATGGTAGCACAAGGCCACATTGGTGGCGCTATGGCAAACATGTAATAGTCAAAACACTTCGCCAATTGACATAGAACGATGTAACTTAGGGTCTCCCGAGTGGTGCAGTACATCCCAGTTGCTAGCTGTGCCATTAGAGATCCTGGTTCGAGTCCAGGCTCTGTCGCAGCCGACTGTGTACAATTTTTTCTTTTTTTAAAGAATGATGTAACTTAGATAGCATGCTCAAAGCTGTGGCTTTTGCTCTTTTCATTCCCACGGCGCCCAAAGGCGACTAAGTGGTACTGTTTCTATTGCTACGACCCTGTATTGCTGCTTGCAGCTATGTTGCTGGTTGCAGCTTTCCTATGTCAGTAAATTATTAACATAAATTTTGATATGGAGAAAGAAACACACATTAACAAAATGATATTGTTATTCCATTTCATAAATGCTTGATATATATATATATATATATATATCGCAGGAGGTTGGTGGCACCTTAATTGCGGACGGGCTCGTGGTAATGGCTTGTACGGAATCGGTGACAATGACATGGTTTCTATGTGTTTGATGCCATTCCATTTACTCAGTTCCATACATTATTATGAGCCGTCCTCCACTGATATACAGTACCAGTCAAAAGTTTGGACACACCTACTCATTCCAGGGTTTTTCTTTATTTTTACTATTTTTTACATTGTAGAATAATAGTGAAAACATCAAAACTATGAAATAACATGAATCATGTAGTAACTAAAAAGGTGTTAAACAAATCAAAATATATTTTATATTTGATATTCTTCAAAGTAGCCACCCTTTGCCTTGATGACAGCTTTGCACACTCTTGGCATTCTCTCAACCAGCTTCATCTCAACATAATATGAAATACACATACAAGCAATTGCCTAAATGTAGCTGGGGGGCAATGAGGAGATTTAATCTTTGCCCCACAGCCTTTTTCCCTAAGTGTTTCCATGGCAATTCCATAGTTTTGGTCAAGGTCGATTGACCTCTGTACCGCACCTATTGCAAACCACAGTGGTAGATTATGGTCCATGGTAACTATGACAACTGCCACTGTGATGCCACGGCCAAGTCAGGATCATAGAATTAGAATCATTCTAATTCTATGGTCTGGACCCTTGTTACCATGGCAACATTGTCAATAAAATGCATTACGTCTGTCAATGTGGAGGAACATAGTGGAGTGGGTAGCGTAGAGATCCTATTAAAATACTAATTCTATGGTTGGTAGCCTCTAACCCACTTCCCTATCAATTTATGATACAGTTCACAAAGTTAGTGACAAACATTTCAGATTTTCAAGTATTGCTTTCACTTCCAACTCAATTTGAGAGGATACCACTGCAGTGTTATTTTTTATAGTTAAACTAAAGGCCCAGTGCAGTCAAAATTCAGTTTTTTTTCTGTGTTGTATATAATATTGTACAACAGCTGATGAAACTAACAGTAAAAGTGGAAAAACATTTGATCAGTGTTATTTCCTGTTAGTTGCTGGTTGAAAATATAATCTACACAGGATCTAATCAGCAGGTTTTTGGGAGGGACTTTCATCTTTCCATGGTGACATAACCATGCAGTAAATTGCCATAGCAAAGAGAGTTACAAACCTCTCTGCCAATAACAGCTAGTCTTTGTTCCCCCCTCCCACTCAGACCACTCCCAGACAGTCCTAGCAAAAGTCATGCTTGAGAAATAGTTTTGATAAAAAAGCTATTTTTGACCATTTGAATGGAAATCTATTACAGCAAGGTACCTACTTGTTACCCAGAAATGATTTGATTTTGATATTAAAACGGCTGCATTGGGCCTTTAACTTAATTCTTTCTTCTTCATACTAATTTCCTATCAGCCTGTGATAACTCTCTGAGTTAGGCTGGTCCATGGTAATTTCCCCACTCGAGAGTGTCTCTTATCAGTGTAAAACCTCAAACCTCGTCCCAGCCCAGATGTTGATGAAATATTCTCCTTGCCTTCATAAAATTGGACACAGTAATATTCTTGCAACGTTCCAATAAAACGTGTCTGGACTCTCTAGAACATGAATGGGTCTTTCTATAGTTTAGTGTACCAGTGAGGATTTCGTATGCTGGACAATGTGTTACAGCTGTTGATAAATCATTGATAATAATCTGCCAAATGTTTTCATGTCATTACATTAAGATATAAGAGGGGAGCAAAGCTATATTCAATCAAATTCGCAAGTTGATTTAAAACCTAAGTTGAACTATTTCTCATAGTTGGTGTCTTGACTGATTTGTCCAGAATCGTGTGACGTAAAACATGACTTTTCTGTCTTTACATTTAGTGGCGCAGCAGTCTAAGGCACTGCATCTCAGTGCAGGAGGCATCACTGCAGTCCCTGGTTCGAATCCAGGCTGCATCACGTCCGGCCGTGATTAGGAGTCCCATAGGGCGGCGCACAATTGGCTCAGCGTCGTCTGGGTTTGGCCGTGGTAGGCTGCCATTGTAAATAAGAATTTGTTCTTAACTGACTTGCCTAGTTAATTAAAGGTAAAAAAAAATTATAATAATGGCAGGGTAAATAGTCATTATATCATATATTAGCTGTCAGAATGTTTTTTTGGATAGAGATCTCAGAAATACAGTGTAACTATGTAAAATGTTGTTGGGCCAGTAACCGAAAGGTTGCTGGATCGAATCCCCGAACTGACAAGGTAAAATAATCTGTCCTTCTGGCCCTGAGCAAGGCAGTTAACCCACTGTTCCCTGGGCGCCAAAAATGTGGATGTCGATTAGGGCAGCCCCCGCACCTCTCTGATTCAGAAGGGTTGGGTTAAATGCGGAAGACCCATTTCAGTTGAATGCTTTCAGTTGTACAACAGACTAGGTATTCCCTTTCCTCTCTACGTTACGGACTGAAAACAGTTTTGGGAACACAAAAGTTATTGCAAAATCGAATGCTTTTAACTGAGAGAGTCAACCTTAACTTGATACTTAAAACCTAAATCAATAATGTCATTAATTATGCATCATTCTTGTTGGATGCACATTTGGTGTCAAGCTGTTTAATTACGCTGTGATATTTTTACACATCATCATCTGATCCAGGAAGGAATTTTATGAATGACAGTTAAGTGAAGAAGAGCTGTTGTGATACCGCATGTGATGCAACTACAGCCCAAGTGAAGAAGAGCTGTTGTGATACCGCATGTGATGCAACTACAGCCCAAGTGAAGAAGAGCTGTTGTGATACCGCATGTGATGCAACTACAGCCCAAGTGAAGAAGAGCTGTTGTGATGCAACTACAGCCCAAGTGAAGAAGAGCTGTTGTGATGCAACTACAGCCCAAGTGTTAAAAAAGATGTTTGCGAGGAATGTCCAGACTATTTTGGGTGTCTCATTTGTTTTGCCAGTGAAGACTGTTATGCCTGGATCCACATTGGATATAATATCCCTGGTGAATGTATGTTTTTATTTATTTATTTTACCCTTATTTTACCAGGTAAGTTGACTGAGAACACATTGTCATTTACAGCAACCACCTGGGGAATAGTGACAGGGGAGAGGAGGGGGGATGAATGAGCCAATTTTAAGGTGTTGATCATCTGTTGTTGTCTGCTTGATTTATTGCAGGTTCTTGTTACATTTAACAGAGAGATGTTTTTGTGCCTCGGATCGGACGCCGAGACTACAGTGAGCAATTGTGCAGGATAGACTTGATTGCGCAACACCCAACACTCTTCCTATACGTTTTTCTGTATATAATGACAACATATTACATAGCTTAGTGGGCTTCCACCCGGTCAGGTGCCAGAATAACAACCTATCTCTCAACGTAACCAAGACTAAGGAGATGATTGTGGACTACAGGAAAAGGAGGACCGAGCACGCCCCATTCTCATGGACGGGGCTGTAGTGGAGCAGGTTGAGAGCTTCAAGTTCCAGCAGGTTGAGAGCTTCAAGTTCCTTGGTGTTCACATCACCAACAAACTAGAATGGTCCAAACACACCAAGACTGTCGTGAAGAGGGCACGACAAAGCCTATTCCCCCTCAGGAAACTAAAAAGATTTGGCATTGGTCCTCAGATCCTCAAAAGGTTCTACAGCTGCAACATCAAGAGCATGGTTGCATCACTGCCCGGTACGGCAACTGCTCGGCCTCCGACCGCAAGGCACTTCAGAGGGTAGTAAGTGTGGCCCAGTACATCACTGGGGCTAAGCTGCCTGCCATCCAGGACCTCTACACCAGGCGGTGTAGAAGGAAGGCCCTAAAAATTGTCAAAGACCCCAGCCACCCCAGTCATAGACTGTTCTCTCTACTACCGCATGGCAAGCGGTACCGGAGTGCCAAGTCTAGGACAAAAAGGCTTCTCAACAGTTTTTACACCCAAGCCATAAGACTCCTGAACAGGTAATCAATGGCTACCCAAACTATTTGCATTGTGTGCCCCCCCCAAACCCCTCTTTTATGCTGCTGCTACTCTATGTTTATCATATATGCATAGTCACTTTAACTATACATTCATGTACATACTACCTCAATTGCCCCGACCAACCAGTGCTCCCACACATTGGCTAACCAGGCTATCTGCATTGTGTCCCGCCACCCACCAACCCCTCTTTTACGCTACTGCTACTCTCTGTTCATCATACATGCATAGTCACGTTAACCATATCTACATGTACATACTACCTCAATCAGCCTGACTAACCAGTGTCTGTATATAGCCTCGCTACTATTATAGCCTCGCTACTTTTATAGCCTCGCTACTGTTATTTTTCACTGTCTTTTTACTGTTGTTTTTATTTCTTTACTTACCTATTGTTCACCTAGTACCTTTTTTGCACTATTGGTTAGAACCTGTAAGTAAGCATTTCACTGTAAGGTCTACTACACTTGTTGTATTTGGCGCACGTGACAAATAAACTTTGATTTGATTTCATTTGATTTCTTCACAGTATGATCTGGTAATGAAATAAACAAATACATGTTGGTTTCCATGTTACACCTGCAATTTTAAACAACACAAGGGGCTTGAAGTAGCTACTTGAATTTGGAGCTGAGAAATTAAAGTACTAGAATAGGCCTACCTTAAATACATATCCTCAATTTGGTGCTTGAAAAATCCTTGTAATTATTTTTGCCCATTTATAAGTTTCATTTTTGTATCCGTTTTTGTGAGAGGTGTGGCACTTTCGTTTGTTTTTTGCCAATTCAATTGAAGGGTGTTGCGCTACACTGTTGGCTTAAAACCACGTGCGGTCAACCGAGGTAAAGACTGTTTGAGGTTGGATATTCAACAGCTATTCACGCTTTCAAACCACTTGAGCCACAGACTCCAAATAAGTGTTATGATGTTGCACAGGTCTTATTTTCACGATTTGGACATGAATTCGCTTTCCAAAGCTAATGAACATGTGGAAATGTGAGCAGCATTTTGTATTTCTAGTTGAATTAGTTAGGGAGCATAAACAAAGTACAAACTGTTTTACATTTGAATTTCAATAGCTCCTTGGTCATGTGACCTACTGACTTCAAACAAGGCTCAGAATGTCCACTGACTACCCTTATATATTGCACACCCTTTAGTTTGTCCATGTTCATCTCACACGTTTTTACATACATTTTTCTAAATTTAAAATGTCAATAGCTCCTTGGTCATGTGACCTACTGACGTCAAACAAGGTGCAGAATGTACATTGACTAACCTCCTATTTTGCACACTCTTGTTTGTGTACTGTAAACTCACGCGATGTAACGTACATTTTTCATAGTTTTACATTTCAATAGCTCCTTGGTCATATTGCATAACCTCTAGTCATGTATCTTCTATATTGTTGTACATTAATATTAGTTTGACAATTAGGGGGTTCAGTCCAGTGTTGTGTTTACCCTTTTCTTTAATATTTATATATAATAATTGGTAGTTCTAAGTACTTATTTTTCCTGTTTTTTATTTTGCCACAGTATTTAACAGCGGTACACAAAAGGAGAGAGACAGATAATATCTCCTTTCATCGTTAATATCAACCATAAAGGAAAAGGGCAAAGTCCTAGAGTCATGTTATGAATTGTCCAAAGCAGGGATGAAGAGTGAGCTAGTGAGGTAGGCTGCAGTGAGCTTGCTGGTCAATACACATACTGAACATGTAACCACAGTCATGGTGGCCAGTAAACCAATTAATAAAAATGTAATATTGATAAATTAAACAGAAATTGTAGAACTTTAATCTTTTCCAACATGTCAACAGACACTTTACTTCAAATAAGTATGAAACATTTCACAGTGTTAACTTTCTCTTGATCCCTTGATGTACATGTCAGAGCCTCTTCAGTGTGGATGGGGTATAGCATACATTATCAACAACAAAGACAGCACTTCCAGTTTGTGTTCTTTACTCTGTTGTCTTCATTCCTAGGCACAGCACATGGAACCAGCGTTGTCATGCAAAACATTCCGTCTAAAACAAAACAAAGTGTAACATGACCGAGGAGCTATTGACATTTTAAATTTGGAAAAATTCATGTAAAATCATGTAAGATGAAAATGGACAAACTTATTAAGGCTGTGCAACGTGTAGGCCCACTGAGTGGACATTCTGAACCATGTTTGAAGTCAGTAGGTCACATGACCAAGGAGCTATTGAAATTTTAAAATGTGAACAATTCATGTTAAATCGTGTGAGATGAAAATGGACAAACTAAAGGGTGTGCAATATAGAAGGGTAGTCAGTGGACATTCTGAACCTTGTTTGAAGTCAGTACATCATATGACCAAGGACCTATTGAAATTCAAATATGTAAATAAATCATTAAAAATAGTGTGAGATGTAACTTGACCAAAAAGAAGTGTGTGCAATGTGTGTCTATGCCATAGGGTTAGCTAGAACCTGTTTTGAAAGTGTTAGGAGTAATGGTTAAAGAGCTGTTGAAATTTGAAAAATGTGATTTCTCACTATGTTGACTGTCCCTAACTGCAGTTGGTGGACATAAGGAAAACTACAGGCGAATATCCGTTGAATATCCAACCTGAAACTGTCTATACCTCGGTGTGTGGTTATTATGAAGACGACAACATCTAATACTGGCTTTAACTTGGTTTTCCATGCAAGTCCTTCCATTACAAAAGGAACAGCGATGGTGAGCTTCCAATGCTTAGATTAATATTACCGCTATTCATGGTTTTATTATGTGTGTCTGCGTCAGCCATATATGCTACAGAGAAATTGGCATGCATGCATCCAATTTATTTAGTCAGGCATTTCCAACATTATTTTCACATATTTTAAAACAGGAATGGACAACGGCGGCCAACGGGCCAAACGCCATCGGATACATTTCCACAAAAACATTTATAAAACATTTTGGGGGAAAGCAACTCAGTCTGGGTCTCAATTTACTGTTGCGATTGTAGAATAGTAGTTTGGTTGTGCATCAACAGTTTTCTTATGATGAGATCTTATGTTGCCCCCACCCTATTAAAGTTGCCCATCCCTGTTTTAGAATGGAATAATAATTTGAATATCAATGCATTGGCAAGGCCCAATTTAAAAAATATATATTCTTAAATTGGTAATGGCATATTTTTTGGTTTTATCTCAATTGTACACTTTTTGGATGCTTGAGGTAAATTGAACCGTGTTTAAAGGATGTATAGTCCTAGACTTATGTTGTTGTATAGGTGGAGTTATGGGTAGATTTGCATCTATTCCTCTAAGTTCACATGTGGACTGTATTAAAAAATATATATATTTTTGTTTCAAACCATTTACAAATGATGATCCCAATGTCACACATTGGCCATGATATTTATGGAAAGACCCTAATATAGAATATTATGAGAACATGGTTACCACGTTCTGGGAAAATTCTATTTGACATCAAGGGAATGGTCTCTTGGAAACAGCCCTTGCACATCACTGGAACCTTCCTATGAAAATGTTAGGTGATGACTTAATGAGAAGCTTAACACTACAACACCTGGGCCTAAATGGACCCCCTTTGAGCTAATGAGCAGTCATTTTGCCTTAAACATTCTAACAGTCTAATAAATACATTTCACTTATGCTATTGGAAAAAATAATCCTTTGTGTTTAAAAAGGTCAGAAAAGGGTATTTCACAATAGTTCAATAATTGCCGTTGTGTAAATATGTGTATGTGACCAATAACATTTGATTTCATTTTGATTTGATTGCTCACTATCTAATTTCTCTCATTCTCCTTCCACACTCCACTTTGTGTGCTCTGAAATGTGTCAAGTCGTTCATAAAAAGCTTTCTGGCAGAAACTTTTGTCTTTTCCGAAGTGTTGTGTCTGATTACCAAGGAATAGTTGGCTCTGTAAAATCTTTGAGAATGCAGCACGCTCTAGGTTTGGCTGATCTGCTGATGGCAAAGTGATCCCCCGAACTTTGAAGGTGTGGTGAAGGTGGTTTTGGCAATGAGCATCAGTGGCTGAAAGGCTTGTCGTGTCACTCACTTGTAGAGGTGTGTATGCCAATAATCATCTGCACATACTGCAGCCGATGTTGAAATAGACTCGAGTTGTCATGTCCTTTAGGCCTATAGTTTATTCACACCCCTTAACTTTTTCCACATTTTGTTGTATTACAAAGTGTGATTAAAATTGATTTAATTGTAATTTCTTATCAACAATATACACAAAATAGCCTACTCTATAATGAAAAGCTGAAATGTCTTGATTAGATAAACATACAACCCCCTTAGTCAATACATGTTAGAATCGCCTTTGGTAGCGATTACAGCTACTGTATGTCTTTCTGGCTAAGTCTCTAAGAGCTTCCACACCTGGATTATGCAACATTTGCCCATTATTCTTTTCAAAATTCTTCTAGCTCTGTCAAGTTGGTTGTTGATAATTGCTAGACAACCATTTTCAGGTCTTGCCATGTATTTTCAAGCAGAGTTACAGAACTGTAACTCAACCACTTTGAACATTCAATGTCGCCTTGGTAAGTAACTCCAGTGTAGATTTGGCCTTGTGTTTTAGGTTATTGTCCTGCTGAAAGGTGAATTCATCTTCCAATATCTGGTAGAAAGCAGACTGAACCAGGCTTTTCTCTTTGATTTTGCCTGTGCTTAGCTCCATTCTGTTTATTTTCATCCTGAAAAACTCCCCAGTCCTTAATGATTACAAGCATTCCCATAATATGATGCAGCCACCACCATGCTTGAAAATATGGAGAGGGGTACTCAGTAATGGGTTGTATTGGATTGGCCCCAAACCTAACACTTTATTCAGGACAAAAAGTGAATTGCTTTCCCACATTTTTTGCAATATTACCTTAGTGCCTTGTTTTGGAATATTTTTATTCTGTACAGGCTGTATTCTTTTCACTCTGTCAATTAGGTTACTATTGTGGAGTAACTACATTGTTGTTAATCCACCCTCAGTTTTCTCCTATCACAGCCATTAAACTCTGTAACTGTTTTAAAGTCAACGTTGGCCTCATGGTGAAATCCCTGAGCAGTTTCCTTCCTCTCCGGCAACTGAGTTAGGAAGGACACCTTTATCTTCATAGTGACTGGGTGTATTAATACACCATCCAAAGTGTAATTAATATATTCATGCTGAAAAAGATTTTCAGTGTCTGTTTTTATTTTTACCCATCTACCATTAGGTGCCCTTCTTTGCGAGGCATTGGAAAACCTCCCCTGTCTTTGTGGTTGAATCTGTGGTTGAAATTCTCTTTTTGAGATGAGGTAGTCATTCAAAAAATGTTAAACACTATTATTGCACACCAGTGGAGGCTGATGAGGGAAGGACGGCTCGTAATAATGTCTGGAATGGAGTCAACGGAATGGGATCAAACACATGGAAACACATTTGATACTATTCCACTATTCTGCTCCAGCCATTACCACAAGCCTGTTCTCCCCCATTAAGCTGCTACCGACCAGCCCATGCAACTTTTTAAGTGACTTGTTAAGCAAATGTTTACTCCTGAACTTATTTAGACTTGCCATAACAAAGGGGTTGAATACTTATTGACATTTCAGCTTTCATTTTTAATTAATTTCTAAAACTTTCGAAAAACATAATTCCATTTTGACATTATGGGGTATTGTGTGTGTAGATCAGTTTTAAATTCAGGCTGTAACACAACAAAATGTGGAAAAAGTCAAGGGTGTGAATACTTTTTGAAGGCACCATGTCGCTGTGTGCCTGTAGTTCCAGCTACTTTTCTATTAAGAATAAAGCAATTTTTGCATCGTATAAACTTAAGCTAGGGTTTAAAGATAGTATGCATTTCAAATAAAGTGTATGTGAGGACAACCATCGGGACAACCCTTCGCAAATTATTCAGACCTTTTTCCAACATTTTGTTGTGTTACAGCCTGAATTTAAAACTGGTCTACACACACAATACCCCATAATGTCAAAGTGGAATTCTGTTTTTAGAAAGTTATAGAAATGAATGAAATCATCGATCCACACACAATACCCCATAATGACAAAGAAAAAACAGGTTTTCACAAATGTTTAATTTATAAAAAACATGTAAAACTGAAATATTATATTTACATAAGTATTCAGACCCTTTACTTGTTGAAGCACCTTTGGCAGCGATTACAGCATGGAGTCTTCTTGGGTATGACGCTTCAAGCTTGGCACACCTGTATTTGGGGAGTTTCTCCCATTCTTCTCTGCAGATCCTCTCAAGCTCTGTCAGGTTGGATGGGGAGCATTGCTGTACAGCTATTTTCATGTTTCTCCAGAGATGTTAGACCGGGTTCAAGTCCGGACTCTGGCTGGGCCACTCAAGGACATTCAGAGACTTGTCCTGAAGCCACTCCTGCGTTGTCTTGGCTGTGTGCTTAGGGTCCTGTTGGAAGCTGAACCTTCGCTCCAGTCCGAGGTCCTGAGTGCTCTGGAGCATGTTTTCATCAAGGATCTCTCTGTACTTTGCTCCATTCATCTTTCCCTCGATCCCACTGCCAATGAAAAACATCCCCACAGCATGATGCTGCCATCACCATGCTTCACCGTAAGGATGATGCCAGGTTTCCTCCAGAGAATCTTGTTTCTCATGGTCTGAGAGTCTTTAGGTGCCTTTTGGTAAACTCCAAGTGGACTGTCATGTGCCTTTTACTGAGGAGTGGCTTCCGCCTGGCCACTCTACCATAAAGGCCTGATTGGTGGAGTGCTACAGAGATGGTTGTCCTTCTGGAAGGCTCTCCGATCTCCACAGAGGAACTCTAGAGCTCTGTGACATTCGGGTTCTTGGTCATCTCCCTGACTAAGGCCCTTCTCCCCCGATTGCTCAGTTAGGCCAGGCGGCCAGCTCTAGGAAGAGTCTTGGTGGTTCCAAAGTTCTTCCATTTAAGAATGATGTAGACCACTGTGTTCTTGGGGACCTTCAATGCTGCAATCATTTTTTGGTACACCTCCCCAGATCTGTGCCTCAACACAATCCTGTCTCAATGCTCTACTGACAATTCCTTTGACCTCATGACTTGGTTTTTGCTCTGACATGCACTGGCAACTGTAACCTTATATAGACAGGTGTGTGCCTTTCCAAATCATGTCCAACCAATTTAATGTACCACAGGTGGACTCCAATCAAGTTGTAGAAACATTTCAAGGATGATCAATGGAAACAGGATGCACCTGAGCTCAATTTTGAGTCTCATAGCAAAGGGTCTGAATACCTATGTAAATAAGGTATTTTTTAAATGTTTTATACATTTGCAAAAATTTCTACAAACCTGTTTTTGCTTTGTCATAATGGGATATTGTGTGTAGATTGCTAAGGATAAAAAAACAACATTTTAGAATAAGGCTGTAACAAATTGTGGAAACAATCAAGGGGTCTGAATACTTTCTGAAGGCACTGTAATTGTTGATTATCACATAACTTCTCTAAGATGAATTGAGGGGCTTTTCAAATTGCATTTGAGTTCTTTTGGAGAACACTAAATCTTGCTGAATATGCTATGATTTGTAAAATAAGTGCATTCAAAAATGAAGGGCACTTGATCAATTGAATTTCAATTTATGTGTAATTGGATCAGGAAAGTTGGAGGTTGGCCTATTATTTTTACGTGTTTTAATGAAAATATGGAAATGTGTTTTTATTTTTATTTAGAATTAACTTTCAATAAGAAATCCATGCTGTATCAATAAGAAATCCATGCTGTTCTTTTCATGATAATTGCTCCCCATTCTCCATGGATGCCATTTGGCTAAGGCAAATGCCATTGAGCAGAAGGGAAGGCCTTCTGTTTTCAGCCCAGAAACTGAAACAGGGCCTACTACTGTTCCTCTATGTTCCTCCATATTTCCCCAGTAGTGACCCATAGGGCTGCAAGGTTTTCAAACATGCCCACTTCCATCTGTGGATCAGCAATGATAAGCGCTGAGCGTTTCCTGCTCAACCACAGAGTTGAGAGGAGGAGGATCAGGCGGACAAAGCAGTAAATCATTGGGGTGAACTTGGCCATATACGTTTTATTTGCCAGATCAGAACTTTTTTGGAGTGCGCTGACATCACTTTTTTGATGACGCCACATCAAGGGTTTGGCATATCCTCACATCCTCTATTTTACACCTTTAATGCCACACATCCATAAAGGTTCACCTTCCACTGTGGTTTAGAGGCTGGGTAATGATTTAGGGAAATCAGAGGCAAACTGCTGAAGGTCTCTTTTATTTTGGGTGTGGGCCACTGCAGAGCATGCCGAGTCAGGCCTTTTCATGTTCAAACACTCATTTAGGGCCCTCATCAAAACAGTTTCTGGGGATGCAGCTAGAGAGCTGGAGATGGACGTTGAGCCTCTATCAAATGGTCAAGTATGCTGCTGGCCCTAATTGCTGTAGTCTCTCCCTCAGATGTACTCAGGTGGGAGACAGAGGGCCCCAAATCAAAATCAATGGCTGCATGTGCCAACACCAGCATTTTCGACACAACCTACAGAAGCTAACGAAACTGAGGCAGGGGACAACATGGCTTACCATTCAACATAGCTTATCATTCCCTTCCTATGTAATTGGCTTGGGGGGAAAGAGAGGGAGAGAGGAAGAAAGATGGAGGGTGTCAGGAGGGGTTAAATGTAATTGCAAATGTCTTTCAAGTGCACTGTTCTCCACAGAAACAGGAGCTAATACTACAATCACTGTCACCTGTCAGTTGTGAAAGGAGAGAGAGCGGCGTCAACAATTCTGCGACAAAAGAGTCCAGACCTTTCTGGTTGTAGCAATCAGATTCAGTAAAGCCGTTGTGGAGGAGATGTCAGGTTGAAATGCAGCACTGCAAATAAATATGAAAACGCTTCTATTGAATTGCTCAACCGTTTAGGGCCCGCACTCTGATTTCCCCGGTATGGGTTGGGTGTCATTACGCTGTAGCTGTTGAAGGTTTTTTACTTTCACGTCATAAGCAGATGCGTTATTACCTCAGGGAGAATCCATCATGGCGGTTAAATCGGTCGTGTAATCACCGGCTTTGACTCGCTTCTTATGTTGTGAAACCCCAAAACAGAATGGCTCAGCATATTCAGCACGTTGTTGCCTTCTGCTTGACGCAAATCTGACTTCATCCATCTCCCCTGTGTTGATCCAGTCAGGATGAAGGCCTGAAGGAACAGAGATGACAGGAGGATAAATGGGAAATAACATAGAAACCTGATGTACAGGACAGGACAGTACCTGGTCCACAGTTTTCATAGCCTGAGGGTGTGTTGAATATGACACCACACAGCTACCCTCAACTCCAAGCAGCCCCTGGCTCTTTGAAGCCGTCTGTAAATTATTCAAAACACAGCTCCCCACTCCTGGTGTTAGCTAGTGGGGAAAGGGAATGAGATTCTAGATTGATGTAGCAGCATACTGTAAACTACATACAGTAAACTCATACTTGGTAATGTGATATATTTTCCTTGTGACTGCGGTATTTACCCTGTAACAACAACTTGCATTATCACTACAGTGGACCATAGCCCCTCTACCCCAAAACCAGGGCACTCCAGGCACCCAGAGCACATGTGAGTCTCAGTCTGCGTCTCAGCAGTAAGTAAGATAAAAGGGGATGATAAACTCAGAGAGCCATTAGCCCAGAAGGAAACAGATATATCAAATGAGAGTCTGTGTTGTGTATTTGATGGACTCAGACATTGTCTCTCAGACTTCCTCTGTGCTATAGCAGCTTGCAGGACAGTGTGGATGGATTTAATGTAGACGTGTGCTGAATCCTGCACATCCTTACTATCAGAGTTGGGGGGCCCTGCTTTCAATTCCTTTCAGTAGGATTGGACATGGATTTCCTCCCAAAGAGTTCAATGAAAATAATTTAATTTGCTGGAATTTAGCGTTACCATTCTGCTTTCAAGAAACCGCTGTGCCTGGCACACAGCAAACCACTGATAGGCTTGAACAAACAAGAAGAACTGGCACCGACAGACAACACAGGTATAAATACACAGGGGGGTAATGGGGAAGATGGACACCACCTGGAGGGGGGTGGAGACAATCACACTGACAGGTGAAACAGATCAGGGTTTGACAATGTTGAATTTATCAGCAACAACTCAATAGGACAGGTGAGTATCTTTCCACAAGTTATTTAGGCAAAGTCATTTGACAGTCATGATAAGAAGGAAGGGGGATATAATTATAGCAATTAATAGTTACTGGTGCTCTCATTACAAGGACAAACTATACAGGAGCCTGATATCTCTGTTGGGTTCCTTTGCCTCTGTTTGCAATTTGAATAGAAGGGCGGTAATGTCTAATGACTTCGTCTCTTGGGACACAGATTGCCTCGCATTGGGGTGTGACCCATGTGATGAATATTTGTGTGAGATTAGATTTGTCATGTATAGGACTGGGGCCACCATTCTTCCTGACATCCCAGCACAGCAACCAGCAGAGGAGCAATTGAACAGTGGGGTGCTGAATACTGAGAGAGGGAGGAGAGTTGGTTGAGAATAATATGGTGGTTGTTAAAGAGTAGGAGAGGGTGGAGGAAGAGAACATGGTAAAGAAGGAGTGCGTGGTTGTGGACGAGGAGAGGAGAGTAAAGGAGGAGGAGAGGATTACACGAGGTTTTTTACATTTTTAGCAAAGCCCATTTGTTCTGGGTGAATGAGCTTTCCCTGCTTGAGTGGAATAGCTACCTGCGGCGAAAGGTTTCACTAGTTCCCTATTGATTTAGGCTATCCCTGTAGCAGTGGGGAGCTACTGTGCATAGGAATGCCCTGCCTAAGACTTCCATTGATACTGCTGTTTGCATTCCAAAATGAAGGCGCGAGAGTGTCTGATATTTTGCAGTATAACAGTATTGCTAGAGTGGTATCTTGTTATATGCTCAATTAGTGGATCATGTTAGTTGTATTTAATGGGGCAGCGCAGTCAAATATATCATTTCCTGTTTCAAAAAAATATATATTTCCACAATATGAGGTTGAAATAACACTGAAACACTCACTTTTAGTGTAAGATCTTTTTGAAGAAGAAAAACCACCTGGAATTTCAGCCAGTTCAGGTGGGATGGAGGTTTTGGCAAACAGCATGACATTGGCATGACCAATGACCAGTCACCTTTTATTTACATAAGTATCCTCCTACTATGACTGGGTAAGCGGGGTAGGCTCTAGAATGTAGACGATCCTATCTGCCAATCAGGACTTTGTATATAAATATATTTCAATTCGTATCAATGGCAAAAGGAGTCTCATGGAAATTATGAACAATTTATTAGGAGTTATTTTCATGAAATAAACATACACAGGGATTTATTAGACACACAGGGATGATTTAAAAAATAAAATGAAAAAGACTGCATGGGGGCTTTAAGCTGTCAGCTACATAAGGAATTCAAGTCATGACACCCATATAGCCAGACATCCCATCCTCTTCTTTGTTCATCCTCATCCCTTTATCATTTACCTATACATGAGAAGCTGATGGATATCAATATTATCTGTGTTCCCACTGACCCACCCTGTGTATGAAAGCAGTATGAATATTTCCGATAGGAACATAAATCCTGTCTCACCAGGTCATTAGAATGCACTGGGGCTGGCTGGCTGTCTCCTGGCCCGGCAATAGATCTGGATTGACATGTCGGCCGACCTTGAGCCACCATGGCAGGACACCCCTAAACCCTGGTCCGATAAGACAGCTAGTCCTCTGCCCCTGCTGCTCACTCCAGACACACACTACTCTTGAAGAGGAAAGTGCTAACTCTGATGAGAGGATGTGTTGCATCAATAAAGACAGCAACGACCACACAGCGTCACCATCAGTGTGTACTAATCATTGAGTGAGGCCCATCTACATGTGCATTACACACGTACACTGTACACTAGCTGGGCTTGTTTTGTATTTAGTAGTTAGCCTATTTAGTTTGAGTGTGTGTGAGATGGTGAATGACAGTGCTTGTAGGAAGGTTGTTGCTATTTTTATTCTGCCGTCTGCCCAGCCCTTATGACTAACTTGGATGTGTTAATAGTCCATGTTGATGCACAGAGGGAGCGAGAGTGGAGAGAGAGAGAGAGCAGCCAGTTTATCTGTCTCACTGCCCGCATGGCACTCCGCACCAGAAAGACGTCTGTTGTCAATGGCGATAAACGGAGATAACAGCAGTGAAGCGGTCCATGTTTGGACCAAGTGGATGATGTGACGTCATCCTAACAGTGTTTCAACGAGGACCATTCTCCACTGTAGGTACACATTAAATGAGAGGATGAGAGAGAGAGACAGACAGAGTGAGAGCGAGCGAGCGAGAGAAAGAGAGATTGAGACAAGGAGCCCTCTCAAATGCTCTACCAGCCAATAGCACATCTCAGTGAGGTACTGTTGTTCACGTAGACTCCAGTCAAGTATCCATGTCGCATTCAGGCTCCAGTTCCGGGTTTTGTGCGTCACCGGGCTGTGTGAACGGGCAGTGAGAGTGCCTGCCGTGCCGTGCTGTGCTGCAGTAGAGGATTGTGTCGAGATTAGAAGTAGTCTCACTGGAGAGCAGAGCATCTTGCTGTCCGTTTCCCCTTTTTTTTTGCCCTCCTCTTCAGAGGGTTCGGATAAAAGAAAAAGAAAAGAAGAGAGAAAAAAAGGAAGAGGAGGAAGGAAATAGAAAAAGAGAGCTGACATCAGTGAGACTGGTTCAGAGGGAGAGTGAAGCATCTCTCACACACATGACTGTGTGATCCTCTGCTGTCATCGTGTGAAAGACAAGCCCATGCTCTCTGATGTCTCCTGCCTCTGGACACCTTGCCAGGTAAGTTCTCTCTCTTCTCTTCTCCTTTCTCCTCTGACGAAACGGATAGAAGAGTGGAGTTGAGTTCTTTTTCCCTGATGAGGTCGAAAAATACATCTCGTCTGTGATGTTCTGCTGGTATTGCTGTGATGTTGGCGTTGTGTTAACGCAAAGGTGGCGTGATGATTAAACAGGTTCGTGTTGGAAGTAGCAGCCGCTTGCTTCAGCTTTTGGCAGAAGACGAGTCAGGCGTGATCATTTAGAGAGATGGCTAAGCCATATGTAGCCTACAGTTCTATGTACAGTTAGCAATACAGTTAGCTTAACCATGGGGCTCCCTTCAACAGACCAGTAATCCTACCACAGATCTCTGCAATATCTCATATCTGTGTGTAGCGCATTTTAGTTGTTGGATTTTATTTGTTTCCGTTTTGTTATCCTCATATCATACCCACCACATCCTCATGCAGTATTTTGGCAGTGGTTGAGACAGGAATTATAAAATGCAGTGACAAGAGAACAGGATTTGCCTGATAACGAACTGATTCTGGGGTGCAGTCAATTAAAATAGCTAAATAGTATTGTTCTGTGGGGGAAACCCAAGTATTCTCAGTAGACTAATGCTCAGAAGCTGATGACGAAGAGACTCTGTGACAGTGCTGGTTAGGGGGCATTTTAATTCACAAAGTAGGCAATATCTCTCACTGATTTGTATGTGTGTGGGCGGATGTTGCCTGTGTGTGTTTCAGTAAAGTGCGGGTGGGTGGTTTGAGGTTGTGTAAGTGGATTTCTCTATAATTGTGTGTGTGTGCTTACATGTGTGTGTTTACAGTAACAGTATACTGACACTCTCATGTGTGGGGAGATGTGCTCTCTCTGGGTCCTGCTGGCATTCTGAGGATTTATAAGGTCCCTGTGGTCTGGCTCACAGTAAATTACACCTCTCGAGCACTGAGCCACTGCAGCTGGGTACCATACAATTCATACAGTACATGGAGCCTACAGGACACTGCTGCAGTGCAGAGCCTCTCACCCTGGTCAGGGCTCCTGTGCACATGCTTTTAAAACACTGATCGGTATGCATGGAGCTCTAAAGTCAAAAGCATGAGAGTTTTCCCCTGAACACTGGTCTAAGGTCAGTGTCACAATTTTCCAAGCTGATGGTTAAGGTTAAGATTTAGTGCAGTAGGGAGATCCTAGATCTGTGCCTGGAGCAGTGGTCCTCTCCCTGGAGTAGAGTTGCGAAATTCCGGAAACTTTCAATGCATTTACAGGTTTTCCAGAAAACCTGGATGGAGGATTACGGATTTCCTGTTTATTCCACCCTGATTCAGGTAATCCTCGACCTGGGATTATCGGGAAAATTTATTTAAGGAATTTATTGAACATTTCCTGAAGTTTTCAAACCCTACTTCAGGGAGAGGACCACCTCTCCAGGCACAGATCTAGGATCTCCCTACTGCACTAAATTCTACTGAATAGTTGCCACATTCTCTCAACGCTAGGGGCCTCCACTTGTTGTGGGCTAAAGCTGTGTGTGTGTGTGTGTGTGTGTGTTTGTGTGTATGTAATGTGTGTGTGTGCGTGTGTGTGTTTTACAAGGATAGTAAAACAGCAAAATTGGGAAAAGTGGGGACATTTAGCCGGTCCCCAGATGGAAAAGGCTATTTTAGGGGTTAGGTCTCCTCCCTCCTTAATCCTCCACCCCCCCCTCCTCCCTCTCTGCGGACGACTTTGTCAGCCACTCTGAAAATAAGGTTGACGACATCCGCTACTCATTCACTCAGCTTATTGAGACCACTGGTCTCACTCACACAAAACTACCCTACGCCTTGACCTCTTTCTCCCCTCTCTCTCCAGATGAAATCCTGTGACTGGCTGCCTGACAGGTCTGGCTGCCTGACAACCTGCCCGCTCGACCCCATCTCCTCCTCCCTTCTCCAGACCATCTCTGGAGACCTCCCATTCCTTAGTTCCCTCCTCAATTCATCCCTGACCACTGGCAGCGTCCCCTCTGACTTCAAAATGGTCCGAGTTGCTCCTCTCCTCAAGAAACCAACACTCGACTCATCTGATGTCAAAAACTATAGACCTGTATCCCTTCTTTCTTTTCTTTCCAAAACACTTGAGCGTGCTGTCTCTGATCAACTTTCTCGTTATCTCTCTCAGAACAATCTTCTTGACCCTAACCAGTTAGGCTTCAAGACGGGTCAATCAACTGAGACTGCTGTCCTCTGTGTCACGGAGGCTCTCAGCACTTCCAAAGCTGACTCTCTATCCTCTGTTCTCATCCTCCTAGATCTCTCTGCTGCCTTCTACACCGTGAACCATCATATCCTCCTCTCCACCCTCTCAGGGCTGGGCGTCTCAGGCTCTGCACACTCCTGGATTGCATCCTACCTGGCAGGCCGCTCCTACCAGGTGACTTGGAGAGGATCTGTGTCTGCACCACATCCTCTCACTACTGGTGTCCTTCAGGGCTTGGTTCTAGGCCCTCTCAATACACCAAGTCACTCGGCTCCGTCATATCCTCACATGGTCTCTCCTACCATTGCTATGGGGATGACACTCAACTACTTTTCTCCTTCCCCCTTCTGACAATCAGGTGGCGACACACACCTCTGGGTGCCTGGCAGATATCTCAACTTGGATGTCGGCCCACCACCTCAAGCTCAACTTCGACAAAACAGAGCTGTTGTTCCTCCCGGGGAAGAACTGTTCGCTCAAAGACCTCTCCATCACGGTTGACTCCTAAGTGTTGCGCTCCCAGAGTGCAAAGAACCTTGTTGTGACCCTGGACAAATCAAATCAAATCAAATGTTATTTGTCACATGCCCCGAATACAACAGGTGTAGACCTGACAGTGAAAGGCTTACTTACAAGCCCTTAACTAAAAATGCACATTTAAGAAAATACCTACAAAAAAAAAGTATGAGATAAGAAAAATAGTCTGGATAGCCATTTGATGAGCTGTTCAGGACAACACCCTGTCGTTCTCTGCAAACATCAAAGCAATAAACCCCACTTCCTTCTAGCTCTGATTCTACTGATAGCTACTTTATTGAGAAAAAATGTACTTTCTATGCCTGTGATATGTGGTTGTCCTACCTAGCTATCTTGAGATGAATGCACTAACTGTAAGTCGCTCTGTATAAGAGCATCTGCTAAATTACTACAATTTAAAATTTAAATGTTTAAGGGTTTGGGTTACAATTAGAATTAGGTTAGGTGTTAAGTTTAGATTTAAGAGTTAGGGTTAGGGGTTTGGGATTAGGGTTAGGTTTAAGGTTGGGTTAGGTTAAGGGTTAGGATTAGGTTTAGGGTTTGGGAAAATAGGATTTTGAATGGGAATCAATCGTGTGTGTGTGTTGTGCATGCCATGCGCATGACACTAGACTTTAGGTACTAGCTAACTCATAAACAAGTGACATATAGCCATCGTGCTGCATGCCAAGGCTGTTTCTCCGGTCTGAATTTCCATCCTTGTTAGTTTCCCTAATGCACTGCAGTCCCTGATGGATTCAGATGCAGGCAGTCGGCCGAGGGGAAGGAGCTCAGTCAGTCCACAGGCGGATCAATCATTTTTAAGCGGAATCTTGGGGGCTGTATGTGAGCGTGTGTGTGTGCGCGTGTGTGTGTGTGTGTGCGCGTTGTGCACTGTCACCTGGCTATTCGTCCTTTTTACCTGAGCTGGAGGCTACACGTATGAATATTAATCAGGTTCACTATATCACCTTATGGATTGTCTGTCAGAACATTTCTATTGAAGTTGTCCCTTTCAATGGCCTGTCAGGATAAACATTGAGCATAAACACTGAGCATTTTAGGGTGACACATACGCATGTTGAAATAGAAAATGATTCTGTCACTTTAATTTTTTAGAGAAGACAGACGACTTGAGTGCCGTTTGTGGATTTGAATCTGTAAACAGCGCGTTTCCATATTGCGTTACTTGGAATTGATTGATGTGGTTGAGAGGGATCATTTATTTGAGCCCTCGGCTACGAAAAATGTGTGTGTTGATCCACACATGACCATAAACATGTGTGATGTTTCTTATTTCTCATGCGTCATGGTGAATGCCTTCCAGACATAAACTACTGTACTAGGCTATGGCACTGTGAACATTGACAAATGCCCCCGTTCCCTCATATAGTACTCCCACTACATGACATGGACATGTACTGTATGCTTGTGCACACACATTTACACATCAATACACACCAAAAAATATACACTACCGTTCAAAAGTTTGGGGTCACTTAGAAATGTCCTTGTTTTTGAAAGAAAATCAGCGAGAAATTGCCAAGAAACTGAAGATCTCGTACAACGCTGTGTACTACTCCCTTCACAACGCAAACTGACTCTAACCAATTTCTCACATGGAATAGCCTTCATTTCTCAGAACAAGAATAGACTGATGAGTTTCAGGAGAAAGTTATTTGTTTCTGGCCATTTTGAGCCTGTAATCGAACCCAAAAATGCTGATGCTCCAGATACTCAACTAGTCTAAAGAAGACCAGTTTGTTGCTTCTTTAATCAGAACAACAGTTTTCAGCTGTGCTAACATAATTGCAAAAGGGTTTTCTAATGATCAATTAGTCTTTTAAAATGATACACTTGGATTAGCAAATGTGCCATTGGAACACAGGAGTGATGGCTGCCGATACTGGGCCTCTGTTCAAAAACAAGGGCATTTCTATGTGACCCCAAACTTGTGAACTGTAGTGTATATTTTCAGTGTTTGATGCTGAGCTACAATTGTGGTTGACAGTTCTGGGGTAGTAATGTAAGTAGCCGACTGAAAATAGTACATAAGCAAAGGAAATACCTCAAATAAAAATGCTGAGATCACACTGACAACAATTCATTGACTATATGTATATATTATCACCATTATGGACACTGTTTAGGGTAATTCATATGTATCCCGTACCATAATATAATTGCTCATTGAATTGGTCCATTTCAGTGGAGGGGCCATTAGACATTTGATCCTCATTAGGATCAAAGAATGAAGCTTCATCGGTGACGTGACTAAAAAGACCCCACTCGCATAATTTCACACTTGGTTTGGCAGGTGCCTGGATTGCAGATGGTTCAGTAGTTATTAAATGTATTGAATTATCTCTGTTTGCATTGCTTCCCTCATTCAGTCATGCTGCTGTCTGTGCTGTGGGATGGGAGAGGAGAAGGATGATCGTGTTTGCTGAGACGACCTGAAGGGTCCAGCTCTCGTGTTGATTTGCACAGTTTAATGAGCCAGATGGTCACAGTTCAACTGGCCTCGTCCATTGGACCGATGAGACACACACACACGCGCCCACGCACAAACAAACGCACGCATGCGTGCACACACACTCACTGGACTCATCCAGTTGACTACTCAACAAGCAGCAAATACCCTAGGGGACATAAGTTATAATTTATGTACATTATGCCTGATTAGCATAAGCATTACTGTAAACTGTAATATTTATATGTACATACTGCACACCAACACTCAGGAAAACATGTTGGCCAAGGCTTTGAGTAACATTACAGTCAATGGGGCGTGTGAATGGTTAAATATGAATTACTAGCAATGTGAGTTTGCCCTGTGTGACAGGAGCTGTTATTATTTGGATGCCGATGGCTGTCAGATTATGGGTAGTCTTCTGGGATAATGGTTTTGACTCCAATCAGTCCAGTTGACTCCATCTGTGACGAACACACAAAGGCACACATGCGCTGCCAGACATCATATCAATGAGGTTCTGAATACACTCCTTCTTTAGTGCAGCACTCATTCCTGATGGGGATGGCAAACCTCAATTCAGCCCAAAGGGAAAAGAGGGAAAGAAAACACTATCTTGTCTTGCCTTAGCATCTCTATACTGCAACCTGTGACAATGCCAGACCTCATGTCCATCCACAACAGTGGCGGTCAGAGCCGTTTAAGATGAGGGAGAACCTTTTTCTTTTTATGAGCATGGCCTTATTTTACTATTACAGCGTATTGGATGACTTTCATTCATATTCCATTCACCCAGTGAATTGAAATGCAATAGGTTCAGGCTACTACATGATACTCTAATTTTCCCTATACCCATCATGAGGTTGCTACAACCTAGCCTATGAATGCAAATTTACAATGTAGGTGCGCACAGGTCAAGAGACACATTTGAGGTGACAGACAGTGACACATGGGTAGACAGTGACATTCAATACCGCCTTGCACACTCTTGCCTGCATCTTGCTGATATAGGGTGTAATCATTAGTCCAACAGTTGCAAATGGGAGTTTCTATTGGCAAAAATTCAGGTATGTTTGTCTTTGTTTTGTTCCGTTTGCTTCCATTTAAGAAACGTTTTTCAACAGAATTGGCGGAATGAATACATCCCTGATCACGCGTAAATACAGTTCACTTTCATAGCATTGTATGCACAACACATCAGCTGTATGTGACCAGGCAAAAACCTTTCCATACCAAACCGCTACACACAGCCTACATCGTTGTCACCATATTAGCTGAAGTAACGTCATAGTCAGCATAGCTAATAGAACTAACGCGTTAGTAAACCTGCTACAATCATGCAGTAACATTACAGTGTACTATCAGTAAGCAGTTACACCGGTCGCTCTGGGTGGCAATAATTAATAAAACCAAAAGCTTACCTTGACTTGGAAGAGTTCCAGATTTGTGTTGGAAAATCATAGCCAGCTAATTAACATAACATCCCGCTGTTTGAGCAGGGTGTTTCAGTAGAGTAAACTAGCTAGCTGCATTTGCTAGCTAAGTAAATGAAAGGGAAAGTGACATTTATTTTCAATCTCTCTATTTCTCTCTTGCTTCTCCTGAATTTTGGAAGAAATTAATTTCTTAAACTGTTCAACTTTTGTCTTTCTCTCTCTTTGAGTCAACTACTTACCACATTTTATACAATGCAGTGCTAGCTAGCTGTAGTTTATAGTTTATGCTTTCAGTACTGATCCTTTGATTGGGTGGATAAAATGTCAGTTACTGCTGCAAGAGCTCTGATAGGTTGGAGGACGTCTTCCGGCAGTTGTCACAATTACTGTGTAAGTCTATGGAAGAGAGTGAGAACCATGAACCTCCTAGGTTTTGTATTGAAGTCAATGTACCCAGAGGAGGATGGAAGCTAGCTGTCATCCGGCTACACCATGGTGCTACCCTACATAGTGCTGTTGAGGCTACTGTAGACCTTCTTTCCAAAATAGTGTTTTAATCAAATATTTGGTGATGTGATTATATTTAGTATAATTTTATCTAAAAAGGATAACTTTTTAAAAGTTTCAACATTTTTATTTTTATGAAATAAATTGAGGAGGATGGTCCTCCCCTTCCTCCTCTGATGAGCCTCCATTGATCCACAAGTAGCTTAGTACTCCAAGGGCCACCTACCAAAGTGACCCAAAAAACGGAACCTCATTTCAGCAACACTATGTAGATGTTATGAACATGAATACGATGTTTGACTTATGACACAATTCAGCTACATTGATCACTTTCCCAACAAGTTACATAAAAACTTAGAGGGTATGAGATCTTAGGCTACTTCTCTGCTATGTAAATCTGAAATCAGAACATAAATAACTTCTACCAATCAAGAGATACAGCTGTTTTCGTAACCGCATCAACTACACTTTCTCAACATGCTTACTGACATGTTGACCACTTTCCCAACAGCTTGTGGAAAAAAACGTATTATGTATGACATCTTGGTCTAGTTTGGTTTTTCAAATCTAAAATCAGAACAGAAATATCTTCTACCAAATAAAATATAGCACCGGAGAAGCACTTACAACTGATAGCTATGCCACACAGCTCACAGCTCACCCCAAACCACTAAACTAACCCACGCATTAACCAAACTACAATGGTGACCCCACTTACTATAGCTAACCCATGGCCTACCTATCTAAAACATTCACTTATTACTACTACAATATCCTGCTACTAGAACTTCTGGTCTATCAACAATTTATAAAACATTCACTTCATTTATTACACAAGCCTCAATTTTTCAACAATAACATATTTCTAAACTTCCACTAGATGCACAATTATATTTCTCTCCCCGATAATAGACTAAAATGTCTTCCACTAACATAAACATTAAGGATGTAACAATTCACTGATACACATGTACTCTACTTCAGTGTCAAACTGCATGTAACTGTGTTGACCGTTATTAATCTACAAGTAATTTTGCATTCCATTGCCGAACAACCCTCGGGCAATATCAGTAGCATAGTCCACCCACCTGCGCACTGTGCCAAGCTTCATGCACTGGCCGATGCGAGATAGGCGGCCTGTTCCTGATCATTGCACATCTGCGCAGCACCTTCAGCATTAAATGCTAAAATGACTTGCGTGATATTAGGCTTTATTGTTTGAGTGACAACCTAAGTAATTTGCTAGGTTATTGTTATCTATGCGCTGTTAAAAAAATGTTTGACCAGAATAAAAGTAAGCTACCAGAGACACAACGCTCATCAGGCTATACCCACGGAAGGGGTTTACAATAGATTTTATTGAGATTGCTCAGGTTGACCGTCAGCAATAGTTTTGGTAGTTTTGCTTCAAACAGTCAGTTTAAAGCAAAAGTGTACAGCACTTTTTGAACACCTGCTCTTTCCATGACAGAGACTGACCAGGTGATTCCAGATGAACACTATGATCCCTTATTAAATTCACTTAAATCAGTGTAGATGAAGGGGAGGAGACAGGTTAGAGAATGATTTTTAAGCCTTGAGACATGGATTGTGTGTGTGTGCCATTCAGAGGGTGAATGGACAAGACAAAATATTTAAGTGCCTTTGAACGGGGTATGGTAGTAGATGTCAGGCCACCGTTTTTAGTGTGTCAAGAATTGCTGCTGAGTTTTTCACTCTCAACAGTTTCCCATGTGTAGCAAGAATAGTGGACCACCCAAAGGACATCCAGCCAACCTGACACAACTGTGGGAAGCATTGGAGTCAACATGGGCCAACGTTCCTATGGAGCATGTTGGTCAATTTCAGATGATCAGTTCTATATAATTATCAAACATATATATTGGTAGTAGAAAGGAAACAGACTCTTTGTTTATGAATTTAAAATGATCATTTAGTAATACAAATTGTAGACAGAAGTTGGTACAGAGTACAGTATATGTCAGCTCTCCCCAGGTCCTGCGAGGTGTCTAAGACGTCCTGCAGCTTATATAGGTATAGGTTCATAACAAGGTGACATTTCACAACAGATAAGTCTAAGCATCTTCTGCTAGGTGGCGGTTTCCATCAGGCCTGCGGTGGCCTTGTGTTCTCAGAAAACTAGTCTTATTCTCAGAACCTCAGACAGTCACAGTGGGGCCCAGACAGGAGGAGTATGAGCTTATGAGGCGGTTTCCACCTTCTGATAGTGTCTGCAGGGCATATCACTCAAAACAGGTGTTAACACACACAGAGGTCTCCTGAGAGGAGACCTTACTGTTTATCATAACACAATTTATTAACCCTTTAAAATGGTATGAGGCCTTGGTTTAACCCCTTCAAATGCTTTTCACGCCTTGTAGAGTCCATTACCCGACAAATTGAGGCTGTTCTGAGGGCAAAAGGGGGTGCAACTCAATATTAGAAAGGTGTTCCTAATGTTTTGTACACTCAGTGTATATGGTAATTTTCAGATGTATAGTTGATCATTTCATAACGAGGACAGCAATCAATTTCTTTGAGGTGCACTGCATGGCCAAAGCGAGCAGAGAAGACCACTTTGTAAAAACTTCCAACCGGTCCAAACCATTACATTTTGAGATGGGCTGAAATCCAAAGTTGTGCTACATATTCATAGCCTATGTCATATCTAATTTGTAAACAAACACATTTTGATACATTAATAGCTCAAACACTTAATCTACAAAAACTAATTAAGTTAATTAGTTGGTGATGGTAATTTTTTTTACCAAAGTATATTATCATGGTAATGGTAAATGCCTAGCCTCCCTTATGGCTCAGCTCAGGTGAAAATGAAAAATAATCATGAAAAAAATATTTTGTAAACTGAAATGAAATCATTGACAAACCCACCATTTTGAAAAACTACAACTATGCTGAAACTATTATCTTTGACTCCAAAACAAAATGTAAATTTTTTTTTAAAACATGTTCATTTATATGTATTTGTTTTTACTTCTGACAAAAATCAAATGGGGTTTTAAAGCCCTTGGGGGGGTTTGAAGCTATTGAATCTGCCGAGTAAATGCGGCCAGGAGATGTTTCAAATAGGCCTAGCTTGTGCATCACTAACACTAGCTATCACTAGCTAACAGGGGACAAATCAACTAGGTAGCTAACTTGATTCTTCTTACATGTGCTACTAAAGTTAAAAAGCATTGGATTGACGTAAACATGGGTGAGAGAGCGTTTCCTTCCACCATATTGTTCTCACTAGTCTCTGCGCTATTCCTTTTAAATCCAAGTCACATTGAGATTCAACCTAACCTGATATATGACCTGACCCATGACCTTATGTATTACTGCCCCCAAGTTGAAAGAAGTGATATGCCAAAAAGCACACACAAACTATACAACACAAATGGCTTCTAGCCTCCCACGCATGCTTTGTGTCCCTAACCAGACTTTCATCCTAACATTTCATGTGGATGAATTACCTGACGCATTACAAAACAGGCCTGATGGAATCATTTGCCTGTAAAATGGCCCAATGTCGACAAAATACAATATGCTAGACAAGGGTGCATCATTTTTGGGTCGGTGAAAAAGATTATGCAATAATTGCGGTGGAAACATTTATGCGCAAATATTGATATAATAACCATAATCTCAAAGTTAACTTGGAGTCACACTATGATATGTTATGTTGCACCACAAGGTCTTGGAAAGTTATGAAGAATTAATAGGCAGATTAAACAAGTTATGATGAACTTCACAATTTATGGTGGTTAAGTGCACGGGCGGCCAGCTATACAGTAGGAAGAGTATTGGTGGTTCCAAACTTCTTACATTTAAGAATGATGGAGGCCACTGTGTTCAAGGGGAATGTCAATGCTACAGAAATGTTTTGGTACCCTTCCCCAGATGTGCCTCAACACAATCCTGTATCAGAACTGGATGGACAATTTCTTCGACCTCATGGCTTTGTTATTGCTCGAATACTTTCCAAATGCACTGTATATACACTGGCAGGTAAATGATTCAAGTAGGCTATATGGAGAGGATAATAAAATGCCTAATTTACGGCTTACTTGGTTGGGGCGGCAGGCTGGCATAGTGGTTAGAGTGTTGGACCTAGTAACAGAAAGGTTGCAAGATTGAATCCCTGAGCTGACAAGGTAAAAATCTGTCATTCTGCTCCAGAACAAGGCAGTTAACCCACTGTTCCTAGGCCATCATTGTAAATAAGAATTTGTTCTTAACTGACATGCCTAGTTAAATAAAAGGTCAAATATATATATTTTTAATTAAAACGAGTGCCTTTTGTTTTAGTGAATCATTCATTTGAGAATGAAGGAATTCATCTCTCTCTGCATCTGAAGTTATCACGTTCTGACCATAGTTCTTTTGTGTTTTCCTTGTTTTAGTGTTGGACGTGAGCTGGACGTGAGCTGGGTGGGCATTCTATGTTGTGTGTCTAGTTTGTCCGTTTCTATGTATGGCCTGATATGGTTCTCAATCAGAAGCAGGTGTTAGTCATTGTCTCTGATTGGGAACCATATTTAGGTAGCTTGTTTTGTGTTGGGGTTTGTGGGTGGTTGTTTCCTGTCTTTGTGTTCTCTGCACCAGATAGGACTGTTTCGGGTTTTGCCACGTTTGTTATATTGTGTTTGTGTAGTGTTCACGTTATCGTCTCTTATTAAACATGTTGAACACGAACTATGCTGCATTTTGGTCCTCCTCTCGTTCGACGGAAGAACCGTTACAGAAGTGTAGAGCAGAAAAGCAGGTGTGTTTCAGAGAGATGTATGAATTAATGAGTAAAGAAGTAGAGAGCCTTTCCTTTAGTACCAACTTTGGTTGAAATTAACCAGTAATATGTGATGTTTTTCTTATACTGTATGTAAGAGAAAAACCTCTGTCTCTGAAAGTCCTTGGTCGTTTGACGCTGAGTCCCGGGGTTTGCTCCCCCTGTTGCCATGGAGACG
This sequence comes from Oncorhynchus tshawytscha, assembly GCF_018296145.1. Classification (NCBI taxonomy): domain Eukaryota; kingdom Metazoa; phylum Chordata; class Actinopteri; order Salmoniformes; family Salmonidae; genus Oncorhynchus; species Oncorhynchus tshawytscha. The sequence continues at coordinate 35,017,876 of NC_056436.1, read as the reverse complement.
TCATCAGGCAGTGTCGGCGATGGCGATTCTTGCATTTCTATGCAAACAGTACCATGTCAAGCCATGGCACTTCTTTGGACTCACCAGGTCCAACTGGCTGTGCCTGGGTAGTGGGCAGGTGCGTTTGTGTGTGTGTTAGTTTGTGTGAGTGAAAGAGAGAAGGAGAGGGAGAGAGAGAGAGCGTGTGCTAGAGAGAGAGAGTGTGTGTTTGTGCGTGTATGTGTTTGTGAGAGAGAGAGATGCACACACACCCTCCTACTAAGCGGAAGGTGTGTCAAGGGAGAGGTGTATATGTGTGTCTGCCTGTATGGGTGGGATCATACTGCAATGGTGCAGTTTATTTCCCTCAAGTTTGGTCTTTGCCCACCTCAAGGGCATTTCAATAAACCTTTATTACCGTAAACCTCAAATGGAGCCCATTCATGTATTTTCCTGCCAAATCCAGATACACACATGACATCATGACACCATGACATGTGTGTATCTGGGTAATAGTGTAAAGTTTTTTTTATTGACTCACACATGACATGTAGGAAGGGAAATCCTTCCAAGCTTATTGAGTGCCTTGGGGCTATACTGTAAGGAGAAGATGTACATGTACAGTACACGTTAGAGTGGACATGACCTGTAAATAATAAGCTCATGACTAATGCTGTGCTCAAGCTTAGTGAAATCAGTGGTGATGTTTTTGGTTTGCATAGCACTGCCCCTACCATGTGTCAGTACTGTGCACTAGTCTTCACGGTTTCAACAGATCCAAAATGTGGTCCTGAATCCTGACTTTTCAATTTTGTGCTCCATATTTAGTTTAAGGTTAAAAGTAGGCCTGTTGTAAAAGATATTGCATTAGCCTATTGCTGTCATTTGTTGGGTAGGCCTACGGTATGCAATCACCTTTGTTGGTAATAGCTGCAATATAGGCGTAGTCTTCATTCTGTTGAGCCATTTTCGTTGGCCAAATGAAGTTCCAGCTGTAATGTTGTGTCTGCCACAATATAATACAATTATCGGTAGGCCTACTATGCTACTCGCACTCAAACCATGAAGAGGAAAAACCAAAGAGGGCAAGATGCAAAACTTTATTTCATGTCGCAATATAATAATCTAAAGACAATGACTTGACAATGACTTGACTTACTTTTTATATTCCCCTAATAAAGTAAAGCAACTTTTTTGAGGTTCTGGTGTGTTACGGCTATTATTAGGCTTAGCTACTGCACACCTATGAAGGCTGTGCTCTCCGGCACTCCAACTAAGTCCGACAGTTGAGGTGAGGAAGAACGTTTTAGGCCTACCAGAGTTACTCCTTTAATCTAACAATATAATTCTTTATAAAATAAATTCTGATTGAACATTTATGAATTAGCCTCATTCTGTATGCCTATATTTGTGTAGCATTAGTAGCCTATCTGACAAGTATAAAGACATCCATGCCGAGAACACAGCGCTGGCATTTCTCTATCTTTCTCTCAATCTCTCTAGGGCTAGGCCTAAACTTGTCTCTCTTAATATTCATTTTTTTAATATTAATATCGTACAGTGAATACCTAGGTCTATAGGTCTATATGCATGCAATGCTTACTGCATTTAGCACTCAAATCTCCAACAGCTGAACCATGAGGTAGACAATTGTTGTTTTAGGAAGGTCAAAACCAATAGAACAACGGTTTGAATATGCTACACATCGAAACACAACTAATAGTTGTTTTGTCATTTGTTATACAGATATAGGATATTAATTTGAGCCAGTTTGCTACAGCAGGAAAATAATCCTTCGGCAACAGGAAATGTGAATTATAATGTGGATTATAATTAATGGACATGTTTGTAGGGGTTGATGCATTTTTAGTTAGCGCAAATAAAGTCAGACATTTCTCAGTGGAAATAACAAAATAATTAGAAGCCTTTTTAAAACTCAAATATTCTACAAGTTAGCACTTTCTGCCGTGCAGGAAAATTCTCAGCAAGAATATAGTGATCAAATTAAGATCCTACATGTGTAGACAGTTTTTAAGGACACTTAACTGTGGATCATTTGGCCAATGTCGCTTGTTTATTGATAGCGCTGGAAGTGCCCAGTTGAGCGTTTCTCTCTCTCTTCCTTCTTTCGGATGTGAACTGGTCTCTCGGATCCGAACCAGCACAGGTCTGTTTGGGTCTGTATTTCACGGTCCTTTTCGGAACAGGTCTGACTGTCCTCGGGTCCATTTTCAACGGGTCTCTGTTTTTGAAAATGTATTTATGCAATATCCAGTCGGGTGGGAAGTCAATTATCTATTTAGGAACGGGTCCAACATTTTGGGCTAGTGAAGACATCCACTGTGCACTGCAGTATAATCCAGAGTGGAAACACAGTGTCCACAAACATCAGTTCCCCTTACCTTCAACTTATGATTCAACTCAGTCTCCAACTGCGCTCACTTTCTTTCTCCGGTTTAGTGTTTAAGAGCTATGACATGATGCAGTGTTTTTTCCATCAGTGAGTCAATTTGTAATGCAGCAGTGCTAAGCGAGCATCTTCAGATGCCCCAGACTGCAGTTCTTTTATCTGTTGGCTGTATCTACATCACTGTCAGGCTGCAGGACTGCAACAACTCATGATGACGAGGTCACTAAGACCAATTTGAGCAGAACAGGGTGATAGAGATATACCTCTGTGTCTCAAATAGTAGTACCCTAAAGTAGTGCACTGTATAGGGAATAAGGTGTCATTTGACATTCGCCCAAACACTTCAACCAGCTTTAACACTAGTTTGGATAGAGAGGAGGTCTCTGGATATAACATCTGCCAAAGATCAGCTGTATTTCACAGGGAATTCTCTCCATAAGATAGCACAGTACCCAATAAGAGTATCTGCCAGTGAGAAGAGTGAAGCAGAAATTCTGTTTTCCCATTATAGTCTAGCTAACCTTAGCAGCAACCATTCCCCTTACCTGCCCTCTGCTCTGTACAGGAAGGAACCCTGACCCTGTTCTCCTCCATGCTCTGGTCGTTTCACTGTTTTCTCCAGAGACTGCTGTTCTGTTTGTGCTCTTTGGTGGCAGAGATAGATACAGTGGAGCGAGAGAGACGGAGAGGTGATTTTGTAGAGCAGCTGTGACAGATGGCTCTGACCTCAGCTATGTTCTACACCGCTCCCGTGTGGCTCAGTTGGTAGTGCATCGCACTTGAAAAACCAGGGTTGAGGGTTCGAGTCCCATGAGGAACCAGTGCGAAAAGTCAAGTATGAAAATGTATGCGCTCACTACTGTATGTTGATCTGTATAAGAGTGTCTGCTAAAATGTAAAAATGTTTTATACAAACACTCTGGGGTGGGCTGGAGACGTCAGAGGGAAACCTACAGGCTTAGTGTGTAAATGTACTTATTAGCCCAGGTTGTAGGGCATGGTGTGTGTGTGGCTTCAGGACTGTGCTTATGTCATAGCCCAATGGGGAGGATGACATTGAGCTGAGAGCAGCAATGGGTGGCTGGAGGTAGGAGGCAAGAGGGAGGTGGTGACAGAGGAAGACAGGAGGTATCGGGTCGGATGGGCGAGAAGCTGAGAGTGTAACAGGACCAGTGGGGTTTTACTGCAGAGATGTGCTCTGTGTGGAGATGACTGTTCTCTCTGTCTCCTTGAGTTCATTTCTATGTTGGGACTTGACTTGGTTGTTTACTGTAGCCTACAGTATGGCTCTCTCTGCTGTATAAACATAGCTCAGTATTGTTGTGAGCATTTTCAGGGAATTTACTGCAATTTGAATTTAGGCCAACTTCTATAAAGTGCTGTTCACAGAGATGACATCAGACAAACAGAATCACACAAACAACCGTCCAGATCCCTGCAATGTTTAATGTATTCTCTCTGATGTTGTGCCTTGTTTTTCTCCCTTGCCCGCACAGCTCCACACTAAAAAAGACATGCAGGATATATGAGGTAGCTAGTCTCATCCAGAAGGCCTTTATGCTAGACCATTTCAGACCAGTTCTCAGTAGTTAAAGCTTTTAAATCTCCACCTGACCTGACTATACAACTAGGGCCCAGAGGTTTTCCTGTGGTCAGTTGACATGGTCAGGGAAAACTCTGGGTCCTATTAATGGTACATGACAAGAGCATCTTCAGAGGGCTGCAAATTGAGTAACCAAATGGAGGATTAGTTTACAGTAGCTGGATCACTCTCCTATCTATCTACATTTCTTACCACATTCTGTGGTAATGGAAACATTTAAAATCATTATATGTAGTTGCAAACTTGTTAGAAAACAAATGCCATTGTCTTATTGTAAGGGTTAGGATTGGTTAGGATCATTGCCTCTTCGCTGACACAGCCAATCAGTAAACAGAACCAAGACATTCTAAGAAAGGTCCAATGAGCCTCAGTGTTATTCAGAAGAGGTGGGACTAACAATCACTTCAGGAGACATGAGAGTGAGACAGAGATGAGCAGATGAGTTCACACATTGTTCAGCATGTTCAGATTTAGAGTTAGATAAACTTGTATTTTTCGTCAAGGATATATACAGGATACTACCCTCCACAACACGCCCTTCACTCCAAACAAAACTACAAACCTACAACCTGATTTTGGACAAAAGTACCTGGAAGGATTCCTACTACCGAGGATTCTTATTTCCAAGCTATACGGCAAATGCTCTGGCAAACAAACAACAGAAACCTGAAAACACCATCCAACCTGGAACTGAGTGAGTAATGTTTAGTCTAAAGCTACTTTTAAAGCCAATAATAAAAATATATTACAATTATATATTTTATTTTATAAGAATTGAAGTTAAGGCTACCAAGATTGCTAGGACTGAACATATCTAACTGCAACTTCAATTAGCACGGAGGTGTAAAGTGAGAGGTGTCAAAGCCCTTGAGCCCAACAATGGCAGGAGAGTTTCACAGCCTCCCCCACCCAAATGCAGAGGCCTTTGAAGCCCCCTCCCGCTGTTCAGAGGTCATTACAATTACAGTAACCTCTGGATGCAAAAAATGATAAGGCACGAAATGAGTACAAAAAGAAGCTGCTTATGGAAAATCAATAGACACTTTTTGCTGACTATTATAAAAATGGGAACATAAGCAACTTAATCTTCCACACAGACCATCCCCTGGCATAGCACAGTGCTATATTAACACACTACCCCTCTGTTAAGAGGGAGGATGTTAGCTATGGGTGGAAACTCAACGAGGACTCTGAGTTAGCCAATGTCAACCTGTACAAGTCTGGAACAGTAATGGTACAGGACAACCCCAAACAGTTTCAGCAGGACTTTTACATAATCAAAGAAATAGAGCTTATCCTGCTGAGCTCTCTTGAGAAAGATACCACCACCCCGAGCGTGTCAGACCAGACCTCTTCATTATACAACGCCACAGACGAGCAACCCCAAGCGGAAAGTCAACCTCCCAGCACAGGGTACTACTCCCTCATTGAAATGAAGGTTAAATTCACCCAGCTGGAGGTAAGGCGGGTGGAGCTGGAACAGTAGGTGAACACACTCCAGTCAGCACAAAAAATTGTCCAGCTCAACAACACCCCCTCAACTAGACCCAGAGAGTTGGAGGTGGAGAGAGACATATCTGCACTCAGGAACGGTGTTGAGACAACATCAACAGGAGAAAGAGCAGAAGAAGAACAGAGCACTAGAGGAGAAGGTGAAAGTGCTTGAGGAGAAAGTGAGAATGATGACGTGTGACAGAGAACAACCCATTAGAGAGCTGGCCACCCCCGCAGAGAAACCAGCAGAACAGCCCAACTCAGACCCAGACCAAAGTCTCGACACCACAGCGGAACAGTCCACCCCAGACCCTGACCATAGCCTCGACATCACAGCAGGACAGACAAATGAAGAACCCCAAGCCCAGGGGATCCCACCCCATCTGAGCATCCCCCATGTTAGCCACCCTGATAGCCCTCCTGACAACCCCCCCACACCCACTGAGAACATACACACGCCACAGATTGTACTCCTTGTGGACTCAAATGGGAAATATATTAAAGAAAATAAACTTTTTCCCAAACACACAGTGTCTGAACTCTGGTTTCCAAACACCCAGCGCTCCAGGACCAACTAGGATCCCCCAGCCACATAATAATACACACAGGCACAAACGACCTGAGGACAGGTGGCCACAGCACTTAACTTGTTGAGTGTAGGGGGCAGTATTTAGATTTTTTTGGATGAAAAACGTACCCATTTGAAACTGCCTATTTCTCAGGCCCAGAAACTAGAATATGCATACAATTGTCAGATTAGGATAGAAAACACTATAAAGTTTTCAAAACTGTCAAAATATTGTCTGTGAGTATAACAGAACTGATATTGCAGGTGAAAACTTGAGGAAAATCCTAAAGGACATCGCCCTCAACCACAGTCCCAAAACTTCATACAGGTGCATCAGATCAACAGACACCCCAACCAGACCAGCAAGACACTCCCCCCCCCGGACTTACAGATAGAGGACCCACGCCGAGAGGACCTACATCCAGACATTAGCACTACCAGCCACATCTAGACAAGAGCACCACCAGCCACATCCAGACAAGAGCACCACCAGCCACATCCAGACAAGAGCACCACCAGCCACATCCAGACAAGAGCACTACCAGCCACATCTAGACAAGAGCACCACCAGCCACATCCAGACAAGAGCACCACCCCAACCAATCAACACCCCCCAAGTCAACCATGCCCACACCCCATTTAGGCCCCCTCAGATCAGACTTATGCCCCTTCTGCCCACCCCATGCCCCCCACTCCCGCAAAGAGGGCCTCAACATGAAAGTCACACACCCTGGCCCGGGGGCAAACAAATAGGCCCAACCCCCTCTCTTACACTAGCCCAAGCCAATGGCATGTACCAGATGCTCAGCAGGCTCTGCTCACACTTACTGGTCTGAGGCCAAACCCCACGACTAACAACATTGGACACTTTATAGAACATAAAGCCTTCACTATTTCATCCTTGAATATCCAAGGCCTGAGATCATTTGCCTTTGGCCTAAAGAGCAGGAACCTGGACTTCAGTTAAGAAATCAGAAATACAGACATTGTCATCTTACAAGAAACATGGTATGGAGGAGATTTGCCCTCTGGGTTACAGAGAGCTGGTAGTCCCGTCCACCAAACTACCATGTGTGAAACAGGGAAGGGACTCAGGGGGTATGCTAATTTGGTATAGAACAGACCTAACTCACTCTATTAAATTAATCAAAACAGGAACATTTTACATTTGGCTAGAAATTCAAAAGGAAATTATCTCGACAGAGACAAATGTCCTCCTGTGTGCTACCTATATCACCCCACTAGAATCCCCATACTTTAATGAAGACAGCTTCTCCATCCTGGAGGGGGGAATCAATAATTTCATGTACTAGTCTGTGGCAAGCTAAATGCCAGAACTGGACAAGAACCTGACACCCTCAGCACACAGGGGGACAAACAACTACCTGGAAGTGACAGCATTCCCTCCCCCATATGCCCCCCTAGGCACAACTACGATAACATAACCAACAAAAATGGGTCACAACTCCTGCAGCTCTGTCGCACGCTGGGTATGTACATAGTCAATGTTAGGCTTCGAGGGGACTCCTATGGTCAGTACACTTATAGCTCATCTCTTGGCAGTAGTACTGTAGACTACTTTGTCACTGACCTCAACACAGAGTTTCTCAGAGTGTTTACAGTCAGCCCACTGACACCCTTATCAGATCACAGCAAAATCACAGTCTACTTGAACAGAGCAATACTCAATCATAAGGCATCGAAGCCAAAGGAACTGAATAATATTAAGAAATGCTATAGACGGAAGGAATGTAGTGTGGAAACCTAGCAAAAAACACTTAGGCAACAACAAATTCAATCCCCTTTAAACAATTTCCTGGGCAAAACGTTTCACTGTAATAATGAAGGTGTAAAGTTGGCAGTAGAAAACCTAAACATTATATTTGACCTCTCAGCTTCCTAATCAAATCAAAATCAAAATCAAATCAAATCAAATGTATTTATATAGCCCTTCGTACATCAGCTGATCTCTCAAAGTGCTGTACAGAAACCCAGCCTAAAACCCCAAACAGCAAGCAATGCAGGTGTAGAAGCACGGTGGCTAGGAAAAACTCCCTAGAAAGGCCAAAACCTAGGAAGAACAGCAAGGAGTCATCATGTCAGGTAGTCCTGGGGCATGATCCTAGGGCTCAGGTCAGTTGAAACTGGAGCAGCAGCACGTCCAGGTGGACTGGGGACAGCAAGGAGTCATCATGTCAGGTAGTCCTGGGGCATGGTCCTAGGGCTCAGGTCCTCCGAGAGAGAGAGAAAGAGAGAATTAGAGAACGCACACCTAGATTCACACAGGACACCGAATAGGACAGGAGAGGTACTCCAGATATAACAAACTGACCCTAGCCCCCCGACACATAAACTACTGCAGCATAAATTCTGGAGGCTGAGACAGGAGGGGTCTAAAGGATTTAAAAATGTCAAACAGAAAACCGAGTAAAATTAACAACAATGACGAATGGTTTGACGAGGAATGCAAAAGCCTAAAAAAGAAATTGAGAAACCTGTCCAACCAAAAATATAGAGACCCAGAATGTCACGACTTCCGCCGAAGTTGGCTCCCCTGCCTGTTCGGGTGGTGCTCGGCGGTCGTCGTCACCGTCCTACTAGCCACTACCGATCCCTTTTTCATTTGTCTGTTGTTTTTGTCTTATTAGTTTCACCTGTGTGTATTTTAGTTTAATTAGCGTCCTTATATTGTCTATTGTATGCGCCCTGTGTGTTGGCGTGACCGTTTTTGTGCGCCGGAGAATAAATTGACAATCTACTGAACCCTGCTCGTCTCCTGCTTGACTGGGCGAGCCCTCGAGTGGGCCAACGCAGTGTGGAATGGTCCGGACTCCGCGAGGGATAATTACCCAGAGTTCACCCGCCGATTCCGAGCTGTGTTTGACCATCCACCAGAGGGTCGGGCAGCGGGTGAACGGCTGTTCCACCTGCGTCAGGAGACGAGGAGCGTACCGGACATTGCTCTGGAGTTCAGGCCCTTGGCCGCAGGAGCAGGGTGGAACGACAGGGCCTTGATAGATCATTTCCGATGCAGTCTCAGGGAGGACGTCCGCAGGGAGCTGGCATGTCGGGACACCACCTTCACCCTGGATGAACTCATTGACTTGGCTATCCGTCTCGACAACCTGCTGGCTGCCCGCGGGCGTTCGGATCAAGTCCTGCCGTTTCCACTTCCCAGCCCTCCTGCCCCTATCCCTATGGAATTAGGAGGGGCGGCTTCGAGGGGGACCGGAGGAGGAGTGTCCTCCTGCACCAGTTGTGGTCGCCGAGGGCACACGGCCGACCGGTGCTGGAGGAACTCGTCTGGGAGTCGGGAGGGCAGGCGGAGCACTGCTCGATCACCCCAGGTGAGTAAGCACCAGACTCACCCAGAGCTTCCTGTCGGTCATATGTATGTGTTGACTTCTTTCCCTGTTTTTTTCCCCTCTCTACAGCATAAGGCGCTAGTTGATTCAGGCGCAGCTGGGAATTTCAAGGATCGTGGGCTCGCGTTAATGCTAGGGATTCCCCTGGTGTCGTTAGACCTACCTTTCCCCGTGCACTCCTTAAATAGCCGACCATTAGGGTCAGGAGTAGTTAGGGAGGCTAGGTTGCCGCTGGACATGGTAACGCAGGGGGATCATAAGGAGCAGATTAGTCTGTTCCTTTTAGCTTAAGGGGTGGTCAGAGGAGTGTTCAGGTAGGTGTATAGGAGTTGCCGTTGGTGCGATTACGGTGGAGAGTCCAGACCAGGTTTCCACCGTGCGCATTCCCTCTGAATATGCCGATTTGGCTATCGCCTTCAGTAAAAAAAGGGCGACCCAATTACCACCCCATCGTCGAGAGGACTGCGCGATAAACCTTCTGGAGAACGCTGCACTTCCTAGGAGTCACGTGTATCCATTGTCCCAGGAGGAGACGGTAGCGATGGAAACATATGTTGCTGAATCGCTGGGATAGGGGTACATTTGGCCCTCCGCATCACCCGTCTCCTCAAGCTTCTTTTTTGTGAAGAAGAAGGTCTGCGTCCGTGCATTGATTATAGAGGTCTAAATTCCATCACAGTGGGGTTTAGTTACCCACTACCTCTCATCGCTACGGCGGTGGAATCATTTCACGGGGCGCGCTTCTTCACAAAACTGGACCTGAGGAGTGCGTATAATCTGGTGCGTATCCGGGGAGGAGATGAGTGGAAAACCGCATTTAGTACTACATCTGGTCATTATGAGTACCACGTCATGCCATACGGGTTGAAGAATGCTCCAGCCGTCTTCCAATCCTTCGTAGATGAGATTCTCCGAGACCTGCTCGGGCAGGGAGTGGTAGTGTACATCGATGACATCTTGATCTATTCTGCCACCCGCGCGGCGCATGTGTCTCTGGTGCGTAAGGTACTTGGGCGACTGCTGGAGCATGACCTGTATTGCAAGGCGGAGAAATGTGAGTTTTTCAAACAGTCCGTTTCCTTCCTGGGGTATCGTATTTCCACCTCCGGGGTGGTGATGGAGGATGACCGCGTTACAGCCGTGCGTAATTGGCCGACTCCGACCACGGTGAAAGAAGTGCAGCGGTTTTTAGGGTTTGCCAATTACTACCGGAGGTTTATCCGGGGTTTTGGTCAGGTGGCTGCTCCCATCACCTCTCTGCTGAAGGGAGGACCGGTGCGCTTGCGTTGGTCAGCAGAGGCGGGCAGAGCTTTCAGTTGTTTGAAAGAGCTGTTTACCAATGCGCCCGTGTTGGCGCATCCGGACCCCTCTTTAGCGTTCATAGTGGAGGTGGATGCGTCCGAGGTGGGGGTCAGGGCCGTGCTGTCCCAGCGCTCGGGTGTGCCACCCAAGCTCCGCCCATGTGCTTTCTTTTCGAGCAAGCTCAGTCCAGCGGAGCGAAACTATGACGTGGGGGACCGGGAGTTGTTAGCTGTAGTCAAGGCTCTGAAGGTGTGGAGACATTGGCTTGAGGGGGCGAAACACCCTTTTCTCATCTGGACTGACCATCGTAATCTCGAGTATATCCGGGCAGCGAGGAGACTAAATCCACGTCAGGCTAGATGGGCCATGTTTTTTTACCAGGTTTCGGTTTACCATCTCATACCGACCAGGCTCCCAAGACGCGCTGTCCCGCCTCTATGATACCGAGGAGCGGTCCGTTGAGCCAACTCCCATCATTCCACCGTCATGTCTCGTGGCACTGGTGGTATGGGAGGTGGACGCTGAGATAGAGGAGGCCTCACGGTTAGAGCCGGCCCCCCCTAACTGTCCAGTGGGGACTCAGTACGTGCCGAGGGGGGTCCGGGATAAGCTGATCTGGTGGGCTCATACTCTCCCCTCCTCGGGTCATCCTGGCATCGAGAGGACAGTGCGGAGTCTTAGAGGGAGATACTGGTGGCCCACGCTGGCTAAAGACGTGAGATTTTATGTCTCCTCCTGCTCAGTGTGTGCTCAGAGCAAGGCTCCTCGGCACCTGCCTAGAGGGAAGTTACAACCCCTCCCCGTTCCACAACGGCCGTGGACACACTTATCGGTGGACTTTCTTACCGACCTTCCCCCGTCCCAGGGAAGTACTACGATCCTGGTCGCTGTGGATCGGTTTTCTAAGTCCTGTCATCTCATCCTGTTGCCCGGTCTCCCTACGGCCCTGCAGACTGCGGAGGCCTTGTTTACCCATGTCTTCCGGCACTATGGGGTGCCTGAGGACATCGTTTCTGATCGGGGTCCCCAATTCACGTCCAGAGTGTGGAGGGCGTTTATGAAGAGACTGGGGGTCTCGGTCAGTTTAACCTCAGGTTTTCACCCCGAGAGTAATGGGCAGGTGGAGCGCGTAAACCAGGATGTGGGCAGGTTTCTGCGGTCCTATTGCCGGGACCGGCCTGGTGAGTGGGCAAAGTATGTTTCTTGGGCTGAACTCGCTCAGAACTCCCTACGCCACTCCTCAACTAACTTGTCCCCTTTTGAGTGTGTGTTAGGTTACCAGCCGGTCCTGGCCCCATGGCATCAGAGCCAGGCCGAGGCTCCTGCGGTGGAGGAATGGGTACAGCGCTCCAAGGACACCTGGAAAGCCGTTCAGGATTCACTAAGGTTAGCGGGAGAACGGCAGAAGAGGAGCGCTGACCAGCACCGCAGTGAGGGCCCCGTGTTTGCACCGGGGGACAGGGTCTGGCTCTCGACCCGCAACCTGCCCCTCCGCCTGCCCTGTCGGAAGCTGGGGAAGTGTGTGGGGCCGTTCAAAGTCCTGAGGAGAATAAACGAGGTGTGTTACAGGTTACAACTTCCTAGGTATTACCGTATTAACCCCTCGTTTCATGTGTCTCTCCTCAGGCCGGTGGTGGCTTGTCCCCTGCAAGAAGGTGAGGTGCTTGAGGTCCCTCCGCCCCCTCTGGACATCGAGGGGTCCCCGGCGTACACGGTTTGGGGGATTCTGGATTCGAGACGCCGGGTGGGGGGCCTACAGTACCTCGTGGACTGGGAGGGGTATGGTCCGGAGGAGAGATGCTGGGTTCCGGTGGCGGACATTTTGGACCCTTCTCTCCTGAGAGATTTCCAACGCCTCCACCCGGATCGCCCGGCACCTCGTCCTCCGGGTCGTCCTCGAGGCCGGTGGCGGCGCGCTGCGGGGGCCGCGCATCAGGGGGGGGGTACTGTCACGACTTCCGCCGAAGTTGGCTCCCCTGCCTGTTCGGGTGGTGCTCGGCGGTCGTCGTCACCGTCCTACTAGCCACTACTGATCCCTTTTTCGTTTGTCTGTTGGTTTTGTCTTATTAGTTTCACCTGTGTGTATTTTAGTTTAATTAGCGTCCTTATATATAGTAGATTGTCCCGCCCTTGTTTTGTGCGGGATTGTTTTTGTTACTCTGTTGTATGGTGGTTTTCGTGTGGTTATTCTCCGGACTATTTTGGTCCTGTGTTTGGGCTGGTCTATTGTATGCGTCCTGTGTGTTGGCGTGACCGTTTTTGTGCGCCGGAGAATAAATTGACAATCTACTGAACCCTGCTCTCTGCGCCTGATTCCACCCACCACTCCTAGTAAATCGTGACACAGAAAACCTGATCCTACGCCTTCCCTATGGAGAATCACTAAAATAATACAGAAATACACTACGGAAAAAGAAGAAACAGCACGTCAGAAATCAGCTCAATGTAATTGAAGAATCCATAGACTCTAATCATTTCTGGGAAAATTGAAAAACACTAAACAAACAACAACACGTACAGTTATCTATCCAAAATGGAGATGTATGGGTAAACCACTTCTCCAATATTTTTGGTCCTATAACAAAGAACAAACAGCAAAAACATATATCGCTCTGGAAAAAATTGAGAGACCGCTGCAAAATTATCAGTTCATCTGGTTTTACTGTTTATAGGTATTCGTTTGGGTAAAATGAACATTTTTGTGTTTTATTCTATAAACTACTGACAACATTTCTCCCAAATTCCCCCAAAATATTGTCATTTAGAGCATTTATTTGCAGAAAATGACAACTGGTCAAAATAACAAAAAATATGTGGTGTTGTCAGACCTCGAATAATGCAATAACAAATTCCATCTAGACACCGTTGCCCTAGAGCACATAAAAAACTCTACATACCTCTGCCTAAACATCATGCACCACAGGTAACTTCCACAAAGCTGTGAATGATCTGAGAGACAAGGCTAACAGGGCCTTTTATGCCATCAAAAGGAACATAAATGTAACATATCAATTAGGATCTGGCAAAACTTTCTTGAATCAGTTATAGAACCCATTGCCCTTTATGGTTATGAGGTCTGGGGTTCGCTTACCACCCAGGAATTCTCTAAATGGGACAAACACCAAATTGAGAGACGGCATGCAGAATTCTGCAAAAATATATTCTATGTACAACGTAAAACACCAAATAATGCATGCAGAGCAGAATTAGGCTGACACCCGCTAATTATCAAAATCCAAAAAAGAGCCGTTAAATTCTAGGGGATTCCCAAAACTTCTATAACAAAGCCATCACCTACAGAGAGATGAACCTGGAGAAGAGTCCCCTAAGCAAGCTGGTCCTGGGCTCTGTTCACAAACCCAAACAGACCCCACAGAGCCCCAGGACAGCAACACATTTAGACCCAACCAAATGATGAGAAAACTAAAAGATAATTACTTGACACATTGGAAAGAATTAACAAAAAAACAGAGCAAACTAGAATGCTATTTGGCCCTAAACAGAGAGTAAACAGTGGCAGAATACCTGAGCACTGTGACTGACCCAAACTTAAGGAAAGCTTTGACTATGTACAGACTCATAGCCTTGCTATTGAGAAAGGCTGCCGTAGGCAGACTTGGCTCTCAAGAGAAGACAGGCTATGTGCACACTGCCCACAAAATGAGGTGGAAACTGAGCTGCACTTCCTCACCTGCCATATTTCCCTCAGATTACACAGATCCACAAAGAATTAAAAATGTTGATAAACTCCCACATCTATTGGGTGAAATACCACAGTGTGCCATCACAGCAGCAAGATTTGTGAACTGTTGCCACAAGAAAAGGGCAACCAGTGAAGAACAAACACCATTGTAAATACAACTCATATTTATGTCTATTTATTTTCCATTTTGTACTTTAACTATTTGCACATAATATGACATTTGAAATGTCTTGAAATTCTTTTGGAACTTTTGTAAGTGTAATGTTTACTGTTTATTCTTGTTGTTCATTTCACTTTGTTTATTATCTACCTCACTTGCTTTGGCAATGCTAACATATGTTTCTCATGCCAATAAAGCCGTTACATTTCATTGAATTGATGTAAATGGATGCTGAATAGAGTAACATGATGAAAAGCCGACAGAACAAAGATACAGCAAAACTAACTTTTAAAAAACAGTTTGAAATAATGTGACTTACCTGAAATCGGTGAAGTCTACTGGAGAACAGAACAGATACTTTATGTGTAATACAATTTACAATTCTTCGGTGCTACAAGTAGAGTTAGAGAAAACCAACGTTTTACTGGGGCACAGAAGATTGGCTAGCTTGCTCTGCTCCTAGTGGATGAACATTGTTCATGTGAAACGTTCTATAATTCTTAAGGAAGAATAGAAGAGACACACACTTCATGTGAATGGGTGGAATTAAACCAAAGAATTCAAAACGTTCATCTGGACTCACCGTGTGGATTGATCAACAGAGACCATACTATTTCACTCTTCCATTAGTCATGTGTCCTACAGCACCAAACTTTTGGTTTTAACAGCTGACTAACACCTCCAGGCCCAGGCCTCCTCAGCCTCTCCACGGGTCCCTCCTCTCGGAGCTCATCTGTGACGGCCGTGCCAAAGGCATGCTGGGAAATAAGAGGCAGAATCATTAAGGCTGTGTGGAGCAGCAGGAGCACACTGTGTAGCATATGTCTGCATTACTACCTACAGGTAGTACATTGCTGATATACAGGTTGATACATGCTGATACCTATCAAACAAAAACATGCAGGCACGTGTGGCGCTCACGTATCATTATTATAACAGCAGCGTATTTAGCACTCTCATAAACATTAAAGACCTTTTAAAGAGATCTCCCTGGACTTCTGGGCCTCCTATTCATAAGAGCAAGTTAGGCTGCAGTATGACACCAGCGGGCTGCAGTGTGGGCGAGGTCTCTCCAGAGAGCTGCTGTGGCTGGAGCTGGTACAGCAATGCTGGCTGTCAATGATAGGACTGGACACTGAGGTAATGTGATGGCCGTGGTGCCTGTTTCCACTCCCATCAAGGACTTTGTTTTCATTGGACAGCTTTTTGGACTCAAGTCTGGGTATGCATCCAGTGTGTCTAGTAGGGCTTTTGAACTAGTTTAAAATAGCATCTTAGGACACACGGAAACAGATGTGCCACAGTTCAGATAGACAGGTACTGTACCCGAGAGGCTCGACAACATGCCGTCAGCTAACATGGACACTACAGGCCCTATACAGGCAGTAGGCTACGTGTACAGTACTTTACAGAATAAGTACCTTACTAAGGAGCCTGCTTCTTATTGTAAGTTGTGCAGGGAAAGGTCATTTGATTTCATTGTGGTCCACCTGTTGGATGGATTCCTCTCTGTGCAGTCTATCGGTCTGGTCTGTCTGTCTGTCTGTGGAGATGTTACTTTATCATCAGGGTGTTGTGTCAGTCCTGTGCACGGTGATTGGTTCCCAGTCCCTAATGTAATACTAAGTGTTTGTTGGAACAAGCTTTTCTTAGTGATCTAATTGTGGAGCACTCAAGCAGCTGGTAGGATACAGAT
Organism: Oncorhynchus tshawytscha; assembly: GCF_018296145.1. NCBI lineage: Eukaryota > Metazoa > Chordata > Actinopteri > Salmoniformes > Salmonidae > Oncorhynchus > Oncorhynchus tshawytscha. Next base: position 35,001,596 of record NC_056436.1, on the reverse strand, counting down.
GATGAATGGTATTTTATACACTAACTGGTACCTGTGGCTCACTAATGGACGCCTTTCTTCTCTTTAATGCTTTTCTACCTTGTGTTGTTGATCACATAACACATGGTCCTGTACACATTTGGTGCAATCAAGTTCGGCATTCCTAACAATCAGAAAGGTATTCGAACTGAAAGTGCTGCCAAATAATACATTTCATTATGTGACTATTTAACTGGATGAGCCTGTATAAAATGTAATTACTATGTTAAGCTAATGGACACATATTGGATGGGTCTGACTAGACATATACAGATTATTCTCCTTACCACACACACACGCACACACACACACACACACACACACACACACACACACACACACACACACACACACACACACACACACACACACACCTTCATCAATCACGCAGCTTCCCCTTCTCTGTGCCAAACAGAATTGGTTTCGTGCCTTCAATCCATTAAATCATTGATTGGTATGATATTAAGTAGCAGGGCGGCATGTTCCACGTATCGTAGTGGAGTGATAGTATGTGTGTTGTGAAAAGTGTTCTGAAATGTAATATTTAAAATTGTATAGAACTGCCTTAATGTTGCTGGACTCCAGGAAGAGTAGCTGCTGCCTTGGGGATCCTTAATATATACAAATCTTTAATATATATAAATACAAACTACTTATGGGACTTGATGTGTTTTGTTTTTATGAAATCACACCATGCCACAGAGCCAGAGGGTGAGACCTTTTATTTGGGGAATGTAAATCAGGCTGTGTGGGGAAATGCAGATTACGTATAGAGAGAGAAGCTGGCCTGCTGTACGGCTCTTTCGACTACTGGGTGATTTTGATACATCTGTGTACTGCGGCAGAGAAATACTGCACCTCCTCTTTTTAGACTTAGTGACTTGAGTATCTTAGGTCTTCGGTCATTACGTAAAGTCATCCTATTCTTTCAAGAGATTACTCACGCTCACCTGGTCACAGAAAGACTCTGCACCCTAGATCTAGGCTTTAGGCATCAGACACCAACATCTCCCTCACTGGCTACAGTAGTGACTTATCTTTGTCCCAAAAGAAAACTCTTGGGATTCATTGTACCTTTTTGAGCTAACCACTTTTGCTTGTGGTAACTTATCAAGGTATGGTTGACACAGACAGATGGCTCCCATGAGTTCCAGCTGTTTATCCCAGCCAGCCCATCAGTCTCACCCTACAACTCTCCACCATCTCCCCGCTGTCTCCTCACAACGAATGGATGCGCTGTTCCGATTTAAACCTGAACCACACCAAACCGTCTGTGAGACGCTGTCGCAAAGCCATTCCTTACTCCATTCACTCTCCTCTTAAGAGCTCCTAAATCAACGTATCATGAAGCTCCAAGAGTCTAAGTACACACAAGATACAACTGTCTGACTCTGGTATGTATCCAGCTTACCAAATAATGGTTGAAGAGGTCCTTGCAGGCCAGTCTCTTCCACTCCCTTCTTACTCTTTTGCGCCTTGCTTTAATCTCTGCAGCACTCTTTCCTCCTGCACTGGAACACACCCCCCCACCTCCAGCTGCAGTTGCAGCCGTGTGTACTGCACACTGCACAGATGCCTCAGCCCTCTTATCTGGCACATGGCTTTGGTTAACTTTAATCATCAGAGACTGCACTAGTGGATCTCTCCAGAGGGGTTGTGGCGGGTTGAGGCAGAAACAGCTGCTGGCCCCTCCAGTCATTATTACTAACAATCAGACGAGGCTAATGTGAAGGGCAACTCTTGAGGAGAAATTCAGAAGAGGCCTAGAGGAATTCAGGTGCTGATGCAATTGTTAGCAGTAGGAGACTTGTCCTGTTATGGGGGTTCTGTGGAAGTATTAGCACTTTGACTGTAATGTCTGAAAAGTGCTTCACAGCATAAATAAAGTTGTTATTATTACAGTGTCATTATTATTATGGCCTCTCGTAGGCTACAGTTTAGAAAGTAGAAGCCTAATGGATGCACATTTCCTAAAGTAATTTACAGTAGTTACAGTGCCTTCAGAAAGAATTCATACTCGTTGACTTATTCCACATTTTGTTGTGTTACAGCCTGAATTCTTCCTCACCCATCTACACACAATGACCACATAATGAAAACGTGTTTTTAGAAATTTTAGCAATTTTAGTGAAAATTAAATGCAGAAATATATAATTTACATAAGTATTCACACCCCTGTGTCAATACTTTGTAGAAGCACCTTTGGCAGCGACTACAGCTGTGAGTCTTTCTGGGTAAGTCTGTAAGAGCTTTCCATACCTGGATTGTGCAACATTTGCCCATTATTCTTTTCAAAATTCTTCAAGCTTCGTCAAGTTGGTTGTTGATCATTGCTAGACAACCATTTTCAGGTCTTGCCATAGATTTTCAAGTAGATTTAAGTCAAAAATGTAACTCGGCCACTCAGGAAAATGTCGGGACAGGCGGGACATGTCTTCTTGGTAATCAACTCCAGTGTAGATTTGCCCTTGTGTTTTAGGTTAATGTCCTGCTGAAAGGTGAATTAATCGGCCAGTGTCACGACTTCCACCGAAGTCGGCTCCTCTCCTTGTTCGGGCGGCGTTCAGCGATCGACGTCACCGGCTTTCTAGCCATCGACGCTCCATTTCTCATTTATCCATTTGTTTTGTCTTGTTCCATTACACGCCTGGTTTTCATTCCATAATTACTGCATGTATTTTGTCCTCTGTTCCCCTCCATGTCTTTGTGTGTAATTGTTTATTGTTATGTGGATTTTGTCAGGCGCTAAACTTTTGATATATTCCGTGTTTTTGGCACGTTATTGTTCTTATGTGCTCTCATTTTTGGAACGGAAGTTTATTACACAGGTGCTCTCCTGCACCTGACTTTGCCTCTCGTACACGCCCCGGACAGAATTACACACCGAATCATGGAGTCAGCAGGTGCAGGGAACCCGGTTAGAGGAGTCGAGCGCGTCCAGGAACATTCTGCTATGTTACATCATCTTGGTGGCATGATGGATCGCGTTGTCTAGACTATGGACCACTGGGAGAGACAGGAAGTCTCCCCAGTGCCTCGACCAGCGCAACCGGGGTTACCTCTACCTGTCCCGTCCAGATCCAGTCCCAGTGGGATGCGTCTCTCCCTTCCCAGGGAGTATGATGGGACGGCAGCACAGTGCCAGGGATTCCTGTTACAACTGGACCTCTACCTGGCCACTTGGAGAGGGAGAGAGTGTCTGCCCTCGTCTCATTCCTCTCGGGGAGAGCTCTGGAGTGGGCAAACGCCGTGTGGGGAGAAGGAGAGGAGGCGTTGGACCACTTCAGGGAGTTCACCCGTCGCTTCCGGGCCGTCTTTGACCATCCACCCGAAGGTAGAGCGGCGGGGGAACGGCTCTTTCATTTGAGGCAGGGGACGAGGAGCGCGATGGAATTCACCCTGGAATTCCAGACCTTGGCCGCCGGAGCAGGCTGGAATGACAGGGCCCTCATCGACCACTATCGGTGCAGCCTGCGCGAGGACGTCCGACGTGAGCTGGCCTGCAGGGATGCCACCATCTCCTTCGACCAACTGGTGGATTTGTCCATCCGGTTGGATAACCTGCTGGTCACCCGCAGACGTCCAGAGGGGGCTCTGTCGGTGCCATCTTCTAGAAACCCCGCTCCGGTGCCCATGGAGTTGGGAGGGGCTGCGCGTAAGGAGACTGGAGGAGGAGCCATCATGTGCACCATCGTTGCCGCAAATGGCACACTGCTGGTCAGTGCCGTGTCGGTTCCTCTGGGAGTAGAGGCAACAGGCAGGGCACTCTGGCGTCACCCCAGGTGAGTCTGCACCACACTCTTCCCAAGTCCTCCGTTGACCACCTGTTTGTACCTGTTTGTTTCCCTGATTTTTCCCCGCATTCCCAGCATAAGGTGCTTGTCGATTCAGGCGAAGCTGGGAATTTTATCGACCGAGTGTTAGCCCTTAGTTTAGGGATCCCCCATTATTCCTGTAGTTAGACCTTTCCCTGTTCACGCTCTGGATAGTCGACCATTAGGGTCCGGGCTAATCATGGAAGCCATCATCTCCTTGGGCATGGTGACACAGGTGGGTCACGAGGAGAGAATCAGTCTCTTCCTCATTGACTCTCCTGCATTTCCCGTGGTACTAGGCCTTCCCTGGTTAGCTCAGCATAACCGCACTCCTAGCAACAGAGGGCTCTCACGGGGTGGTCGGGAGAGTGCTCGGGAAGGTGTGTAGGGGTTTCCGTTGGTGCTACCACGGTGGAAAGTCCAGACCAGATCTCCAACGTGCGCATCCCCCCAGAATATGCCGATTTGGCTCTCGCCTTCTGTAAAAAGAAGGCGACTCAATTACCACCTCAACGATGCGGGGATTGTGCGATAAATCTCCTGAGTCATGTGTATCCTAAATCTCCCAGGAGTCACGTGTAATCCCCTGTCGCAAGCGGAGATGGTGGCTATAGAGACATATTTTCTCTGAATCCCTGTGTCAGGGGTACATTCGGTCCTCCACTTCACCCGCCTCCTCGAGTTTCTTTTTTGTCAAGAAGAAGGATGGAGGTCTACGCCCGTGCATTGATTATAGAGGTCTCAATCAAATCACAGTGAGGTACAGTTACCCGCTACCACTTATCGCCACGGCAATTGAATCAATGCAATGGGCGCGCTTCTTCACGAAACTGGATCTCAGGAGCGTGTTTAACCTGGTGCATATCCGGGAGGGGGACGAGTGGAAGACAGCATTTAGTACCACCTCAGGGCATTATGAGTACTTAGTCATGCCGTACGGGTTGATGAATGCTCCATTAGTTTTCCAATCCTTTGTAGATGAGATTTTCAGGGACCTGCACGGGCAGGGTGTAGTGATGTATATCGATGACATTCAGATATACTCCGCTACTTGCTCCGAGCATGTGTCCTTGGTACGCAAGGTACTTGGATGACTGTTGGAGCATGACCTGTATGTCAAGGCCGAGAAATGCCTATTCTTTCAGCAGGTCGTCTTCTTCCTAGGGTGTCGCATTTCCACATCAGGGATGGAGATGGAGAGTGACCGCATTGCAGCCGTGCGTAATTGGCCGACTCCCACCACGGTAAAGGAGGTGCAGCGATTTTTAGGGTTTGCCAATTACTACCGGAGTTTTGACCAGGTGGCTGCTGAAGGGAGGCCCCGTACAGTTAATGTGGTCGGCTGAGGCGGAGAGAGATTTTGGGCAGCTAAGAGCTCTGTTTACTTCGGCTCCCGTGCTGGCCCATCCGGATCCCTCTTTGGCGTTCATAGTGGAGGTGGACGCGTCCGAGGCTGGGATAGGAGTTGTGCTCTCACAGCGCTCGGGTACGCCACCAAAACCCTGCAAATGATCTCAGCTCAGCGGAGCGTAACTATAATGTGGGGGACCGGGAGCTGTTGGTTGTGGTTAAAGCGTTGAAGGCGTGGAGACATTGGCTTGAGGGGGCTTAAACACCCTTTTCTCATCTGAACTGACCACCGCAACCTGGAGTACATCCAGCAGTGAGGAGACTGAATCCTCGTCAGGCTAGGTGGGCCATGTTCTTTACCCGATTTGTGTTTACCCTGTCCTACAGACCAGGTTCCCAGAATGTTAAGGCAGATGCACTGTCCCGGCTGTATAACACAGAGGAGCGGCCCATGGATCAGACCCGTTCCACAATGAGAACAGAGCGGACCCTCACCTTAGTGAGACACCGGGGGACCGGGTCTGGCTCTCGACCTGAAACCTGCCCCTCCTGAGGAGGGTGAACAAGGTGTGTTACAGATTACAGCCTCCCTCTGATTACCGTATTAACCCCTCGTTCCATGTGTCTCTCCTCAGGCCGATGGTGGCTGGTCCGCTCCAGGAATCTGACACCTCTGGACATCGAGGGGGTCCCGGTGTACTCCGTTCATTCCATCCTGGATTTGAGGCGTCGGGCAGGGGCCTTCAGTACCTCGTGGAGTTGGAGGGATACGGTGGGGGTACTGTCACGACTTCCGCTGAAGTCGGCTCCTCTCCTTGTTCGGGCGGCGTTCGGCGATCGACGTCACCGGCTTTCTAGCCATCTCCGCTCCATTTCTCATTTATCCATTTGTTTTGTCTTGTTCCATTACACACCTGGTTTTCATTCCACAATTACTGCATGTATTTAGTCCTTTGTTCCCCACCATGTCTTTGTGTGTAATTGTTTATTGTTATGGGGATTTTGTCAGGCGCTATACTTTTGCTATGTTCCGTGTTTTGGCACGTTATTGTTCTTATATGCTGTCATTTTTGGAACGGAATTAAAGTACGCCTGTTTATTACACTCTGCTCTCCTGCACCTGACTTCGCCTCTCGTACACACCCCTGACACCCAGTGTCTGGCGGAAAGCATATTGAACCAGGGTTTCCTCTTGGATTTTTGCCTGTGCTTAGCTCCATTCTGTTTATTTTTTATCCTAAAAACTCCCCAGTCCTTAATGATTACAAGCATACCCATAACATGATGCAGACCCCACTATGCTTGAAAATATGGAGAGGAGACTCAGTATTGTATTGGATTTGCCACAAAGATAACACTGTATTCAGGAAAAAAGTGAATGGCTTTGCCAATTTTTTTACAGTATTACTTAAGTCCCTTGTAGAAAACAGGATGCATGTTTTGGAATATTTTTGCTTCTTTTCACTCTCAGTCAATTAGGTTAGTATTATGGAGTAACTATAATGTTGTTGATCCATCCTCAGTTTTCTCCTATCACAGCCATTAAACTCTGTAACTGCTTTAAAAGTCACCATTGGCCTCATGCTGAAATCCCTGAGCGGTTCCCTTCCTCACCAGCAACTGAGTTAGGAAGGACGCCTGTATTTCTCTAGTGACTGGGTGTATTGATACACCAACCAAAGTGTAATTAATAACTTCACCATGCTAAAAGGGATATATTTCATTTTTACCCATCTACCATTAGGTGTCCTTCTTTGCAAGGCATTCCTTCTCTTTGTGGTATAATCTGTACTTCAAATGCACTGCTTGACAGGGGATTTACAGATAATTGTATTTGTGGGGTACAGAGATGAGGTAGTCATTCAAAAATCATGTTAAACACTATTATTGCACACAGAGTGAGTCCATGCAACTTATTATGTGACTTACTCCTAAAATGATTTAGGCTTGACATAACAAAGGTTGAATACTTATTGACTCAAGACACTTCAGCTTTTCATTTTTTATTAATTTTAATATTTCTACAAATATAATTCCACTTTGACAATATTGGGTATTGTGTGTCGGCCAGTGACCAAAACATCGTAATTTTATAAATTTAATTCTGTCTGTAACACAACAAAATGTGGAAAAAGTAAAGGGGTCTGAATACTTTCTGGAGGCACTGTATGTTCATCATATCACATTTTTGATGTAACAACATTACCACTTGTTCGCCATATTCAACTGCTTACCATGGGACTGCCTTTGTAAGGGTTGCTAGGTGTAGGTTATAACAAAGGCTCAGTAGAGAAACATGCATTCATTAATCTTGCCATGGAGTGCTACCAGTCAGCCATGTCTGTTCAAGACAGTTTTGATTGAGTCTCAATGTTAATAAAAGCATGTTAGTGAAGGCGCTTTAAAATAAAGGTTAGCTCTACAGAACAGTCTTTAGCCATAATCCGTTGGGGATTTCTGTGTATCATGGAGTGGTTTAGAAAGATATTATGTGTAGAACACTCAGTAACAGACCCCCATACTAAATAGTCTTGGTTAGAAGAGAAAGGCGACATGCTCAATGTGACAGATATTACAGATTGTGTGTGTGAGTGAGAGCTTTTGTCTGTGCATGGTGTTGTATGTGTGGGTGGGTCTGTAGAGGTCATCTGGGGAATCCATGGCTCATTGCACATGACTAGCTCTCTGTCCACGGGGCCTACTGATCTGAGCCTGTAGAACATCTATACAAGCAGTGGGACTTCAGACTACATGGGCTTGGGAACAACATGTTGGTGCAACACTTATCCAGCATTTGAAAATGTTGCCTTCCTGTGTAAATGTTGCTCTCAGTGCCATGAAATCATGCTGTGATTGAACCACACCACCACTATAGCATTCTATACCATATTGCATGACTGGTTCTGTTGTGATATTTTGTGCGTTAGAAGATACTTCCATATTGAAGCCTTTGTCTTTGGGTCTTTCATAGGTCCGTCCCCATACGCTAGCCTAAACCTTGGCTTAGGCAGCGGATCCTAGGCATGAGCAACAGAGCCTAGACAACACCTCAGGGGTATGAGGGAGGGAGGGGAGTGGTCTATCATCTTCCCTCCGTTATGTTGAGCCAATCTAGAATGGAACTGGGCCACATTAAATCAAGTCTGGAGGAAACCTGACTTGTGTTAGTGGATTACCATTATGTATATGCATACAGCACTCGCATAGGTAGCAGAGCACCATGCTGAACTGAAACCAGACTACTGCTCAGAATGACTCTCTGGTCCCACGCGTCGTCATGGCAACGGCATATCTTCAAACGAAGATGAGCTGTGTGTGGGTAATGTGTGAATGTGCAGATTCTGTTTGTGCCCATCTCGCTGTACATGAGTGATGAGTTTTTGGCATGTCGGCTGTTTTTATCAGCCATGTCCCTCATCTCTCTTTCTCGCCGTCTTTCTCTCTCCGTTAGTGAAGCTTTTTTCTCTTCACATCACAACTTGTGCTCACAAAGTGCTCCCGTAATCTGCGCACAGCAGCATAGAATGAGCTCTATATGAGCTGATGGTTGCTATGCTACCAGAGTACAGAGACAGTGTCTCTAAAGATTCCCTGGTCTGTGCTTAACGTAGTCTGTTATAAACTGTCAATCTACCGCAGAATGCTTTTCTGTCACAACACCACTAATAGAACTATAAACAAGGATTTTTCCCCACTTAGCCAACTGGGAAATAGGCATTAAGTTGCAGTTGACGTATGCTAATATTGAGGTAACCTTGTTCACTGTAGAAGCAGTGTTTTTAGAGAAGATGTAGTAAAACCCTGTCAGCTTTCTCCAAGTATGGTTCCTGCCTGGTAAGCACATTATGAGAACTGTTCCTAACCCTGCGTCTCATGCAGAGAGTCTATGAAAACTAGTCGTGAGGTTTTATTATCAGCTAATGCACTGCATGACATGGAGTTGGCTTCCATAGCAGAAACACAACAGTTATCAGCAATATGTCTCTTCTGTTACAATCACACAGCAATTTGTTTTTGTATGGATAATAACAAAATCAATCCACAAACAAAAGTATACCAATGTACGAACATTGGCCTCCCCGGTAGAGCAGAACAACGAGCAAACAAACAAGCTGCCCAGTTCAAAATGGACGCCAAGGGAAGGTGAGACCTGTTAGATGGGGGTGTACATCTCTCCTCCACACTGCTTGTCGGTTGGGCCATTATGGAACATTAACCATTTTCTAGGAAGTTGTGTGGATATGAAATAACGCAATATCGGTGGGCAGCACTGACACTGCTACATCTGCTGCCTCCTCTCCCCACGGTCCTTTCCTCAGCCAAAAGCAGCAGGTGTGACTGTGGGATAGCCACCGCCAATTATTCTTCAGACATGACTGATCACATGAAACAATGCTAAGCTAAATGCCAATGGGGAGGAAGATTGGGTTATCCACGCCAAAATGTGTTAGCTCACCCACAGTGTTAATACTGTGCTGCTGAAGCACGTTTTTCACTTGTTTGAACAGATGACTTTTGTTGAGGTTGGAGCAGCACGTTGTCTGTGGGCGTTGGTGGATTGTGTGTGTGATTTTGGTTTAGCACCAATTTTAGGGAGACTGCTATAGCGTATGGCATAAATGTCAGTGCGAATGATGAATATTCTCAGCAGCTATTTTTGCTAATGAACTGTGTGTCTTTGCATAATAACAGAATGTGTGGAGATGAGAGGTTGGTAGACGGCCACAGATTGTACACACACACAAACTGGCACGCACGCACTCACAGTCTCACACACACTCACACACTCCTGTCCACACACTCGTGCAGACACACACACACTCCCGCCCACACACAAGCTCACACACACTCCTGTGAGTGTGCTGATTGCCAGAGGTGTTTTCTTTAAAAGTGCATAGTCAGGCCAGGTGATTTATGGGTAGGGGCTCTCTCTGCTGGTGTGAAATATGAGCGTTGAGCTTCTATAAATCTCTATGGGAGATAATGAGACCAGCGCCAGGGCCAGTGACATCATCAGCATTGGGAGGAAAGTGCTAGCTAGATAAGTGACCTGTGTGAAATGATGCTTCTGAATCAGATGTTCCTGCCCCTGTAGCCAGGTGGTGAGTTGGCTAAGAGCAGAAGGCTTATGTGGACTAATAAAGTCAGAAGTAGCCAAGAGATCCAGCCAGCTCATACCTGAGGGGGTGAGTGAGGTGTCTGTCAATCACACATACTGTCTTTTGGCTCCCACTCTTTCTCTATTTTGCTAGCTGTAATTGTTCGGAACTATTAGCGCAGTACTGCATATCACGTTTTAAAATTGAGAAAGAGGGGGGGCTTTCTAAGTGAACTTGTCTGTTTCTCTCAGTCCTAGAGGGATCTACTTTCTAGTTCTGTCACAAAGTAACACGTTAAGAATACTCAGATTAAATGTTTGTGGTAACGAGTAACCTGACACGTTAGTTTTTCAATTTAAGTAATCAGTTACTTATTTACATTTTCAAATAAGTATTACAATATTATTTCCCTTTTTCTTTGTTGGCGCAAATAAAAACCGAAAATCCCTCCCCCTAGGCTACATTCGTCACACTCTTCCTATTTCTGCACAAATGTTGTGTCGGGTATCTGGCATGGTAGCTGGTAGCTAGATAGCTAGCGAGATGGCAGAGACAATAGCCTTTATCGTGAAAGTATTCACATTACTTTGAATTGGTAGAAAAAAAGGACATACTGTATATTACCCCTTGAATCCTGACCGACGCTACTTGCAGGATTCACACACAAACACAGGATCATTAAGTTCAGTCAAGTGCCCCATTTATTGTCTGGTAATAAAGTAAACATTGTATATAGGTGATCAAGTTAGGCTCAGTTGATAAAATATATATTTCAGGGTTCTCCCCAGGATTTGTTTTTAACATGGTGGGGCTTCTGTTTAGGGTGGGGTGGGGGGTGGGGGGAGTCCCGGAGGGAACTGTCACTGCCATTTCATGTAGTAGAGCAAAACATTGCCTTATATGATAACAAATAAAGTGTATAATATAGCGCCTCCCATTCTTTGCATTTCTCCAGCTCCGTCTTCACAATAAACATAAAGGAAATGGCACTACAATTACACAATATGATCATATAGTTTTAAATAGAATCTCTCTGCCCAGTTCATATCTGTGTGCTGTGTGTAAAACAGATTGGTAACCAGTTGTCCTTATATTTGTGCTCTCCTTTTACTGTGCCCAGTTGGTTTTCTATATGTATTTACTTGTGTAAATAATTCAACAAAATCATTTATTTTAAGGCCAGCCACCACACCCTAATAAGCCCCCCCCCCCTAATCATATTACAATCAACTTTTACCAGTTTAATGTGGACACACATATACAGTTGAAGTCGGACGTTTACATACACTTTAGCCAAATACATTTAAACTCAGTTTTTCACAATTCTTGACATTTAATCCCAGTAAAAATACCCTGTCTTAGGTCAGTTAGGATCACCACTTTATTTTAAGACTGCGAAATGTCCAAATAATAGTAGAGAATGATTTATTTCAGCTTTTGTTTATTTCTTCATATTCCCAATGGGTCAAAAGTTTACATACACTCAATTAGTATTTGGTAGCATTGCCTTTAAATTGTTTAACTTGGGTCAAACATTTCGGGTAACCTTCCACAAGCTTCCCAAAATAAGTTGGGTGAATTTTGTCCCATTCCTCCTGACAGAGCTGGTGTAACTGAGTCAGGTTTGTAGGCCTCCTTGCTCGCTCACGCTTTTTCAGTTCTGCCCACAAATGTTCTATAGGATTGAGGTCAGGACTTTGTGATGGTCACTCCAATACCTTGACTTTGTTGTCCTTAGGCCATTTTGCCACAACTTTGGAAATATGCTTGGGGTCATTGTTCATTTGGAAGACCCATTTGCGACCAAGCATTTAACTTCCTGACTGATGTCTTGAGATGTTGCTTCAACATTTTTCCTCCCTCATGATGCCATCTATTTTGTGAAGTGAACCAGTCCCTCCTGCAGCAAAGCACCCCCACAACATGATGCTGCCACCCCCGTGCTTCACAGTTGGGATGGTGTTCTTTGGCTTGCAAGTCTCTCCCTTTTTCCTTCAAATATAACGATGGTCATTATAGCCAAACAGTTTTATTTTTGTTTCATCAGACCAGAGGACATTTCTCCAAAAAGTATGATCTTTGTCCCCATGTGCAGTTGCAAACCGTAGTCTGGCTTTTTTATGGCGGTCTTGGAGCAGTGGTTTCTTCCTTGCTGAGAGGCCTTTCAGGTTATGTTGATATAGGACTTGTTTTACTGCAGATATAGATTGTTTTGTACCCGTTTCCTCCAGCATCTTCACAAGGTCTTTTGCTGTTGTTCTGGGATTGATTTGCACTGTTGCACCAAAGTACATTAATCTCTAGGAGACAGAACGCGTCTCCTTCCTGAGCGGTATGATGGCTGCGTGGTCCCATGGTGTTTATACCCGCGTACTATGGTTTGTACAGATGAATGTGGTACCTTCACAGGCATTTGGAAATTGCTCCCAAGGATGAACCAGACTTGTGGAGGTCTACCATTTTGTTTTCTGAGGTCTTGACTGATTTCTTTTGATTTTCCCATGATGTCAAGCAAAAGAGGCACTGAGTTTGAAGGCCTTGAAATAGGCCTTGAAATACATCCACAGGTACACCTCCAATTGACTCAAATTATGTCAATTAGCCTATCAGAAGCTTCTAAAGCCATGACATAATTTTCTGGAATTTTGCAGTCAACTTAGTGTATGTAAACTTCCGACTTCAACTGTAATACTTTTTTGAATATTTTTTTTGTTGTTGAAATATTGTATTACAATTAGGCGACCTCTCATTAAAGATGCACATATTGGCATTTCACACATCTTTTTTTTCTGGACACTGCATGAAGCCAGCCTAAATATTTTGTGTTGGTGTGTGAAAAGCGTCTGACTTTCGGGTAATAGCAGTTAAAGACAAGGACACTGAATTTAGACTACCAAATGCCAAACATATTTTTGACCCAATCACCATCTCTTCAAGTAAGTTACTACATATAGTCCACAGTTTGAGACATTCTCTATGAAATGGGCTTTTAAATTGTGTGTTTCAGTGTAGTGAGCTTTGAAATGATGGATGTGTGTCCAGTTATAAGTGGTTACAATGAATTACATTTTGATGATGGTAGTATGATTAATAACTAATGAAAATATACATTTTCATCAACTTATTGACATTTTTTAAAATATTAATATTAATAGACCAAAATACCAAACAATCTCAGAATTAATAAGTACGTGCAAAAATGACATTTTAGACTGTGATGCCTGGCCTTAATAATTCAATTTATTGATTAATAATCATAACAGATATGACTTATCAACCCTCTGATTTGACTGTCTTACAGCATAATACATTACACATTGGCCTACATGGTACATCTCAACAATACAGCCTGTTTGAGCTCCAATACATTACCTTTAACTACAGTTTGATTTTGAACCAGCGACACCCCGACCAACATACCAAAATGTAGGATCTGCCCTACTTATAACTGGGTAGTCTTTGTGGAGGTATTACTAATGCCTTTTTTTCCTGGTCACGGTGTTTGGCCAGGAACAACTCAATGGCCTAAATGATGCCTGCTAACCCGTGGCTTGTAGAGGCATTAGGAGTCTGGAGTCTAGCTCTCCTCTCAGTGAAGCTTTCACAGTCCCGCTGGCTCTCAGAACTCAGAGCCCATTGCCCAATCTTAGCTTACTGTTCCTCCAAGTCCATTCCTCATTGTCCGTGGTTTCCTTTAAGGCTGGAATTCAGGGGTCAACCTGCCGACAGCGCCGCAGGAGTCGCCGGTCTGATGGTGCTCCACACCGTGCTAGCCACGCTCCAAACAACCTATTCATTAGAGAGAGAGAGAGAGAGAGAGGAGGGAGGGAGGTAGAATCTGCTCAATCAGTCCGGAGAGAGAGAATGAGTAGGGGTGGGAGAGAAAAGGAGAGGGGGAGGGGTAGAGTGCCCTCAGTCAGAACACAGCGTCTGTGGCCGTCGATACGACCATCCACAGGGCAAACGCTCCTGACAGATGTTCCAATAACACATAACGGTGTTGGAGCATGAAGGAGGCCATCAATAACATAGCCCTGTCTCCCACTCTCTCACTCTGCAGTTTGCACCCTGCCTCCCCCAAAGCAGGACCAGCCAAAAGGGCAAATATCAAACCCCACCATCCCTCCTTCCTCCACCCATCCCTCCCTGGCCTACTCTCCACTGGCTCACTCTGCTACCCATGAGGGGATAGACGCCACACACAAATCTGTGCAGGGGCCCTGGAGGTTGATGGGGAAAAGATGTGAGGTTTTATGAGTACCCACCCTATTCCTCTGCATAGCCCTCCTCCCCCTGTCCCCTCTCCCTCCGCCCTCCTCTATCCAGTGGGACTAGTGTGCAGTAAGTGAGGCTCAGGGATGGATATGATGAACAAACAACTCACTGCAGGGGTGGGTGGAAAGGTGGAGATGGAAGCTGTTCTCTCACAGACACACTCTGTACAGACCATCTGAGGTAGAGGACAGGGGAGCCCTGGAGATGGCACTGATAGAGATGGCAGCTTCACTTCAAGTCCTTAGGAAACTGTGCAGTATTTTGTTTTTTTAGGTATTATTTCTTACATTGTTAGCCCAGAAAACCTTAAGTGTTATTACATACAGTTGGGAAGAACTATTGGATATCAGAGAGACGTCAACTTACCAGCACAACCAGCACTACGACCAGGAATACGACTTTCCCAAAGCAGTTCCTTTGTCTGCACCTCTCAGTATCAGGAATCAAGGTAAGACCCAGATGCAGACGTGTCTAATTAACAATGGTTTAATATTACAACAGGGAATGGCAAAAGACAGGTCAAGGCAGGCAGGGGTCAGTAAACCAGAGGTAGGGCAACGGTACCGGACGGCAGGCAGGCTCAGGGTCAGGGTAGGCAGAGGTCAACAATCCAGAGGTGGGGCAACAGTACAGGACGGCAGGCAGGCTCAGGGTCTGGGGCAGGCAGAGTGGTCAGGCAGGCGGGCTCAGAGTCAGGACAGGCAAGGGTCAAACCAGGAGACAAAGGGCTGTGAGACATAGGTTTGACTCTGGACACATGAAAGGCGGTATGTATACGAAGGGTACGGGGCAATAGAAGATGAACAGCAGAGGGGCTAATAATCTTGGAGATAGGAAATGGGCCGATAAACCGGGGGGAGAGTTTGCGGGATTCCTCCCGGAGGGGCAGATCCCGGGTGGATAGCCATACCTTCTGCCTGAGACGATACCGGGGAGCAGGGGTCCGATGGCGATCTGCTTGTTGTCTTAAGGAGGGCCGACTGGGCTCCCCTCCAGGTACGATGACAGCGGCGAACAAACATCTGGACAGAAGGTACACCGACCTCTTTCTCCTGCTCGGGGAAGAGCGGGGGCTGATACCCCAGGGAACACTCAAATGAAGATAGGCCCGTGGCAGAGCAGGAAAGTGTGTTGCGAGCGTGCTCGACCCACACCAGCTGCTGGCTCCAGGAGGTGGGGTTGGCGGAGACCAGGCTGCGCAGAGTAGTCTCAAGATCCTGATTGCCTCGCTCCAACTGGCCATTGGACTGGGGATGGAACCCAGGCTGTCTGACAACCCAATGAGGGAGCAGAACGCCTTTCAGAACCGGGAGGAGAACTGAGGCCCCCGGTCGGAGACCATGTCCATCGGAAGTCCATGGATCCGGAAGATGTGCTGCACCATGAGCTGGGCCGTCTCCTTGGCCGAGGGTAGTTTGGTGAGAGGAATGAAGTGAGCAGCCTAGGAACACCTTTCAACCACAGTCAGAATGGCAGTGTTGCCCTCAGACGGGGGGAGACCCATGACGAAATCCAGGGATATGTGGGACCAGGGACGGTGAGGGACAGGCAGTGGTTGCAGAAGACCAGCCGGAGCTTGCCGAGGAGTCTTATTCTGAGCACAGACCATGCAGGCGTAGACAAACGCGGCGACATCCGGAACCATCGTAGGCCACCCAAAGCATTGTCGCACAAAGGCCAGAGTCCGACGGGAGCCTGGGTGGCAGGCAAGCCTGGAGGAATGGGCCCACTTTAGGACCGCAGAGCGGACAGCTTTAGGCACAAACAGCCAATCATCAGCCCCCCTCCACCACAGGGTTCGGCTGGGACCGCTACGCCTCCCAGACCTGTTTCCCTATACCCCAGTTGAGTGCCGTCACCAGTCACGAGGTGGGAAGGATGGTCTCGGGCTCTGGGTCTCTGCTTTTACAAACAGCTGGTTCTCCAGGAGGCGTTGGAGAACCTGTCGGATGTGGAGCACATGTTCTTGGGTGGAACGGGAGAAGATGAGGATGTCAATCAAACAAGCAAAGCGTCAGTATAGAGACAAAGTGAAGTTGCAATTCAACGGCTCAAACACGCAATGCATGTGGCAGGGTCTACAGACAATCACGGATTATAAAAAGAAAACCAGCCCCGTCACGGACATCGACATCTTTCTCCCAGACAAATTAAACAGCTTCTTTGTGCGCTTTGAGGACAATACAGTGCACCCGACATGGCCCGCTACCAAAGACTGTGGGCTCTCCTTCTCCGTGGCCGACGTGAGTAAAACATTTAAACGTGTTAACCCTCGCAGGGCTGCTGGCCCAGACAGCATCCCTAGCCGCGTCCTCAGAGCAAGCGCAGACCAGCTGGTTGGTGTGTTTACGGACATATTCAATCAATCCCTATCTCAGTCTGCTATCCCCACATGCTTCAAGATGGCCACCATTGTTCCTGTTCCCAAGAACGCTAAGGTAACTGAACTAAATTAATATTGCCCCATAGCACTCACTTCTGTCATCAAGAAGTGCTTTGAGAGACTAGTCATATCAACTCCACCCTACCTGTCACCCTAGATCCACTTCAATTTCCCTCCTGCCCCAATAGGTACTCAGACGATGCAATTGCCATCGCACTGCAGTGCCCTATCCCATCTGGACAAGAGGAATAGCTACAGTATGTAAGAATGCTGTTCATTGACTATAGCTCAGCATTCAACACCATAGTACCCTCCAAACTCATCATTAACTCATCATCATTAACTCATCATTAAGCTTGAGACCCATCCTGTGCACCTGGGTCCTGGACTTCCTGACGGGCCGATGCCCCACTCCGCTGATCCTTAACACTGGGGCCCCACAAGGGTGCGTTCTCAGCCCTCTCCTGTACTCCCTGTTCACCCATGAATGCGTGGCCATGCACACCTCCAACTCATCATCAAGTTTGCAGATGACACTACAGTGGTAGGCTTGATTACCAACAATGACGAGACAGCCTACAGAGAGGAGGTGAGGGCCCTTGGAGTTTGGTGTCAGGAAAATAACCTCTCACTCAATGTCATCAAAACAAAAGAGATGATCGTGGACTTCAGGAAATAGCAATGGGAGCACCCCTCTATCCACATCGACGGGACAGCAGTGGAGAAGGTGGAAAGTTTTAAGTTTCTCTGTGTACATATCACCGTCAAACTGAAATGGTCCACTCACACAGGCAGTGTGGTGAAGAAGGCGCAACAGCGCCTCTTCTACCTCAGGAGTCTGAAAAAATGTGTCTTGTCACCGAAAACCCTCATTCACTTTTACAGATGCATAATTGAGAGCATCCTGTCAGACTGTATCACCGCCTGGTACGGCAACTGCACCACCCACAACTGCAGGGCTCTCCAGAGGGTAGTGCGGTCTGCACAACGCATCACCAGGGGCAAACTACCTGCCCTACAGGACACCTACAACACCCGATGTCACAGGAAGGAAAAAAAGATCATCAAGGACAATACCACCCGAGCCACTACCTGTTCACCCCGCTTCCATCCAGAAGGTGTGGTCAGTACAGGTGCATCAAAGTTGGCACAGAGAGACGGATGCCTACCTACGGACCTGATATCATTGGCAACTTTAATAAATGAAACACTAGTCCCTTTAATAATGCCACTTTAAGAATGTTTTCATCTTTTGCTTTACTCATCTCATAGGTATATACTGTATACTGTATCCTTCAATATCTATTCTTTACTATCTATTGTATCTTAGCCGCTCTGTCTGTAAGGGTTCTCGTCCTCCTCTTCTGAGTAGCGAGAAGGATCGGAGGACCAATGCACAGCGTCGTAAGTGTCCATAATGTTTTTTAACAAAGACAATAGAACACTCAAACAAAACAACAAACAATGACGTGAATATACTAAACCGAAAACAGTACCGTGTGGACCAAACACTCACACGGAAAACAAACACCCACAACCCAAAAGTGAAACCCAGGCTACCTAAGTATGATTCTCAATCAGGGACAACAATTGACAGCTGCCTCTGATTGAGAACCATACTAGGCCGAACTCAAAAACCAACATAGAAAAACAAACATAGACTGCCCACCCAACTCACGCCCTGACCATACTAAAACAAGATATAATAACAGAACTAAGGTCAGAACGTGACACTGTCACTGCTCATCCATATATTTTATACTTATATATTCTTATATTATATATATATATATATATATATATATATATATATATATATATATATATATATATATATATATATATATATATATATATTGTTTAGTAGATTGTGTGTATTAGGTTTTGTTGTGGAATTTGTTAGATATTACCTGGTAGATACTGCTGCACTGTCGGATCTAGAAGCATAAACATTATGCTACACTCGCAATAACATCTGCCAACCATGTGTATGTGACCAATAAATTTGACTTGATTGATTTGATCCAGGTTTTAGAGTCCCCGTAGAGTTGTGGTGTAGTTCCTAATGTGGACTGAACCCCCAAAGCAATCTGGAGCCTGGGTGGCTCATGTGTCTCATGTGTTTCACAGATCTAACACCACATAACACACACACACACATCCTTGCATTGTTGAGTATCTGTTAAGCTGATGAGTTCTGTACAGCAGAGTTCAAAAAGTTATACTACAGAAGGACTGATCTCTGTAATAGAAACTCAGAAAAAAAGGAAATGTCCCTTTTTCAGGGCCCTGTCTTTCAAAGATAATTCGTAAAAATCCAAATAACTTCACAGATCTTCATTGTAAAAGGTTTAAACACTGTTTCCCATGCTTGTTTAATGACCATGAACAATTAATGAACAAGACACTAACAGCTTACAGACAGTAGGCAAATAAGGTCACAGTTATGAAAACTTAGGACACTAAAAAGGTCTTTCCTATGACTCTGAAAATCACCCCTGCCCCATGTCCCTGCTCATCTGTGTGAACATGCCTTAGGCATGCTGAAAGGAGGCATGAGGACTGAAGATGTGGCCAGGGAAATAAATTGCAGTGTCCGTACTGTGAGATGCCTAAAACAGCACTACAGGGACACAGGACGGATAGCTGATCTTCCTCGCAGTGACATGTAACAACACCTGCACAGGATCGGTACATCTGAACATCACACCTGCGGGACAGGTACAGGATGGCAACAACAACTTTCCGAGGTACACCAGGAATGCACAATCCCTCCATCAGTGCTCAGACTGTCCACAATAGGCTGAGAGAGACTGGACTGAGGGCTTGTAGGCCTGTTGTAAGGCAGGTCCTTGCCAGACATCACCGGCAACAACGTCGCCTATGGGCACAAACCCACCGTCGCTGGACCAGACAGAACTGGCAAAAAGTGCTAGTCACTGACGAGTTGCGGTTTTGTCTCACCCTAGGTGATGGTCGGATTCACAATTATCGTAGAGTGAATGAGCGTTACACTGAGGCCTGTACTCTGGAGCGGGATCGATTTGGAGGTGGGGGGTCCGTCATGGTCTGGGGCGGTGTGTCACAGCATCATCGGACTGAGCTTGTTGTCATTGCAGGCATCTCAACGCTGTGCGTTACAGGGAAGACATCCTCCTCCCTCACGTGGTGCCCTTCCTGCAGGCTCCAGCATGACCCTCCAGCATGACAATGCCACCAGCCATACTGCTCGTTCTGTGTGGGATTTCCTGCAAGGCAGCAATGTCAGTGTTCTGCCATGGCCAGCGAAGAGCCCAGATGTCAATCCCATCGAGCACATCTGGGACCTGTTGGATTGGAGGGTGAGGGCTAGGGCCATTCCCCCCCAGATATGTCCGGGAACTTGCAGGTGCCTTGGTGGAAGAGTGGGGTAACATCTCCCAGCAAGAACTGGCAAATCTGGTGCAGTCCATGAGGAGAAGATACACTGCAGTACTTAATGCAGCTGGTGGCCACACCAGATACTGACTGTTACTTTTGATTTTGACCCCCCCTCCCTTTGTTCAGGGACACATTATTCCATTTCTGTTAGTCACATGTCTCTGGAACTTGTTCAGTTTACATCTCAGTTGTTGAATCTTGTTATGTTCATACAAATATTTACACATGTTAAGTTTGCTGAAAATAAAAGCAGTTGACAGTGAGAGGACGTTTGTTTTTTTGCTGAGTTTATAAACAACTTTTGTAAAGCTCATATTCTGAGCTAGTCATTAGAATGTATAGTTTACAGATCTAATTGAATCTGAACAAACTTTCAATTGGAACATAATACATAAATATTTTACATTGGCATCCCGTCATCTGAAACCATCAATTTATACATGTTAAGGTTGTTCACAGACTGCATTTAACACTAAGGAAAAATTTTTGGATGAAATTGTCCCCAACTCCCAACTGTTGACTGTGTCCCCTAAATCAGGTAGGCACATTATTTCATATGATGTGGTAGTGCGCTGCAGTTAAATGATTCTGGAGCAAAGTTACAACGTTTATTTAGAAGTGCGTGAATGTAAATATACAATGCCTTGCATCTAATATGTTACTTAAAGATGATATCTTCTTGAATCTCTCAATCAATCAGAGAAGATAGAAAATTATGTTGGCTCTTAGATGGCAATCACCTCGCTCTCTCCCAATTCACCAGTGGATAGATACAGTTACTATAAGAAGTTATAACATTATAATTATCAACAGAGAGAATGAACGGTGCTAGTCAAGGAACAATTACAGCCTGGAAAAATATACGTGACTTTGTAAAGAATCATCTCAGCTAAAGCCCAACACATACAAATAAATTATCCACAAAGCCCAACACATACAGTATATTCATTAAGTATTCCATGCCCCTTGACTTTTTCCACATTTTGTTACATTACAGCCTTATTCTAAAATTGATTAAAATGTTTTTTTTCCCTTCATCAATCTACACACAATACCCCATAATGAGGAATCAAAATAATATCACATTTACATAAGAATTCAGACCCTTTACTCAGTACTTTGTTGAAGCACCTTTGGCAGCGATTCTAGCCTTGAGTCTTCTTGGGTATGATGATACAAGCTTGGCACACCTGTATTTGGGGAGTTTCCCCCATTCTTCTCTGCATATCCTCTCAAGCTCTGTCAGGTTGGATGGGGAGCATCACTGCACAACTTTTTTTAAGGTCTCTCCAGAGATGTTCGATCAGGTTCAAGTCCGGGCTCTGGCTGGACCCATCAAGGACATTCAGAGACTTGTCCTGAAGCCATTCCTGTGTTGTCTTGGCTAAAAGTCATTGTCCTGTTGTAAAGTGAACCTTCGCCCCAGTCTGAGGTCCAGAGCACTAAGGAGGAGGTTTTCATCTCTCTGTAATTTGCTCCGTTCATCATTCCCTCAATCCTGACTAGTCGCCCAGTCCCTGCAGATGAAAAACATCCCCTCAGCATGATGCTGCCACCACCATGCTTCACCATAGGGATCGTGCCAGGTTTCCTCCAGACTGAACACTTGGTTTCATCAGACCAGAGCATCTTGTTTGTCACTGTCTGAGAGTCCTTTAGGTGTTTTTAGCAACCTCCAAGCGGGCTGTGATGTGCCTTTTACTGAGGAGTGGCTTCCATCTGGCTACTCTACCATAATGGACTGATTGTTGGAGATGGTTGCCCGTCTGGAAGATTCTCCCATCTCCACAGAGGAACACTGGAGCTCTGTCAGAGTAAATATCGGGTTCTTGGTCACCTCCCTGACCAAGGCCCTTCTTCCCCAATTGCTCAGATTTGCCGGGCGGCCAGCTCTAGGAAGAGTCTTAGTGGTTCTTGGGGACCTTCAATGCTGCAGAAATGTTTTGGTACCCTTCCCCAGATCTGTGCATCGACACAATACTGTCGAGTTCTACAGTCGATTCCTTCGACCTCATGGCTTGGTTTTTGCTCTGGCATGCACTTTCAACTGTGGGACCTTTTTTTGAAAGGTGTGTGCCTTTCCAAATCGAGTCCAATCAATTAAATTTACCACAGGTGGACTCAAATCAAGTTGTAGTAACAGCTCAATGATGATCAATGGAAACAGAATGCACCTGAGCTAAAAACCGAGTCTCATAGCAAAGGGTCTGAATACTTATGTAAAAAATGTATTTTTGTTTTTTATTTTTTATCAATTGCTTTGTCACTATGGGCTATTGTTTGTAGATTGATGAGAAAAAAAATCTATCAGTTTTAGAATAATGCTGTAAAGTAACAAAATGTGGAAAAAGCCAAGGGGTATGAATACTTTCTTACGTGCCTTCAAAAAGTATTCACACCCCTTCACACCCCATTCATACCCCTTCACATTCCATTTTTTGTGGCACACTCTGAATTAAAAAATGGATCAAATATAATTTTTTTCTCACTCCCATCTACACGCAATACCCAATAATGACAAAGTGAACACTTAGAATTTTTGGCAAATTTATTGAAAAAAAAACAACCAAGATATCGAACGTTGTAGAATCACATTTGGCTTTCTGTGTAAGTCTCTAAGAGCTTTCCACACCCGGATTGTGCAACATTTGCCCATTATTCTTAAAACTTTTCTAAAAGCTCTGTCAAATTGGTTGTTGATCATTGCTAGACAACCATCTTCAGGTCTTGCCATAGATTTTCAAGTAGATTTAAGTCAAAACTGTAATTCTGCCAATCAGGAACATTCACTGTCTTCTTGGTAATCAACTCCAGTGTATATTTGGCCCTTGTATTTTAGGTTATTGTTCTGCTGAAAGTTGAATTTATCTCCCAGTGTCTGGTGAAAAGAAGAATAAACCAGGTTTTCCTCTAGGATTTTGCCTGTGCTTAGCTCTATTCCGTTTCTTTTTTATACTGAAATACTCCCCAGTCTTTAATGATTACCAATATAACCATAGCATTTCTTTGCCACATTTTTGCAGTATTATTTTAGTGCCTTGTTGCAAACTGGATGCATGTTTTGGAATATTTTTTGTATATTCTGTACAACCCTCCTTCTTTTCATTCTTTCAGTAAGGTTAGTATTGTGGAGTAAATACAATGTTGTTGATCTATCCTCAGTTCTCCTATCACAGCCATTAAACTCTTCAACTGTTTTAAAATCACCATTGGCATCATGGTGAAATCCCTGAGCGGTTTCCCTTCTCTCCAGCTACTGAGTTACATGCTGACCACACTCCAGCTACTGAGTTACATGCTGACCACATCGCTCGCATCGTGTGCTCATGTCATGTTATTCAATTATAGCACCTACACTGCTTGTGCTTGCGCGCGCCAACGAGCGTCTGCGTTGCCTAGCGCTAAAATAGAAGTCAGTTCTATTTGTGTCACTGCCTCTCCCATATACTCTTTGGTTTAAAGAAGCAGATACACAGATACCATCTCCACGTGGGTGAAAGATGAACTGAGTTTGGTCGGTCGTCATGTCAACTATGAAAGTTAGATGCCAATCGCCATATAAAGTCAAATGAAGAAAAGGCCTGGATGGAGGAGAAATTATTATAAATGATTCGGTTGACCGTTTCATGTGTGGATTAATTGTCGGAGTTGAGGACCTTGTGCATTTCAGGTAAAATAACAACTCAACGTTTATATCACATGACAAATTAGCTAGCAACAGCACGCTTGCTAAATAGGACAAATTAGCTAGCAACCGCAAGATAGCTTGCTAAATTGCCTTAAATGTTTATTGCTTTTCGACCTGTCCCCAAATTAATACAATTGGTTCAGAGTTTTGATATTTCACCCTGCGTGTTGTGATCGCATTTGGTGTGGGGGGACAAAATCAATTTGCGCACGATGACATACGATGGTGCATGAGTGCGACCTGTTTGGGTACGGTGTTAGGAAGGACGTGTGTATCTTTGTAGTGACTGGTTGTATTGATACACCATCCAAAGTGTAATTAATAACTTATTCATGCTCAAAGGGGTATAAGACGGCGCCGACAGGCATGGCAGCTCTGCTTCTAGCTCCTAAGCAACTTTGCAGTATTTAGTTTTTTTATGTGTTATTTCTTACATTATTAGACAAACAATTTTTGGGGTGTTATTGCATACAGCCAGAAATAACTTTTGGGTATCAGAGTGGCGATAACTCACCAGCATTACGACTTGAAATACACCTTTCCTGAATTGGATTCTTTGTTCGTATCCCCCAGAGCAACTTAACTTATCCCAGAGGCTGCTCCAAGACGCAACCGGCGGAGAAGAGGTATTCGGAGTGAACTTGTAGTCCCACTCGGGAGTCGTGCACACCATCCCCCGCTTCCGAGTATATAACTCGCTAATATTCAGTCTCTGGGCAATAATGTAGACAAGCTCGGGGTGAGGATCTCCTTCCAGAGAGACATCAGGGACTGTAACATACTCTGTTTCACAGAATCATGGCTCTCTCCAGATATACTGTCCCCATCCATACAGCCAGCTGGGTTCTCAGTAAATCTTACAGACAGGAATAAGGAACTCTCTGGTAAGAAGAAAAGCGGTGGTGTACAGTATGTTACATGATTATCTGCTCATGGTGTGATTGTTATAACGTACAGGAACTCAAGTCCTTTTGTTCACCAGACCTAGAATACCTCACAATCAAATGCCGACTGTATTACCTCCCAAAATAATTATCTTTGGTTATAGTCACAGTATATAGCCGTGTGTCACGCCTTGGTCTTAGTATTTTGTGTTTTCTTTAATTATTTTGTTCAGGCCAGGGTGTGACATGGGTTTATTGTGTTGTCGTATTGGGGTTTTTGTAGGCATTGGGATTGTGGCTGATTAGGGGTGTGTCTAGCATAGGCTTGGCTGCCTGAGGCGGTTCTCAATCAGAGTCAGGTGATTCTCGTTGTCTCTGATTGGGAACCATATTTAGGTAGCCTAGGTTTTACTGTGTATTTTGTGGGTGATTGTTCCTGTCTCTGTGTAGTGTTCACCTGATAGGCTGTAATTAGGTTTTCACGTTTCGTTTGTTGTTTTTGTATTTATTTAGTTATTTCATGTATCGCTATTTTTTCATTAAAGAACATGAGTAACCACCACGCTGCATTTTGGTCCGACTCTCCTTCAACAGACGAACGCCGTTACAGAATCACCCACCACACCCGGACCGAGCGGCGTGGTAACAGGCAGCGACAGCAGGAGCAGCGAAAGGAGGAATGGACATGGGAGGACATTATGGACAGCAGGAGTATGGAGTATACGACTTGGGAAGAAATAGACAGGTGGGCGGTCGACCCAGAGAGAGTGCCGGAGCCCGCCTGGGATTCGCTGGAGCAGTGCGAAGAGGGCTATAGGAGAATGGAGTCGAAGAGAAAGACACGGCGGCGCAGAAAGAAACCCGAAAGTCAGCCCCAACAATTTATTGGGGGGGGGCTCAGGGAGAGAGTGGCAGAGTCAGGAGTCAGACCTGAGCCAACTCTCCCTGTTAATCGTGAGGAGCAGCGATCAAAGGACTTCTGGACTTGGGAAAAGATATTGGACGGAAAAGGACCCTGGGCACAGCCTGGTGAATATCGACGCCCCAAAGAAGAACTGGAGGTGGCGAGAGTGGAGAGGCGCTGGTATGAAGAGGCAGCACGGCGACGCGGATGGAAGCCTGAGAGTCACCCCCAAAAATGTATTGGGGGGGGGGCTCACAGGGAGTATGGCGATGCCAGGTAGGAGACCTGCGCAAACTCCCTGTGCTTACCGGGGGGCTAAAGAGACCGGGCAGGCACCGTGTTATGCTAGTGAGCCCACGGTGTCTCCAGTGCGGGTGCATAGCCCGGTACGGTACATACCAGCTCTTCGTATTAGCCGGGCTAGAGTGGGCATCGAGCCAAGTAAGGTTGGGCAGGCTCGGTGCTCAAGAGCTCCAGTGCGCCTGCACGGTCCGGTCTATCCAGAGCCACCTCCACACACCAGTCCTCCGGTAGCAGCTCCCCGCACCAGGCTTCCTGTGCGTGTCCTTCATCCAGTACCACCAGTTCCAGCACCACGCACCAGGCCTTCAGTGCGCCTCGCCTGTTCAGCACAGCCAGAGCCATCCTTCTCTCTAGCGCTGTCGGAGCCTACCGCCTGTTCAGCGCAGCCAGCGTTTTCCTCCTCTCCTGCGCTGTCGGAGTCTCCCGCCTGTTCAGCGCTTCCAGAGCCTTCCTCCTCTACAGCGCTGCCGGAGCCTCCTGCCTGTTCAACGCAGCCAGAGCTGCCAGTCTGCATGGAGCAGCCAGAGCTGCCAGTCTGCATGGAGCGGCCAGAGCTGTCAGTCTGCATGGAGCAGCCAGAGCTGCCAGTCTGCATGGAGAAGCCAGAGCTGTCAATCTGCATGGAGCAGCCAGAGTTGCCAATCTACATGGAGCAGCCAGAGCTGTCAGTCTGCATGGAGCAGCCAGAGCAGCTAGATCCGCCAGTCAGCCATGATCTTCCAGATCTGCCAGTCAACCAGACTGTTCCAGATCTGCCAGTCAACCAGACTCTTCCAGATCTGCCAGTCAACCAGACTCTTCCAGATCCGCCAGCCAGCCAGGATCTGCCGGAGCCAACTACCTGCCTGAGCTTCATCTCAGTACTGGGCTTCCTCTCAGTACTGGGCTTCCTCTCAGTACTGGGCTTCCCCTCAGTACTGGGCTTCCCCTCAGTCCCGGGCTTCCCCTCAGTCCCGGGCTTCCCCTCAGTCCCGGGTTTCCCCTCAGTCCCGGGCTGCCCCTCAGTCCCGGGCTGCCCCTCAGTCCCGAGCTGCCCCTCAGTCCCGAGCTGCCCCTCAGTCCCGAGCTTCCCCTCAGTCCCGAGCTGCCTCAGTCACGAGCTGCCCCTCAGTCCAGTGGGGTTCTGGGTGAGGACTACGAGGTCATGGTCGGCGGCGAGGGTGGACTATCCCAGGACGCAAGGGGGAGGAACTAAGACATTTATGGAGTGGGGTCCACGTCCCGAGCCGGAGCGCCACCATGGACAGACGCCCACCCGGACCCTCCTTATGGTTTTGAGGTGCGTCCGGGAGTCCGCACCTTGGGGGGTTCTGTCACGCCTTGGTCTTAGTATTTTGTGTTTTCTTTAATTATTTTGTTCAGGCCAGGGTGTGACATGGGTTTATTGTGTTGTCGTATTGGGGTTTTTGTAGGCATTGGGATTGTGGCTGATTAGGGGTGTGTCTAGCATAGGCTTGTCTGCCTGAGACGGTTCTCAATCAGAGTCAGGTGATTCTCGTTGTCTCTGATTGGGAACCATATTTAGGTAGCCTGGGTTTTACTGTGTATTTTGTGGGTGATTGTTCCTGTCTCTGTGTAGTGTTCACCAGATAGGCTGTAATTAGGTTTTCACGTTTCGTTTGTTGTTTTTGTATTTATTTAGTTATTTCATGTATCGCTATTTTTTCATTAAAGAACATGAGTAACCACCACGCTGCATTTTGGTCCGACTCTCCTTCAACAGACGAACGCCGTTACACTGTGTATATTCCCCCTCAACCCGATACCACGATGGCCCTCAATAAACTACACTTGACTTTTATTGTAGCTGGGGAGTTTAACGAAGCAAATTTTTGGAAAATGCTACCAAAGTTCTTTCAACAAATTGCCTGTAGTAACCGCCATCAAAAACTCTCAACCATTGTTACTCCCACTTCTGGGATGGCTACAAGGCCCTCCCCCGCCCTTCCTTCGACAAATCAGATCATGACTATATCCTGCTTCTCCCCTTCATATAGGCCAAAACTCAAACAGGAAGTACCCGTACTAAGGTCTATTCAACGCCGGGCTGACCAATCGGAATCCATGCTTCAAAGTTGTTTTGATCACGCGGACTGGGATATGTTCCGGGTTGCCTCTGAGAATAACATTGACATATACATGGACACGGTGACAGAGTTCATCAGGAAGTTTATAAGGGATGTTGTTCCCACGGTGACTATTAAAACCTACTCTAACCAGAAATCCTGGATAGATGGCAGCATTCATGCAAAACTAAAAGCGCAATCCACCGCATTTAACCATGGCAAAGTCACTGGGAATATGGTTGAATACAAACAGTGTAGTTATTCCCTCCGTAAGGCAATCAAACAGGCAAAATGTCAGTAGAGAGACAAAGTGGAGTAACAATTCAACGGCTTAGCATGAGATGTATGTGGCAGGGTCTACAGACAATCACAGATTACAAAGGGAAAACCAGACACATCGCGGACACTGACGTCTTTCTCCCGGATAATCTTCTTCCGCTTTGAGGATAACACAGTGCCACCGACACGGCCCGCTTCCAAGGACTGTGGGCTCTCCTTCTCCGTGGCCTACGTGAGTAATACATTTAAGCGTGTTATCCTATGTAAGGCTTCCGGTCCAGATCTAATCCCTAGCCATGTCCTCAGAACATGTGTAGACCAGCTGGCTGGAGTGTTTACGGACGTATTCAATCTTTCCCTATCCCAGTCTGCTGTCCCCACTTGCTTCAAGATGTCCACCATTGTTCCTGAACCCTGCCCTGTGCAACTGGGTCCTAGACTTCTGGATGGGTCACCCCCAGGTGGTGAAGGTAAGAAACAACACCTCAACTCCGCTGATCGTCAACACAGGGGCCCCACCTGTGTGCGTGCTCAGCCCCCTCCTGTACTCCCTGTTCACCCATGACTGCATGGCCACACACGCCTCCAACTCAGTCATCAAGTTTGCAGACGGCACAGCAGTAGTAGGCCTGATTATCAACAATGACAAGACAGCCTACAGGGAGGAGGTGAGGGCACTGGCAGATTGGTGCCAGGAAAATAACCTCTCCCTCAACGTCAACAAAACAAAGGAGCTGATCATGGACTTCAAGGGACAGTAGAGGGAGCACTCCCCTATCCACATCGACGGGACCGCAGTGGAGAAGGTGAAAAGCTTCAAGTTCCTTGAAGTACACATCACTGACAATCTGAAATCAAATCAAATTTCAAATCAAATGTCTTTATATAGCCCTTCTTACATCAGCTGATATATCAAACCCAGCTTAAAACCCCAAACAGCAAGCAATGCAGGTGTACAAGCACGGTGGCTAGGAAAAACTCCCTAGAAAGGCCAGAACCTAGAAAGAAACCTAGAGATGCACCTGGCTATGAGGGGTGGCCAGTCCTCTTCTGGCTGTGCCAGGTTGAGATTATAACAGAACACGGCCAAGATGTTCAAATGTTCATAAATGACCAGCATGGCTAAATAATTGTAATCACAGTGAACAGGTCAGGGTTCCATAGCCGCAGGCAGAACAGTTGAAACTGGAGCAGCAGCACGGCCAGGTGGACTGGGGACAAGGAGTCATCATGCCAGGTAGTCCTGAGGCATGGTCCTAGGGCTCAGGTCCTCCGAGAGAGAGAAAGAAAGAAAGAAAGAAAGAAAGAAAGAAAGAAAGAAAGAAAGAGTGAATTAGAGAGAGCATACTTAAATTCACACAGGACACCGGGTAAGACAGGAGAAATAATACAGATAACAAACTGAACAAACTGACCCTAGTCCCCCGACACATAAACTACTGCAGCATAAATACTGGAGGCTGAGACAGGAGGGGTCAGGAGACACTGTGGCCCCGTCCAATGATACCCCCGAACAGGGCCAAACAGGAAGGATATAACCCCACCCACTTTGCCAAAGCACAGCCCCCACACCACTAGAGGGATATCTTCCATCACCAACTTACCATCCTGAGACAAGGCCGAGTATAGCCCACAAAGATCTCCGCCACGGCACAACCCAAGGGGGCGCGCCAACCCAGACAGGGAGACCACGTCAGTGACTCAACCCACTCAAGTGACGCACCCCTCCTAGGGGCGTCATGGAAGAGCACCAGTAAGCCAGTGACTCAGCCCCTGTAATAGGGTTAGAGGCAGAGAATCCCAGTGGAGAGAGGGGAACCGGCCAGGCAGAGACAGCAAGGGTGGTTCGTTGCCTTTCCGTTCACCTTCACACTCCTGGGCCAGACTACACTAAATCATAGGGACCTACTGAAGAGATGAGTCTTTAATAAAGACTTAAAGGTTGAGTCTGCGTCTCTCACATGGGTAGGCAGACTATTCCATAAAAATGGAGCTCTATAGGAGAAAGCCCTGCCTCCAGCTGGTTGCTTAGAAATTCTAGGGACAATTAGGAGGCCTGCGTCTTGTGACCGTAGCATACGTGTAGGTATGTACGGTAGGACCAAATCGGAAAGATAGGTAGGAACAAGCCCATGTAATGCTTTGTAGGATAGCAGTAAAACCTTTAAATCAACCCTTGCCTGAACAGGAAGCCAGTGGAGGGAGACTAGCACTGGAGTAATATGATCAAATTTGTTGGTGCTAGTCAGGATTCTAGCAGCTGTATTTAGCACTAACTGAAGTTTATTTATTGCTTTATCTGGGTAGCCGGAAAGTAGAGCATTGCAGTCGTCTAACCTAGAAGTGACAAAAGCATGGATTAATTTTTCTGCATCATTTTTGCATGTAGATGGAAAAAAGCTGTCCTTGAGACAGTCTTGATATGTTCGTCAAAAGAGACATCATGGTCCAGAGTAGCGCCGAGGTCCTTCACAGTTTTATTTGAGATGACTGTACAACCATCAAGATTAATTGTCAGATTCAACAGAAGATCTCTTTGTTTCTTGGGACCTAGAACAAGCATCTCTGTTTTGTCCGAGTTTAAAAGTAGAAAGTTTGCAACCCTCCACTTCCTTATGTCTGAAACACAGGCTTCCGGGGAGGGCAATTTTGGGGCTTCACCATGTTTCATTGAAATGTACAGCTGTGTGTCATCCGCAAAGCAGTGAAAGTTAACATTATGTTTTTGAATGACATCTCCAAGAGGAAAAATATATAGTGTAAACAATAGTGGTCCTAAAACGGAACCTTGAGGAACACTGAAAATTACAGTTGATTTGTCAGAGGACAAACCATTCACAGAGACAAACTGATATCTTTCCGACAGATAGGATCTGAACCAGGCCAGAACTTGTCCATGTAGACCAATTCGGGTTTCCAATCCCTCCAAAAGAATGTGGTGATCGATGGTATCAAAAGCAGCACTAAGGTCTAGGAGCACGAGGACAGATGCAGAGCCTCGGTCTGACGCCATTAAAAGGTCATTTACCACCTTCACAAGTGCAGTCTTAGTGCTATGAAATGGTCCACCCACACAGACAGTGTGGTGAAGAAGGCGCAACAGCGCCTCATCAACCTCAGGAGGCTGAAGAAATTTGGCTTGGCCCTTAAAACCCTCACTAACTTTTACAGATGCACAATTTAAAGCATCCTGTCGGCTGTATCAACGCCTGGTAACTGCACCGCCAGCAATCACAGGGCTCTCAGGAGGATGGTGCGGTCTGCCAAAAGCGTCACCGGGGGCACACCTGCCACACCGCCTGCCCTCCAGGACACCTACAGCACCCGATGTCACAGGAAGGCCAAAAAGATCATCAAGGACATCAACCACCCGAGCCACGGCCTGTTAACCCCACTATCATCCAGAAGGCAAGGTCAGTACAGGTGCATCAAAGCTGGAACCGAGAGACTGAAAAACATCTTCTATCTCAAGGCCATCAGACTGTTAAATAGCCATCATTACCCGGCTACCACCCGGTTACTCAACCCTGCACCTTAGATGCTACTGCTGTATGTACTGTACATAGACATGGAATCACTGGCCACTTTAATAATGTACCACTAGTTTAATAATGTTTACATACTGTTTAACTCACTTCATAGGTACTGTATGTATTGTATTCTACTGTAAGTCAATGCCATTATGATATTGCTCATCCTAATATTCATATATTTCTTAATTCCATTATTTTACTCATAGATGTGTGTATTGTTGGGAATTGTTAGATACTACTGCACTGATGGAGCTAAGAACACAAGCATTTCACGACACTCGTAATAACATCTGTTCAATATGTGTATGTGACCAATCAAATTAGATTTAATTTGATATTCAATATCTGCTTTTTTTTAACAATAGGTGCCCTTTGTGGTCTGTGATTGAAAAACCTCCCTGGTCTTTGTGGTCTGTGATTGAAAAACCTCCCTGGTCTTTGTGGTCTGTGATTGAAATGCACTGCTCAACTGAGGGACCTTACAGATAATTGTATGTGTGGGGTACTGAGATGAGGTAGTTATTGAAAAACCATGTTAAACAGCTACATGTTTTAGAAACTTAAAAATGTGACTGGATAATGTACCTGTAACACCCACAACAAAAAATTACAAAACAAACCTAACAAAATAAGTGCTAGGACATAAAAGCCCACTCATTCCTTGTGTCAGATCACACTGACATCATTCTCATTGAAAGCCAACAGGCGTTGTTATGTCATTCTGCATCAGTCTTACCACCCTCGATGTCCTCTACCTTTGTGTGATGATGCGGTCTGCCAATGGTATTCCTGTGGTATGTGTTTTCCTGTGTAGCGTGAATGAGCCAACACGCTGTGAATTGCTTGCTGACGTGTGACGGCTTTTAGAACTCACAAGGCTAAAGCGAGATGACAACAGACATTCATTCTGAATAGGATACTTTGTCGAGCTCGGACTGAGCAACACCTCAGAGTGTCACACAAAACCATTGGCTGGCTGATGTCCTCTAAAGACAGCTGTGCAGCCAAACCAAATCGTTTTTTATAGTTATTTGTTTAACACCTGTACTTGGCTCTACAGATATAAACAAACATATATATAGTTATTTGTATTTTATTTTCTGTCTAACTTAGACCAGAGGTTAATTCAGCCACTACAAATGCAGTAGCGGTGAAGGACTTTCGTCTGTGAAAATACTATTCTTTGACAGTAGACTGAATTGGCTTTGATGTAGGCCTAACACTTGCACCCAGATAAGAGTGTAAACACACCATCATGCCCATTACATACTATACAATTACGACTGTACAATAAGCACTCTAGTATCAGTCACTAACAGTCGCTAGCTGCCACAACCCAATCTGAGGTTACTGTACCTCAACATGCAATATGATTGTATAATGACCACATCAGTATTAGCATTCATTCACTCCTGTGATTCAGAGTGGCTGACGCTGTGTGGTT
The DNA here is from genome assembly GCF_018296145.1 of Oncorhynchus tshawytscha. Classification (NCBI taxonomy): domain Eukaryota; kingdom Metazoa; phylum Chordata; class Actinopteri; order Salmoniformes; family Salmonidae; genus Oncorhynchus; species Oncorhynchus tshawytscha. The sequence continues at coordinate 34,968,135 of NC_056436.1, read as the reverse complement.
TCCAGTTCCATGGGGACAGCAGGGGGCTGTTTCTGTAGTGCAGTGCAATTAGCCTAAGAAGAGCTAGGCCTTATTGAAGCTGATGATTCCTCACCCTGCTACTTCAGAAACCGCCAGCTCAGCTCCACAGGGAGGCGTCAAAAAGCCTTGAAGGATGATGGTAGTCAGGTGAAGGTAAACTGAAATCAATGGCTGGCCACAAAGCAAGGAACACTGGCATTCCTCTAGCTGTCTGTGTGTGAAGTGTGAGGGTGTGTCAGTGATGTCTGTCTGTGTGGGTGGTTATGGGTTGTGTGTGTGTGTGTGTGTACTCTGCTTTGTCGACTGCCTACCATTTACACAATACCAAACAGCCTAGATGTTTCAGGGCTCTACCTTTCAGCACTGTCCAAACAGAGCTCATAGAGCGTATCTGCTGAGTGGAGGAAAACAGTATCCCTGACAGACTCTCAAAACACAGAGAAAAGTTTACATTCCCCAAACATCACTTCTGTCGTCACCCCATACACTTTCTTCATAATCTCATTTCACTCATAGAGCTGTATGCCTATGTGATGTTGTCACAGGTGCCGAAGATTCCTGTGAAAAGACAAGCTTAGAAAGCTAATTAGCACCTGAACCTCGACATCTCACTCTGTACATTTCTGGAGGTGGAGATTAGATGCCTCAGCTGACATGGGAGGTGTGAGCAGTGCTGCTGATATGCAAATGAGGCAGTTAATTACGGTGGAATAATATTATCAGATCTACCAGGACTGTTTGCTTCCTTGTATGGAGATGGATGGAAATTATGTATTATTAATAGGGATGTCAAAGGTCAGTTTTGTAATGTTTTTCTTGAGATACACTCCAAGTCTTTTGATGTCGTTGAAGTGAGTGCACTCACTGCAGTGTGAGTGTTTGTGTTTTAGGACCAATAATGATGGCTGTATCCTGCCAATTTGCATTGAATGACCATACACAGCGAGAGAGATGGTCTTATTGCAAACGGCAACAACTCTTGACTATAAAAGAGATTTCATACATAATAATGTGCTTTCTGTGTGTACATTACAGCATATTCCATAGCAGTGTTCTGTATCCATAAATGTAACTCTCTTGTCAATGATAGATTTGATTGTAATACACAGTTCACATAGCCTAGGGTGTTCCAGTACTGTGCATCCAGGAAAACATTCATGCTCAAAGCCCTGTAGATAAATCTCAAATTACTGTCAACTTTATGGTGAATGCAAAGATACTCTGTGCTTTGTCCTCATCAGCACTCGTCTCTCTCTCTCTCTGTTTTTATATTTCTCTCTCTCTCTCTCTCTCTCTCTCTCTCTCTCTCTCTCTCTCTCTCTCTCTGTTTTTTTTATATTTCTCTCTCTCTCTCTCTCTCTCTCTCTCTCTCCCTCTCTCTCTCTCTCTCTCTCTCTCTCTTTCTCTGTTTTTATATTTCTCTCTGTCTCTCTGTCTCTCTCTCTCTCTCTCTCTCTCTCTGTCGATATGAGTTGATTGTGAATCCCATTGGTTGCTTGGCAACCGCTTGCAGCACACTTGAAACTTCCATTTGGGCTCAGTGTTCTCATATCATAATGGAAATAAATCATAGCTTTTGTTTTCCTTACTTCAAAGTAGTTCTGGATTATTACAGAATATTGATGCCTGTGTTATAACACGACCCGTAATCCCTATATGAATGTACAGCTAAAGGCCCAAATAACGTAAACACCAACATAGTGTCTTAGTAGGGCATTGGGGCCACCATGAGCCGGAACAACTTCAATACACCTTCGCATAGATTCTACAAGTGTCTATTGGAAGGATGCGACACCAATCTTCCATGGGAAATTCCTCAATTTGGTGGAAATCGCTGTCTCTGAAAACAGTTCACTATCTCCAATAAGTGTGACATTAGGTTGAAATCTGGTGATTGAGATGGCCATGGCATATGGTTGACATTGTTTTCATGCTCATCAAACCATTCAGTGATCACTCGTGTCAGGTGGATGGTTACATTGTCATCCTATAGGGGAATAGCCATGGTATGTACAGTACCAGTCAAAAGTTTGGACACACCTACTCATTCCATGGTTTTTCTTTATTTTTACTATTTTCTACATTGTATAATAAGAATGTGCTTTCTGGTAATACAAAACTATGAAACAACATTATTGAATCATGTAGTAACCAAAAAAGTGGTCAAAATATATTTTATACTTGAGATTCTTCAAAGTTGCCAGCCTTTGCCTTAATGACAGCTTTGCACATGCTTGGCATTCTCTCAACCGGCTTCATGAGGTACTCACCTGGAATGCAATTAACAGGTGTGCCTTGTTAAAAGTACATTTGTGGAATTTCTTCAAGTACAGTCGCAAAAACCATCAAGCGCTATGATGAAACTGGCTCTCATGAGGACCGCCACAGGAAAGGAAGACCCAGAATTACCTCTGCTGCAAAGGATAAGTTCATTAGAGTTACCAGCCTCAGAAATTGCAGCCCAAATAAATGCTTCACAGAGTTCAAGTAACAGACACATCTCAACATCAACTGTTCAGAGGAGACTGTGTGAATCAGACCTTCATGGTTGAATTTCTGCAAAAAAACACTGCTAAAGGACACCAATTGTGAGGACGGATGATGAAGACGAGAAGCAGGTACAGGGAGGGAACATTTAATAACCAACGGACAGGAACAGAATACGGACAGTGTCTGGACAGGGGAAACGTAAACAACAATAATGATGACACGGGGAACCAATAGAGGAGCAGACAGATATAGATTGGGCAATCAACAATGTGAAGGATTACAGGTGAGTCCAATGAGCGCTGATGCGCGTAATGATGACGACTGGTGTATGTAATGAAGGGCAGCCTTCAGGGGCACTACCAGGCGTCCCACCTGGGCGAGCCTATTGAGCCAGCCGAGGCATGGGGGCTGGACAAGCCGGCTGAGGCGTAGAAGCCAGCTGAGATGTGGGAACCCAATGAGCCGGCTGAGGCATGACGTGAGATGGGCACCTGCCTAGCCAACCGAGGCAAGATAACCTCTCGAAACAGCTAAGGTGTGGAAACCCGACAAGCCAGCTGAGAAACCACCAGTTCCATCGGTGAGGGAGAGCGGGAGCAGGCGTGACACCAATAAGAAAAGACTTGCTTGGGCAAAGAACCCCGAGCAATGGTCATTAGACCAGTGGAAATCTGTCCTTTGGTCTGATGACTCCAAATATGAGATTTTTGGTTCCAACCGCCGTGTCTTTAGAGTAGGTGAACGGATGATCTCTGCATGTGTAGTTCCCACCGTGAATCATGAAGGAGGAGGTGTGATGGTGTGGGGGTGCTTTGCTGGTGACACTGTGATTTATTTAAAATTCAAGGAATACTTAATCAACATGGCATGCACAATATTTTGCAGCCATATGCCATCCCATCTGGTTTGCGCTTTATTGGGCTATCATTTGTTTTTCAATAGGACAATGACCCAACACACCTCCAGGCTGGGTATTGGCTATTTGACCAAGAAGGAGAGTGATGGAGTGCTGCATCAGATGACCCGGCATCCACAATCACCCGACCTCAACCCAATTGAGATGGTTTGGGATGAATTGGACCACAGAGTGAAGGAAAAGCAGCCAACAAGTGCTCAGCATATGTGTGAATTCCTTCAAAACTGTTGGAAAAGCATTCCAGGTGAAGCTGGTTGAGAGAATGCCAAGCGTATGCAAAGCTGTCATCAAGGCAAAGGGTGGCTACTTTGAAGAATCTCAAATATAAAATATATTTTGATTTGTTTGACACCCTTTTTTTGGTTGCTACATGATTCCATGTGTTATTTCATAGTTTTGATGTCTTCACTGCTATTCTACAATGTAGAAAATATAAAAAATATTGAAAAACCCTTGAATGATTAGATGTCCAAACTTTTGACTGGTAATGTATAATACGCTGCACATCAGGGATCATCAACTAGATTCAGCCGCAATCCATTTTCTTTCTTGAGCGGATGGTCAGTGGGCAAGAACATAGTTACGAATCATTTGTAGACTGAAAATTGACCGTAAGAAGCCCAAACAGACATAATATTTGAGTAAAGCATAATAATTTCAAACCTTGCTTACATTTGTATACGAGCACATTGTCGTGACGTTGTATTAGTTAATGTGACGACTGCTGCTCATAGAATGATTAACTGTTTATAATTGCGTGATTAAATGAATCAGGCAATTATTAACTCATTAACCTGGGGCACCATGGGAAACAGCGTAGGAATGAAACAGTGTAGATACGATTCGATGGGGAGTGGAGACCGGGTGGTCCGGCTTGAATTCATCCACTTAGACGCAGCTACTCCTCCATAGCATGGATAGAATAAGGTTCCTTTGTCTTCAGCCTCATGTTGCGTTTTGGGTTAGTTGACTACTCAGACCTTGGCTGCAGCTCGGGTCACTTATGTTAATTTTCTTTATTTTTTTTTTTTTTTTTTTATTTTACCCCTTTTTCTCCCCAATTTATCCAATTGTTGTAGTAGCTACTATCTTGTCTCATCGCTACAACTCCCGTACGGGCTCGGGAGAGACGAAGGTTGAAAGTCATGCGTCCTCCGATACACAACCCAACCAGCCATACTGCTTCTTAACACAGCGCGCATCCAACCCGGAAGCCAGCCGCACCAAGGTCAGAAGTGGGCGTAACCGCCTTTAGGGCAATTCTCTGGGCGTACCAAGTTATGAGGCAAGGTCTAGATTTTACTCAGATCCAATTTAGACAACTAACTTCACATTTCATCTTTACAAAAACATTCTCTTTGATTTGGACATTTTCCACCCAACGTACAATGTATAAACATCAAGCATATACTTGGAAAACTCTTAAAGTTACAATGTTTTCATAATAACGTTGTCCTTTAACCGTTAATAACAAAACAAAAATGACATTCATTTTCATATTCCATCTATCGTCATTACCACCATTGTGGCTGACGGAAACCATTGTTCCAAAGTCCCTTTATTACATGTTTAATGTTCTGAGGCCGGTTCTCCATAGTGAGAGGACAAGGGAATTTTGTCTGTTGCCTAAGATTTACAATGGGCGTGAGGGGTCATAAAAACCCCACATCTTCATACCCCTAGATCTCTCCTCCTCTGTTGAGGGTGAGAGATAATCTGTACGGTTGTGGTCTCCTGTAACCTGACCTGATCAGGACAGTTGTGACAACATATATCTCTCTATAATGCCTGTGTAAGGACTGACACTGGAGATGAGAAGCAGGTATGGGGAGTAAACATTTATTCAGGACAAACAGGTAACAAAACAGAAACATCGTCAGCACACGGGTAAACAATGACAATTAATGCTGAAGCAGGGAACAGAGCGGGGAGCCAGACAGATATAGGGGAGGTAGTGACAGAAGTGATTGAATCCAGGTGAGTCCAATGATCGCTGACGTGCGTGACGGGGGAAAAGCAGGTGTGCGTAATGTTGGTGGTAGGAGTGCGTAATGCTGGGGAGCCTGGCACCTTTGAGCGCCAGGGAGGGGGAGCGGGAACAGGCATTACAGTACCCCCCCTCTATTTTTTTGTCATTTTTATTTTACCTTTATTTAACTAAGTCAGTTAAGAACAAATTCTTATTTTCAATGACGGTCTAGGAACAGTGGGTTAACTGCCTTGTTCACTGGCAGAACGACATATTTTTACCTTGGTAGCTCGGGATTCAATATTGCAACCTTTGGGTTACTAGTCCAATGCTCTAAACACTAGGCCACCTGCCACCTCTAGGGACGCTGCCCTTCGTCCCACCTGGGCGAGCCTAGTGGGCCTGGCCGAGGCACGGGCGCTGGACAAGCCGGCTGGGCGTAAACTCCCGTCGAACCGGCAGAGGCATGGGAGCCTGGCAAGCTGGCTGAGGCATGGGAGCCCGACAATCCAGGTGCTGCGTGAAAGCCTGTTGATCCCGCTGAGGCGTGGGAGCCCGATGGTCCGGCGGAGGAGTAGCAGGCTTAAGAGCCAGCTAGGCGTAAAAACTTGACGATCCGGCTGAGGCCCAATGTGGGATGGGCGCCTTCTGAGCCTCCCGGGGCAAGAACCTCACGAGTGACAGCCCAACGAGCTGGTTTAGGCACCCCCGGTTCCATTGGTGGCGGCCCCCAGACCCGACGTCACCACCAACTAGAACGCAGGCACTCCCTGATGCTTCGTATGATGGGTTTAGCATTCTGTAATACCGACGCTGGAGATAAGAAGCAGGTACAGGGAGTCAACATTTATTCAGGAACATACAGGTAACCAAACAGGAACAGGAACAGCGTCAGCACACAGGTAAACTATGACAAACAACAATTCATGCTGAAGCAGGAGAACAAGACAGATATAGGGGAGGGATTGACAGAGGTGATTGAGTCCAGGAGAGTCCAGTGATCGCTGATACTAGTAACGGGGGTTGGCAGGAGTGCGTAATGTTGGGGAGTATCGTGGTGACTAATTTCTGTATTACCAAATGAGGAGAAACAAACTTCACACACCAGTCAGAGTTATACTTAAACTACCATTTTAATAATAAGAGCTTTGCGATAGCACTTGACTTTCAATGATGCGCCATTTCTAATGAACCATTGAAAGTGACAACACAAAAGTACAAAGATCTTTTATAGCCAGTATTTATGTATTGAAAAAAAAGCACATAAAGGCTTCATAATTCAGAAAGGTATTTTTTCATTTTAATTAGCAATCCATAATTTTTCCTTGTCTGAAGTATCAAGCTAAGTATCAAGTGACCACAAAGGCTGAATTCAAACGTTTTCTAAAAAGGAATTGATAAACTCTTACGGAGGCAGTGGAGGAAGGTCCAGGGTGCACAACTAGATAAATAAGCTTCTTGTGCGTATGGAAAATGTCTGGGATCTTTTATTTCAACTCATGAAACACGAGACCAACAGTTTACATGTTGTATTTATATTTTTGTTCAGTATACAGTGGGGCAAAAAAGTATTTAGTCAGCCACCAATTGTGCAAGTTCTCCCACTTAAAAAGATGAGAGAGGCCTGTAATTTTCATCATAGGTACACTTCAACTATGACAGACAAAACGAGGAAGAAAAATCCAGAAAATCACATTGTAGGATTTTTAATGAATTTATTTGCAAATTATGGTGGAAAATAAGTATTTGGTCACCTACAAACAAGCAAGATTTCTGACTCTCACAGACCTGTAACCTCTTCTTTAAGAGGCTCCTCTGTCCTCCACTCGTTACCTGTATTAATGGCACCTGTTTGAACTTGTTATCAGTATAAAAGACACCTGTCCACAACCTCAAACAGTCACACTCCAAACTCCACTATGGCCAAGACCAAAGAGCTGTCAAAGGACACCAGAAACAAAATTGTAGACCTGCACCAGGCTGGGAAGACTGAATCTGCAATAGGTAAGCAGCTTGGTTTGAAGAAATCAACTGTGGGAGCAATTATTAGGAAATGGAAGACATACAAGACCACTGATAATCTTCCTCGATTTGGGGCTCCACGCAAAATCTCACCCCGTGGGCTGCTAAGTGTGTGACTGTGAGTGAGTTGGCTCGGCCCTCCCTCACGCATCTTTGGTTCATTGGTTGACACTGCGTGACTGATTGACAGGAGCAACAGGTGGGGCTGTTAGTCTGAGCAGACAGTCAGAACGAATGTGTGTGCGCTTGAGCATTTAGGCCTATATTATTTTATTTATTTTTCGTTCTTTGAATTAGTTAATTCTATTCATTTAAATCTTTTGATTATTCATATCTTAATTTTTTAAATATATATATAAATAGATTCGGCTCTTCTGATATGTGAGCCGGCTCATAACGTTCACCTACGGCTCTTAGAGCCGACTCGTTCGAGAACGACCCATCACTGCCCGTTACTAAACAGGCGTTCAGAACGTGTGCAGTGGCACAATTTCATGCATCTGAAAGTACAATATTCAAACGTTCTAATCACCTGTAAATGCACACTGAACAGGTGTAATGAACTCGAGTAAAAATGCCCATAACAAGCATTCAAATCAAGACAATTTGAAACTCTTGGCCTTCCATAGTGGAGCCTGGTGCCATTCAGCACCAGGGAGGGGGAGCGGGGCAGGAGTGACAGCCTGGAAATACTTTGGAAGAGATTTCCAAAATTAAAATCACTTGGAACTGATTTGCTGGAGTTTTTATAGTTTTTTATGTCCAACAGTGTGTGTGTGTGTGTATATATATATATATATATACACACTGTATAAATAAAATACATTTAAGTCATATAATTGAGCACCTCATGCTAATTGCAAATATTTTGTTGTCTGATTGAGGGAAATACTGTAAGATAAGAGGACTCTATGTATTTTGAAAAATGTGTCGTTGAGGATTATAATAAATACCGCTTTGATGTCATACAAGCAAGCCATGTGCACTTCACATTTCCCTATCATAAGACTAATGTCATATACAGTGTCAGCGTTTATGACCACTATGTTTGATGTACAGTTAATAGATGACATGGCGTCATACGCTTGGTTGTTTTGAACCGAATGAGCCTGTTTGTCTATTGTGAAGAAAATTCACAGTGGCACACACACCTGAATGCACTCCTGACTCCTTTCTATGCGCACCAACATTTATGATCTGGTTCTCTGAATTGCCTTGCGAAAGTCTAGCACTGTAATTTCGTATTTTATAACTTAGCTAGTCATGTTGGCAGTAGAACAGGCTTTCAAATGATGCCACCTGACCCAGATTGCAGTTTTACAATGGAGTGTTTTGGATTGCGTAAACAACAACAGTAATTGTGTGATGACAGGGATGCAGGGCTGTGTTCCAAACAGAACAACTACAAGTGCGCTTGCTCTAGTTCCTCAACGGCACAGCTAGGAGAGCTCAAAAAAGCACCTTATAGTTGAAGACTCTTCTTTGAGTCATAAAAGAGCATTGAAATGACTTAGGAACGGTGCACACTTTGGAGAGGTGTGTGACCACTTGGAGACGCCAGTTAGTCCTCTCAACCCCATGTCATGTTTGGGGTTTATGTTGCACCTACCCCACATTTTCCAGGAATATTCTCATGTTCCTGAATGTATCCAGAGTATTTTCAGATTTTATTATCAGCAAATGCGGCGAAAACTTCCGGCGCCGACAGAGATGGCCGCCTCGCTTCGCGTTCCTAGGAAACTATGCAGTTTTTTGTTTTTTTACGTGTTATTTCTTACATTAGTACCCCAGGTCATCTTAGGTTTCATTACATACAGTCGAGAAGAACTACTGAATATAAGATCAGCGTCAACTCACCATCAGTACGACCAAGAATATGACTTTCACGAAGCGGATCCTGTGTTCTGCCTTTCAACCAGGACAACGGAATGGATCCCAGCCGGCGACCCAAAAAAAACGACTCCGTAAAAGAGGGAAACGAGGCGGTCTTCTGGTCAGACTCCGGAGACGGGCACATCGTGCACCACTCCCCAGCATTCTTCTCGCCAATGTCCAGTCTCTTGACAACAAGGTTGATGAAATCCGAGCAAGGGTAGCATTCCAGAGGGACATCAGAGACTGTAACGTTCTTTGCTTCACGGAAACATGGCTCACTGGAGAGACGCTATCGGAGGCGGTGCAGCCAGCGGGTTTCTCCACGCATCGCGCAGACAGAAACAAACAACTTTCTGGTAAGAAGAGGGGCGGGGGCGTATGCCTTATGGCTAACGAGACGTGGTGTGATGACAGAAACATACAGGAACTCAAATCCTTCTGTTCACCTGATTTAGAATTCCTCACAATCAAATGTAGACCGCATTATCTACCAAGAGAATTCTCTTCGATTATAATCACAGCCGTATATATTCCCCCCCAAGCAGACACATCGATGGCTCTGAACAAACTTTATTTGACTCTTTGCAAACTGGATTCCATACATCCTGAGGCTGCATTCATTGTAGCTGGGGATTTTAACAAGGCTAATCTGAAAACAAGACTCCCTAAATTGTATCAGCATATCGACTGCGCAACCAGGGCGGGAAAAACCTTGGATCATTGTTACTCTAACTTCCGCAACGCATATAAGGCCCTGCCCCGCCCTCCTTTCGGAAAAGCTGACCACGACTCCATTTTGCTGATCCCTGCCTACAAACAGAAGCTAAAACAAGAAGCTCCCACGCTGAGGTCTGTCCAACGCTGGTCTGACCAAGCTGATTCCACACTCCAAGACTGCTTCCATCACGTGGACTGGGATATGTTTCGTATTGTCAGACAGCAACATTGACGAATACGCTGATTCGGTGTGCGAGTTCATTAGAACGTGCGTTGAAGATGTCGTTCCCATAGCAATGATTAAAACATTCCCTAACCAGAAACCATGGATTGATGGCAGCATTCGCATGAAACTGAAAGCGCGAACCATTACTTTTAATCAGGGCAAGGTGACTGGTAACATGACTGAATACAAACAGTGCAGTTATTCCCTCCGCAAGGCTATCAAACAAGCTAAGCGTCAGTATAGAGACAAAGTAGAATCTCAATTCAACGGCTCAGACACAAGAGGTATGTGGCAGGGTCTACAGTCAATCACGGACTACAAGAAGAAAACCAGCCCAGTCACGGACCAGGATGTCTTGCTCCCAGGCAGACTAAATAACTTTTTTGCCCGCTTTGAGGACAACACAGTGCCACTGACACGGCCTGCAACGAAAACATGCGGCCTCTCCTTCACTGCAGCCGAGGTGAGTAAAACATTTAAACGTGTTAACCCTCGCAAGGCTGCAGGCCCAGACGGCATCCCCAGCTGCGCCCTCAGAGCATGCGCAGACCAGCTGGCTGGTGTGTTTACGGACATATTCAATCGATCCCTATACCAGTCTGCTGTTCCCACATGCTTCAAGAGGGCCACCATTGTTCCTGTTCCCAAGAAAGCTAAGGTAACTGAGCTAAACGACTACCGCCCGTAGCACTCACTTCCGTCATCATGAAGTGCTTTGAGAGACTAGTCAAGGACCATATCACCTCCACCCTACCTGACACCCTAGACCCACTCCAATTTGCTTACCGCCCAAATAGGTCCACAGACGATGCAATCTCAACCACACTGCACACTGCCCTAACCCATCTGGACAAGAGGAATACCTATGTGAGAATGCTGTTCATCGACTACAGGTCGGCATTCAACACCATAGTACCCTCCAAGCTCGTCATCAAGCTCGAGACCCTGGGTCTCGACCCCGCCCTGTGCAACTGGGTACTGGACTTCCTGACGGGCCGCCCCCAGGTGGTGAGGGTAGGCAACAACATCTCCACCCCGCTGATCCTCAACACCGGGGCCCCACAAGGGTGCGTTCTGAGCCCTCTCCTGTACTCCCTGTTCACCCATGACTGTGTGGCCACGCACGCCTCCAACTCAATCATCAAGTTTGCGGACGACACAACAGTGGTAGGCTTGATTACCAACAACGACGAGACGGCCTACAGGGAGGAGGTGAGGGCCCTCGGAGTGTGGTGTCAGGAAAATAACCTCACACTCAATGTCATCAAAACAAAAGAGATGATCGTGGACTGAATATAAGTACGTTTTAATTCCTCGGCATACACATCACAGACAAACTGAATTGGTCCACTCACACAGACAGCATCGTGAAGAAGGCGCAGCAGCGCCTCTTCAACCTCAGGAGGCTGAAGAAATTCGGCTTGTCACCAAAAGCACTCACAAACTTCTACAGATGCACAATCGAGAGCATCCTGTCGGGCTGTATCACCGCCTGGTACGGCAACTGCTCCGCCCACAACCGTAAGGCTCTCCAGAGGGTAGTGAGGTCTGCACAACGCATCACCGGGGGCAAACTACCTGCTCTCCAGGACACCTACACCACCCGATGTTACAGGAAGGCCATAAAGATCATCAAGGACAACAACCACCCGAGCCACTGCCTGTTCACCCCGCTATCATCCAGAAGGCGAGGTCAGTACAGGTGCATCAAAGCTGGGAACGAGAGACTGAAAAACAGCTTCTATCTCAAGGCCATCAGACTGTTAAACAGCAACCACTAACACTGAGTGGCCGCTGCCAACACACTGACTCAACTCCAGCCACTTTAATAATGGGAATTGATGGGAAATGATGTAAAATATATCACTAGCCACTTTAAACAATGCTACCTAATATAATGTTTACATACCCTACATTATTCATCTCATATGTATACGTATATACTGTACTCTATATCATCTACTGCATCCTTATGTAATTACATGTATCACTAGCCACTTCAACTATGCCACTTTGTTTACATACTCATCTCATATGTATATACTGTACTCGATATCAGCTACTGTATCTTGCCTATGCTGCTCTGTACCATCACTCATTCATATATCTCTATGTACATTTTCTTATCCCCTTACACTGTGCATAAGACAGTAGTTTTGGAATTGTTAGTTAGATTACTTGTTGGTTATTACTGCATTGTCGGAACTAGAAGCACAAGCATTTCGCTACACTCGCATTAACATCTGCTAACTATGTGTATGTGACAAATAAAATTTGATTTGATTTGATTTGAAAAGTACAATAAATGTAAAAATGCACATAACATCAACAGTGTAACGTTTGGATTCAGTCTTGTGTCAGGTGAACTGTTGTGAACTCATCTTTGGTCTAATAATGTTCCCATTATCTCCAAACTGTTCCCTTTCAACTGCTACCATGGTTATGCATATGCATTTCATATGTGTTCTGCAAGAAACATTTCAATTTAGCCCCATATCCATATAACCCAATTCCCACGAGTGTAAAGGGTTCATTCCTTAATTAACTCAGGAACCACTCCTGTGTGGAAGCACCTGCTTTCAATATACTTTGTATCCCTCATTTACTTAAGTGTTTCCATTAGTTTGGCAGTTGCTGTAAGTGCGGGCAGCGATTCAGAAATATGATCATGAGGTTGAATATTCATTTGAATTTCAACTTTCTCAATGGAGGAAACACGTGGTGTCACTACTGTATCAGCTGTGAAAAGCTTGAATTATAAGTAATGTAGAGAGGAAGCACGCTGGGCCTGACATGTTTTAAACAGGTCTTTCCGGTCAGGCAGATACACAAGGTCCCCAGACCCAGTCTAGTGACACGGAAAACAGTGCCACAGGGGATTGTCTACTCCCTAGAATGAGATTAAGATTATTGCAGTTTCTTCTTGTGAAGAGAGTGATTGGTGTACAGAAACATTGCTCCTGTCCTGAGACCCCAGGGTGGGACTAGGGGGGTGACTCCAACATCCATATAGAGCTTAGTAAGGTCCACAAAAGGAAATGTAGGGGCTGATGTCCTGCTTTATATACAAGCAGACAGGAGACCTAATGAAATCAATTCCCTTGAGTCTTTGCATAGGAAATGTCTATAGGGAATGAGTCTGTGCATACAGTATATAGGCATGACACTGAAGTCCTCCTATTGTTCAAGGAATTACCACTTAACCAGGGAGCAAAAGTCACAAATAACAGTACCGTGCAGTTCTCACATTGTCTATAGCGTTCCCACTTAATCAATAACAGCCATTACTCTGGTGCTGTGTCCAACTGGACAGCAGGCACTACATAGGAGAGGCTCTTGTCTGTGGGCCATGTTATGAGAGTATAGCAGAGCAGTGAAACTGCCTTGAACCTTAAAAAGTGCTCCTTCACTCCAGTGCTGTGCTCCTGCCAAGCACGGTAAACTACCATTACCCCAGGCAGAGCAAGGTCAGCAGAGGATAGACGGAGAGTGGAGGAGTGCAGTTCAGGTTGCTGGTGAAGTGTGTGTGTGTGTGTGTGTGTGTGTGTGTGTGTGTGTGTGTGTGTGTGTGTGTGTGTGTGTGTGTGTGTGTGTGTGTGTGTGTGTGTGTGTGTGTGTGTGTGTGTGCGTGCGTGCGTGTATACCTTCCCAGCTGTTGCAGGGACAAGCTGTAGTAATGCTGCTGGTTTGTAGCTACATCTCTCATGTTCAGCTTGGGGGGGACAAGGTTGTTGTTTATCTAATCTAGCAGCTAATTGATCCGATTAGAGGGAGGAGGCCCTTGGTGTAGCGACAGAGAGGCTCCTCTGGCCCCTTCAGTAAACTGGTGAAGGAGAGCTGCTTTAAGGGCATGACATGCACAGCTGGTGTATAGGCCTCAGAGAAAGCATGGAGTAGAACAAGTCTAGCAGACGTATTACTCTGGGGGGAAATCATTCTCATCATCATCAATTCTGCCTGAGTTCATTATGGGAGTGTGTGTCTGACTCCAGGAACAAATATCTTGTTAATCTTGTTTTTGAAAGCATATTGGAAACACGTAGACATTCAGACAGACATAGAGTATATTGAACGCACACACATGCACACACACTTCCTTTCCTTCCCTGCCTAAGCAAGTTTGTGTCAGATTCTGGCATGATTACTGAGAAACATTTGAGAAGTGATGCTTTTAGCATTTTATCTCGGCAGGCTTTTTATTTCAAATAAATGGTGGTTTAATAGACCCTGGTCAGTCAGTCGACTGCTCCACCCTCCCCCAGCCTCCAGTTGGCTCGATGGAAGATCAGTCACCTTCTAGCGTGTCTTTGTTTTCACTTCAACAACTCTCTGCTTGTGATGTGCCAGATGCCTCGCTTTAAAAAATCCACTGGGGCTGATATGCTTGATCTTATCTTGCTGCAGCTTTCTTCTCCCCTGATTGTGGGGTCATTGACACATATTTTGAATCTGATTATCATCTTGGGTGCTATCCCCAGGGTTTGGAAGGCAGCCCATGTGCTCTCTCACCACAAAAGTGGGGACCCCTCTGACCAAAATAATTATCATCCCAACGTTGAAATTGTCTTGCCTAGCAATTTAAAAAAAATCCTTAATCAACTGTCAGCTTAAATCCATCCTAGCTACGAGATATATTCGAAGTGTCCACAAGTCTGGTTTCTGGCCGGCACCACCTCTGCTGTAACCTTGGTTTTAAATTATGCGGTTAAAGGTATGGACAGGCGGAAGCACTGTGCTGCCCTCTTTGTTGACTTATCTAAGGCTTTCAATATTGTTGATCACAATTTATTGATTAAAAGATTGTCTGCAATCGGTATGGAACAGGCGTCATGTAATTGGTTAGAAAATGACTCGACCGACAAGACACAATGTGTTTTTTTCTGATGGTGTTAAGTCAGGTTTCCTTAATATTACAAAAGCTGTCCCACAGGGATACATTTTAGGTCCTGTACTTTTTACTGTCTATATAAACAATGTTGGTTGACCTGCAAATGTTCTTTTTACGTGCACCTGTATGCAGATGAGACTGTTGTGTATGCTATTGCCCCCAAGGTTAACCAGGCTCTTTTGGAGGTTCAATCTGCCTTCATTTCTTTGCAGAAAGCCTTTATTGAATTGAAATGGGTACTTATTGCAGGTCAAACCAAGTATATGTTATTCTCCAAATCACATACAAATGTATCTGATGATTTATGCATACAGTGCATTCGAAAGTGTTCAGACACCTTTGACTTTTTCCACATTTTGTTACGTTACAGCCTTATTCTAAAATAGATTAAATAACTTGTTTCCCTCCTCAATCTACACAGAATATCCCATGATGACAAAGCGAAAACCGTTTTTTAAAATTATTGTAAATAAATACATAAGTATTCAGATCCTTTGATATTAGACTCTAAATTGTTTCCATTGACCATTCTTGAGATATTTCTATAGATTGGAGTCCACCTGTGGTAAATTCAATTGATTGGACATGATTGATTTGGAAAGGCACACACCTGTTCATATAAGGATCCACAGTTGATAGTGTATGTTGGAGCAAAAACCAAGCCATGAGGTCGAAGGAATTGTCCATAGAACTCCAAGACAGGATTGTGTCGAGATACAGATCTGGGGAAGAACACCAAAAAAATGTCCGTAGCATTGAAGGTCCACAAAACACAGTGGCCTCCAACACTCTTCAATTGAAGAAGTTTGGAACCACCAAGACTCTTCCTAGAACTGGCCGTCCAGCCAAACTGAGCAATGGGAGAGAAGGGCCTTGGTCAGGGAGGTGATCAAGAACCTGATGGTCACTCTGAAGGAGCTCCAGAGTTCCTCTGTAGAGATGGGAGAATCTTCCAGAAGGACAACCATCTCTGCAGCACTCCACCAATCAGTCTTTTCAGGAAGAGAGGCCAGACGGAAGTCACTCCTCAGTAAAAGGCACATGACAGCCCGCTTGGAGTTTGCCAAATGCACCTAAAAACTCTCAGACCATGAGAAACAATATTCTCTGGTCTGATGAAACCAAGATGGAACTCTTTGGCCTGAATGCCAAGCGTCCCGCCTGGAGAAAACCTGGCACCATCCCTACGGTGAATCATGGTGGTGGCAGCATCATGCTGTGGGGGTGTATTTCAGCGTCAGGGACTGAGAGACTAGTCAGGATCAAGGGAAAGATGAACGGAGCAAAGTACAGAGAAATCCTTAATGAAAACCTGCTCCAGAGTGCTCAGGACCTCAAACTGGGGCGAAGGTTCACTGTCCAACAGGACAACGACCCTAAGCACACAGGCAAGACAATGCAGGAGTTGCTTCGAGACAAGTCTCTGATTGTCCTTGAGTGGCCCAGCCAGAGCCTGGTCTTGAACCTGATTGAACATCTCTAGAGAGACCTCCCTAACCAACCTGACTGAGCTTGAGAGGATCTGCAGAGAAGAAAGGGAGAAACTCCCAAATACAGGTGTGCCAAGCTTGTAGTGTCATACCAAAGAAGACTCGAGGCTGTAATCGCTGCTAAAGGTTCTTCAACAAAGTACTGAGTAAAGGGTCTGAATACTTACAGTGCCTTGCGAAAGTATTCGGCCCCCTTGAACTTTGCGACCTTTTGCCACATTTCAGGCTTCAAACATAAAGATATAAAACTGTATTTTTTTGTGAAGAATCAACAACAAGTGGGACACAATCATGAAGTGGAACGACATTTATTGGATATTTCAAACTTTTTTAACAAATCAAAAACTGAAAAATTGGGCGTGCAAAATTATTCAGCCCCTTTACTTTCAGTGCAGCAAAGTCTCTCCAGAAGTTCAGTGAGGATCTCTGAATGATCCAATGTTGACCTAAATGACTAATGATGATAAATACAATCCACCTGTGTGTAATCAAGTCTCCGTATAAATGCACCTGCACTGTGATAGTCTCAGAGGTCCGTTAAAAGCGCAGGGAGCATCATGAAGAACAAGGAACACACCAGGCAGGTCCGAGATACTGTTGTGAAGAAGTTTAAAGCCGGATTTGGATACAAAAAGATTTCCCAAGCTTTAAACATCCCAAGGAGCACGGTGCAAGCGATAATATTGAAATTAAAGGAGTATCAGACCACTGCAAATCTACCAAGACCCGTCCCTCTAAACTTTCAGCTCATACAAGGAGAAGACTGATCAGAGATGCAGCCAAGAGGCCCATGATCACTCTGGATGAACTGCGGAGATCTACAGCTGAGGTGGGAGACTCTGTCCATAGGACAACAATCAGTCGTATATTGCACAAATCTGGCCTTTATGGAAGAGTGGCAAGAAGAAAGCCATTTCTTAAAGATATCCATAAAAAGTGTTGTTAAAGTTTGCCACAAGCCACCTGGGAGACACACCAAACATGTGGAAGAAGGTGCTCTGGTCAGATGAAACCAAAATTGAACTTTTTGGCAACAATGCAAAACGTTATGTTTGGCGTAAAAGCAACACAGCTCATCACCCTGAACACACCATCCCCACTGTCAAACATGGTGGTGGCAGCATCATGGTTTGGGCCTGCTTTTCTTCAGCAGGGACAGGGAAGTTGGTTAAAATTGATGGGAAGATGGATGGAGCCAAATACAGGACCATTCTGGAAGAAAACCTGATGGAGTCTGCAAAAGACCTGAGACTGGGACGGAGATTTGTCTTCCAACAAGACAATGATCCAAAACATAAAGCAAAATCTACAATGGAATGGTTCAAAAATAAATATATCCAGGTGTTAGAATGGCCAAGTTAAAATCCAGACCTGAATCCAATCGAGAATCTGTGGAAAGAACTGAAAACTGCTGTTCACAAATGCTCTCCATCCAACCTCACTGAGCTTGAGCTGTTTTGCAAGGAGGAATGGGAAAAAATGTCAGTCTCTAGATGTGCAAAACTGATAGAGACATACCCCAAGCGACTTACAGCTGTAATCACAGCAAAAGGTGGCGCTACAAAGTATTAACTTAAGGGGGATGAATGATTTTGCACGCCCAATTTTTCAGTTTTTGATTTGTTAAAAAAGTTTGAAATATCCAATTCATGATTGTGTCCCACTTGTTGTTGATTCTTCACAAAAAAATACAGTTTTATATCTTTATGTTTGAAGCCTAAAATATGGCAAAAGGTCGCAAAGTTCAAGGGGGCCGAATACTTTCGCAAGGCACCGTATGTAAATTTGATATTTCAGCTTTTTTTTAGCTTTGATAACTTTGCAAAAATGTCTAAACCTGTTTTTGTTTTGTCATTATGCGGTATTGTGCGTAGATTGATGAGTTAAAAAAAACAATTTAATACATTTTAGAAGAAGGCTGTAAGGTAGCAAAATGTGGAAAAAGTCAAGGGGTCTGAAAACTTTCCGAATGCACTGTATGTACATTGGTTGGTGCGCTCATCAAATCAAATGTATTTATATAGCCCTTCGTACATCAGCTGATATCTCAAAGTGCTGTACAGAAACCCAGCCTAAAACCCCAAACACCGAGCAATGCAGGTGTAGAAGCACAGTGGCTAGAAAGAGCAAAACCTAGGAAGAAACCTAGAGAGGAACCAGGCTATGAGGGATGGCCAGTCCTCTTCTGGCTGTGCCGGGTGGAGATTATAACAGAACATGGTCAAGATGTTCAAATGTTCATAAATGACCAGCATGGTCAAATAATAATAATCACAGTAGTTGTCAAGGTTGTAGCAAGTCAGCACCTCAGGAGTAAATGTCAGTTGGCGTTTCATAGCCGATCATTAAGAGTATCTCTACCACTCCTGCTGTCTCTTGAGAGTTGAAAACAGCAGGTCTGGGACAGGAGCACGTCCGGTGAACAGGTCAGGATTCCATAGCCGCAGGCAGAACAATTGAGACTGGAGCAGAAGTACGGCCAGGTGGACTGGGGACAGCAAGGAGTCATCATGCCAGGTAGTCCTGAGGCATGGTCCTAGGGCTCAGGTCCTCTGAGAGAGAGAGAGAGAGAAAGAGAGAATTAGAGAGAGCATACTTAAATTCACACAGGACACCGGATAAGACAGCAGAAGTACTCCAGATATAACAAACTGACCCTAGCCCCCCGACCCATAAACTACTGCAGCATAAATACTGGAGGCTGAGACAGGAGGGGCCAGGAGACACTGTGGCCCCATCCGATGATACCCCCGACAGGGCCAAACAGGAAGGATATAACCCCACCCACTTTGCCAAAGCACAGCCCCCACACCATTAGAGGGATATCTTCAACCACCAACTTACCATCCTGAGACAAGGCCGAGTATAGCCCACAAAGATCTCCGCCATGGCACAACCCAAGGGGGGGGGGCCAACCCAGACAGGAACATCACGTCAGTGACTCAACCCACTCAAGTGACGCACCCCTCCTAGGGACGGCATGAAAGAGTACCAGTAAGCCAGTAACTCAGCCCCTGTAATAGGGTTTAGAGGCAGAGAATCCCAGTGGAGAGAGGGGAACTGGCCAGGCAGAGACAGCAAGGGCGGTTCGTTGCTCCAGAGCCTTTCCGTTCACCTTCACACTCCTGGGCCAGACTACACTCAATCATATGACCCATTGAAGAGATGAGTCTTCAGTAAAGACTTAAAGGTTGAGACCGAGTCTGCGTCTCTCACATGGGTAGGCAGACCATTCCATAAAAATGGAGCTCTATAGGAGAAAGCCCTGCCTCCAGCTGTTTGCTTAGAAATTCTAGGGACAATTAGGAGGCCTGCATCTTGTGACCGTAGCGTACGTGTAGGTATGTACGGCAAGACCAAATCAGAAAGATAGGTAGGAGCAAGCCCATGTAATGCTTAGTAGATTAGCAGTAAAACCTTGAAATCAGCCCTTGCCTTAACAGGAAGCCAGTGTAGGGAGGCTAGCACTGGAGTAATATGATCAAATTTGTTGGTTCTAGTCAGGATTCTAGCAGCCGTATTTAGCACTAACTGAAGTTTATTTAGTGCTTTATCCAGGTAGCCAGAAAGTAGAGCATTGCAGTCGTCTAACCTAGAAGTAACAAAAGCATGGATTAATTTTTCTGCATCATTTTTGGACAGAAAGTTTCTGATTTTTGCAATGTTACGTAGATGGAAAAAAGCTGTCCTTGAAACAGAGTCTTGATATGTTTGTCAAAAGAGAGATCAGGGTCCAGAGTAACGCCGAGGTCCTTCACAGTTTTATTTTAAACGACTGTACAACCATCAAGATTAATTATCAGATTCAACAGAAGATCTCTTTGTTTCTTGGGACCTAGAACAAGCATCTCTGTTTTGTCCGAGTTTAAAAGTAGAACGTGGTCACTCATCAATCGTGTCTCCACTTCTAAGTATCTGTATTGGCAAAAAGCTATCTTTCAAAAAGCATCTTGATGAGTTTGAAATTAAAATGGCCTTATTTTATAGGAGTAGTTCATGCCTTTCATTTAATTGCAGAAAATACATATATTCAATCAACATTCATACCTGTTTATAGACTATGGTGATATTGTCTATATGAATGCAGTTGCCACTCTGTTGAAGCCAATGGACACAGTTTACCATAGCGCACTATGCTTTATTACGGGCGATAGGTTCAGTACACATCACTGCATTCTGTATCAGAAAGTAGCCTGGCCCTCTTTAAAGTCTGTAGATCAATGCATTGCACTCTTTTTCTATATAAATCCCACCTGCATGAACCTCCGCCGTACCTTACTTCATTGTTAACTTACAGACGTACAAAATACACGACCCAGTCTCAGGGCTGACTAACTCTGGAGATCCCTTTTAATCTCCACTAAATTAGGTAAATTTGCTTTTAGTTTTTTTTGCACCTTACTTGTGGAATAATCAGCAACGCCCTCAAAAATGTTATGAATTGGTGCCTCTAGGGCAATTCAAAAGGCTGATTAAACTAAAGAATGTGTATTTTCTATGAATGTGTTTCGGTTTTCATTTTTTGTGTTCATTTTTATTTAACTTTGATTAGCAAGTCAGTTAAGAACAAATTCTTATTTTACAATGACGTCCCATCCCGGTCAAAACATCACCTGACCCGGACGACGCAGGGCCAATTGTGCGCCGCCCTATGGGACTCCTGATCACGGCCGGTTGTGATACAGCCCGGGATCAAACCAGGGTCTGTAGTGATGCCTCAGGCACTGAGATGCAGCGCCTTAGATCGTTGCACCACTCGGGAGACCTAAACACACGTTCATGCATTGATGTGTGTAATGTACACAGTGTTGATGTGTATTGATGTAAATACAGGGCTCATCTGTCAAAGACACCTTGGTCTCAGCATGACTCCCTGTCAAAATAAAACACACACACACACACAGCCATTGTAGGGTACTTATCCACTGTATGCTTTAGGAGGAGAAAGATAAACAATTGTAATTACAAATACTGCCCTATCAAACTCGTTTACATGCTTTTGTAAAGCTATAAACACACTAAAACGAATGCTTGTGTTTGCATGGTAAATCATACTGTGGCATAATGGAAGGTGGCATTTTGACACTCCTCAAGAGGGGGCCTAATACAAAAGGGTATAAATGATTGATAGCATGTGGATGTAAATCAATATTCGTTATTATGTTTCTATTTTGAGATGAGCGTTGGGTTGACTGTCTGTTGTTTTGGCATTGTATTCAATGGCAGTGGCAGTGATACATCTATATTGTGCTTTTTACTTTGATTCCTGTCTCTACAATGCTACCATCCATCATATCATCTATTTGGGTACTCACATCTCTCCTTATCTTCATATTATGCATGGTTGCTGAGTTTCTATGGTAACAAAACTTTTTTTTTTTTTAAACACTTGAAAATGCTGTCCTTCTATGTTGTGCTTTTGTTGTTTGCAGTAACGTTGTTTGATCAATGAGTTATGAATTGACCAGCCACTCAAATCAATGCCATCTCACTGTTCTATCTCATCTTGACCACATGCACAGTATCTGATGGTAACAATGTGCTCTTGTCTCTCTTGGTTCTCTCTTGGTCTGTAGAATCACAGTGCACACTGTGTGGTGAGCCAGAAGGTGAGTGTGCCTCGCCGTTCAAAGCTTCTGTCATAATGCAGGTTTATGCAGCGTTGGGAGGGAGGGAACAGGGGATCATGGTCTGGAGCAGTTTTAGCCCAGCACTAATACACTTGATTCAGCTACAGGTTCAGACTAATAACTGTGATTAGTTGATTACAGTATTTGAAACTGATGTGTTAGTGCTGGGCTGGAACAAATGCCGCACACCCAGTAGGATAGATTAACCATTCTGTCAGAACTGCTTTTCATCACTAACTAATCATTGGGGAGATACAGTATGTGCTGGGGGGCTGATGTAATGTCTTGTTAACAGACATATTAGATGTTACCGGTTGTCTAAAAGCTTCTTAGTCGTTGAGCCTCTTCTTCTTATATACACCGGTACCCCTTTCATTGGCTGACATTTAGAAATCCTCATTCTTGAAGTGGAAGCCATCTTAAAGTAACTGCCCTGTGGAAATCTCACTTTAAAGTACATATTCTGTTAACTCATATTCAAATAATGCTGTTGACTCGTCCTATACTCGTATTTGTGGCCAAATCATAAATTGGAGAAAAAATACTTTCAAAAAACAACATTTCAAACAGACTTCAAAAAAACGCTTACTATTTCCTCATAGAACATGATGTCACCTCCCTGAGCAGGAGGAGCTGGTTAATCAGTGGTCTAGAGAAGGATGAGGTGGCCAATCAGGAATCTACTTGCATTAATATAGTTAATTAACAGTATAAGGCCACACCATTTTGTTGTTGGGGTACACACACACCATTCCAACACAGAAAAGCTGCCTTTTAACATACTTAATTTAGATATTTTGGAAGCAAAACTCTTTCACTCATATTATAAGTAATTACAGGTCATTTTTCATAGAAATCTGGAAACACTGGGCAGTTACTTTACCAAGGCACAGCTGATGTCATCCCTCATCTTAAAGGGGAAATCTGCATCAGCGACGTCCAATTTTTATTTTCAATTAGTGTTAATTAGTCTTTAATAATAAAATTACTTATAAATGCCTCATGATCGTAGTTCAGCTGTCATATTCCATCACACTCCAAATGAGTTTATAAACAATGTCATTGTAAAGAAACACTGTATTGCCTCATAACATGGTTTAGGTTTAAACTTTACATTTAATCTCATGGATGGTCAGTCCTTGCATCTATAGCTCTGTCTATGAGAGTGGTTACATTTCTCCAGCCCTATCCCTCAGCTGCTTACCAAATCAGTGGCGGGGTGTAGCTTTGGTGTTGTTTCAACTGCAGATTTCCCCTTTAATGGTCTTTAAGAAAGGTCTGCATGCATTAGGCTTTGATTTTTGGAGTGCTTTTGTGTCATTATTCCCATCACTGTATGTGAGAGCTTGTGCTATTCATTATCCTGCCATTGCTTCATCCAACCAGCTCACTGAAAATGTATGTTGCTGTATGACATTTTGTCGACCTGTCTGTCTGTTTTCCTACTTGTTCAACTGCACACATACAAAGATATGTCTAAAGCAGAAACATTCAAATAGTAGATCTGACAAGGCATAAGAGCTTTTACCTCTTTTGCTCCAGTGGAATTGAGAAGTATGAAATCAAGAAATGGCAGAAACATTTTAATGTGAAAGAAAGTATTCACACCCCTTGAATTTTTTCACAATTTGTTGTGTCACAGCCTGAATTTGAAATGGATTCAATTAAGATTGTCACTGGCCTACACCCATAATGTCAAAGTGGGATGATGTTTTTTATTTTTTATTTTTAGGAGTAAACATTTGCTTAACAAGTCACATAAGTTTCATGGATTCACTCTGTGTGCAATAATAGTGTTTAACATCATTTTTTAATGACTACCTCATCTCTGTAACCCACCCATACAATTATCTGTAAGGTCCCTCAATCGAGCAGGGAATTTCAAACACAGATTTACCACAAAGACCAGGGAGGTGTTCCAATTCCTCGCAAAGAAGGCCACCTAATGGTAGATAGGTAAAACAAATAAGCAGGCATTGAATTTCCCTTTGAGCATGGTGAAGTTATTAATTACACTTTGCATGGTGTATCAATACACCCAGTCACTACAAAAATACAGGCGTCTTCCTAACTGCCAGAGAGGAAGGAAACCGCTCAGGGATTTCACCAAGAGGCCAACAGTTACAGAGTTTCATGGCTGTGATAGGAGAAAAGTGAGGATGGATCAACAACATTGTATTTACTACACAATACTAATCTAAATGACAGACAATAAATCCAAAACATGCATCCTGTTTGTAATAAGGCACAAAAGTACAACTGCAAAAAATGCCAAAGAAATTAACTTTATGACCTGAATACAAAGAGGTATGTTTGGGGCAAATCCAACACAACACATCACTGAGTACCACTAACTGAGAATCATTCATATTTTCAAGCATAGTGGTGGCTGCATCATGTTATGAGTATGCTTGTCATCAGTTGATAAAAAGACACAGAATGGAGCTAAGCATAAGCAAAAACCTGCTTCAATCTGCTTTCCAACAGACACTGGGAGACAAATTCACTTTTCAGCAGTACAATAACCTAAAATGCAAGGCCAAAGGTACACTGGAGTTGCTTACCAAGATGACATTGAATGTTCCTTAGTGGCCTAGTTACAGGCCTTTGTATTAATCAACCATCTCCACTGGCTATTCATCAATCAGAGTCTGTATTGGTGGCAGGGCACTCATCCAAAAATCAATAGCCATATCCTTGGTTTTCTTGACATTAAGTAATACGTTCTAAATAGGACTGGTCACACCATCCAACAAAGTCCTCCACCACTGGGCCACCAGCCAACAAACTCCTCACCTCTTCATCCTGTGAAAAACTCACGATAACCAAGTTATCTGCAAACTAAATGATATGCCTAGAGTCGTGATTACTCTGACAACCATTGGTATACAGTACAAACAACAGAGGGGAAAGGACGCGCCCTTGTGGTGAGCCAGTGGAGGAGGATAGTGTAACCTTCCTTCAGTGTCAGGGGAGAGAGCGTCCAGAAGGGACAGTTGGGGGCCGGACCGGGCAGAAGGAAACAGATCATCCGGGCCTTTATTTTGAGCTCCCAGCAGGCTTGATGCTCCAGAGTCAGGCTGCTCATGTCACTGCTCATTGCCTCTGAGGGCCACTGGGCCACAAGGCCACAAAGAGACTGATGTCCCCCTAGACCCCCACAGCCTGGAGGATGCGTTAGTCAGAGTGAGAAGGAGAGAGTAAGCGTGAGAGAGAAAGGGTGAGCGAGTAAGAGTGAGAGAGAGTGGAAGCGTTAGAGGATGTGTGAGGGAGCTTGATTCCCTCCAGGTAATCCCAGCTGAGATAAAGTATAAAGAACTGACAACATGCACATATTATCTCCATGCTTATGCACCGAGTGCTGAGCCATGAGCAACAGCCCTAACACACACACACACACACACAATAAACAGTGACATCATCCAAAAACACCATCGGAGAAAGCCAAAGCCCCTGGACAGGAAGGGAAAGCTGGCAGGCTTTATCTTGTTGAAATAAATCAACATGCTATAGTTCACAGCATAGAGCAAGCAGAGAGGCGCCATATCTTCTGTCATGTGTCCCCTTGAGCCAGAGGGATTGTGGGATTTTCTTCGTCCCTCTCCTATCATGCCCGGTGTTGATCAGATGGATTTACAGCTAAGATTGTGTCCCTCGGGAGCTCATCATCACTCTATGTTACTCTGTTACTCACAGGGTAATACCAGGGATTGACACAAGGGCCCCAGGTTGGGATCAAAAACTCTTTCAAGGTCCACAGGGAACTGTGCAGTTTAGAAGTGTTTATGCTTTTTTTTAAAGTGGCAATAAAGAGATGCAAATTTGAATAAAATGTTGTTTTCATACTCAGCCGTTTCCGTTGGGGATATCGCAAGGTGCAGGAAAACCACTGTTAACTAGGTTTTTCCATCCACAAAAACTCAAATTACATCTTCTGTGTGGTAGTTAGTCTGGTGAAATGTGCCAGGACCTGAATTTATATTCAAATAAGCTATGAGATGACCTAAACAAGATGGACCATTTCAATGATACTGCACACTCATGTAGTTCGATGAATAAATGGAAATACATTACTGGCCCAGCTGTCTGAAAATGATTTGTTTTGTGGAGGGGGGAAAAAGAAAACATGAGCTTCAAATTGGTCTTTTTAAGACCTAGAGACCATAATGAGTTAGCAAACCTGCTTTCATTCACACAAAGGAAAGGGTCATTTTAAACAATCATCATAGCAGAGAGACCACATTGTTTTCCTGCTGTCAACAACAGGAATGTAGGGCAAGTGAGTAATTGAATTTGCTTTTAAACGGACACCTAGGACTATTAACAGAAAAGGCCTCCGGAACTAAGGGATAATATGAAATACTAGAGCACTGTGGGTATATGCTGTGTAGAGTGTAGCCTATGCTACAGCTCTGGAGGTGAGTCAGTATACAACACGCTCTTTCATAATAATAGGATGGTGCACTTAGAAATAAAAGCACTTTAAAACACACACTATCTAGCATGTTCATCGAAACTCTCTGCGAAATGATGCAGGTGTCCTGTCCTTCAACCTGTTGTTTATTTCATATCCACTTGCCATTACTCCAATCGTTGCCTGGGTTCTCCTCTTGTCCAAGTCGACAGGAGGTGTTTTATTATAAATAAGGCATTTTACTCAGGACCTTCTGAGGCTATTGACTGACTGAGTGGAGGAGATTGGGTGGGTACGTGGTTTGGTATGCTGTGGGCATCACAGGGAGGCAGGAAGACAACTGTGGTTGTTAAGGCAGGCAGGTCACTGATGAGAGAGAAGGGGGGGGGTTATACAGAGGGAAAACGAGGGAGAGTGAGAAAGAGAGACAAAGAGGAGAATAAAAGGGATAGAGAAACAGAGAAACAAATAGAAACAGATAGAGAGAACCCTGAGAGAAAGAGAGAGACAGCAAGAGAGAGAGAGAAACAGAGAGAGAGAGAGAGGGGGAGCCTCATGTCGAGACCCAAATGAACGTGTCACTGTGTGTAAATGCCAGGAGGGATAAGAGCAGAGTCTGGAGTCTTTGAAGCGTCATGACCTGCCCTCAGAGCAACACTCATCAGTCCACACAGTCAATGATGCACAGATCCCTCATATTGAAGAGATCATCGCTGTTAGTAGATCTCCACATACAGTATAGCATCATATTTACTATTTACATATTTACAATATTGGTTGAAACAACATCCACAGTAGGCTTGTGTGTACTTAAAAAATAAATGTGTTAACCAATGAACCAAATAAATTGTCATAAGGGGGTACATTTTTTGGAAGCTGTTGTTCTTAGGGGCTTGAGTTGTGCATTACCTATATGTGACTTCTCGAGGTCTCTGCTGGATTAATTATATGGTGTATATATATATAAAAATGTGTTCCAAAATCAATGTACGGGTAATTGCAGCGGATGTGAAATATATAGTGTAATAATAAGGTAGAAGGATAACGTCCATGCTCCCAAGGGGTGGGGGACATGATAATGTAGCCTACTGTGGGCTCTTCAGTTTCTCATATGACGATGCAATATACTGCAATTCAGTATCCCATATCAGAAAGTAAATTCATATTGTTGGAACATTTTCCATCCCAGAACAACAAAATATAACTCATATTTATATGCTCTATGGGTCTACCTACCAGACTGTAAAATTCATTGGTATTCAAAGTCTGGTTTGCGAGGGAACTGTGGTGGGGTTGCGAAAAAGATAGTTATAATATATTTTTGGGGAACAAGAAATTAAGAGTCCAGATTATTCTATGGGACAATATTCAAACTTTTTTGAGAAAGATAATTAGAACAATTAATTTAATTGAGTAAATGTATTTATTGGTTTCTTTATATTTTGATAAGAAATGAAAATGTAATGAAAGGTTATTTGTTGATGTAAAAACCTACATTTAATGACTAAGGTTGTGTCATTATATTTGGGTTGAGGTGGTGTCGCAAGAAATTATTGCTGAAAAAAATGGGGTCCCCAGAAATGATTGTGTAAAAAATTCGGACCCAGCTGAAAATCTTGAATAACACCGGTCTAATTTCATTCTGGGAGACCATTTTATTGTATGCTCTTGCCCCACGGGGCATTATGTGGGTGCTGGAGCTTCTGGTAATAGAATTAAGCCCTAATGCATATTCCCCCTGAGCCCAGAAAACATTGTTCCATATTGAATTGGGCAGCATGGATTTTTTTTATCTCAAAAAGTCATTTAAATTGTTTAGAGACTAGACGGGCAGGACGTGTGCCAGGCTGTAGCCGAAGGTCAATGCCGATTATAGACCAGGATAAAATGGGATGGGACTGTAGATAGCAACAACAGCATAGCCAATATAACGATACTGTACACATGCCCTGTTTCAGTAGGCCCTATGAAGGCTAGGTCTGAGCCGTAGTAATAAAACCAGTCCAGTGGATAGAGTACCAGTGGATTTCTGTGAATTTCACAGCTCTGAGCAGAACACAACATTGCCAGGACTTAGCATCTCTGAGTATGGCAATGCAGGGGCTTTGTGTCACCAACAGCCATCTTAGAAAAAAAGGAACGTCTAAAGATTGCCTCCAGCAGCCCAGTGAAGTGGATTAAGCAAACATGCCATTAAAACTGCAAGCAGTTTTTACCAGGCGCAGGAAGGCAGACCCACTCTCCAGCCTTATCGTCAACTAAGCAACGTCTCTCTCTTTCTCTCTCTCTCTGCTCTCAGCCCAGCTTGCTCCCAACACAACAATTTCTGCAGCACTTTTCCCCTCATTTCTGAGTTATTTCTTGTACAATTTGTACTGAGGTCAGTTATGAAGCAAAATTGATGGCGTCTGAGCAAATACTTGTATAACAAACCTCTAGACCACCCAGAGAAGACTAGCCACATGCTACATATCATTCCTTCCCATTTCTGCTCCAAAGTAACCACGGTAAGAAGAGAGAGTTCACAGGCAGCAAGTCATTGCTGTGGCTCGATAGCTGTCATTGCCTAAAATATCATGTCATGAAATCCAATGTGTTCAATGTGATCGCGGCATGACGAATGTGTGCGGATAAGTCCGTCTCGTGGAAGAATTGCACTTTCACAGAGGATACACAGAGAATCCCTCCTCTCAGTTCAATTCAAAGGGATTTATTGGCATGGGAAACATATGTTTACTTTGGCAAAGCAAATGAAAGACAATAAACTTAAGTGAGAAAAAAAACCCATCAAATATTAACAGTAAACATGACAAGAGAAAATAAACAGATAAATATTGGTTGTATTTACAATGGTGTTTGTGCTCTGCTGGTTGCCCTTTTCTTACGGCAACAAGTCACAAATCTTGCTTCTGTGATCACACACTATTGTATTTCTCATAACATTTTTTTTTTCTTCTCCAAATTCTTCATGGCTCTGTGTGATCTGTGGGAAGTACAGTATTTGTTTCAAAGATGGTGCAAATGACACAAGGTTAGGAAGTGCAGCTCAGTTTCCACCTCATTTTGTGAGAAGTGGGCACATAGCCTGTCTTCTCTCGAGAGCCAGGTCTGCCTATGGTGGCCACTCTCGATAGCAAGTCTGGACATAGTCAAAGCTTTTCTTAATTTTAGGTCAGTCAGGTTTAGAGCCAGATATCATTACATTACAGTTTGCTCTGTTTTTTGGTTGATTCTACCGAATATGTCAAATCATTTTATTTTAGATTTATGTTGGGTCTAATAGTGTTGCTGTCCTGGGGCTCTGTTGGGTTTGTTTTTGTTTGTGAACAGAGCTCCAGAACCAACTGGCTGAGGGGACTCTTCTCCAGGTTCATCTCTCTGTAGGTGAGGGCTTTGTAAGGGAACGTTTGAGAATTGCTTCCTTTAGGTGGTTGTAGAACTGAATTGCTCCTTTCTGGATTTGGATTTTTAGCTGGTATCGTCCTAATTCTGCTCTGCATTATTTTGAGTTTTACGTTGTACACTGAGAGTGTTTTCGCAGAATTCTGCATGCAGAGTCTAAATCTGATGTTTCTCCTTCTTGGTTGGCGAGTGGAGCACAGATCTCATAACCATTGGCAATGGGTTCTAAATTAAGTGTTTTTTGCCAAATTCTAATTGGGATGTCGAACTTTATGTTCCTTTTGATGGCGTAGAAGGTCCTTCTTGCCTTGTCTCTCAGATTGTTCACAGCCTTGTGGTACCTGTGGTGCTGATATTAAGGCAAAGGTAGGTATAGTTCTTTGTGTGCTCTAAGGCAATGATGTGTAGATGGAATTTGTATTTGTGGTCATGGCAACTAGACCTTTTTTGGGCCCAGGTCTGAAAGTATCTGTGCAGAAGCTCTAGGCGCTGCTGTAGACCCTCCTTGATTGGGGACAGAAGCACCAGATCTTCCGCAAACCGTAAACATTTGACTTCAGATTCTAGTAGGGTGAGGCTCAGTGCTGCAGACTGTTCTAGTGCCCTCGCCAATTCATTGATATGCAGTGCCTTGCAAAAGTATTCAGACCAATTGGATTTCTTAACATTTGATTGTGTTACTAAGTGGGATTAACATTTATTTCATTGTAATTTTAATGTAATGTCAAAGTGGAAGGATGGAGAAAAAAAAGTTTATTCGAAATTAAATAACTAAAATATAGTCGTTGCATAAGTATTCAATTCCCTGAGTCAATACATGTTAGAAACACATTTGCCATAGATTTTCAAGCAGATTTAAGTCAAAACTGTACCCTGGCCACTCAGATACATTCCGTGTCTTCTTGGTATGCAACTCCAGTATAGATTTGGCCTTATGTTGTAGGTTATTTCCCTGCTGAAAAGTGCATTTCTCTCCCAGTCTCTGGTGTAAAGCACACTGAAGCAGGTTTTCCTCTAGGATTTTACCTTTGCTTAGCTCCATCCCATTCTTTTTTATCCTGAAAAACTCCCCAGTATTATCCAATGTCAAGCATACCCATACCATGATGCAGCCACCACCATGCCTTAATTTAAGGAGAGTTATATTCAGTGATGTGTTGTGATGTATTTGCCCCAAACATACAGTGCATTCAGAACCCCTTGACTTTTTCCACATTTTGTTGCGTTACAGCCTTACTCTAAAATGGATTTTAAAACAAATATATCCTCCTCAATCTGCACACAATACCACATAATGGAAAAGCAAAATAGGTTTTTAGAAATGTTTGCAAATGTATATATGTAAAAAAAGGAAATATTACATTTACATAAGTATTCATACCCTTTACTCAGTACTTTGTTGAAGCACCTTTGGCAGCGATTACAGCCTCAAGTCTTCATGGGTATGATGCTACAAGCTTGGCACACCTGTATTTGGGCAGTTTCTCCCATTCTTCTCTGCAGATCCTCTCAAGCTCTGTCAGGTTGTATGGGGAGCGTCGCTGCACAGCTATTTTCAGGTCTCTGCCGGGATGTTGGATCGGTTTCATGTCAGGGCTCTGCCTGGGCCACTCAAGGACAATCAGAGACTTGTCCCAGAGACTTGTCCCAAAGCCACTCCTGTGTTGTCTTGGCTGTGTGCTTTGGGTCATTGTCCTGTTGGAAGGTGAACCTTCAGCCCAGTCTGAGGTTCTGAGCGCTTTGGAGCAGGTTTTCATCAACGATCTCTATGTACTTTGCTCCATTCATTTTTCTCTCGATCCTGACTAGTCTCCCAGTCCCTGCCACATCCCCACAGCATGATTCTGCCACCACCATGCTTCACTGTAGGGATGGTGCCAGGTTTCCTCCAGACTTGACGCTTGGCATTCAGGCCAAAGAGTTCCATCTTGGTTTTGTCAGACCAGAAAACCTTGTTTCTCAAGGTCTGGGAGTCCTTTAGGTGCCTTTTGGCAAACTCCAAACTCGGGCTGTCATGTGCCTTTTACTGAGGAGTGGCTTCCGTCTGGCCACTCTTCCATAAAGGCCTGATTGGTGGAGTGCTGCAGAGATGAACTCTGGAGCTCTGTCAGAGTGACCATCGAGTTCTTGATCACCTCTATGACCAAGGTCATTCTCTCTGATTGCTCAGTTTGGCCGGGCGACCAGCTCTAGCAAGAGTCTTGGTAGTTCCAAACTTCTTCCGTTTATGAATAATGGAGGCCACTGTGTCCTTGGGGACCTTCAATGCTGCAGACATTTTTTGGTACCCTTCCCTAGATCTGTGCCTCGACGCAATCCTGTCTCGGAGCTTTCCTTTGACCTCACAGCTTAGTTTTTGCTCTGACATGCACTGTCAACTGTGGGACCTTATATAGACAGGTGTTTGCCTTTCCAAATCATGTCCAATCAATTGAATTTACCACAGGTGGACTCCAATCAAGTTGTAGAAACATCTCAAGGATGGTCAATGGAAACAGGATGCACCTGAGCTCAATTTCAAGTGTCATAGCAAAGGGTCTGAATGCTTATGTAAAAATATATTTCTGTTTTTGCTTTGTCATTATGGGGTATTGTGTGTAGATTGATGAGGGACATTTTTAAAAATAGATTTTAGAATAAGGCTGTAATGTAACAAAATGTGGAAAAAGTGAAGGGGTCTGAATACTTTCCGAATGCACTGTAAGGCTTTGCAAACAGTTCTTGTGCTGACGTTGCTTCCAGAGGCAGTTTGGAACTTGGTAGTGAGTGTTGCATTTTCACATGCTACGCTCTTCAGAACTTGGCGGTCCCATTCTATGAGCTTGTGTGGCCTTCCATCCTATGGCGGTGCCACATTGAATGTCATGGAGCTCTTCTGTAAAGCCATTCTACTGCCAATGTTTGTCTTTGGAGATTGCATGGCTGTGTGCTCGACTTTATACACTTGTCAGCAAAGAGTGTGGCTGAAATAGCCAAATCCACTCATGTCCGCATACTTTTGTAAATATTGGCATGTTTCTATCGTTTTTACTACAAAACATAGAAACGCACCATGATGTTGGGGTGGTGCTGGAGATGATGAATATGAAGTAGAAGTTTCCCTTTAAGTATAGCCAGTTTGAATTTGTGGTATGTGCAGTACATATTATAATTTTGTTTAGGATACCATCAACATCACAGGCCTTTCATTCAGTGTAAATGGAGAATCCAGTGAGTTGTGATAGTCTATAATAGCTTATTCTAAGATTGGTAATTGATCATCTACAGTATATGTTTTTGCTGTTGGTTCTTTGTTATAGGGCCAAAAAGATTGGAGAAGTGGTTGATCCATAGGTCTCCATTTTGGATAGGTAGCTCTTCATGTTGTTGTTTGTTTAGTGTGTTCCAATTTTCCCAGAAGTGGTTCGATTCTATGGATTCTTCAATAACCTTGAACTGATATCTGAAATGCTGTTCCTTTTTTCTCTCTCTCTTTTCTCTTTTTTTCTCTCTCTCTCTCTCTCTCTCTCTCTCTCTCTCTCTCTCTCTCTCTGCTGTGATCGATCAGTCTTACTCGAACATGAAAGGTTCACATTGTAAAAAAGCCAACTATACCAATTGTTTAATCACCTTTATTCTAAGTTAAGTGGACTTCAAAAAGACAAGAATTGTATCTAATGTGTTAACGTTTGTTTACTCAACAGTAAACTTACTGAGCTGTTTACTTACTGAGCTGAATTTGAACAAGCTTGTTGAGTATAATCACAAATTAATATTTGCTCAAAATCACACCCATAATTTGTATATTTTAGCAGATGCTCCTATCCAGAGCGATTTACAGGACCAATTAGGGTTTCGTTTCTTGCTCAAGGGCAGATCGGCAGATTTTCCACGTAGTCGGATCAGGGATTTGAATCGGCGACCTTTTGATTGCTGGTCCAACAATCGTAACCGCTAGGCTAACTGCAACCCTATAATTATCATATTTCCCAGAATGCTCTATTGCAGGTTGATTTTAGTAATTGTTTGTTTCAATAACCTGTGTTTTTGCATGTGTATTAATTGGTTGAATTATCTTATGCTACACAAACATAAATAGCATAATTGTTCGAAACTAATTAACTCTGTTAGTAGTTGGACTTATTGCACCTATTCCAGTTGATATGATTTCGGTAGTGTCAATAACCAAACTTCCCTACTCCAACAGTCATTCTCAATTCAGGTTGTGGGTGATTAAAAGTTCCAATTGACCCTTTGCTAAGCCCCGCCCCCCTTGGTTACTGTGGCAACGTCGGACTACATTTTCCCGGGAAGCCCAATTCTCCATTCTAACCACTGGAAAAATCCTCTCACAATGATCTCAAACTCTTTAATACACAATGACATTTAACACATACTCCCCCTTGCTAATCAGGAAACTCTTGGGTATGTTGTGGTGGACTGTCATTACAATTACTTAATGGGAACCTGGTAAAATTATGTTTGTTGTGTGGCAAGGCTCTGAATTCACTGCCAGCATGCAGTCAATGCTACGAACCACTTTTGGAGTTAACTAGTGCTCTCAAATCATATCCTGATGTTGACAGAAGATGGGAGTTGTTTTAATAACATGGCTAACTTAGCTAGGTAACATACATTTCAAGAAAACAAGTTATATTAAGTGGCTAGCTAGCTAGCATTAGCAACATTTCATGGTCAATGAAACTGAGAGCTAGCTAACCAGCTGAGCTAGAAAACAGTGTCACAAAAAGAAGAATGTTGGATTCTAAACATACTCCATCAATGTGAGCTTGTCCGAGGTGTCGAACTCATAAGAGCACTACGATTGGTTGCCCAAAATTCTGGGGCGGGGCTTAGCGAAGGGTCAATTGTTGGATATCCTCACTCTGACTAGATTTCAATAAGAAATTCAGATCACTTTGCAAGCCAGCATAATGTGACTTGCAGGCTTGATGTGGCCTGTAAAACAGGAGTTTCAGATCACTGTGTTAGGCTAGGCCCTCATAGAAAGGCCTTATGAGATATGTAATGTACTGTCATAAAAAGTTTAATTTGATAGATAAACACTGGAAAATATGCAAATAAGGAAGAATACATTTTCAAGTTGAATTATATGGTCACACAACCAAAAATTCTATGTTGGTTAAGCTGTATGCTAAAATGTTGAGCAAACTCGCAATCCTATTGCAGCTAGTTGCCTTATAATTGTACATTGAATCAGCATCTTATTGAATTAACTTCAATGCTATTTTGTTGAGCAAACTCCCAATCATATTGCAGCTGGTTGCCTTATAATTGTACATTGAATCAGCATCTTATTTTTTTGTGACAGTGCAGTAAATTGAGAAATCAAGTAGCTGAGTTGCAGATACCAGGTACAGCTCAAGACTAGAAAATAAAAGAGAGCCGCACACTCTAGGAGCTCAGATGCAAAAATTTAATTACCAACGTTTCAACAGCCAAACTGTCAACATCAGGGTATAATCACAAACACTGCGGGATGACTCGTTTATATAGGGTCAAAAGACACAGGTGTCTGTAATCATGGCCAAGAGTGGCCTAATATCATTGGTTAATTCTCAAATATTAAAATGGCTTACAAAGAACATCATACAAAGATGCCAATATAACGCAGAAAAGAAATCGAGTGGCCTGCCTCCAAAAAGTGGGCTGCAACTGGGCAAGTCAAGTTTTTGCACTTCATGGTGCTTCCATGCTCTGAGATACATACTTTTAATTTGAGCTTTGTTTTACCTACATAAGTTTTACCACAAGGACAAGTTATAAGATAAATAACTGCCTTAAGATAAATAACAGCTCAAGACTAGGCCAGGGACCATCAAAGAGAAAGAGTTGTTTGAGGGATGATGGACACACACACACACACACACACACACACACACACACACACACGGGGATTCCCTTCCCAATCATGATGCAGGTAGAGCAGAGGAGATTAGTGTGTGTGTGTGTGTGTGTGTGTGTGTGTGTGTGTGTGTGTGTGTGTGTGTGTGTGTGTGTGTGTGTGTGTGTGTGTGTGTGTGTGTGTGTGTGTGTGTGTGTGTGTGTGGACTTGCTCAAGTCTGTGTCCCACATGAGCAGCTGTCTAGGCCCGTGCTCTACTGGGTAATCGCTGTAGGGACTGCTGCACATGCTGCTCTGCCCACACACATTAAAGAGGAAAGCCCAGCAGGGCTGTGTAGACAGAAATGGGTAAGAATACGAGGTGAATAAAGTAGGAGTGCACATGGGTTTTGACTTGAATGTTCTTAACTTTGCTTATCTGACTCTTGATACCAAGCTGGTCAAGGTCAGGGCTTAAAGCACAAATATCAACAAGTGTTTTGGGATGACCTGATTCACTGATGAAAAAGTTAGAGACTACAGTATTAGCATCATTTGTTTATTTTACACATTTGGAACCAAAATGAAATGTTAACCTGTAAATGAATGAGATTGAGCTCTGATTGTGCCACTGGCTGTCAGAGCTCTCGAGGCCATGCATTTGTATGGCCACCTAAAGGGTCTTTAAACATGAGCAAATAGTACCATTGACTGGAACACTCCTGTCCCAGTGCT
Organism: Oncorhynchus tshawytscha; assembly: GCF_018296145.1. Taxonomy (NCBI): domain Eukaryota; kingdom Metazoa; phylum Chordata; class Actinopteri; order Salmoniformes; family Salmonidae; genus Oncorhynchus; species Oncorhynchus tshawytscha. The sequence goes on along the minus strand of NC_056436.1, from coordinate 34,931,517 downwards.
TAGGGACAATGCAGTGTAAATCGTCCCAGGGACGTGTCATGGTAAGCCATGGCATCACTCACCTGTCTACTGCCACCAGCTGAGAGGGGTTAAAGATGCCATTCCGCCTGACAGTTTCATTTACATTCTAAACCACGGCTGGACAGATAGACGACTGAGAAAAAAGGACTACAAATGGCAAAATGCACTTGTGCTGATTTGTAAGCCAGGTCCATTAATGTGTCATTTTTCCATGTTGAATAAAACATTTTCTCACAGTGGTCTGGTTGATCCTGAAGCATGAAGTGGCCTCACTAATTGGTCATTAAAATGTAGTTATAGGTAAAAAGACTATCACTAATGACTAGTCATTAATCCACTCTATCCAGTCCTTGCTCTCTCCCTCTCTCTCCGCTTTCTGCTTTGTTTCATGACCAGGCGTGTACTCTTTAGATATTCAGAATGCGGCTTCTCTCCACTGGACCCACAGTGCTATCATCTCTAGTCATTCCTGCCCTACCATCCTATACTGAGCCACTTTATGATCAATGACTCACGTGTGCCGAGTCTCCACACACACATTAATCACCGCGGTCTGTAGGAACGCACCCTTAGATCATGGTGAGCGCACAGTTCTGCAGACCTCTCATCATCTGTGTGCTGTGCAAGGGGCACATATTTGACAATACATTTTTGACAATAAACACAGTGTATGTATTCCGTTTTATTCATGAGCGCTCCGCATGTTTGAACTACTTGGCTGGCCAAGCATCAGACAGGTCTGACTAGGAGATATGGGATGAGTTCACTTACTATGCATCATGCCCTGTTGTGCTGCTAGACCCTCATTGGAAACCGTGTTGTGGGGGATAAACCTGGTGGTCACCATTTAAATACAGTGGTAGTGTAGTAGTCAGAAGCTGTTTCACAACTTGTAGTACTGCTTGTCTAGGTGCAGTGTGTTGCAGTGCTGTATTTGGAAAGGGAGTATAGACTATCTACTATAGACTACCAAGTCAGATGTGTGTGCAATTCATTGACAATAGGGTACAACTGAGTATCTTTTTGTGTGTACAGTATATATTGATACTGTTCTGTGCTTGTATACCTGTGCTGGTTGGCTGCTGTCCCTTCACTGTCACCGCCTCTGTATGACATACTCTCCCCAGTCTGACTCAGTGGGTAAATGAACCCCTCCATGGCAGGGAGCCCAGTGTGATCTCCAGTCTTTTTCAGTACAACCACTCCTTTAGAATGCCCATCACTGGCATCAGATGTTCAGATTTTCTCAACACAGTATCCTTTTTGAATACATCATTTTAGGGTGTAGTTCAGTATGATGGTGATGTTGACAAGAAACAACAGCACTCGCCCCTTCCACTCCCTACACTTCCTCGGATTTCCCAGCAAATGGGAAACATGTTGCGGGAAATGTTCTCATAACACAAGAACTGTCCAGCTGTACTGATAATTATACTGTGTTTGTATAAAGCATTCGCCTGATGTTGCAAGAACGTTCCCAAAACACATTTTATCTGTTCTTTAAAGGAGCCCAGAATGTTTCTTTAGGTTGTGGGAACATTATGGAGATATGAAAATACATACACTATACAGTGCATTACAGTCTGAAAGTATACAGTCTGAAAGTATTCAGACCCCATGACTTTTTCCACGTTTATGTAACAACCTTATTCTAAAATGTATTAACTTGTTTTTTTCCCCGCATCAATCTACACACAATACTCCATAATGACAAAGCAAAAACAGGTTTTTATACATTTTTGCAAATGTATTGAATATACAAAAATGAAAAAATCATATTGACATAAGTGTTCAGACCCTTTACTTTGTTGAAGCACCTTTGACAGCGATTACAGCCTCCAGTCTTCTTGGGTTTGACGCATGAAGCTTAGCACACCTGTATTTGGGGAGTTTCTCCCATTATTCTCTGCAGATCCTCTCAAGCTCTGTCAGGTTGGATGGGGAGCATCGCTGCACAGCTATTTTCAGGTCTTTCCAGAGATCTTGGATCGGGTTCAAGTCTGGGCTCTGCTTGGGCCACTCAAGGACATTCAGAGACTTGTCTCGAAGCCATTACTGTGTTGTCTTGGCTGTGTGCTTAGGGTCGTTGTCCTGTTGGTAGATGAACCTTCGCCCCCAGTCTGAGGTCCTGAGCGCTCTGGAGCAGATTTTCATCAAGCATCTCTCTGTACTTTGCGCCATTCAACTTTCCCTCAATCCTGACTGGTCTCCCAGTCCCTGCCGCTGAAAAACATCAACAAAGCACGATGCTGCCACCACCATGCTTCACCGTAGGGATGGTCCCAGGTTTCCTCCAGGCCAGAGAGTCTTGTTTCTCATGGTCTGAGAGTCTTTTAGATGGCGTTTGGCAAACTCCAAGCGGATTGTTATGTTTGCTGAGGAGTGACTTCTGTCTGGCCAATCTACCATAAAGGCCTGATTGGTGGAATGCTGCAGAGATGGTTGTCCTTCTGGAATGTTCTCCCATTTCCACAGTGGAACTCTGGAGCTCTGTCAGAGTGACCATTGGGTTCTTGGTCACCTCCCTGGCCAAGGCCCTTCTCCACCAATTGCTCAGTTTGGCCAGGCGGCCAGCACTAGGAAGAGTCTTGGTGGTTTCAAACTTCTTCCATTTAAGAATGATGGAGGCCACTGTGTCCTTGGGGACCTTCAATACTGCAAGCATGTCTCGGAGCGTTACAGATATTATGAGGTAATGTATATAGACGGATGATAATGTTTCATTTTTAATAATTTTTAGAATAAGGCTGTAATGTAACAAAATGTAGAAAAGGTCAAGGTGTCTGAATACTTTCTGAATGCATTGTACGTACACAAGTATGTAGGCACCCCTTCAAATGAGTGGATTCGGCTATTTCAGACACACCCGTTGCTGACAGGTGTATAAAATCGAGCACACAGCCATACAATCTCCATAGCCAAACATTGGCAGTAGAATGGCTTTACTGAAGAGCTCAGTGACTTTCAATGTGGCACTGTCATAGGATGCCACTTTTCCAACAAATCAGTTAATCAAATGTATGCCCTGCTAGAGCTGTCAACTGTACGTACTGTTATTTTGAAGTGGAAACGTCTTGGAGCAACAACGGCTCTGCCGCGAAGTGGTAGGCCACACAAGCTCACCGAACGAGACCACCGAGTGCTGAACCGCATAGAACGTAAAAATTGTCTGTCCTCAGTTAAAACACTCACTACCGAGTTCCAAACTGCTTCTGGAAGCAGCGTCAGCACATTAACTGTTTGTCGGAAGAATCATGAAATGGGTTTCCATGGCCCATCAGCTGCACACAAGCCTAAGATCACCATGCGCAATGCCAAGTGACGGCTGAAGTGATGTAAAGCTCGCCGCCATTGGATTCTGGGGCAGTGGAAACGCATTCTCTGCAGTGATGAATCACGTTTCCCGATCTGGCAGTCCGACGGACAAATCTGGGTTTGGCGGATGCAAGGAGTACGCCAACTGCCCCAATGCATAGTGCCAACTGTAAAGTTTGGTGGAGGAGGAATAATGTGGCTGTTTTTCATGGTTCGGGCCAGGCCCCTTAGTTCCATTGAAGGAAAATCTTAACTCTACCACATACAATGATATTCTAGACTATTCTGTGCTTCCATCTTTGTGGCAACAGTTTGGGGAAGGCCCTTTCCTGTTTCAGCATGACAATGCCCCCGTGCACAAAGCAAGGTCTATACAGAAATGGTTTGTCGAGATCAGTGTGGAAGACCTTGACTGGCATGCACAGAGCCCTGACCTCAACCCCGTTGGGAGGAATTGGAACAATGACTGCAAGCCAGGCCTAATCATAACTAATGCTCTTGTGGCTGAATCGAAGAACATTTAGAGAATTTTACCTATCATTCATAGGACATTTGGAACATACAAGTACAAACATTTAATCATACAAGCACAAACATTTTTTGACACTTTATATGTCAACAATCTGCATGTAGGGTTTGAACCAGTGATATTTGGCTCTTAAGCCAAGTCTTTTTGTCACGAGTTACTAAGGTGGGTGGAATCAGGCGCAGAGAGCAGGTTTCAATTATTAGACAGTTTATTCTCCGGCGCACAAAACAACGGTCAACCCAACACACAGGGTGAATAATCTAAAGCAGGACCAGAATAGTCCGGAGAATAAAACTCATGAACACCACCAAATAACAGGAATACAAAAACAATCCCGCACAAAACAAGGGCGGGACAACCTACTAAATATAAGGAGGCTAATTAAACTAAAATACACACAGGTGAAACTAATAAGACAAAACCAACAGACAAACGAAAAAGGGATCGGTAGTGGCTAGTAGGGCGGTGACGACCGCCGAGCACCGCCCGAACAGGCAGGGGAGCCAACTTCGGCGGAAGTCGTGACACTTTTAGCCTCTTCACCACCAGGGAAGCTCTCTTACATCTTTTTACAGTATATAGCCATGGCAGTATGGTCAATTAGGAATTCCATTCTTCCTTTTTTCTTTCTTAGGCATAACAAAGCCAGGGATATACTAGTAACTAGGTTATTCACCATAACCCATCCTCTTTATATGCTGCGGACTTCTGGGCCCATATTTCCAAGGTACCCAAGGTTATGAGTGCTGATCTAGGATTACTTTTGCTTTTCAGATCATGAAAAATAAAACATTTGGGACCATATCAAGTGTCTCAAAGTAGGAATTACATCGGTTGCGTTTTTAAAGAGTTGAACAGTCAATTTCTTTAGTTAGTCTAAATTCTGCACTTATGACTGGATTTATACATCTGGATGAGGTAAAGACATCCTCTCTTTTAGTAGAGTATATCTGAGCTTCTGCTTCAGGCTTGTTTTCAAAAGAAACATGGTTAGAGAGTATGTGGGATTGAACTTGCAACCTTTAGCCAGGTCATTAACCCTCTGCACTACCAGGGGATATCTGTGGCTTTGTGTGTGTGTGGGGGGTACAGTCTTAAATTGCCAATCAGAACACAGAACAAAATCTCAGTTATTCAAATGTTCCCATCCTTTTCATACGCTGTGTACTCGTAACACTGTATTTTCTGATTTTTCTCTTTGCTATTGCACTTTTTTTGTTGACCATTTTACTTAATTATGATTTGATATTGAGATAAAAACAGCTGCATTGGATCTTTAAGTCAATTAAAGATTATTGCATTGAACCTGATTTTTTTAATGTGTAATTTTTTTTTTCAGAATGGGTATTGCATACATTTGTACATTGAGTATATAAAGCATTAAAAACACGTTCTCTTACTATGACATAGACTGACGAGGTGAAAACTATGATCCCTTGTTGATCACTTGTCACTTAAATTAAATCCACTTCAATCAGTGTAGATGAAGGGGATGGGACAGGTTAAATACGTTTTTTAAGCCTTGAGACAATTAAGACATGGATTGTATTTGTGTGCAATTCAGAGTGTGAACGGGCAAGACAAAATATTTAAGCGCCTTTGAATGGGGTATGGTAGTACTGTCAGGTGCACCGGTTTGTGCCAAGAATTGCAACACTGCTGGGTTTTTCACGCTCAACAGTTTCCCATGTGAATCAAGAATGGTCCACTACCCAAAGGACACCCAGTCAACTTGACCACAACTGTGGGAATGATTGGAGTCAACATGGGCCAGCATCCCTGTAAAACGCTTTCGACACCTTGTAGAGGTCTATATTTAAGAAGCATATGAATAGACAAGAATACAAGTTATTTAAAGGAAGCTCTAACCAACTAAAATCTCATTTCATAAGACTTTCAACACGTGATGAAGAAACAAAATCATAATAGTGCACAGCATATGAAGAGGATGGGAACATTTGAATGTATTCTGTGTCCTGATTGACCTTATTAGACTGAGAGAAAAAAACTGCATTACCACAGCTACAGTATCTCACTGGTGGCACAGTGGGTTCAGGATCTGATTGCAGAGCTGACGATTGCAGGTTCAATCGAACATAGTCTTTAAAAAAAAACAGTGAAATTAAGGCTCAGATATAATCTACTAAAAGAGGTGATGTTTTAATTTCGTCCAGATGTATAAATCTAGTCAGAGATTCAGAATTTAGACTAACTGTAAAAAATTCAACATTGTGTAAAAACTGCCATTAATATGCACTGCAAACCCATCATCTAGCCAGAGCCTCAGCTCAATAGCAGAAGGGAGAATAGTAGGCCGTCATTGTAAATAACAATTTGTTCTTAACTGACTTGCCTAGTTAAATAAAGGTTAAATAAATCAAAAGGAAAAAGTCATTGGATTCAAATAAGGCAGAGTTCCTGGAAACACGTCAGAGTCCATAAAAAAAGAAGGGTATTTTTCTCATCTGTTTTCTTTCCCTTTTTTCTGCCACCCCTACCAACCCCTCACCCCAGCAGTCCTCCTCGCTGATTTGAAAACCCATTAAAACTTAAATATTGGTTTTCATTTTAGGCAATGGGGCTATGTCACACATGGTTAATGCTGAACTGTGTCCGTTTGCACGTGTGTGTTACGTGCGTGTGCGTATACCTGCAGCTCCACTGACTATTAACCCAGGTCTAACTCAGGTTAATATACATTTAGTTGAGTGAGACAGAGATTTCCCATAGGCTTCTGATTCATTGCCTCTGGTCCGTAAAAGAGTTGACATAAACGTAATATATTACACAGACCAAATATTTAACATGGAAAACATAGCATACTGATGAGAAAAATATTGCGCTATCGCTTTGGGCAAGTTAAAACCAGCTGCATATTACCTTGAATGACCTTACATAACGATATATGTTTCATACATGACTTAATCTGGTATTCTATGAATTATTCCCACGTTTCCACCCATGCAGTGGGTTATGTGCTATGTTATGCTAGCTACTACGCAACAATGCTCCGTTAATTCACTCTCCATTCCCATTGTTAAATATTAGATGTTATAAATTCCACATTGTACTCCAAACCAAAGCCTTTAATGTTCCAACTCTTTCTTATTCATGAGGAAAGGCTGGGAAGTGAGTATGCCTCTAAGGTAAAGCCCAAAGAACCGGAGACAGGGTTCTCATAGCTAAAAATAGTATCTAACTCACACACAGCAATACAACATTTTCAGGAGGGAGACACTGACTTGCTTCTGATGTAAAATGCATAAATTTAACAAGGAAGGGATGAGGTTGCTCACAGGAAGCCCTTCGGGGTATCCCCATTATCCGGAATATGCACAATTATTTGTTTGAGTCACCCAGTCGCTCCTGAATCATGGGTGAAGTGGCTTCTAATTGTATGTGTGCAGCATGTGTTAATTTCCTCACCCACACAAGCTATGGCAGAAGTATACCTTCCCACACATTGCACTTTCCTACTCCAGGTCTTTTCTACGTGTTATGTAAAGAATCATCTCCTCTCCCTACTGTTTGTATTTCCATCTTTCTCTCTCCAAACACATTGTTATTTTCTCAGCACAGAGAGAGTGTGTGACTGTGTAGGCCTACTTATTTTTTTCTGTAAGTGTGTTTTTGCCCACAAACTACTTTATGTCCTTTGGCATTGACCTTTTTATATGACAGCCATCACATTGTAACCAGACAGTTATAACCAGGATAAGCAAAGCTCCCAGCAGTGTAGACATGGCAGTAATCCCATCCTAGACCTGAGGGGTTAATAGCATGCATTCGGCCCCGGTCTGAGGGCCACACTCCCCACAGGGGCCTCATCACCCACTGGCCCCCAGGTTCCTCCACCTTCCTCCACAGTCCTCCTTGGGGCCCCAGAAATGCTGATTCCAGGTCTGCTCACGGTGGAGGTCACGCTGGGTTCAGTGGTGTGGCAGTAGACTGGGGCACCAGTCTGGCCTGTTCTAATGTAATATGCACATTACCTGTGAATAGAGATCTTATTTATGGCTGTACAGTCGCAATAAACCAAAAGCCTGGGGTATAGCAGCTCCATGTGGGTAAACGGAGTGGTTTGTTTTTCCAACAGGGATCATTTCAGTGTAGTGTTTTGTTACGGGTAATGCAATGCCACTTATAATCTAGAGGTATTGTTAGATTCCAGTCACACGTGTCGTGCTGGAGATGCAAACAGTAGGTTTGCTATGGTTCCCCGTAAGAGAGGTAGTTTTAAATTGGTTTCATTGAATGCATAAAATGTTGAGGATCAACCTCATTTAGTTCTACTTTACAGCACCCACTCACTCAATTTACAGTTGATTCACCGAAACAAACAATCCATCACTGTCTTTTGAAGTGGCACTTTCACACAGGTAATTCCACCTACTTCCCAAGATAGTTGGCCCACCTGCACTGCTAAAATACCCCAGCTTGAAACTTAGCTGCCATTAGTTTTGACAGGTTTCAAAACCCTTTCTGCTGAACTGAACTCGAGGCAAACTTGCTAATGAATGAGCCTGTGGGTGCACTTGTGTTTCTGTTTCCAAGAGGGTTGTAGTTATCCAAAAAAGACAAAGGCTGTATGTCAATTTACTACATACAGGTACTTTCACATTTCCAAATAGAAACACAGATCAATGAATGGCTGCAGTTAAACAGTGAATGCAGGGCGGGACATACTTCTACCAAACCTGCTCTTACTCAGACAGTGTGTTTGCGTTGAGACTCCTGCCGCTGTCTAACCCAGCAAGCGCAGCCGTGGGAAGGAGTGGGAGGGCGAATCAAAAGGCAGCTCAGACTGAGTCTCTGCTACTCTGCTAGAAAAGTTAGCTTGTATTTTGATCAATGCAGCACAGGAATTAATAAAGGAAGGAAAATGTACCTCCTACACCCTATGTTTCTGTCTCATATTGTGGGATTGCGTTTTCGTCATTCAGTTCCTTCATTGGTTTTAACAACGCCTTGTATGAATTAACTAGGGATTCCACCTCCTTATTGCTATGGCACTGCACTCTATGAGGAACACTGGGGGACTGGATGTTTCCCATATCAGTGTTGCAGTGCTCAGATCGACTGACAATAGAGGGGGTAGGAGTTGTCCCTCCCTTTCGCTCTCCCTCTTCTCCTCCCCTTCCCTCAGACGCAGCACTGCGATCGATTCGAACATTCTCTCTATTTCTCCCGAGGACTGGGGGAGGACTGGGGAGGTAAGGTTCGAGCTGCTGCTCCTACAGAGTGTGTATGCACTGTACAGTGTGTAAATGGCCCCCTGTGGAATGGGGATAGGTTTAGGTCGGTTATGTAACTTATGTGAATTGGGGAGTCAGGAGAATAAATAAGTGAAGTGCTGGAGGAGGTCAAGTCCTTTATGACCTTTGGGATTGACCTTAGCCCAGAGGGCCTCTAGTCAGATGACTTCAGATAACATATCATCCATATCAGGGGATTGAGAGGCAATAAATACTTTAATTTGTGTTTTTTATTCTCACATATCCTCAGGTCTGTCGAACACCTGTAAATGTAATCGAGGCATAGTCAATGAGTGATCAATGAGTGGTTTGCCGTTAAGCTGCTGATGTTATTCTGTGACACTACTGTTGGTGGGTGGAAGGGGGGAACGTTAATGAGTTATTATCTAGCAGCTATCTAATACATCAAACACAGGCATTAACATTCTAAGCACTAAGCAAGAGGCCAGAATCAATTAAATCCCCACCTCACATTGTTAAAATCTAAGCAGTATAAACTATGACAAGTGAAACATAATTAGGTATTCAATTGTATTAAATTGACCAGCGAGTTTAACAGACTCTCAGCGTGTTTCATATATTCCCTGTTAATTCAAGCAAAATAACATTTAATCCATCATAATCATCCTGAGCTATTTCTGCTGCGCTAATTCATCTACCTCTCCTCTGAGATGATGATGATGCCGATATGTGATGGTGTACCAGTGGGTTTTCAATCAGAACACACGCACACACCAGCACACACACTTCACAACGACTTTCTGCATACCCATGCAGATTTAAATGGAGATTTTTTTTCGATATGCACATTCTGAATTCTCTATGGGATTTACAGATGCACACCTGCAAATTATGAATACTATATTTTCTTGTGTTTTCGTATTATGTAATCTTCATAAGGAATACATGAATAAGCTCCACTCTGCATTATATAAACAGTTGTGTTCTTAATGAGGATGTGGTGAATTAAGGAATAAAGTTGGAAGCCTAATTTATTTGCAGTGTGTACACATGAAAGTGGCGTTTCAAAGGTTTCGTCTGAAGGACGCCCATTAGAAAGCAATAACAAGGCTGTGTGATTCAGTGTGATGTGACGAGGCAGCTGCTACCCTGGGGACCTATACTGGTGGATATGCTAATTAGGCTGCCAGTGATATCACAAAGACTTTTATTGACTCCAATAGAAGACCAGCAGATGTCACACTATTAGAACTATGAACTCTAACGCTGATGCTTCTCCCATAGAGACAACAGAAGCATGATAGTGCACTGTCACTGTCAGTACAGACAAGTAGCGTGTCAGTCTGAGGCAGTGTTATCCACAGCGGCGGATCATGGCTCTGTGACTGTGTGGTCCTTGGACAGATACATTATGTGGTAATGTCTGGGACGCCGTCAAAGTGTTGTTGGGCGACAGAGATGACACGATGCTATGCTATCCTTTGAAGCCAAATTAGGATGACTCTGTGTATTTACAAAGGGGCCACTGCTTTTGTATGAGTCCTTGAGTGTTGTTGTAACTCTTTGACTTTGTTGATATGAGGTTGTTAGACAGTTTGTTTCTCTCGTAATATACGAGAATATCTAATACCCACCGCCCAATTTACGATGAAATGTTTTCTCGGAACATTGCAAAAGTCCTAAAGCAGATGAGTAGTTTATTGTTAGGCTGAGTCAGTCCTCGTAAATTATCATGATACTCTGAGAGATGCAAAATGTTGTTGGCAGGTATCTTTGCAAAATACAGTCTGCTGCCTTATGGTTGATATAGCTTGCTCATTCAGATTATTATGGCAAGCTTGCAATAAACACAATACTCAAAACCCCAGCCAGAAAGTGGTCAGCTGTTATGTAGCCAACTCCATTGCAGAGCCATAATGTGAAGGCAACACCAACATTGACAAATGTCATTGAGACACCTCACACTCAGTCCTTATGTCTCACCTCAACTGGCCACACTGGGATTGTGACATTTCCCTGCGCTGTGGCCTCAGACACTGACTAACACTGAGATCTATGTTGTGCTTAACCTTATGTTCCTAAGAAACCCCTAACTCAGCACTGTGAGGAGTGACATGACAGTGTGTGCGTGAGTCATGGCTGATGGGTGGCCTCGGTGGGACGGATGACGGCTGGATGATGGCAGCTCCTCCACTAGGTGTTATGGCAGCACAATCACTCTCTCTGAGGGGCTCAGTTACAGTGTTGTGGATGTAGTTAGCTGTTGTGGCAGGGGCTCAGACTGTCTTTATTGCTTTCCTCATGTCTCTCCCTCTCGTTCACTATCCCTCTCTCGTTAGTCTCACTCTCACCCACCTACGCTCTCTTTGTCAATCGCTTTCTCTCTCTCCTCTCTCTCTCTCTCTCACACACACACACACACACACACACACACACACACACACACACACACACACACACACACACACACACACACACACACACACACACAAACACACACACACACACACACACAAAGTGGTCTAACATGGAGTAGTATTTGTGTTCGCCTCACCAGGGTTCAAGCTGAGCCTGTTGAGACTACCCCTGTAAAACGCTTCCTGCGGAGAGAGTGAGTAGAGGGGAGTGGATACGGACAGAAGATAAATCAATGATAGATCTGGGGAGAGAGGAAGGACAGTAAAAAATGATAAAGGCTGAGGAGTTTTTTCCATAGTGTTGCTGATAACAGGAGTAGAAATGCAGCACCAGACTCGGGTTGAATAGCGGGAACCAGGTTACTGAGATTTAACGAGATTTCCCACCCAAACCCAGTCCCTTTTCCCAGGATAAATAACTGTGAGAAACCGGTAAATTATAATAAATGATTTCTATGACGTCAAACAGAAATGTTACACTATATGCAATGTCTACATCTGGCTTCTATACTGGCGACAGCATAGTCTGCTTTCTGCATGATCAATCATCAATACTCAGGGCGCATCTCAGTTCGGAGCACAGTTCATAATGCATGTATCATCTCATCACGGTCACTTTTGTTCTTGTGAAAGGTAGAACTACATTTGCTGCAGCATAGCCTATGACGCAGTAATGTAAAGACTGAATACACGTCTAATTTACACATCTCCATCTGGCTTTTGGGGGTCACCATGTTTTTTCATTGTAAAGATGATTTTTTTTTATGATCGCATCTGCAACGTTTTAAAACAGCCTATCACTGGAAAATGGTTGCTTTAAGGTGTCAAAAGTTGTGAGAAAAGCTTAATGTGCATATGCAACTGCTTTTAAACACAAATAAAACTAAATGCATGTTATTCAACCGATCATTGCACGCACCTGCCCGCCCATCCAGCATCACTACTCTGGACGGCTCTGATTTAGAATACGTGGACAACTACAAATACCTGGGTGTCTGGCTAGACTGTAAACTCTCCTTCCAGACTTATATTAAGGATCTCCAATCAAAAATTAAATCTAGAATCGGCTTCCTATTTCGCAACAAACCTTCCTTCGCTCATGCTGCCAAACATACCCTCGTAAAACTGACCATCCTACCGATCCTTGACTTCGGCGATGTCATCTATAAAATAGCCTCCAGCACTCTACTCAGCAAACTGGATGTAGTCTATCACAGTGCCATCCGTTTTGTCACCAAAGCCCCATATACTACCCACCACTGCGACCTGTACGCTCTTGTTGGCTGGCCCTCGCTTCATACTTGTCGCCAAACCCACTGGCTACAGGTTATCTACAAGTCTCTGCTAGGTAAAGCCCCGCCCTATCTCAGCTCGCTGGTCACCATAGCAGCACCCACTCGTAGCACACGCTCCAGCAGGTATATCTCACTGATCACCCCCAAAGCCAATTCCTCCTTTGGTCATCTTTCCTTCCAGTTCTCTGCTGCCACTGACTGGAACGAACTGCAAAAATCACTGAAGCTGGAGATTCCCATCTCCCTCACTAGCTTTAAGAACCAGCTGTCAGAACAGCTCACAGATCACTGTACCTGTTCATAGCCCATCTGTATACAGCCCATCTATCTACCTCATTCCCATACTGAATGTATTTATTTAGCTCCTTTTGCACCACAGTATCTCTACTTGCACATCCATCTTTTGCACATCTACCATTCCAGTGTTTAATTGCCATATTGTCATTACTTCGCCACCATGGCCTATTTATTGCCTTAACTCCCTTATTTGACCTTATTTGCACTCACTGTATATAGACTTTGTTTTCTTTTTTTTCTACTGTATTATTGACTGTATGTTTTGTTCATTCCATGTGTAACTCTGTGTTGTTGTATGTGTCGAACTGCTATGCTTTATCTTGGCCAGGTCGCAGTTGCAAATGAGAACTTGTTCTCAACTAGCCTACCTGGTTCAATAAAAATATATATGGAACATTTATTCAGTGTAAATGTCCTACCCTACCTCTTTCAAGTAATAAATGCAATGCGGTATTAGCCTTATATTTAGCCAATGAATGATGGGTTGTGCATAAGGAGTTATAGCCTCTTGCATAATATGCACCTGCGCTCCGCTGGCCTCTCTCCTTTAAAAATATGCTTCATAGCTGTTGCTGTCCCAGGAAAAGCTAGACTAGAATAGCTTGCTGGACATTTTTTTAAATTAGCATTTCTTTTACTAATAGACTATTCAAAGAGGAATGCAAGTTCTTCTTTGCTGAATGTTAAACACAGCAGCCAATAGAACTCCCAGGGAGATTGGAAGAAGAGAGAATGCATGATGGCGGTTGGCTATAGCAGTTCATTATTTAGTCACTGTGAAGTGATAGCCATCTGCATCTCCTCTAGTCCTATATTGTTCAAGAATGTCATTACAATTATGAACATGAGGACAAGGGAACTTAATTTAACTGTGAGGGAAGCGAGGGAAGGAATAAAGCAACTATGATGAGACAAGGCAAGACCCAGATGCAGACACAGGAGGCAGATGGTTGGAGTCTTTATTAATCCAATAGGTATTTAGTCATTTATTAATCTAATAGGGTAAGGCAAGAGAATGGTCGTGGACAGGCAAAAAGGGTCCAAACCAGTTCAGAGTCCAAAAGGTACCGAAGGGCAGGCAGAATCAAGGTCAGGGCAGGCAGGATGATCAGGCAGGCAGGAAAGTAGTCCAGAGTCAGGCAGGAAAGACGAGCATAAGAGATTAGCTATTGAGTACGGGGGAAAAACACACTGGTTGACTTGAACATACAAGACAAACTGGCACAGAGAGACAGGAAACACAGGGATAAATACACCAGAGAAAATAAGCGACACCTGGAGGGGGTGGAGACAATCACAGGAACAGGAGAAACAGAACAAGGTGTGACATTGCCAACAGAAAGAGGCTAATATGGTGTGCTAAGATGCACGTCGTACAACATTAGGGGAAATATTTCAAAAGGTAGTCTATATATGTATCATCCTACTAATTATAAAATGCTAAATAGAAATCAGATGAAAATCAAATACGCTATAATTGTAGGCCGCATGTCCTGCACCAGCATTACATGTTCTCTCCCAGCTTCATGGCTTTGAACGAGGTCCATAATTCCAGTCCATACAAGTAGTGAGTGTACAGCTTGTATAACAGTGTAAATTTGCAGTCCCCTCAAAATAACTCAACACACAGCCATTAATGTCTAAACCGCTTGCAACAAAAGTGAGTACACCCCTAAGTGAAAATGTCCAAATTGGACCCAATTAGCCATTTTCCCTCCCCGGTGTCATGTGACTCGTTAGTGTTACAAGGTCTCAGGTGTGAATGGGGAGCAGGTGTGTTAGATTTGGTGTCATCGCTCTCACACTCGCTCATACTGACTGGTCACTGGAAGTTCAACATGGCACCTCATAGCAAAGAACTCTCTGAGGATCTGAAAAAAAGAATTGTTGCTCTACATAAAGATGGCCTGGGCTATAAGAAGATTGCCAAGACCCTGAAACTGAGCTGCAACATGGTGGCCAAGACCATACAGCGGTTTAACTGGACAGGTTCCACTCAGAACAGGCCTCGCCATGGTCGACCAAAGAAGTTGAGTGCACGTGCTCAGCGTCATATCCAGAGGTTGTCTTTGGGAAATAGACGTATGAGTGCTGCCAGCATTGCTGCAGAGGTTGAAGGGGTGGGGGGTCAGCCTGTCAGTGCTCAGACCATACGCCGTACACTGCATAAAATTGGTCTGCATGGCTGTCGTCCCAGAAGGAAGCCTCTTCTAAAGATGATGCACAAGAAACCCTGCAAATAGTTTGCTGAAGACAAGCAGACTAAGGACATGGATTACTGGAACCATGTCCTGTGGTCTGATGAGACCAAGATAAACTTATTTGGTTCAGATGGTGTCAAGCGTGTGTGGCGGCAACCAGGTGAGGAGTACAAAGACAAGTGTGTCTTGCCTACAGTCAAGCATGGTGGTGGGAGTGTCATGGTCTGGGGCTGCATGAGTGCTGCCGGCACTGGGGAGCTACAGTTCATTGAGGGAACCATGAATGTCAACATGTACAGTGACATACTGAAGCAGAGCATGATCCCCTCCCTTCGGAGACTGGGCCGCAGGGCAGTATTCCAACATGATAACGACCCCAAACACACCTCCAAGACGACCACTGCCTTGCTAAAGAAGCTGAGAGCAAAGGTGATGGACTGGCCAAGCATGTCTCCAGACCTAAACCCTATTGAGCATCTGTGGGGCATCCTCAAACGGAAGGTGGAGGAGTGCAAGGTCTCTAACATCCACCAGCTCCGTGATGTTGTCATGGAGGAGTGGAAGAGGACTCCAATGGCAACCTGTGAAGCTCTGGTGAACTCCATGCCCAAGAGGGTTAAGGCAGTGCTGGAAAATGATGGTGGCCACACAAAATATTGACACTTTGGGCCCAATTTGGACATTTTCACTTAGGGGTGTACTCACTTTTGTTGCCAGCGGTTTAGACATTAATGGCTGTGTGTTGAGTTATTTTGAGGGGATAGCAAATTTACACTGTTAAACAAGCTGTACACTCACTACTTTACATTGTAGCAAAGTGTCATTTCTTCAGTGTTGTCACATGAAAAGATATACTCAAATATCTACACAAATGTGAGGGGTGTACTCACTTTTGTGATATACTGTATGTCTCATCAGGATCGGGTAGCATAAGGCTTGAATTTTCTTGCCGATCAAAGCTCTAATCCAGACATGTACTTTATATGCTTTAGAATGACACTTCCGGTTTTGGCGGGAAATACCGGGTTACCTGGGAGAAAAATGACTTATTCTCACGATGAAACATTTGTTGCTTTCACCTCTGCCTATGTGACAGGAACATTGCAGCTAGCCGTCTGTGTTCATTTTAATGGTCTCTTGTGGAAAAGGACAGAATTCTGACTCAACTGACCTGTCTTATACTGTTTTACTCCATGAAGAACATAGATTAAACACAAATGAAAAACCTGTCAGGAACACCTCCTGGCACCAAAGCAAACTTTTGCCAGATCCAGTCCGGTCCTCCAGGAGACAGAGTGATGCCAGGTTTCCCAGCTCTCCTCTCATCCTATTACCACTGCATGTCCTGGGGAGGGAAACTAAATCAGCTGAATGATTAGTTGAATCATGTGGCTTGAGTGAGTGACTAGAGATGGAGCCTAGAGGCCCACAGGCTGTGTGTGTGGTTATATTGAAAGGGCCTTAATCAGATGCTGACTGCCTAGCCTGAGTACCTATCTGATACACTACCTCTAGAAGTGCTAACAAACAACTCTTTCTCACAGTAATATACGATATTTCAGGTGTTATTGAACATTGATACAAAACATATTTATGTGATAAAGGCATGTAACATCCTTGTAGTCAGTAGATCCTTGTAACTCCATAAAGCTTATTAAAGTTATCAATACACTCTCATCAAGTCCCATTTTTGGTTCTGAGAGTTTTGGTCATCCTGTGGTGGTGAATAGTCCTGTGTGTGCTGCGTTGTGAGTTTTCCTAGGGCCAGGGTCAATAGCAGTCCTTTCATTTCACTGCCTCTAAAACAGCCAGTAAAACACTGGGCCACCCACTTAAACTAATGACATTTTACTGTCCGATGTGCTTGTGTCCATCTCCCCCTGGAGCCAACAGCAACCTTTTCAATCTGTATGTGTGCGTGCCTCTAGAGTTGGGGAGTAACTGATTACATGTAATAAGTTACATGTAATCTGCTTAAAAAAGAACTGTAACCAATTACGTTACTAGCAAACATATTGTAATCAGATTACAGATACTTTTGAAAAACTTGATTACTTCTTGGATTCATTTTAAATTCAGAAAGGATGTATGTGAAGAAATAAATTGTAGCACCTTTTTGCTTTCTCTATGACATTCAATTCAGCATTGATAAAAGGCGCAACATGGGGGTCCCTCAGGGGTACGTGCTTAGTCCCTTCCTGTACTCCCTGTTCACTCACCACTGTGTGGCCGTGCACAACTCCAACACCATCATTAAGTTTGCTGATGACATAACAGTGGTAGGCCTGATCACAAACAACGACATCTTATAAGGAGGAGGTCAAAGACCTGACAGTTTGGGGACAGGACAACAACCACTCCCTCGATGTCAGCAAGACAAAGGAGCTGATTGTGGACTACAGGAAACGGAAAGCCGAGCACACACCCATTTACATCGACGGGGCTGTAGTGGAGCGGGTCGAGAGCTTCAAGTTCCTCGGTGTCCACATCACTAAGGATCTATCATGGTTCAAAAACACCAACACAGTCATGAAGAAGTAATGACTACGCCTATTCCACCTCAGGAGGCTAAGAAGATTTGGGCCTTCAGATCCTCAAAAAGTTATACAGCTGCAACATTGAAAGCATCTTGACTGGCTGCGTCACCGCATGGTATGGCTTGGCATCAGACCAGAAGGTGCTACAGAGGGTAGTGTGTAGGGCCCAGTACATCATTGGGGTCGAGTTCCCTGCCATCCAGGTCCTCTATACCAGGCGGTGTCAGAGCAAGGCCCTAAAAATTGACTCCAGCCACCCAAGTCATAGACTGTTTTCTCTGCTACCGCACGGAAAGCGATACCGATGCAGCAAGTCTGGAACCAACAGGACCCTGAACAGCTTCAACCTCCAATCCATAAAACTGCTAAATAGTTGTCTAAATAATCTTTGCAGTGACCCTTTTTGTACTAACTTTTTTGACTCATCACATACGCTGCTGCTACTATTTACTATCTGTCACTTTATTCCTAGTTCTATGGAAGGGAAAGGGGATACTTAGTCAGTGGCACAACTGAATTCATTCAACTGAAATGTGTCTTCCACATTTAACCCAACCCCTCTGAATCAGAGAGATGCCTTAATCGACGTCCACTTCGATTAAGAGGAGGTTAACTGCCTTGCTCAAGGGCCGAACCGCAAATTTTGGGTAGATTTCGGGGATTCGAACCAGCGATCTTTCGGTTACTGGCCCAACATATGTGCATATCTACCTCAATGACCATGAACTCCTGCACATGGACTCGGTACTGGTACCTAATGTACTCATTGTGTATCTATTACTACTTCTATTATTACGTGTTTTAATTTTCAATTATTTCTCTATTTTCTTTCTCTCTGCATTCTTGGGAAAGGCTCGTAAGTAAGCATTTTACTGTTAGTCTACATCTGTTTGGTTACTAAGCATGTGATGAATAAAATGTGATTAGGGGGAAAGTAATCCAGCAACTGAAAGTAATCAGATTACATTCCTGTGTTTGGGTAATCCAAAAGTTATGAACCTGATATCATTTTGGACAGGTTTACTAGTAACTGTAACAGATTGCATTTAGAAAGTAACCTACCCAACCCTGTGTGTGTGGCGCGTGTGCAAACATGAATTAAATTGAATTTCAAAGGGAGAAGAGCTGTCTTTATCATCTTATGCCTTAGATACAGAACATAATTGTAGGAGATATCTGGCAATTGCCTCTATTCTACCAGGTATAATAAGCACAAGAGCTGATGCAGCTCAGATTAACATCACAACAAATTATTTAACACACTGATTGACTTTGTGCCTCTAATGTGTTGGTTCACACATTGAAAAGGAGACAAGGATCTGAACCTGACTGCCTTTATCACGTCAGTCTCTCACGTCATTACCGTTACACCCACCCCCTCTGTGTTCTGGGCTGAGGGGGAGGGAGAGGGAGAGGAAGAGGGAGAGAGAGAGAGAGAGAGAGAGAGAGAGAGGGAGAGAGAGAGAGAGAGAGAGAGAGAGAGAGAGAGAGAATCACAGAGCTGGATTTTCAATTTGGTGTGTGTGAGAGGTGTGGAGGATGAGGTGAACAGGGGTGTTGCTGTGATGGAATTGTCTGTCACATCTTGTAGTGTTCAGCTGGACCTCCTGATCCTGAAGTGGGCTCTCAGAGACAGAAACTTGCCTCATGTTATCCTATGTTTTGCTACATTAAAATATACCAGTTTCTATGGCGTTAGTCATAATATCAAAATGGAGACTCTATTCTGTACCAGGATCAGTTGAAGAGGATGCTGATTCTGTCACTTCAGAGATTTTGTTCCCCTCCATTCTGTTCCCAGGTTTGACTGACAGCCAGAGGGACAGTTCCATACCGCAGAGCGCTGAGCACAGCACAGATAAGACACTGTCTCCAATCATTACGCTGCTAATTCACTGAGCCACCGATAAGCATTAAAGCATTGTGCTGCCCTGCTTATCTGGCTAACTCTTATAGGAAAGTAAGGTAAGAGGGCCCTTGGCTCCTGACTGTGGAGTTCTACTGGATTCTGGGCCACATTGGCTATACAAAGGTTATC
This sequence comes from Oncorhynchus tshawytscha, assembly GCF_018296145.1. Taxonomy (NCBI): domain Eukaryota; kingdom Metazoa; phylum Chordata; class Actinopteri; order Salmoniformes; family Salmonidae; genus Oncorhynchus; species Oncorhynchus tshawytscha. The sequence continues at coordinate 34,911,651 of NC_056436.1, read as the reverse complement.
TTCTTTTGTCTTTGGTTACAATTGGGTTCTATAGTCATTGCTCTTGCCTCTCAGTCTCTCATTCATTTTGATCTTCTCTTTCTCCCTACTCTCTCTCGCCGTCGCTCTCTCTCTCCCACCCTCTCTCCGTCACTCTCTCTCTCTCTCTCTCTACTCATTGATGTTCTGTTATGCAGCTCCTCTCTTCCCACTAGACAAACCCACTGCAGCAGTAGCAGCTGTGTACATCTGGTCTAATCTAGCTCTAGCCCCAGTGCTGCTAACCCTCATGCAGAGGAAGAGATGGTGGGGGTGCTGCTCTGATTGCTCCATCTCACACTGTTCAGGCCCAGCAGGCAGGTGGTTGGCTATCTGTCTTCACTCATGTCCTCACGGAGTTGCCAGCTCTGTGGACCAACACACCACAATGAGACGAGCAACAGGATGCGCCTCAGGCGCCGTCACATCCAGCCAACACAATGCAACACCCACCCAGCAAAGCTATAGTCTCTCTCTCTCTCTCTCTCTCCTCTCCCCATGACTCGGCACCACCGACACTCCTGCACAATGCAGGAGGGGAGAGCTGTCTGAATTTGGAACACTTGACTTGTAGGACCTCTTTGGATTCCTCAATGAGCATTGACTCAGTGTGCAGAAATAGCCTGACTAAAGTATGAATCACTGCATGACGTGGAAACAACGTTGATTCAACCAGTGGGAAATGTCTGAATTTGTCATGCATAGTTGCTATGTTTTAATATGCAGCACTCTATTGGGTTATCTTAAATCAGAGCAGTAAATGATAACTTAATTAAATAGCAGAACCTCGGTAAGGGTTTCTTAAAAAGCACGGTTATTTCTGCAGCAGTGGTCCATGTGACAGTGGCCCTATATTTTCCCAGTGATCAGCGTGAGAACGGCCATTTTGATATATATCCCCTCTGGCTTTACTGCATTCAGAGAGTAGACATAGCGTCCGTATGATCTGTGACGCGCTGACACGCTAAGTGAAACCCCACACATATTCTCCCAAAGCCTTTAGCTCTCTCCTCTCTCTCCTCTTGGTACTTTCCAGACCTCTCTCTCTCTCTCTCTTTGCGCCTGTGAAAAGCCCCATAATGTTTGTTGGCATGGGGCGTTGGGATGGGCTGGAGAGGGTGGTCGAGCCGTGTCAGTGACAGAGATGGTCTGTCGGATCCTGGCTGTCTGAGAGAGTGGGAACTGAGCATCTGAGAGGGGAGGGGAGAGTGTAGAGAATCAGGCTCTGGCCACCACTGCCCTTCTGCCCTGGCCCTGCAGCTTTCCATTGGTTCACACTCCAATCTAATAGCCTGGACCATCGCTTACCCCCTGGGGGTTAAGGACACAATTTCCCGCGTTGATTTTGTGAGGAAAGGCCAGCATTCTGGGGAGAGGGCGTTTAACCTTTGGGAGATGGATAATCAAGCTGCTCTATCGATTTGCTTAGCTAAGAAATGGTGCTTCTTTTCTTCGATTAGATGGGAGAGCATGGAGGATTCTCTTTTCTCAGCTAGCGGTTGCTCCTGTCAATTGCTCTCAACCTAAAGCCTCCTTTGTAAGCCAATGTTTATTGTATTTATTGGTGATGATATACTTGGTGATGACGCTTAGCTCCCCCTATATGGCCTTATTTGCTCCATTCTTACGTAACACTGAGGTAAATTGATACGGCCAATTCTGAAGGTCGTGGGCCTTTTGCTCTGTAGTCTTCTCCTTGCTTTATTATTCTCTTTTTTAACATCAAGTCCTGTTCCAGGCTAAACGAGCGGAGGTGTGTACCTGTCAGAGTTACTCTGAGCAAATAAATGCTATTTAAATGCTAATGTGATAAGAGGAGCCAAACTACCTTTATTCATACTCTCTGCACAGCGCCTGGGCAGGAGTACTGGGCAGGAGCCCTTAATATATGACTGACACACTCTCTTTCTCTCTCTAGCCTCCTGCATGTCAGAGGTCCAGCACTTGTGGGGTGGGGGTTCTTGGAGTGTTGAAAATATTGGACTGATGGCTCTGTGCCAAGTGTGGAGCCAGACATGATCAGTATATTTTTTTCTGTTTTATTTATATTTTATTTAACCAGGTGAATACATTCTCATTTACAGCAGTGACCTGGGGAGGTTACAAAACATAGGCCAGACATAGGCCAGAAAACCACCATTTGCCTCATGCAGCGCGACAGATCTTATTCGCATAGAGTTGATCAGGATGTTGCTTGTGGCCTGTGGAATGTTGTCCCACTCCTCTTCAATGGAAAGAGGAAGAACAGGGACATTTTCAGCTTCCAGGAATTGTGTACAGATCCTTGTGACATTTATTTTTTTATTTTTTTTATTTTACCTTTATTTAACTAGGCAAGTCAGTTAAGAACAAATTCTTATTTTCAATGACGGCCTAGGAACAGTGGGTTAACTGCCTGTTCAGGGGCAGAACGACAGATTTGTACCTTGTCAGCTCGGGGGTTTGAACTTGCAACCTTCCGGTTACTAGTCCAACACTCTAACCACTAGGCTACCCTGTCGCCCCAGTGAATTATCATGCTGAACCATGAGGTGATAGTGGTGGATGAATGGCATGACAATGGGCCTAAGGATCTCTCAACGGTACCTCTGTGCATTCAATTTGCCATCGATAAAATGCAATTGTGTTCATTTTCTGTAGCTTATTCCTACCCATACCATAACCCCACCATCACCATGGGGCACTCTATTCACAACGTTGACATCAGCAAACTACTCGCCCACACGATGCCATATGTGGTCTGCGGTTGTGAGACGTAAAATGACGTTGGAGGCAGTTTATGGTAGTGGAATTAACATTCAATTCTCTGGCAACATCTCTGGTAGACATTCCTGCAGTCAGCATGCCAAATACACTCTCTCTCAAAACTTGCGAGATCTGTGGCATTATGTTGTGTGACAAAAATGCACATTTTAGAGTGCCTTTTATTGTCCCCAGCACAAGGTTCACCTGTGTAATGATCATGCTGTTTAATCAGCTTCTTGATATCCCACACCTGTCAGGTGGATGGATTATCTTGGCAAATGAGAAATGCCCATTAACAGGGATGTAAACTAGTTTGTGCACAGCAATTGCATATGAACAATTTCTGAGATATTTTATTTCAGCTCATGAAACATGGGACCAACACTTGCATGTTGCAATTCATATTTTTTGTTCATTTTCGACCAAGTTCAATACATTTAGTGGAAAATCAACTAAATGTATTGAACTTGGTCGAAAATGCATTCATTTGCCCAATACTATCACAAGACATTAACAAAATGCATCAGTGATTCGTATTTTCCATCAACTTTCTGAAGAGGCAACGGAACAGGAATGACCCCTGTCTGTGTGCGCATGTTTGGCTACCACTTTGTGTAGCCATTAACAATGATGCTAATGTAATGACAACTGTCTTCTGGTAGATGGAAAAGTTCCTAAAAACCTTCTCAATGAAATGTTAACTACAAAGTAGCCTATGTCTACCTGACATAATGATATCGTGATTATCTGCATCAATCTAGTGGCATTTGTTTTGCAAAGTCTGCAATCACATAAGCACTACAGAAACATTGATAACCAAACAACGGTCTATGGCTGGTGGCAGTTGAATTAGTGTCATCATTTTTCCCAGACCTCAAAAGTGGTCTCCGGATGTAGTTTAAGCTTGTTGTGGACTTAGCACACCCAATTTAGCTGTTAAAACCGTTAATATTCTATAGGCCATTTTAATGCATAGCATTCTAGCTTCTCTAAATCATCAATCTTTGCTGCAGTATTCATCATTCAGCCTCTGAGACCGAGGCAGAAGCAGATGTCATAGATACTCGCCTGTTTGGAGAGCACTTGCTGGAAGGATGATTGCTCATAGAGAGATGTCGTAGGAGTTGCTTTCAAAATCCTCTATTCCTTTTCTTTCCCATTATGTGAAACAGGAAATCTCTATACTGGCAGAGGAGAGAGAGAGAGACAGAGGATGAGTCTGTCACTGTATGGAGTATAATCCTGGGGAATGGCAAAACTCTGCCGGAGGATCATTTATTCAACTTGTCTCTCAGAGATTCTTTGTGGAAGAGTCAACTTCAGACATCACTGCATCCTTTCACACAGCAGTAGCCGTGTTGTCATCCTCTGGACGGCAGGTAGCCTAGCGGTTAAGAGCGCTGAGCCAGTAAACAAAAGATTGCTGATTTGAATCCCTGGGCTGGCAAGGAGGATTTTAAAAAATTCTGCTCTTGAGCAAGGCAGCACCAACAACTGCTCCCTCTGATTCAGAGGCGTTGGTTTATATGCTGTGGAAGACGGTTGAATGCATTCAGTTGTGCAACTGACTAGGTATACCCTTTCCCTTCTGTCTGTAGAAGGAAACGCTCAGAGTTTAACCAAACTGCCATAACCCAGAGAGAAGGTTAGACTTGAGTTGCTATTGCTGTAGCAGTACGTTGTTTTTCTTTTTGGCGGCATTCAACATTTTCCTCTCTCAGTTTTGTTTGACGGCATGATTCTGAATTACACAACTACGGAGTTTCACTTATCTACTTTCTGTTTCCTTTTAGCTCTCCTCATACTAGATATATTTAGCATGGTTGTGTTAAGTAGACAAGGCCCATCTAGTGGAACATGTCCCACATAAGGAATGCATTACATTCATACTGATGGATATTTACAGCAGCACGGCTGCTGGTCTCACAGCTCCTTGTCTTGCTCCAGGCGCCAATAGCAGAGACTAAGAATAAAGACCGTAAATTCCTGTTAAAGTATGATAGAATGATATAATATAAATGACAGAGTATGGACTACACTCTTAGGGGGAAGGTTCCATCTAGAACCTAAAACGGTTTTTTCGGCTTTCCCCATTGGAGAACCCTTTAAAGAAACATTTTTGGTTCCAGGTAGAACCTTTTTTGGTTCCATGTAGAACCCTTTCCACAGAGGGTTCTACATGGAACCCAAAAGGGTTCTACTTGGAACCAAAAAGGGTTCTACTTGGAACCAAAAAAGGGTTCTCCTATTGGGACAGCCAAAGAACCCTTTTTGAACCCTTTTTTTCTAAGAGTGTACTGTATTGGTTAACTCCGGCCCTTGTTGGCCATAGATCACGAAATGCTTTCCGCTTGGTCCCTTCTCTCATATAATCCTCCATACATGTCCCTTCCAATAAAAAAAATCAGCATCCATCCCCGTCCTCTGATTTTTGTTTGTTTGACTTTCAATTTCTATGGTTTCTTGTGAAATATAGTATCTCCTTTACTTTATGGGGTTACAGTTTGAGTGGAAGTGCAGGAGTTTATGGGCTGTGTAGTTGACTGGAGGATTGCTGCCTGGAAGAGGCTTGCTTTTGTTCCTAATATATTTACATGTGTTTACTGTCAAATAAATGAAATATGGCCGGTCTAACTCTTTATGACCAAACACACAATACTTTATGGCTAGGAACCCTTTGTTCCATTGTTATATTTGGCCTGATTGTCATTTCTGTGTGTGATGAGTTTAGGAAAGTATTGTTCATTTCTAATAACACTCAGTCAGGGTTTGTAACATTTCATTGTTGTTGATTCAATGCACTGAACTTGCGTTCTTGGACAGAAATTCAATAAACAGTTCATCTGAAGAGTCCTTTTTACAGAAAGGTGAAAATAAGACTTTGTGTCATTCTGCGTCCGCTGATGCTATTCCATTCGTATTCTACGGTCTCTGTCTTGTGACCCTTTTGTCTATGTTTTATTCAAGTGGAGGGCATGTGCAATTAGAGTGAAATAATGGTGCTGGGTTGTCTAAATAGAGAAAAGCTTTCCTCTGGTTAAGTTGAATGCGGTGGCGAGGTGGGCTGGGATGTCCGCCTTTGGTGACAGATCAAAGAGAATGTGGTTTTAATCTAGTGATGCGGCCGCGGTGGGGGCCGTGCACAGATGCACCTCAAAGCGCTCTCGTCAGGGCTTTGACGGATGACATCGCCGCTCCAGAATGATAGGCTATTATTTCACTTTGCCTTGGATAAATGGCAATGCTAGCTGCTACCTGTCCCCCTCACCTTCCCTCGCCTCGCAGCCTGGCACCAACAGACAGACAGGGGAGGGAGAGAGTTGGGAATGAGAGGACTGAGCTCTGTGGGACTGTGCCATTTTGTGATCATACTTTCTCTTTTTCCACCTTGTTGTTCTGGGTGACTGAGGACAATGTGCTGCTGTAGTGACAATGACATTTGATAAGCGGCTTATTTGATAATGTGTCTTTCTCTCTCTCTCTCTCTCTCTCTCTCTCTCGCTCTCTTTCTCACACAAACACACACACACAAACACACACACACACACAAACACAGACCAGCAGTATTCATGGTCTCCCTCTCAGCACTTCGATGAAGAAAGCAACTCCCCTCCTCCACCCAGGAACATGAAGGCTCTATCGGGCGGGCGGCCCAGCCAGCTCCAGATCACCTCGGCTCACACCTGCGGCCTGGCCGACTGCGACCACTCCCTGGACCACCATGAGTCCCGCACCCCCTCTTACCTCCTCAGCCCCACAGAGAGCTGTCCCATGGAGCACCACCGCCGCTGCTCCCCCCATAGCTCCATCCACTCTGAGTGCATGGCGATGCCCGTCTCCGTCTCCATGGCCAACACAGACCACTCCATCTCCAGCAGCACCTTTCCCAGGATGCATTACAGTTCCCACCACGACGGCAGCGGGTCACGGGACAGTGGTGGTGGTGGAGGAGGTGGTGGTGGTGGATCACGGGATCGAGACGAGTGTGGCTCGTCGCATGGCGGCAGCGGTAAGATGAACAGAATCCCGGCCAACCTGCTGGACCAGTTTGAGAAGCAACTTCCGTTACATCGCGACGGCTTCCACACACTGCAGTACCAGAAGACGCACACCACCACCACGGAGCAGCGCAACGAGAGCCCTGGGAGGATCCGACACCTGGTCCACTCTGTCCAGAAGCTCTTCACCAAGTCCCACTCCCTGGAGGGCTCGTCCAAGATGAATGGCACCAAGGGGGACTCGCACCGGGAAGGCTCCCACCACCACCATCCCAACCACCATGGACACCACAAACACAGCAAGCGCAGCAAGAGCAAAGAGCGTAAGTCATCAGACAGCAGCGGGAAGCAGCGCTCCGGGGTGGCGGGCTGGTGGAGCTCAGACGATAACCTGGACAGTGACAGTACGTACCGGACGCCCAGCGTCATGTCCCGCCAACAGGTGGACCACATCAGCCACTGCTACCCCGACTCTGTCCACAGCCACTACGGGGACCTGTCGCTCAAGACCTCCAAGAGCAACAACGATGTGAAGTGTTCCGCGTGTGAGAGCGTGGCCATGGCTCCTGAAGGGAAGTTCATGAAGAGGAGCTCCTGGTCAACGCTGACTGTCAGCCAGGCCAAGGAGGCCTACAGGAAGTCTTCCCTAAACCTGGAGAAACCCATGACGCCCACAGACCTCAAGCCCAACCTCAGGCCCTGCCACTATCTACAGGTGAGTCACTCGTATAATCCTAATATGTCCGTTGCTGGAGCCATGTTGCTGGAACCACAGTAATGTTATAGATAGGCAGAGAGATGGATGGGATTGGCAGAGAAGCAGACAGATATGTACAGTACGGACAGACATAGGTCTGCTGGTAGGCTGATTCAGTGAAGCTACTGAAGAGAGGATTTATTGTCATTAGCAGTCAGTGTAGAACCGAAGACCAGCTAGGCTACATGCTAACACTCAGAAACACTGCAAACAATGAGGCTCGTTGATTAGCACTCATCTCAGTAAGCCTGCCGTTAACATGGCCTTCCATTCTATCAGCGGCTTATATCCAATAGACAGTGAGTCCAGACAGTTACTATGATGTTGTTTGTCTCAGCTGGACTTCTGATAGTTCTGAGATTTAATCACTTGTATTTCCCTGTCCAGGATATGAATCACCTGTCAGGGGATCAGCAGGGTAGTAGCAGTGAAAGGGACGGCACAGTGGGAGCAAATCAATTACTGTATCAATGAATGACACCAGTGACAAGTCGGGAGTGCAAAGAAAAGACTCGGGATCAATGCCGATTTGAGCTTGTTGTCGTGCTGTTTCTCCAAGCTGTCAGTTGGTCTGTATCGGTGTGTGAGAGCACTTAGTTCATGGCCAGGATCCGCTTGGTGGGAAACCCTGGTGGATTGTGGTGAACGGCATTAAGATCAATTCAAAGGGAATCAGCATGTTTGTAGTTGATGGTCCAGGGGTTTTATGTTGGGGTTGTTGTAGTAAAGGGTAGGCCATTTGCTTGGGAATGGCAAGTCCCTTACCAACTGCACTCTGAAATAGCTATGTATATCAAACAATGGTATTTGTGTATGATGAATCAATATCAAAGCTCTTAAGACAATGAAAAGTACATGTTTTACAGTAAACATGCAACCCATGAGGTATGATCTGCTGATAATCTCAGGGAACATTGAGTGGGCTACTGCCTGGAGCTAAAACCACGTGAACTCCTCAACACTCAGAGAAACACTCCTCAGGGACACTCCATGAAGTGGAAGGTGGTGGAAATGTTAGATGCTGTCTTAAATGGACAAGAGGTACATTACTCAACCCACCCACCATTCTAATGGGGAGTCCGGCATTGTGTCTGACTATTAGCTGACGTAAACAGAAAAACAGGAGCATGTGGTCTGTGACTAATGCCAAGCAACTGTATATAAAGCACTTTTAAAGGTGATGAACTCCAAACAACGTTGGGGCCTTAGAACCTCTACTCTCTTATCTCTCTAAGTGTACTAAGCTCTCTCTGAGACAATGATGATAGGAGACTGTAATGTATTCTTCATCTGTTCATTAAATGGGGTGTCTGAACGTCCATAAACACGTTGGTTGTTCTATAAATAGCCTGGCCCATTCTATTGGTTCTCTGCCGCAGGGCTATTTTGAGTCTCAGTTGTCAATCGGCCACGGGTGACGCATTTCCCCTGGGGATTGGTGCCCTCTCTCAGAGGTGAGCTAGCTACCAGGGAGACAGGGGGAAATAAACAGACTATTCTGGTCTCTGGCTGGCTGACTGGCTGTCTGTCTCACTGTCTGTCTCTATCTCTCTCCCTTTCCTTATCAACAGGAGCAGTGAGTCAGGCAGATTGAGTTGTTAGACAAGAACATTACTGTAACTTTAGGCAACATCCTGTTGCTGTTCTGCTTTGTTTTCCTATTTCGGTTTTAGGGTGCAATCCTATAGATTAAATGAGGAAGACAAATTTCGGTTGAAGGCATTCAGTTGTGCAACTGACTATGCATCCGGTTTTCCTTTCCCTATAAAGATAGTTGTTGTTGTTTGCTGTTGTGGGAGGTGAGGTGTTTGTGGCACTCCTTATGGTTTGATGTGCCGGCAAGGGTATTATAGTTTTGTGTTTTTAATTATTTTTTAATTCATTTAAAAAAAACTTTTATTAGAAATTCGGTTTAGTTTCAGTTAGTTTGCAGACTTGATTTACTAGTTTTCATTCCGTTTTAGTTTAATAACATTTATATTTTGTTTTTATTTTATTTCAGTGTTAGGAACAGAATGTGGCCTATGCGTGGGATGCTAGTCTTGTGGACTTGCCAGACTCAATGAATAACTGAACCAAAGCTTTGTCTCTTTTTTAATAGTCATTGGAATGAGGCAGGTTTCATGCTCATTTAAAGCCAGGGGGGAAGTAAGCCGGTACGGTCTGGTACAGTGTAGGCCTACTGGCAAAAGAGATAGTGGCAGTACGTTGTACCGGTAAAACATGAGCCTCTCTCTATAATTAAAACAAAGATGGAAAGAAAACTGCTATTATACCGCCTGGCAGCCACTTGAGAAATGAGTGAATAGACTTTAGAACAGATGGTATGAACTCCAAAATGTGGTGTATACCAAAATGCGGTGTATACCAAAATGCGGTGTATACCAAAATGCGGTGTATACCAAAATGCGGTGTATACCAAAATGCGGTGTATACCAAAATGCGGTGTATACCAAAATGCGGTGTATACCAAAATGTGGTGTATACCAAAATGCGGTGTATACCAAAATGCGGTGTATACCAAAATGCGGTGTATACCAAAATGCGGTGTATACCAAAATGCGGTGTATACCAAAATGCGGTGTATACCAAAATGTGGTGTATACCAAAATGCTGCGGTGTGGTTCGAGGGGAACACAAACATTTTGAGAAAGTAGAGATCACTAGTCGGGACCGAGACATGCGCGGACACCAGTGGATACAACCATCAATTCAGGCTACAAGTTTGCCTAATGACAATCAACGAATGTCATTACACTTCTTGGTATTTTAATAGATGCCCCTTTTTATTCATCAAATGACAGGAGCAAAGTGCACTGTTTTAGATGCTGGAATTATTTTAGAGTGGATGAACATGCGCAGGTAGCCTGCTTATCAAGTGATTTGTTTGACAATCAATGAAAACAACATGCCAGGTTGTGTTCGTGACACATTTAAAGGTAATACATTTTTACAGTTAAATGACATGGCTTTACTGCTAGGCCCACACATGTTTTGCACACATTTTCACATATGGGAACATCAACTCAAATGTTATTTGTCACATGCAGCGAATACAACAGGTGTAGACTTTACTGTGAAATGCTTACTTACGAACCCTTTCCCAACAATGCAGAGTTACAAAGTAAGAAAGGAAATTTTAAAAAGGAAATAGTAACACACTAAAATGCCATACCGGGAACAAAAAAGGTATCTACTTTCACCCAGGTCTAAAGCACACTGCTAAAGTCTGTTGTCCTCGGGAAGAGGTTGCCGTTTGCATCGTCTACGTGCAGCTAGCTGGTGGCTGTCTCACTTTGTCTTTTTCCTTTAATTGTTTGAATGCTTCTTTGTGGTGTTCAGGTGAACTTCAAGTTGGTAGGGGTTTTCCCTTTGATCTCCATACCACACCTGTACTATCTTCTAACACAACAATGCATTTACTTTTGTCTGTCACAGCAATGTCATCAAAATAATAATAAGGCGACCAAAGGAAGTGTTGGCTTTGGGGATGACCAGTGAAATATACCTGCTGGAGCGCGTGCTACAGGTGGGTGTTGCTATGGTGACCAGTGAGCTGAGATAAGGCGGGGCTTTACCTAGCAAAGACTTATAGATGACCTGGAGCCGGTGGGTTTGGCGACGAATATGTAGTGAGTGCCAGCCAACAACAGGTCACAGTGGTGGGTAGTACAGTATATGGACAAAACGGATGGCACTGTGATAGACTACATCCAGTTTGCTGAGTAGAGTTTGAGGCTATTTTGTAAATGACATCGCCGAAGTCAAGGATCGGTAGGATAATCAGTTTTACGAGGATATGTTTGACAGCATGAGTGAAGGAGGCTTTGTTGCGAAATAGGAAGCCAATTCTAGATTTTCTAGAATTTTGGATTGGAGATGCTTAATGTAAGTCTGGAAGGAGAGTTTACAGGCTAACCAGACACCTAGGTATTTGTAGTTGTCCACATATTCTAAGTCAGAACCGTCCAGAGTAGTGATGCTAGTCGGGCGGGCGGGTGCAGGCAGCGATCAGTTGAAGAGCATGCATTTAGTTTTACAAGCATTTAAAAGCAGTTGGAAGCTAAGGAAGGAGTGTTGTATGGCATTGAAGCTCATTTGGAGGTTTGTTAGCATAGTGTCCAAAGTAGGGCAAGATGTATGCAGAATGGTGTCATCTGCGTAGAGGTGGATCAGAGAATCACCAACAGCAAGAGCAACATCATTGATATATACAGAGAAAAGGGTCTGCCTGAGAATTGAACTCTGTGGTACCCCCATAGAGACTGCCAGAGGTCCGGACAACAGACCCTCCGATTTGACACACTGAACTCTATCTGAGAAGTAGTTGGTGAAACAGGCGAGGCAGTCAAATCAAAATCTAATTTATTTGTTACATACACATGGTTAGCAGATGTTAAAGCGAGTGTAGCGAAATGCTTGTGCTTCTAGTTCCGACAATGCAGTAATAACCAACGAGTAATCTAACCTAACAATTCCAAAACTACTACCTTATACACACAAGTGTAAAGGGATAAAGAATATGTACATAAAGATATATGAATGAGTGATGGTACAGAACGGCATAGGCAAGATGCAGTTGATGGTATTGAGTACAGTATATAGATATGAGATGAGTAATGTAGGGTATGTAAACAAAGTGGCATAGTTAAAGTGGGTAGTGACACATGTATTACATAAAGATGCAGTAGATGATATAGAGTACAGTATATACATATATTTATGAGATGAGTAATGTAGGGTATGTAAACATTATATTAAGTAGCATTGTTTAAAGTGGCTAGTGAAACATTTTCCATCAATTCCCATTATTAAAGTGGCTGGAGTTGAGTCAGTGTGTTGGCAGCAGCCACTCAATGTTAGTGGTGGCTGTTTAACAGTCTGATGGCCTTGAGATAGAAGCTGTTTTTCAGTCTCTCAGTCCCTGCTTTGATGCACCTGTACTGACCTCGCCTTCTGGATGATAGAGGGGTGAACAGGCAGTGGCTCGGGTGGTTGTTGTCCTTGATGATCTTTATGGCCTTCCTGTGACATTGGGTGGTGTAGGTGTCCAGGAGGGCAGGTAGTTTGCCCCCCGGTGATGCGTTGTGCAGACCTCACTACCCTCTGGAGAGCCTTACGGTTGTGGGCAGAGCAGTTGCCGTACCAGGCGGTGATACAGCCCAACAGGAGGCTCTCGATTGTGCATCTGTAGAAGCTTGTGAGTGCTTTTGGTGACAAGCTGAATTTCTTCAGCCTCCTGAGGTTGAAGAGGCGCTGCTGCGCCTTCTTCACCACGCTGTCTGTGTGGGTGGACCAATTCAGTTTGTCTGTGATGTGTACGACGAGGAACTTAAAACTTACTACCCTCTCCACTACTGTCCCATCGATGTGGATAGGGGGGTGCTCCCTCTGCTTTTTCCTAAAGTCTACAATCATCTCCTTAGTTTTGTTGACGTTGAGTGTGAGGTTATTTTCCTGACACCACACTCCGAGGGCCCTCACCTCCTCCCTGTAGGCCGTCTCGTCGCTGTTGGTAATCAAGCCTACCACTGTAGTGTCGTCCGCAAACTTGAGTCTGCCGATAAGAATGCGGTGATTGACAGAGTCTAAAGCCTTGGCCAGGTCGACGAAGACGGCTGCACAGTACTCTATTTTTCCGATGGCGGTTATGATATCATTTAGGACCTTGAGCGTGGCTGAGGTGCACCCATGACCAGCTCGGAAACCAGATTGCATAGCGGAGAAGGTACGGTGGGATTAGATATGGTCGGTGATCTGTTTGTTAAGTTGGCTTTCGAAAATTTTAGAAAGGCAGGGTAGGATGGATATTCGTTTATAACAGTTTGAGTCTAGAGTGTCTCCCCCTTTGAAGAGGGGGGTGACCGCGGCAGGTTTCCAATCTTTGGGGATTTCAGACGACGAACAGTCTAGTAATAGGGGTTACAACAATTTCTGCGGATCATTTTAGAAAGAGAGGGTCCAGATTGTCTAGCCCATTTGTAGGGATCCAGATTTTGCAGCTCGTTAGTGAGCATAAGACAGGACAGAGATAGAGTACAGTTGGCTTCTTCCTAAAATTCCAAAAGTTGGGAATCATATGTGGCATAAACCATCGCTCTCTCTCTGGCAGACTGATTACACAAATTAGTCCCAATTACCCTGCCATGAACCCACACACACACACACAGAGGCCCTCGTTAGTACCTGTTGGGGAGGAACAGCAGGTTTGATTTAGATGCAGTAAGGGGACAGTGACAATGCAATTAAGCCCTGGACGTGACCAGCTCACCTGACCAAGATAGAGATTTACTACCGACTGCTTCTCTTGGCACACTGCTCGGCCAAAATGCCACAACACAATATCTTTGTTTACGGTTTGTCTTAGCCTTGATTAATTCACTTTCACCATTTAACACAACTCTCTTTTCCTTCCAGAAGAGTACAAAGCACGGATTAGGCTTTGATAGTTTTGCTGATAAGGCAATGCGGCAGGATTTAATAAACCAATGAACTGCCATGTTAACTTGCCAAAGGTGGATGGTTCAGAGTGAAAAAGCCTGTGATTAAAGGCAGAGTAAAGTTGCAGCACTGCAGAAACCACAGTCTCTCTCTCTATGAGGGTGAACCAGACAGACACAATAAACCCACATCATCAGAGATGGGCTATAGCCTCGCTCAAAAGCCTTACACTCAAAGGAGGGCATAGGTAAATAAATAAATAATAAAGTGCATTCAGAAAGTATTCAGACCCCTTCCCCTTTTCCACATTTTGTTACGTTACAATCTTGTTCTAAAATTTATTTTAAAAAAAAATCTCATCAATCTACACACATTAATGACAAAGCGAAAAACTGTTTTTTAGAATTTTTTGCAAAATTATTATAAATACAAAAACTGAAATACCTTATTTACATAAGTATTCAGACCCTTTGCTATGAGACTCTAAATTGAGCTCAGGTGCATCCTGTTTCTATTATTCATCCTTGTGATGTTTCTACAACTTGATGGTTTATAAAGGCACACACCTGTCTAAAGTCCCACAGTTCATGTCAGAGCAAAAACCAAGACAGGTTGAAGGAATTGTTGGTAGATCTCCAAGATAGGATTGTGTCGAGGCAAATATCTCAGGAAGGGTACCAAAATAATTGGCAGCATTGAAGGTCACCAAGAGCACAATGGCCTCTATAATTCTTAAATGGAAGAAGTTTGGAACCACCCAGACTCTTCCTAGAGTTGTCCACTCAGCCAAACTGAGAAATCGGTGGAGAAGGGCCTTGGTCAGGGAGGTGACCAAGAACCTGATGGTCACTCTGACAGAGAACCAGAGTCCCTCTGTGGAGATGAGAGAACCTTCCAGAAGGACAAACATCTCTGCAGCACTCTACCAATCAGGCCAATATGGTATAGTTGCCAGATGGCCACTCAGTAAAAGGAACATGACAGCCCGCTTGGAGTTTGCCAAAAGGCATGTAAAGGACTCTCAGACTATGAGAAACAAGAGTCTCTGGTCTGATGAAACCAAGATTGAACTCTGTGGCCTGAATGCCAAGTGTTACATCTGGAGGAAACCTGGCACCATCCCTACGGTGAAGCATGTTGGTGGCAGCATCATTCTGTAGGGATGTTTTTCAGCAGCAGGGACTGGGAGACTAGTCAGGATCAAGGGAAAGATGAACAGATTAAAGTACAGAGAGATCCTTGATGAAAACCTGCTCCGCAGCGCTCAGGACCTCAGACTGGGGCGAAGGTTCACCTTCAAACGGGACAAAGACCCTAAGCACACAGCCAAGACAATGCCAGAGCCTAGAATATAACCCGACCAAAATCTCTGGAGAGACCTGAAAATAGCTGTGCAGCGACACTCCCCACCCAACCTGACAGAGCTTGAGAGGATCTGCAGCGAAGAATGGGAGAAACTCCCCAAATACAGGTGTGCCAAGCTTGTAGTGTCATACCCAAGAAGACTCAAGGCTGTAGTCTCTGCCAAAGGTGCTTCAACAAAGTACTGAGTGAAAAAAGTACTGTCTGAATACTTGTGTAAATGTGATTATTATGTTTTTTTATGAGGTAGTGAGGTATAGAGAGTCCCCAGCCTTCATTGACCTGACAACGGAGTCCAACAACCTTATGATGGGAGAGAAGACCATTAGCTGCAGCCTACCAGGCAGGCAGTGAGACCCAGACCCAGGACCATCCAATACATAACCCAGACCAAGAAACACAGAAAGAGAGAGGTAGAGCGAGGTAGTGTGAGAGAGAGAGTCAGAAGGGGGTTATTAAAAATAACACCCCTCGCTAAAACACACTGAATCATTCTCTTCCCACAATCCTCTCTGAAGACATGATGGAGCGGGGAGGGATTATCACTGATTGAGTTGTTTAGCGACGTCGCGCCAGGGAAGCCAGGTCTATCCCCCTTTCTACTCTGGCTGGGTCCTGTTTTAATGGCGCTGACTTGTGTTCCTAGGGGGAGATGACCTGAGTGGAACGGAGCTGCAGAGTTAATCAATGAAATGAACTGCAGGAGCAGCAGCAGGGCCTACAGCCTACAGCCCATTCCCCCGGTAGAGGGCAATGGGGCAGTAGCAGCAGCAGGGCCTACAGCCTACAGCCCATCCCCCTGGGGAGGCCTATTGGGCAGGAGCAGCAGCAGGGCCTACAGCCTACAGCCCATCCCCCTGGGGAGGCCTATGGGGCAGGAGCAGCAGCAGGGCCTACAGCCTACAGCCCATCCCCCTGGGGAGGCCTATGGGGCAGGAGCACGGCTGAGAGCGCAGGGCTGGAAATGCACAGGTCATTCACACATTATCTGGAGAACTGGACTAGAATCTATGTAGAATCTATGTAGAATGAATCTATGTAGAATGTAGAATGTATAGTCTATCCTATTAGGACAGGATCAGGGCTGAGGCCTGAGGCCACATACAGGTGAACGCCCAAACATAGTCTGGGAGAGGAGAGGGACTGTAGCTACTGTACATCTCAGGATGTGTCCTTTTTCTGCCTCTCGTGTTTTGTCGTCATGTATAGTTTGTAGTGGCTCTCCTCACTTGAGTAAATTCATTACATTCTGCCCATAGATAACTAAGTACACGTTCTAGGATATTCTATCTTGTTGCAAGCAGCATGAACCATTTGGACCTTGACTGTGTAGATTTGTATGTTCTCTTCCTCCATGCAAACAGCCCTGTGATGTGTGTGTATTCATTAGGATGGGAGACATGTCTGGTTGTCTGGTTCGTTGTCTCTACACGGGGGGGGATCCACCCGTGTATCTAGTTTATTAGCAAATCCCAAATTAAACAAATCTCACCACAGTGTGTGGCTGTCCTCTGGCGCTCCTTCCTTAATTAGACGTCTAAAAATATCCAACTCCTTGAAGACTTAATTAACCCATCGACTCTGGTGAGCGTGCAATGTTTGTATGTGTGTGTGTGTGTGTGTGTGTGTGTGTGTGTGTGTGTGTGTGTGTGTGTGTGTGTGTGTGTGTGTGTGTGTGTGTGTGTGTGTGTGTGTGTGTGTGTGTGTGTTTTGGACCAGACGTCCTCACAAGCGTAGTAAAACACGAACAATTTAGACAAGTGGGGTCATTTTGCCGGTTCCCACAAGGAAAAAGGCTATTTTAGGTTTAGGGTTAGAATTAGGGATAGGAGTTAGCGTTAGGTGTTAAGGTTAGAGTTAGGTTAAGGGGAATAAATTGTTTGGACCAAGGATAGTACAACAAACATGTGTGTGTGTTGGTGTGTTGGTGTGTTTGTGTGTGTGTGTGTGCGTGCAGGCGTGTGTGTCATCTGAAGGGTATAAAATGATATCTCCCTTGGTATGTGTGTGTGGCCCAGTTTTGCTTATTTGTGTGGCATCATCGTGGCACATTTTGCAAGCCCCTTACTCTGGAATCATAATATTATGAATTTCTGCCATAGAGCGCTGTGGACCCACGGGCCTTATGACTTTCAACACACAAGCCCTATTGATTACAGCCAGCTCTCTACTGTCAGATCATTGGTAAGCCAAGCTCATCACCAAGCTAGGGACCCTGGGACTGAACCCCTCCCTCTGCAACTGAATCCTGGACTTTGTGACGGGCCGGCCCGCTGACCTTCAACATTGGGACTCCTCAGGGGTGTGTGCTTAGTCCCATCCTGTACTCCCTGTTCACCCATGACTGCGTGACCACGCATGACTCCAGCACCATCATCAAGTTTGCTGATGACACAACGGTGGCAGGCCTGATCACAGACAACAATGAGTCAGTCTAGAGGGCTCCCGAGTGGCGCAGCGGTCTAAGGCACTGCATCTCAGTACTAGAGGTGTCACTACAGACCCTAGTTCGATTACAGGCTGTATCACAACCGGCCATGATTGGGAGTCCCATAGGGCGGCGCACAATTGGCCCAGCGTCATCCGGGTTAGGGTTTGGCCGGGGTAGGCCGTCATTGTAAAATAAGAATTTGTTCTTAACTGACTTGCCAAGTTAAATAAAGGTTCATTTTGAGACTTAGCAGTGTGGTGTCAGGACAACAGCCTCTCCCTCAACATCAGTAAGACCAAAGAGCTGCTCGTGGACTATAGGAGAAAGGGAAGAGCACACCGCCATCCACATTGACGAGACTGTTGTGGAGTGGTTCGGGAGCTTCAAGTGACTTGGCGTCCACATCTCTAAGAACTTAACATGGTCCACACACAGTCGTGAAGAGGGCACGGCAGTGCCTCTTCCCCCTCAGGAGGCTGACAATATTTGGTATGGGCCCTCGGATCCACAAAAAGTTCTACAGCTGCACCATCGAGAGCATCTTGACAGCCTGCATCAATGCTTGGTATGGCAAATACATCTCAAAGCCTTACAGAGGGTGGTTCGGACAGCCCAGTACATCACTGGGGCCAAGCTCCCTGCCACCAGGACCTCTACATCCACCCAGGCCAAACACTCCAGCCACCCAGGCCATAGACTGTTCACTCTGCTACCGTCCGACAAATGGTACTGGAGCATCGGCTATTGTAATTGAACTCTGCTGTACTTTTGAAGTAAAGCAAAACTGTGACAGAGAGGGCTCTATTGTAACAAACCTAACGCAATACCAAAAATATAAAGAGAAAGAGGGAATGTCCACTCACCGTTATACTGCTCGCAAATGTCATGTTTTATAAACATCATGGATCCATCTTACAGATCATATTTGCACTTCTCCAGAAATAGCAGACGATTTTGCCAATGGACGGTGCATCTTTCTAATAAGTTAAATGAAATGGGGGGAAACCATTCATATATTTATTTCTAAATACGAGATTCACCGGCACAAAAGGCACATCTCTCCTTCCATGGGCACTGTACTTCATGGCTGGATAGGCTGCGCTTCCACTCTCTAAATCCATGCCTTTATCAACTGCGTTACCTTTAAGACCTGCTTTTTGTGGGTCTTAAAATGGCCCATTAGCGCTGTAAAATGGCCCATCAGCACTGTAAAATGGCCCATTAGCACTGTAAAATGGCCCATTAACACTGTAAAATGGCCCATTGGCACTGTAAAATGGCCCATTAGAAGTGTAAAATGGCCCATCAGCACTGTAAAATGGCCCATTAGCACTGTAAAATGGCCCATTAGTGCTGCATGAAGTTACTTTTGCGCTTGTTTTTAAGGACAAACCTCAAATATTGCCACCCCTCCCACCTCAGTGCAAGCGAGCTGATGTTCGACAGGTAAATTACCGAACCTGGTGTTAGGGCTGGAAAATGTCAGTGCCAGACGAAATTGCTAACTAACGTGCGTATGACACTTGCACCTCCTTTGTGCCAGCCGAAAATAGAGCCCGGAGAGAGGAAGAGAGAGAGAGACTTTAGTGGTAAACTTCTTTATTTAACGAGCCTGTGATATTTAAATGAGTTTGTAAACAGCATGATGTCATCAGTTCGATTGAATTAACCCCTAGCCATTTGTCCAGCAGCTTCAAATAGTTTCCACAACCTTTCAACAAGTGCCATTATATAAACAGAACACCAGAATATGATACCTTTTGTGTTAGGCTTAGGATTTTAGTTTGATCTTTTGAATTTCAGAAGGGATTTTCGTAACAAATAGACCCTCATTTACTCTGTATATTTTTGAAGGAATTATATTGAATTAAACCCAATTCTACTTTATTAAATTGAACTAGAACAGTTCTCTTGCATGGTTTATTTACTGCTCATAGACGTCTTGCATCAGTAGGTAAACCATCCGACAGGAATGTCAAACAGTGTTACCGCTGCTCTGCTGTGGTTTATCATGCAACATGTAACACTCTGAAGGCAAGGAGACACCACATCTCTGATGCTGCTCTCACATTCAATATTGAAGAGCCTTATGATGTGTAATGCAACCTTGGGTAAACACAGCACGATCACACTGCACGTACCTCGCTTTGAGTCTCAATCTGGGAACAGATTGCAGTCGAGGGAACAAGTCTGAGTCAGAAAACATCTTGCCAAAGGGGATGATGCCTTGCAAGAGCCTTGTCTCAGCTGCAAATGTCTTACTAGCTATAGAGAGAGAATGATAACAGAATATTACAAGTGATGTACTGTACCTATCTTTGCCTGAGCTGTGGTTAAATGTGACTGTGGATGAATCTCCTATTCAGTTTGATCCTCTATGATCCCACTCTCACTACCTTCATTTTACCAATAAACATGATCGAGGACAGTCTGCTTTACACTACGGCTGAGCCAATAGCCACATTGAGAAAACAACAACTCTCCTGACATACCAAAACCAAACAGCTAATGGCTAACTGTTTTCAGGTCTATGTAACAATATCCACAGTTTAAAGATAAACTGTACCTACCTGCAGTAATTACTGTCACATGTAGGTAAGTACATGTTACTGCAAGTGGGGGCAAAGAAACTTTGAGGTAAACCTGTGTATCTGTAGTACTCATAACATAATTACATTACAGTATCTTCTACAATCTTACTACTTCTGTTACAGGGTACCCAACCCTTCTCTCTAACCCTCTCTCTATCCCCCCCTCCCCCCCAGGTACCTCAGGATGAGTGGAGTGGTTACCCAGGGGGAGGTAAGGATGATGAGATCCCCTGTCGGAGGATGAGGAGCAGCAGTTACGTCAAAGCCATGGGTGATGAGGAGAGTGGAGAGTCTGACTCCAGCCCCAAGACCTCCCCCGTGAAGACGGTCCGGCCAGACGCCCTGGTCAAGTCTGTCATGCAGAGACCACTCCTAGACTCCCAGAGGTAGGCCATGTAAAGTATCCTAGCATGTGGAACTGAGTTAAGAACGTGCCGTAAGATCACTCCACAGCTAGCTTGAAATGTCACGGATGGAGCCATCCAAATCGGTCCCTTTTGGGTGCCTCAACCTGTTGGAACCTTGTCAAGGAGGGCGGTCACGTATGTTGTGAAGCAGAAGATCACTGGTTTGAACCCAGTATGGGGCAGTCAGACATTGGGGGAAGCTAAGCAGTTAGCAGCACACTGACCCCCATTACACAGGTAATGCCAAAGATTTGATCCCAGATCTGTGGTTAATAAGGGCACATTCTAGAACTTGTAGAAATACCAAATAAATGAATCAGATTTAATTTCTATAGCAAAAAGTTTAGTGTCATTGTTTATAAAGCTTTGTTAAGTGTGTGCACTGGGGGTATAAAATGAATGAATGCTGGAATGGATTAGATAGGCCATGATGCAGACACAATCACAGAAACGAGGTTAGGATGATAATGGCATGACGTTAGAACAAATGCAGCAGATTAACATGAAATTAGATTACAATACTTGTCCATTGGATGAGACGAGCAAAATTCTAACACACTAACAATGGCTCAAACAAAAATATATCCTAGATAGATGATTCAATAAGGGGGGCAAGAATGCTGTTGTTTGCCTTTTTACATACTCTGTTGGAAGGCAATGTCGTTATTGGATTATAAAACTGCATATTCTAGTTCTCTTTTTCTTTACATTAAAGTCAGTGAGGAAAAGTAAAACCAAAATGATCCAATGTTGTTATTTCCATAGAAATGTCTCACCATTACAAATCTGGTTTCAGAATAGTTTTAGAGCCTTGAATTAGTTACACATAGTGTTTAAAGGGGCACACAGGTTATTTTCTCTGTGTCTATTTCTACATGAAAAAATACTATAGTATACTATGGTATAATATGGTATTATTATGGAAAACTATGGTATTCCCTAAAATGTTTTTGTGGACTTTACAGTACTTTTTACTGTAGTATTTACTGTTAACTATAGTATAAATACTGTAGTAAAAGAAAACTATATTATTTTCTATGGTAATTAATACAGTGCAGATTGTATACTGTAGTATTTAGTGTAGTGTTTTTGCAGACTGTACTATACTGCAGTATTTATTGTAGTGTTTTTTCAGATTGTAGTATACTGTAGTGTTTATTATAGTGTTTTTGCAGACATTACTGTAGTAATTACTATAGTGTTTTTGTTTTATTATCTTTGACATAAAGTGGTGGCTATCTCCTTCAGGAAACCTACTGGAGAAATACGAGCAAGTTTTCCATAACCTGTTGGTAGGACTGGGGTCTGAACCGGTAATAATATATTCTATAACCTGCATAGAACACAATATGGTCTATACTTGGCATTTAGGTTTCTCACTTATGGGTGGCACAAATTGGTATATGGGGGAGGGGAATGGACAGGGTATATGGAAATTAAATACTGTATAATTTACTATAGTTTTAAAAAAGTGTAGTGTTTTTGCGGACTGTAGTGTTATATTTGATTTGATTTTTGCCCCCCTTTTCGTGATATCCAATTACAATCTTGTCTCATCGTTGCAACTCCCCAACGGGCTAGAGAGAGGCGAAGGTCACGCTGCTTCTTAACACCCGCTCGCTTAACCCCGGAAGCCAGCTGCACCAATGTGTTGGATGAAACACCGCTTAACTGATGACTGAGGTCAGCTTGCAGGCTTACGGCCCGCCACAAGGAGTCGCTAGAGTGCGATGAGCCAAGTAAAGCCCACCCAGCCACACCCTCCCCTAACCCAGACGACGCTGCGCCAATTGTGCGCCGCCCTATGGGATTCCCAGGCACGGCCAGCTGTGATACAGCCTGGGATCAAACCCAAGGCTGTAGTGATGCTGCAACACTGTGATGCAGTGCCTTAGACCGCTGTACCACTTGGGAGGCCCCGGACTGTAGTGTTTTAGCGGACATTACTGTAATATTTTTTTGTAGATAATACTTCAGTATTTACTTTAATATTCTACAGTATTCTACAAAATTCTATAGTAAGTACTAAAGTATGTAGAATAATCTACAGTATACTACAATTTACTATAGAATTCTATAGTAAGTACTGTAGTATTCTCTAGTAAGCGGTAGTATTTTTTCATATGGGCTGTTTCTTGTCCTTGTATGGTTTGGTAATTGTCCTTGTCAATGGCTGCTGTGTTTGCCCAGTGTTTCTCCCATTTCCTTGTTACCGCACTTCCTCACCTTCACCCCTGGGGCACTCTCATATATCATTCATATCCTTGTCAATTTAGGTCGCAGAGCAGTGGCAGAGTTATATTGCAATAAAAACGTAGTCATTTTATGAGATCCTGTGGTAGTTCAAAGGTGGATCTTAGTGTAAAATCCATCTCCCATAGACTTTCAGTCTAAATGGCTTTAGAGTTTTGTCTTGAATAAAAGGTGTTCTTCATTGTGCCAGTGCAGGTATGAGAAAGTCACTATTCTCTGAGCCACAGCTATAGTTGATTCTTTATTGCGTTTTTAATTTTAGCATTATATCAGACATAAATACATTAAATTGTACTTGGCGAGTCCATCTTTCCCTGATGTAATTGTTAGTGTCGCGCCACTGTCTGCCAGTGCAAGCACACTTTCATTCTTCCTCAAAGGCCACTCGTCTCTCTTTGTTCATGGTTGAATATGGAAACAGTAATAACAGGAGAGTTCAGGAGTCCATTTTATTAATGTTCCATTATAAAACCCTCCTCCCAGACCAGCACTTTCAGAACCTCATATTTCTGTCTGCCTATTCTATTCTCCTGTGTCAGTCAATACGACACTGTGACTGACATGTGCTGGACTATCAATGTACAGGTCTCCATTAGATGTATTATTTTCTTGGCACTCGCATAACAGCCTGCTTTGTGCTAGCACAGTCTTCATTTTGGAAAGGAGGAATGTTTTGTCGGTGATATTTTGGCATACCAAAAATTCTATATTTCTTCTTGGTCATTTGATTGACACCCTTAAATTTAACAGCAAAAGTGCCCGTAT
Source organism: Oncorhynchus tshawytscha (assembly GCF_018296145.1). Lineage (NCBI taxonomy): Eukaryota > Metazoa > Chordata > Actinopteri > Salmoniformes > Salmonidae > Oncorhynchus > Oncorhynchus tshawytscha. The sequence goes on along the minus strand of NC_056436.1, from coordinate 34,887,883 downwards.
AGAGATTGATGTAACATGTCAAAGTTGTGTTGTTAATACAGTGCGAAACTTATTGCCATAGATAAATGCAAACGTGCCCGTTGTAATTCTTGTCATGGAGATTCTATGCATCTCTATTCATTTCTACGGCGCTCGTGGTATCCCTGCTGTACTGCGGCATCAGCTCTATGTTGGTCTTGATCCACTTATGACAGTCATGATAGTAGCCTACCTCGCTCTGTGTGACTGGTGTTTCTCTCCTCTCCAAACCCTGCACACTGCAGCAGCTCTACTCATTACCATTCAACACAGGTTGCTACATTACCGTTAGGGTACAGCAAAGCTTTTTCCTGGAAAATACTGACATCACAGCAAAGTGGAGCAAACACTATTCCTTAACACTCACACCACTGTCAGCCTGACACAACTAAAGTGAGTTACCCAGGATTCTGGGGTGTTAATTACATTTCATTTACACTGCTTTTTTGTGTGTTTTTTTTGGCAACGGATTATTATTTTGTCTGATAAGTTGAAATGAATTTTGAACGGTTTAAAAGTCCTCTGTGGGTGTATATGTCGTTGACGTGTGAAAGCACGTCAGTGCGATCGGACACGCACTCACGCAGTACTACACAATGCAGCAGTTTATTATATGATGATAGGCTGATGAAGGGCATTAGCAAAGCCACTATGATCCAAAACCAGTCGCTATGAAAACAACACGGTTTTGGGATTTGGGTACTAACTCCATTAAGAAAGACAGTAAAAAGGGAGTGATTTAGAGGATGGAGCAGCAGATATCCATTACACATATTATGCTCCGAGGGTCTCTCTGGATAATGCCTCTCTCAGCAGTTAGTGCAGGAGCCTGCTGCTCTTAGTGAAAGAGGAATATCTATATGGATCATTTTATGTTGCCCGGCCCCGTGGCCTGCCTCAGAGTCCTTTGACAATACAAGTATGGAGACAGTTGAAGTTCATCCTGTCTTCACTGTAGACAGTGTTGGGCTCCCTCAGCATGTTAGCGTTGCAGTGTTGGGCTACCTGGTTCAGGCCAGGCTGAAGAATGCCTGCTGTGGAGGCCTTTCATTCATGACTGAATAGTATTCGCTTTGTCTTACCATTTGTCTTCCTGTGACACGTCAGGACTGCTCCGGTATTGCCTGTCTGTGGCACCTATTGCAGCTATTGAAGTTTGAGCCTCACCTCTAGGCCCAGTACTTTTGGCAGTAAAAGGACACAAGGAGAGACCCAGATGCAGGCACAGGAAGCAGATGGTTAGAGTCCAAGATGTTTATTAACAATCCAAAATTGCTAGGCAAGAGAATAGTTGTGGACAGGCGAAAGGTCAAAACCAGTTCAGCGATCCAGAGGTACAGAATGGCAGGCAGGCTTGAGGTCAGGGCAGGCAGAATGGTCAGGCAGGCGGGAATGGGGTCCAGAAACAGGCCAAGGTCAAAACTGGGAGGACTAGTAGAAGAACGTAGACGAGCATGCACACAGGAAAAACCACACTGGTTGACTTGAACATACAAGACGAACTGGCACAGAGAGACAGGAAATACAGGGATAAATACACCGGAGAAAATAAGCAACACCTGGAGGGGGTGGAGACAATCACAAGGAAGAGGTGAAACAGATCAGGGTGTGACAGGCTGACCTTGAGGCCCAGAGTTTTTCCTGGTTTTTCCTGGTTTTTCACATGGTCAGTAAAACTCCTGGTCCTACTAATTTCCCTTTGAATTGTGCATGTTAATTTTGACTACTTAGGAACTCAAAAGAGACTTTATATCTTAGTTGTTTTAGACCCTGTCTTGTGCCATACTTTTGCTCTCTGCCATTGCTCAAAAAATCTGAGTAGTAATGCTGATGTGAGAAGTAATGCTGATGTGAGTGGTAATGCTGATCTGAGTGGTAATCCTGCTCTGAGTGGTACTGCTTATCTGAGTAGTACTGCTGATCTGAGTGGTACTGCTGATCTGAGTGTACTGCTTATCTGAGTAGTACTGCTTATCTGAGTAGTACTGCTTATCTGAGTAGTACTGCTGATCTGAGTGTACTGCTGATCTGAGTGGTAATGCTGACCTGAGTGGTACTGCTGATCTGAGTGGTACTGCTGATCTGAGTGGTAATGCTGATCTGAGTAGTACTGCTGATCTGAGTGGTACTGCTGATCTGAGTAGTACTGCTGATCTGAGTAGTACTGCTGATCTGAGTGGTACTGCTTATCTGAGTAGTAATGCTGATCTGAGTAGTACTGCTTATCTGAGTAGTACTGATCTGAGTAGTACTGCTGATCTGAGTAGTACTGCTTATCTGAGTAGTACTGCTTATCTGAGTAGTACTGCTTATCTGAGTAGTACTGCTGATCTGAGTAGTACTGCTGATCTGAGTAGTAATGCTGATCTGAGTAGTACTGCTTATCTGAGTAGTACTGCTTATCTGAGTAGTACTGCTTATCTGAGTAGTACTGCTGATCTGAGTGGTACTGCTTATCTGAGTAGTAATGCTGATCTGAGTAGTACTGCTTATCTGAGTAGTGCTGCTGATCTGAGTAGTACTGCTTATCTGAGTGGTACTGCTTATCTGAGTAGTAATGCTGATCTGAGTAGTACTGCTTATCTGAGTAGTGCTGCTGATCTGAGTAGTACTGCTGATCTGAGTGGTACTGCTTATCTGAGTAGTAATGCTGATCTGAGTAGTACTGCTTATCTGAGTAGTGCTGCTGATCTGAGTAGTACTGCTTATCTGAGTAGTAATGCTGATCTGAGTAGTACTGCTTATCTGAGTAGTAATGCTGATCTGAGTGGCACTGCTGATCTGAGTGGCACCTGACATGAAAGCTCTTATAATATCATGGCTCACTGCTTGTTTGGACTGAATTGGATTGGATTTGAGTCACGTGTGTGAGCAAGGTTTTATTTCTGTTCCCACTTGAAGCAATTTCCTCTTCCTCGGGGTTGCGGTGGGTGTAAATTTGACGGCAGAGGTTCCTGTAGCTAATTGTGTTAAAGTGAGAACAGCCTTTGGTTTGTGTCACGTCCCTCTCATAGCTGACAGGATGTCTCTTTATCCACTTTCTCACCAATAAAGAATCCATCACCATCAACAAGCCTGTCTCTAGGCCATTCAGCTGAAAAGCCCCACCACAAGAGGGGACTGACGTTGATGGTCATTTTAATTAATAATAATTCACCCCCCCCCCCCACACACACACACACACAAAGGTGCCTTGGGGTCCCAAGCTGTAGGTTGTAGACTAAGATCAATGAATGTAATTTGTATCGGATTTCACGCCGCGATACAAGGGACAGGCCAAACTCATTTAAGGGATGTATTATTGGTGATGATCTAGGACTGGAAAGGCTTTTAAATAAAGCATCACTGCATAGCAGGATAAGTTAATGAGTCAATCAGGCATGGTACACATAGCGTTTGATAGAGGAGCAGAGAAGCACTCCTCACTCATTGGAGAGAGGCACACTTTCTCTAATGGCTGCCTTCTCATTGGGAATGGGGGGGGGGGGGAGACAAGATCTACGCCAAGCGAAATCAATCCCAGCTATTTGAGGCAGGTTTTAAAATAACTTTTTTTCTCCAAATTATGATTAGCCTGTTGAGTAGCATTCGTAATGAATTAAAATTAACATGCGTGAAGCATTTGTCAGTTACTGATGTGACATAAGGCAAATAGTCATTCGGATTGTGTATCATACTTGTTTCTCACATCTCATTGTCGGAGTGAAATCCCATTCCATTGATTAGTTGCTGTTTGAGACACTGATTCGTTGTTTGTTGAGCTGTTCCCATAAGATTTCTACTATATACAGTAGATATGTGTGGTACTTTCCCTCATAGTTAAGTCATTGTTGCCTTTAACGATACAGTCATTATGGACTATAATATCCCTTTCAGACATTTTAGTCACTTACAGGAGGAGTTAGGGTTAAGTGCCTTGCTCAAGGGCACATTAACACATTTTTCACCTAGTCTGGTCAGGGATTCGAACCAGCTATCTTTCGGTTACTGGCCCAACGCTTTTAACCAAGATACGGCCTCTACAGGCAAAATTCTTCAGCCTGGCTTGAACCAGGTAGCCCAACACTGGAACACTAACATGCGGGTAGTCTACAGTGAATACACAGACCAAAATCCCACTATTTAACCATGGCTGCTTTTTTTATACCAGCTTTCTGTAATATCTGAAAGGTGTAGGGGTAAAAAAACAAAAACATAGTCAATTAAAACCCACCTAAAGACCTAGTCATGATTCCTGCATTTTCCCAGACGCTGTAACCAAAATACCGGTTTCCTGTCACGATCTTCGTAATGAGCAGACCAAGATCCACATCTTGAAGATCCACATCTTTATTACGGTGAAACTTTAAACAAAAAACAATAAACCAATAACAAAATGTGAAAATAGTGGTGCACAAACACAAAACAATATCCCATAAACACAGGTGGGAAAAATGGCTACCTAAATATGATCCCCCAATTAGAGGCAACGATTACCAGCTGCCTCTAATTGGGAACCATACAAAACACCAACATAGAAATATTGAGCTAGAACACCCCCCTTGTCACTCCCTGACCAACTACACCATAGAGAACCTAGGGCTCTCTATGGTCAGGGTGTGACATTTCCGGTCTGTGTGAATGGTTCTTAAAAACAGTGGTAAATAAGGGTCTGTTTGAAAAGGGGTCATGTAAACATTGCCTTATATATTTTTTGCCATGTACCTGCTATTTATATTTATCTATCTATTTATATTTATCTATCTCCTACTGTATGTTCATGATGGGGATGATCATGATGATAATGGCTTATCATAATTAGATGCTGATGATTATAATGGATTTATAATGTGGCTTAAACCCATTTGTAGGTCCCTCTGTCTTCCTTACTGTCTCCTGACCCCCTCCTGACCCCTTCCGGGATGAGGCTAAACTTCACTACTCATTATCTTCAGTCCCACTGACAGTAAACAGTCAGACAGTGGTTATTTTCTATTGGGCTTTGCTGTTAGTTCTGGTTGTCTGGGATGCTGTCCTTCCTGTTATAGAGCAGACACATTTCCCAGAAGTTATAATGCCTAGTGTGTGCCTATTGCCCTGATCTGTTCACCCTCAAGGTTTAATGCACTCTCTTTCTCCCCCCCCCTCTCTCCTTTTTACTCTCCCTCCCTCTCTCTCTGGAGTTGATTCTCCAGCTTTATAACACACTATATTTCTCCTAGCTGCAGTATTCTCCCTCTCCCTCTCCCTCTCTCTCCCTCTCTCTCGGCTTTGGTAGAACTCAGCACAATGACTTTGCCTCGGCAAAGCGTCTTTGTTTAACCACTGATAGAACACATAAGGTCCCAGTCACCGCCAGCATGAAAGGCAGGCAGAGAAAGTGAGAAGGGAGGTAGAGATTCACATTGTATCATAGTTTCATAATTGCCACCAATGGGAAGTGCATTAGCAACAGTTAGAGACATTAAAGGCAAATGTGCAGGGGTAAAAAAATAAAGGGTAGCCTTTTTGTGAAGCAGATTGTCTAAGCTCTGTCGACTATACTAGTCATTTCTACGCATTAGCTGTGGGGATGGGTGAAGTAATGCACATTATCTCCGTCAGTCAATGTGCTGCGTTTTTCATCTGATGTTGTCAGCTAAAAGCTGGAGCTGCTTTCATTGTTCATGGCTGGAACTTTAAGTTGTATTTTACTCCTCAGTTACGATCAATTAATCTGCCGTAGGAAAATTACTTTTTTTATTTAAGACGAGATCCTCTGTATTTTAACTGAGTGCGTTTTACACTTCATGGGTAAATGAGCCATGGCCTACTTATCATTGCTGATGATCTTCTTAAGACTAATTTTGTTTTTGAATCGTACAACTGTGTGCACCTTACGTTCAAGCTAAAAGTCATCATAATTGGATAATACCCCCATGATGTCTAGTCTGTCTATCTGACAGACACCGGGCAATAGTTCGGCCCCTGAGCAAGGCAGTTAACCCACTGTTCCCCCGGACGTTGAAGACGTGGATGTCGATTAAGGCAGCCCCCCTTCCTGCACCTCTCTGATTCAGAGGGGTTGGGTTAAATGCGGAAGACACATTTCAGTTGAATGCTTTCAGTTGTGCAACTGACTAGGTATCCAGCTTTCACTTTCCCAATAACATGAGGTACTGTCTGCCATGAAACACCATTTACTGACACCACTCTGTCAGTATGCACCTTTTACCATCTTCCACATGACCATTAATACCATTAGTTGCAGTTACGGTGGTCAGTTTGTCCATAAACATGTACTTGTATCACCCTAATGTTTGCTGGACTTTGGTGAACATCACAGGCAAACATTTGATGTCTCCACAAACATACAAATTCAATCAGAATCCATTGACGTTGCACCGTGATCTCAGTTCCACCTGCATCCATTGACTCCCCCCAGCAGTGGACTGAGTAACATTCTTCTTCTCTGCCCACAGCTCTTACCGGGTGGATAAAATGAACAGTGACGTGCGGAACTACATCACCAATTTTGCTGCAGACTTAAGGTGAGTACAAGCACAGTGTTCTCCCTCTCTTTCTCCTACCCCCCCTCGCTCTCACTCTCTGGTGCTGCCATGTTGCGGTGGTCAGGCTGAAAAGCCAGCTGGCACTGAGCCCCGCTGACAGACTCAATATGGACACCTTGTACAGCAAACACTCACTCCTAGTCAATGGCAAGTCAGCCAGGCCAATCTCCTATTTCTCTTGCCATGCCGCCAAGCCATATAGCATCGTAGAACAAAGGCTCTGTCTAACCTACATGGGCTCTTAGCTATATTGACAGCACGGATTTGGTTCAGTCTTTAAGTGAATGTATCAGTGGTAGCTGGTCTTGACCAGTGACTAATCTCTGTTTTTAATAGTATATTAGTAAGTTTAACTGAGCCTCTGCACCTGAATCTGCTTGTTTCCTAGGCTCATCTCTGGATGTCGTCTCACTCTGGGATAACCTGCCATACAGTGTGTGAATGATTGATATGGTCTATGAACACTGTATACTGTACATGTATTAGGTCCATCTCTGACAGTTCTTGGGGGAGTGGCAGGATTTTAATCACACTGGCTTTAGTCACACTAAAAAATACACGTTTTTCTTCCTTACACAAAGTCTAGAAAACTGCTTACTCGTCCCTATCTGACATTAGGTGTACTTATTTTGTATTCCTATGCTTTCTCCACCTACCTGTTCTCTTTCCATCTCTTCATCCATCTGTCTCTTTGCACTTAACATGTCATTTCTGGTTGAAAATGCTAGCAGTTCTAGTCCAACCTCTCTCTGACTCTGTGAGTAAAGGCTATGTTGCCCTTCTGGGGAAGCACACTTAATTGACCTGGCTGACTCTCCTGCTCTCTCAGAAATTCTTGCTCTGCTTGCTAACTAGCTCCTAATTAGCATTTACCTAATCTTCAAGCATTGATTGAATGTTTCAGCACAATAGCAAATCGAATTGCAATTTCGAGGACACTGTTGAGCACAGCAATGGTTTAGTGGGGTGAGGAAGATACACCTCTCCTGTGGAATGCAATGTCATAATCAGTCTCAGTCTGAAGTTCAGTTCGCCCAGAGGATGTCTGCCATGAAGATAATAACACCTCCTTTTTAACAACTGTGTCAAATGACTTGTTTATTAGTCAATCTATTAAACTCATTTCTATGGCACCTTGATGACTATTGTCTTTATTTCTCTCTGTGTTTGTCTCTGTCGCTGTCTCTCTCTCTGTCATTTCTCTCTCGCGCTCTCTCTCCATTCAGTCAGAACTACCACTTGCAGGCCTCAAGAGACATGCACCCCCACCACCCCAGCATGGCCCTGGAGCCCTCCACCAACTACAACTCCCAGCAGCCACCTCTCCCAGCAGCCCAGTTCCGCTCCAGGAACCAGAGCTACATGCGGGCGGTCAGCACTCTCAGCCAGGCCAGCTGTGTTAGCCAGGTCAGCCAGGTGAGTCTCTGGCCTATAACAATGATATGTCCAGGATGTTGTCATTGTCTTATGTCAGATATCGCGGTGGCCATCTGCCCTGACTCTAGCTCCTGGATTTCGCGTTCTTTCTCTCTTCCTTTATTCAATGCTGTCTTTAACCTCCCTTAGATTCAGGTACTTTGATTTTATACCATGGCATTGTTGAATACTCGTTTCTGATTGGCTAGAAGGGCATTTTAGAATAGACATTAAATCCATTTTAATGTGTACAAGCCAAATGGAGTATGTTATGTCTCTGGTTTATATTCATTTAAGATCTAAATCTCTCTCTTAAAGTCGGGTGTATTGATTTGTCCCAAGTCTTAAAAGCTCAACCTCTCTCCCCCTAATTCCCTGGGTCTATCTCTGCCTCCACGGCACCTTGCTGAGGTTATTACAAGATAATACATCTTTCAATAGAACAGGATCCTTATCTCTGATTTTAAAGATTGCCAAATAGTAATGGCGAGATAGAATCAGACCATTTCATTTTCCCTAAATTGATATCTTTAAATCGCAAGATGCATATCTGTCTGAGGATAATAAGATTGCCAAATAATGGTTCTGTCGAGGTCAGGACTCACATTCTCTCAGGGGATCCAGAGAGAACTAACACTCATACAGTATGCTATGCCACTACAGAATGTGACCTTGGATTCCTCCAATCCTTTAAAAATGTCATCAGAGATCTAGCTTACAGAATGCATAATGTGAGCTACTGCGGCAAACTGAAGAAACGGAGAAAAACAACAACAAGCAAAGAACATTGTCCTGCTGAGCAACTCATAGGCTTGACATTTCACAAAGTAATTACGTATCAAGAAAATGTTCAAATTAAACCCGAATTTGAACAATACAATTTTGTTTACCTCTCTGCAGACGCTATCCTTTTCAAACATTTGCTCTCCTGGCAATTAGTTGGCACCCATTTCAAGCAAACACTTTTCTATTAAGTGGAAGAAAAGAGCATAACTCCAAACTTTGTAAACAACCAATTAAGTTTTCCCATGACGGCAAAAACGAAAAGAAAATTGAAAAATGTGAATTGAACCTTTCTCTCCCTGTTGTTCTCTCCTGCAGGTGAGTGAGACAGATATAAACGGTCAGTTTGAGTCAGTATGTGAGTCGGTGTTCAGTGAGGTGGAATCTCAGGCTGTGGAGGCTCTGGACCTGCCCGGCTGTTTCCGGACACGGAGCCACAGCTACCTGAGGGCCATCCAGGCTGGCTACTCCCAGGATGATGACTGCATCCCCACCTTGACCTCCTCCACTGTCACCTCCACCATCAGGTCCACCACAGGTAAGACCAACAGGGAAGGAGGGGACTGCAGCACATAGACAGACACCACACATAAAGTATACAGTAGTGTATGGACAATTGATTAAGATGACAGCTCGTATCCAAAGTGGATGATATGTTTAAATAGCCATGCAAAGTAATCCTTACACATACATTTAGACTGTTACCACTTGTAAATATCAAAATGTTGTATCAAGTGAGATTGATGAAGTTAAGAGCATGCACATGAGATTTCTTGTGATGCTCTGCCCTTGAAATGCTTTATGAAATGGCTTCATACGTTTGCATGAATCACTTTTACATATTTCCTGATTGTTGATATAAAAATTGTATTCAAGTACAGTTTATGAGTTGCTTTGAGCCAATCCATCATATTGCATTTTCAATACAGTAATTCATATCTTCATTCATCATTCATATCAGAGAGTAAAGTTATGAACCCTATTGAAATCATTCTGCAGGTACATGAAGTGAACGTTATATCACGAGACCTTTTCAGATTAAGGCAATGATGGATTTTATTCTCCCTTAGGTTTTCCTTTTACTAGATGGATTTGTTCGCCTTGAGCACAATCTGACTCTAAACCTCATTTCATGATAAGCCACAGGTGCTTTGGGTGTGTTCTCAGCTTGACTGACACTCTGGGCAGGGGGAAAAGGGCTGAGATGAACAGTCCTTCAACTCCAGAGTCTTCATGACTGAATGGGTTTACCACAGCTTTATCTACCTGTACTTACAAACCACAAAGTGATGGACACACCTTGTGCTTTGAGTTTTCTCTCCCACAGATTCTACAGTTCAGTTCCTACAGATGTGGTGGGTAATAACTGCGCTGGTCAACAAAATTGAGGTCACAAAAATTATATATTTTTTTAGTGTGAAATAAAATAAACTGTGAGTGTGACACTGAGTGACTACAAAGCACTTCGGCAAACGGTCCCCTAAGGTCACCTGCTTCGCCAGAGGAGAAATAGTAGGCATGCTATTGTTTTCCATTCCTGGATCTGCACAAACACAACAAGAAGATCAACGGTTTTTCAGTTGTACCCATTCTTTCTGCCGTGTAGTTCTACCAATGATATATGGGAAGGGTCAGAGAAGGTGTGGCCATCTGGAGAATTGTGCTTTTGATAGACTTTTTCCAGGTTATTTACACTGCTTTCTCAACAAACTAAAACAGCATCTTAAAATGTGTAATTGCAATTTCATGTAATCTATGGTGTGGGGTGTGTCGGATGTCAGGATATACTGGACGTCATGAAATTCAATAGGGTTCATACTATACTTCCTGATAGAGGCGGGGATGTTCATCTTTGCTTCTTTCCAGTGCACAAAGTTACACCTGTGTCATATGTGGTCAATCTTCCAGAGGTTTTGAATACCATGCATACAGTAGGTTTTAACAGCGTCTTATTCTTTGTCATGTGTTTTTGGGGCTGTCTCTGTGCAGTGAAAAGATGAGAAGCACATGCATGATACAGGTTCATTTCAGATTGGGAAGGCAGTGTAAACTATCATCAGAAATATGAGTCAAAATGGGACTATGAACATTTAGTTTATGTTCCTGAAGGTTTCCTTGTGTAGCATTGTAGATTCAAGCACATACTGTAATAATGATTTTTAGACACTAAAGATATGGGCCAATTTCAAGTCTTATTTTGACTCATACATTTCTTAACCTAAAAACTGCATGACTTGATTTCTGTGCTTTGTGGCTCTGATAGCACATTTTCTCCAGCTGCTCACACCTGTGGCCTGATGACATACTACACATATTTACGTTTGTCTTCCAGAGGGAAAATATACACAGGAAGCCACTAGCTTACCTGAGTACCAGGCCAGTGTACATCCAGACGTGGCAGGCACAGGCCCATTGGCCCATGACGATCTAGGCTGCCCTATCAGAAGAGACAGACTGTACCGCCAAGAGAGTTTCGGTGCTACAGCCAAACCCCAGTCTGGGCCCCCTGTTTCACCCAGACTGTTCAGGCCCCCTAAAGCTAGCGTCCAGGCCCCAGAGAGGCCCTCACCCAAAGCAATCCAGGCCAGTATCAAGGAGTCGGCACAATTGGCTGCAACCATCAGCATGCAGTGGAAGGAGGAAGTGTCGGCCATGCGTCGTGAGCTGTCTGATCTCAGGAGGGACCTGTGTACTGAGCTCAGGGCCTTCAATAGTAACTTCAACAGCTTCACGCAGCACTACAACACGTGGTCTCCACAGCCTGGGGCGTCTGGGGGAACAGGGGCTGCTGGGAAACAGACTAAAGTGGCTCAATTGTCAGTAGGGACGCAGGCCAGGAGCAAGGTGCTGGTGAGACAGAGCACGGCGGACGCAGCCGTCAACTGTCCTGAGGAGGGAGAGATGCAGGAGAAGCAGGCCATTGTGAGGCGCCGTCTTCCAAAACAGATCTCAATGGACCCAGCCATTCTAAGGCGCCCGGCATCGCTGTTTGTGGAGGGTTCTATCCCGATCACTCTAGATCCATTACTTGTGGATCCAGTCACCATGATCCAACCAGAATCAGTGCCAGTAAACTCATCAAACACTGTGGTTTGCCCAGAACCACTAGACCAGAACACGAAGAGGCTATCGAAACTGATATCTCCTGACGGAGTCAGCATGAGCTCCTCAGAAGCACAGTCAGTGGATCCAGCCATTGAGGACCCCCTAGATTCAGAGCAGCTGTACCCAAAGGCTTTGCGCTCTCCAGATCCAGTGCCCACAGACGTAGCTAATGTGTACCTTGAAGAAACAGACAAGCTGGACCCAGTTAATCTGAACCCCTCAGATACAGAATCAATTGACTCAGTTAATGTGAAACCCCTAGTCCCAGAACCAAGAATTATGCACCTACCATATCCAGTACCTGTGGTTACTGTGTCCCCACCACAAGAGTCAGACTCCGACTTGTCCGCATCAGATCCAGAATTTGTAGAAGACTATACTGTGTGCCAGCTAAATCCAATGTCTCAAGACCCAGTTGCTGTGTGTCTGCCAGACCCTGAACCATTAGACCCAGGCTCTATAGTCTCAACAGAGCCAGAGAGAAAACCACTGTCCCCTACGAATGTGTACTCATCAGAGAAACTTGATCAACACTCAGTTACCATTTGCCCAGCCGTCATAGTTAATCCAGAGAGCCCGACTGATTTAGAACTCCTGGATGTGTGTCTGATCCCACCTGATTCAGAATCACAAGACCTAGCCACTGTCTGCTTTCCAGACCTCCTAGATCCAATCCCCTTAGATTTAGACATATTCTCATCGGAAATAGTAGTGCATGCATATCCAGTCACCATCGACTCGTTTGATGAGTTTGATGACTCTCTGGAGCCAGAATGGCCACCTTGTCCAGAATCAGAGGACCAGGCCACTGATTGCCCATCTGATCCATTTATGGTCCATTTGGACTTAACCACCTTCAATTCCTCAGATGAATCTGATCTGGACTCAGTCTTCTTGGATCCGCCAGAACCTCTGGAGACCGTTAGTGTGAGTTCATCAGATCTCAGCCCAATCGCCATGTACACACCACCAGACCCAGTTTCTCTGAGCCCCCCCAGTCTGGACCAAACCTCTATATACCAAATGGAATCAGTGTCTGTGGACCCAGCTATGGAGTACCGATTAGATCAAATGCATGAATACCTACCTACTGAGTTCCCTGAATATCCAGAACCACAGGACCAAGTTACAATACATTCACCTGGTCTGGTCTCCTTCGGACTGGACAGTCCATTCACCCCAGACTCAGTAGACCTGGACTCAGCCACTATGTGCCACCCAGAGCTAGTCATCCTAGGCCTAGATCCACTACTATTATCACAAGACCCAGCTAGCATTAGCTTGTCCCAATTTGAGATGGCACCCATGGAGCCAGAGGATGCCACAGGGGAAGCCACAGATACCTCTGGCATGGATGTCTTTGAGGACCCTGGAGATCCAGAGGGGGAGACAGCCCCTGACAACCCAGGGAAGTCTCACTGTGACCAGGCCTTTCTGTGGGACAGGTGGCAGCAGAAGGCTCCCCAGTGGGAACCCCGGTCCATGAAGAGGAGTTCTAGTGTGGAGCTATGGAGTGGGAGATATGAGTACAACAGTGCTGAGATAACATACATGTCTCTGACACTCTGAACAGTAAGAAGAATGTAGCGGTGAATGTATCGGTAGCAGATTACAGCATGGGAACATTTAGTATTGATGTCCAAAGGCAGTGTATTTTCTGGGAATCATGGCCACGTAAAGCTCTGTATGAGTGTTTCCTATTGCATAGGATAACCCCCTGCCCATTAACGTGGTTTGACATTAACTGACTTCATTAGTGGCAGCAACCACATAGTTGAATGGAATGCACCATAAGAATGTGATGAACAATCAAAGAAGTTGAGTGTACATCAGACTTCGATTGCACTTGGCTTGAACTGATGGACCAAAGCATTCTGAACTGCTGTAAGCATTAGTGAACATTGACGTGAACTGTTCTTACGGTTCTTTAAGAGGACTAGTAATGAATGTATCATTTTTAATCGATGAGTCTGTCGTCTCTCACAAATGGCATTTACCACATGTTTTACCAAAGACTCTGTGAAGCTCTGTGGTAGACTAAATAGACTGCCCTTTACTTATGGTTCTTGACAATCTTTGCTCTGACTGTGGATACATTGTTTTTCTGTGGATATATTGTTTTTCCATGACATATCTTGAGTTTTCTGTTCAATGTCAATCCGGAATGGAGCAAAGTAAATCTGGGAAGTTATCATATAACCATACATCCCAAAGAATGGCTGTTGGATCATATGAGCGATTGGATTTACTCTATAGGAACAAACGGGAACCTCGGGAATTGACATTGTTCATAAAATCTGATTATGGAACAGAAGTACTCAGTAGCTGTTTGGACTGTTGGGAATACTGTCACTATATGTGAAACACACCACAGATACATATGCACACACACTTTAAAGACACATCACATTCAAAAAGGATTCAAACATTTCAACGGTTTTCTGTATGCATGGACACTTAAAGACACAGAAAGCACCTTGTTCTCCAACAGCTAGGCTGCCCATAACAGCTGAAACAGAGCAGTACCAAGCCAATTGCTTTTCTTTAGTCTTTGGCAGACCTGCAATCTGGAGGCCACAAACTGTAAGCCTATGTACGTGGCCAAGACGGCCAACTATCAGTGCTACTAGCTTGCACCTATATCCAAGGCTGTCCAAGCTGGATACGAGGGGCTGGTATTTAAAGTTTTAAGAAGCGTGTCACCAAAGGCCTGCTCCATGTGAGCACCTCCATCTGGCCTCCCCTAAAACAACAATATCTGGGGTATTTGGTACACAGGAAAATGCATTATCATCAACATCAAACTAACTTACACGAGAATGTTTAAGGATGTGTGCCGTTGGGGAGACTACCGGTCTCACCTCACTGGCTGTCAGGTGGACAAGGCGGTCATGTCTAGCAATGTACAGGTCCTTGTATGAACAGCAACCATTCGCAAACATGGGTAACAGACTCCCTCGCATTTGACTAGAATACAAAAGAGGTCATGGTTTACAGGGTACCAGAGTGCTAGCACACACACACATGCACACACACACACACACACACCGTTACTATGCCTATCCCTTGCTTTTGTCAGTCTTGTCCAACACCTACACTGTATACATCAACAGATATTTGACAGAAGCTTCAAAGACATCTGTTGGGATGTTTCCCTTTCAATGTCAACTCCATCCATCCCCAGGTAGCAATGGCATGGAGGTCCTGTCTGTCTGTCTGCCACAGGGGAGTGATGTTGCCGTGTCTCTACTGTCACTGATCATCCTCATGCTCAGGAACCAAAGACTGAGAATGTCATTCTAACAGCTGCTACTCAAGTCTATCCAAATGTTAATGTTCATCCTTTTGTATACAACAAAATATGTAAATCACCAGATTATTTCTAAGAATTACTGGTGACATTATTGACCCGGACACCCGGGATAGTGACGATGTTAAACTGCATGGTTATGATGATTCTGAAGACGTATTATTTTGACACCTACTGTACTGCGTTTGGTGCTGGGTCGTATATTTTTGTGCCCAGTGTTGGGAACAGATCCCAGAGACTATTGAAAATACAGAATGGCAGCTCTGCTACCAGCAAGGCAACAGCCAGAGGAAACACGAGACTTATGTGCTATCCTTATTAAGGAGCTGTGTATGAAATAGCCCATTAAATCATGGGCCCTAACAAAGTACACTGGGAGAAAAAAAGATTAGATTAGAAATGTATTTGATGAGAAATGTAATTGATTAGAAATGTATTTGAGTCTAAGAAGTGATACTCTGTCCTATTGTTTTGAGCAGAAACTGTGCTAAATTCCTTATTTTCATGTGCTGCCGTTTAGAAAAGTTAGATCAATTGGCTGAATCTGACAAGGTTTTCACAGGAGAGAAGTTAATTAGGTTGTATTGTCACATTCATTTACTTCCTTTCCACTGCATAATACATCAGACTTCCTCTCGCTGTTGCTGCGTTGTTGGATGTTTCATTAGATACAGTGTCGTCTAGAAGCAGGCCAAGACGTTATGACATACCAATTGTATGGTGTTCATATTAGGACAGCAACATTTGATGCAACATGAACACACCTCTGACTCGTGATTTAATGAGAGTGTCGGTGTAGGGAACTTCACCTCACAGCGTGTGATCAGCCTAGAATGTTCTTAGTTGTTTTGGATGGGCTATTTTACCCAACATTGATAACTGGAAGTTAAAATGCTCTCCTTTAGTAGTTATTATAATTACTATCACCTACTGCTTACTGTCAAGTTAGGAACGTGAAGAGATTCTTCTTCTTCCTCCCTCATTGCCTACTATGGCGTTCCGTTCGTTGCTTAGCAATCCCCAAAGTGCTCATCAACATGGCAGTGCATGAAGTTCTTTTTATAAGCCCTCCCAGGAAGGTGAGCCATGCTTGCCAATGCCCATACCTTTAACTGCCCATCCATCATTCATTCTTTTCTGTTTAGCCATGCTAAACGCTCAGCTTTCTTACAAGGATGCTAATGCCGTCTAACAGCCAGCCAATGATCTCAGCTGCTTTAGCTTGAGAGTGATGCGTAAATGTCTCAGCGTGATTGCTGGGATTTGCTTCCTCTTTGTACGTCTTCTCATAGCCTCTTACTGACCCTATTACAGTTTCCAGGGTCAACTAGGGTCATATCTTGTATAAGAACATATCTTTCATTTCACATTTAAATCATTTGAAATGTACAGTGTACTGTACATCTGATTGCTAGTTAAAAACGATCATCAAGGAACCAAAACTTTAGTCAGCTAATTATTAGCCAAAAGCCTTATCTTCTGAGTGTATATTTCTACGGATAGATGGCCACAAATGTCACCATTCTTTTCACTGTGTGAATATACAGGTAACTTCCAAAATAAAGGAAACACTTGAGTAAATGAGGGATACAAAGGGATATTGAAAGCAGGTGCTTCCACACAGGTGTGGTTCCTAAATGAATTAAGCCATTAACATCCCATCATGCTCAGTGTGTGTGTGTGTGTGTGTGTGTGTGTGTGTGTGTGTGTGTGTGTGTGTGTGTGTGTGTGTGTGTGTGTGTGTGTGTGTGTGTGTGTGTGTGTGTGTGTGTGTGTGTGTGTGTGTGTGTGTGTGTGTCTCAGATCTAAACCCAATTGAACACTTATGGAGATCTGGAGCGGCACCTGAGACCGCGTTTTCCATCAACATAACACCAAATTATGGAATTTATTGTGGAAGAATGGTGTTGCATCCCTCCAATAGAGTTCCAAACACTTGTATAATCTATGCCAAGGTGCACTGAAGCTGTTCTGGCAGCTTGTGGTGGCCCAACACCCTATTAAGACACTTTGTGTTGGTGTTTCCTTTATTTTGTCAGTTACCTGTATTTTACTGTTGAAGGAAAAAGTATTCTGCTGCTTCCTCACAATCCAATCATGGTGTTTGAATTGATACATTATCCTTGATTTATCTGCCACTTACAGTATGTAGCTGTTTTTCTGTATAGTGTACTATGATTGGTGCATGTTCTGGGCACTAGGCAGGATGTTGAATGTGATTGGCTGGCTTGTTTCAGGGATCCAGTTCCGCCTTCCCTCTACCTGCACCATTGACCGGACAACCCACGAAACCCCAGGTAAACCTCCTGTCCGAGCCAATAGCTGGTGATGAATAATATTTTTTGAACCAGCGTCATTATTATTTATTCATGAAATACAGTTCAAATGCTGTGAAA